>NC_137888.1:74337834-74937834 GCF_963455335.1 Martes martes
CCTCTGGCAACTGGCGAAATTTCCAGTATTTCTGACAACCCCCAGTACTCACTGAGGGCTCTTCCAACTTCGTCTGCTCGGCCTCCCCTTGATAGATTTATTGGTATCTTCCCTCTCCTCTCCCCAAACCCCTCCCCCTTTCCCTTCCCATTTGTGAAGACAGAGGATTTGGTTCCTGCATGGAGGATGTGACTGAACAAGCTGATTGGGGAAACTGTTTTTGCTAATTCCATCACACCAGGTAACAAGATAAAATGCAATGAAGTGACAAGTACAGAAATAGAGCAGTCAGGCAATAAAATTAATAATCATTCTGGTTTGATCCTTTAAGAAGTCCCTATAGGGCTGAACTCGGTGATACCCAACCAGACCATCAAACTGTTACTTCTATATGGAGGGAAACAGAAGCTCTTTGGGATAATTCTTTTGCATTCCAGGCTTTCAGTAGAAAAGAAAAAGACACACACTGTAGACCATTACGCACTCACCAGACATGATTTTAGGATGTAACTCAATTATCCAGTGATTATAAAGAGCCTGGAAGAAATATTTCTATATCTGGGCAGGGGCATTGTCAGATTAAAGGTGCAGAAGTTCAAAATGCTATTTGTCCCAGCCCTGTGTTCGATTGCAACAATGTGTGTCTTGCCTGTGCTGGTCGATTATTAACAGAGGTTATTGGTCTCCATGGCAAAATTATTGCTCTGAACTTAATCTCATTTATGGAGTGAAAAAAAAAAAAAAAAAAAAAAGACTTCGGGTCAGGGAGAATGTATAAATGTCCTTCGCCATCAAGGTTCTGCCTCATTTGAGAAGCAGAAGCAACTCCAAGGACGCAGCTCACAGGCTGATTTGGTTCCCGGCTGGCTCCAAAATACGGATTGAACTGGGGACAATTGCTAGGACGCTGTCGCGGATAACTCTGAAGAGACCCTGTGAAGGGGAGAGTGAAGTGCCTTTGATAGAAGTCCTATATTATACTTCCCCCAACATGTGCACTGGAGGCTGCGCCAAGTGCCTGGGGGGCACCCTCATCCCCCTTGCCTTGTTCGGCTTTTTGGCTAACATCCTGTTATTTTTTCCTGGAGGAAAAGTGATAGACAACAAAGATCACCTTTCTGACGAGGTCTGGTTTTTCGGAGGAATATTAGGAAGCGGGGTCTTGGTGAGTAGGGATGCCTTAAAATCCTGCCAAAGATTTTTGTGGAATCCTTTTAAAATTGGGTACTTTTCGAACAAGAAGATCTTTAGTTACTAACAAGAGCCCAAACATTGCATGCTGAAAAGTCAGTGCCTTATTATTTTCCTTCTCCATTAGGTCCTGACAGGAGATCTCCATGAAATGTACTAAGTTAGGAATTCCCAAGATTGGGCTGGCAGTTCTCAGGGGTAAATTGAATTCCACCTACCAAACTGAGGGCTACATAGTTTCTATCTTCTAACAAGATAGTGCTGGGAGGAGTAGACACACACTTTCTGGGAAATTGAAGGACTGAAAACTACCAAGAGAAGCAGGTGTTGGTGGATTTCTCTTCCGCTCATCCACTAATGATCTACTTACCCCTCCTTTCCAGTAGTTTAGAGACTCACTTTTCAGAACAATTGAGGACATTTCTTTTTCTTTATTTCTTTTAAAGATTTTATTTATTTGACAGAGAGACAGAGAGGGAACACATGCAGGGGGAGTGGGAGAGGGAGAACCAAGCTTCCCCCCTCCCCCAGCAGGGAGCCCAGGATCCTGGGATTGTGACCTGAGCCAAAGGCAGAACTGAGCCACCCAGGTGCCCGGAGGAAAGTTTCTTACTGCTATCCTACCCCACCATGTAAATGGAAACTCAGGGTGTCAGATTTAGCCTCACCGAAGCTGCAGTTAGGCCTTATGGACCCTAGATAGTCACACTTGACTACTCAGTGGAGCTCTGTAAGTTCGTGCCCTTCAGTCTCCCGGCCCGACGGCTTGGACGGCTTGGACCTGAGGCCTCCGCAGCCAGGCAGGCGCAGGCTCTCCCTCCCCGGGTCCGACCCTGACTGAGGTGCTTCTCTCTCCGGCAGATGATCTTCCCCGCGCTGGTGTTCTTGGGCCTGAAGAACAATGACTGCTGCGGGTGCTGTGGCAATGAGAGCTGTGGGAAGCGCTTCGCGGTAAGTTGCCAGGGGCAGCCGCCCGCCGCCGGGGATGACTTCAGGGTGCACCGCTCCTCCTCGAGCTGGGCATCGTGGGTGTGGGGCCAAGGGAGCAGCCCCACAGGTGGTCACCAGCTCCGGAGGGCACTGGGGCATGGAGAAATATGGACGTCTTGCTGGTGCAAAGTAACAGTAATAATAAAATTTAAACTACCATAGCCCTTATACTCACAGGGTATGAGCATCCTTTTAGTTTTTGCAAAGGGGCAGGGATGTCAGCACCAGAGAACTGGAGTCGTGCTGTGTAAAGGACGCAGTCATGGAAGGCAGGGGTGAGGGCTGTAGCTCTCCCTCTGCCACTGAGAGGCCTCCAGACCCTGGGAAAGTCATTTCCCTTCTCCCTCCCTGAGTCATCTCATATGTAAAGGGAGTGGGGCAGCATGACAGATGATAACAGCCCCTCCCCAAAAGCCCCCTAAATTCCCCATCTACCCCACTGCCAGTTTCACTGTCTCAGTGCCCAGATTTTGCCTCAGGACTTCTGTTTCTTGTTTCATGCCTCTTTTAGGAGGTCAGCTAGAGAGATTTGGCATCACTGTCCCAGCCTGGGAAGTGGGGTCAGGTCCCATTTCTGCACCTGGGCAAGTCACTGTACTGCCCTCTGCCTCCCTTTTACTGGTCTATACAACAAGGACGTTGAACTAGATCAGAAGTTCCCAAATATGGGACAAGCTCTGCTGGCACACAGGTGCGCTGTACCTTTCAATAACATAGAAGGTCATTCCCTTGTCAATTCTCCTTCAATCCTTTTGATTTGAGCAAAAGAAACTCAAATTTTGCTGGAAATAAGCCATCCCAAACCCCTCATAATCTTCCTTTCTAGCAAAGTAAGAACACATTTCAGGCTCCTAGAACGCAAGCAACATCAACTAAAAATGCAATAATACTGTATTATTTTTGTTAATGATTCTAGAGTACCACTCATGGTGGGGATATAAGTTAATAGAGAGGTGACTTAAAGAAAGATATTAAGAATTTGGGTACACTGGTATGGCAAAAATGAAGAAGGATGAACTGGAATTACTGGCTGGCTAATGAATAAGGCTGGTTCTTGCTCTAACTCCCAAGGCTCGATTGTCCATCTAGGAGATTTGTGAACCCCAATAATGAATTATACAAACTTGCCTTAACTTCTAAAGGGAAAGGTGTAGCCATCTGTTCCAAAATAGAATAATTTCTAATATTTCTTTCCCATTAGTATTTGCTCATTTGTTCAATCAAAACTATTTGTTTGATCAAAAAATATTGATTGAGCACATATGAAGGGCTGAAGCTAGCGTACTGGGCATACAGTTACAGTTTTTTATGTGCAAAGATCATTCAAAGAGAATGTTCTTACACTTTTTTAAAGATTTTTTAAATTTATTTGACAGAGAGAGATCACAGATAGGCAGAGAGGCAGGTAGAGAGAGAGAGGAGGAAGCAGGTTCCCTGCCAAGCAGAGAACCTGTTGCGGGACTCAATTCCAGGACCCTAAGATCATGACCTGAGCCGAAGGCAGAGGCTTAACCTACTGAGCCACCCAGGCGCCCTGTTCTTATATTTTTAACACCATCATGTGTCCCGAGTAAGCATGGATCATTTTTTAGCATTGATTATTATAACATTTAAAAGCAGAGATGTAAAAATTAACCACAATTTATTTGATATAGTTATGTAACATGTGTTTTATATATGATATTTTATGTAATTAATTATAAAAGAAAGGAAGACATCTATAACTCATTTGCCCTTTGAAATATAATCCTGTTACCCTCCTTTTGGAGAATAAGTTGAAGATGAGAATTTTTTTTTAAGATTTTATTTATTTATTCAACAGACAGAGGTCACAAGAAGTCAGAGAGGCAGACAGAGAGAGGGGAGGAGGAAGGAGGTTCCCCGCAGAGCAGAGAACACGATGTGGGGCTTGATCCCAGGACCCTGGGATCATGACCTGAGCCGAAGGCAGAGGCTTAACCACTGAGCCACCCAGGCACCCCTGAAGATGAGAATTTGAAAAAAAAAAATAAAATTGGCAATTAAGGAATTGGTTGAAAAGGGGAAAATGCCATTGCTTAGAAATCTAACAGCTCAGGGGCACCTGGGTGGCTCAGTTGGTTCAGTGTTTGCCTTCAGCTCAGGTCATGATTCCAGGGTCCTGGGATCGAGCCTCATGTTGGGCTCCCTGCTCTGTGGGGAGCCTGTTTCTTCTTCTCCCTCTGCTGTTCCCTCACCCTGTGCTTTCTCACTTGCTCTCTCTTTCTCTGCTGAGTAGAAGGCTCAGAATTAAAACAAGGGGTTTTGTTTGTTTATTTTTGTTTTTAGGTTTATACAGAACTACAAGGAAAAGGGAAATAATATTCAAAGTATTGTACATAGCTTGTTTTTTCATTAGATTTATGTGAAGTTCCAAAGAAAAGCAGAAAAGTCATGTTTTTACAAGCTGAGTTAATCAAATCTGAAACATGTGGTCTGCCCAGTTCAACTTGTCTGTCTGGGCTCCCTAACACCCCATGGAAGAGGTGCCCTTGGCTTGGGTTGAGGATGAACCCTCCAAACCATTGGTTGATCACCCTCAGGGGAAGTGCCCATCAAAGGACCCGCTCTGTCAGACCGTGAAACAAGGCAGCCAGCCACAGCCACCTGGGACCAGAGACGGGCCACCCACTAGGTGGCCTGCAGAAGTTCTTGGTTTTGGGTTTGGTTCCTACTCAGCTGCCAACTTTTAAAAATGGAGAAATTTGGGGTGCCTGGGTGGCTCAGGTCATGATCCCAGGGTCCTGGGATGGAGTCCACACCAGGATCCCTGCTCAGTGGGAAGCCTGCTTCTCCCTCTCCTACTCTCCCTGCTTGTGCTCCCTCTCTGGCTGTGTCTCTCTCTGTCAAATAAATAAATAAAATCTTAAAAAAAAAAAAAAAAGGAGAAATTTTACAGAAGTATTTAGATATTCTACTTCTTTTTCAAAAAATTCAAAATTGACCTGGGCCTGCATTTTGACATAGCGATGGCCTGCGGTAGACACGGCTGAGCGCTTTGTTTCATGTCCCTGCCCTCCCCCTTAGGGCCACTGAGCTCATGCCTCTGCTGCAGAGCTCTGTTTCCTTAACGTCCTGTGGCTCTGGAGCACTAAGCAATAATCATTTTTAAAGAAAGGAATCTACAAACATTTTGTCAGACCGAGAAGAAAAAGCTGCAGCATATTTTGCTCAGTACTCTAATGCTGAAGATTCGGATTATTTTTCCAAAGGCTGGTGGCATTCCCCTTCAGGTGTTTAAGGACCATGGGGCTTCTGTGGAACACTGTTTGGAAAATCCAGCTGGGTACAAAGTCCTTTGAGGCAGACACACACTAGGCCAAGGGCTGTGGGACTACATCCTGTTACTGTCTCCACAGCCTGCTCTCATTTGGTTCCTGGTCTGTCTCTCTCTCTCTCTCTCTCCTCCCTTCTTTGCTACACGTCTCTCGGGAATACTTTTCAGAAGTCAGTTGCATCATTCTCTTCTCTTTCCCTAGGCTTACGTAAAACCAGGGCATAATAATCGATAAATAGTAGAAGCAGGATATGGTGATTGCAGAGATAAAGCAAGACAATGAGCTGGAAAAAATCTTGAGGTCACTGAACCAGTATTTCATGGTCAAACTAGAGTATGGAGGCCGCTCTCCTCCGAGGCAGAGCAAGCCAGAAGCCCAGCCTCAGGGTCTGCACTGTTTTAAATAAATCAAGCTACATGAGGGCCCTGGGGTGGCTTAGTCGGTTAAGCATCTGCCTTCAGCTCAAGTCATGATCCCGGGTCCTGGGATCAAGTCCTGCATCTGGCTCCCTGCTCAGTGGGGAGTCTGCTTCTCCCTTTCCCTCTGCCCCTCCCCCCTGCTCATGCTAGCTCATGCTCTCTCTTTCAAATAAATAAATAAAATATTTTTAAAAAAATTAAGCTACATGAGAGCGCAGAAAGGGGACAGAAACTGTGAGATGAGGGTGACCTCCAAAATGGGCTTTGAAAACCCACACCTGGGTTTGTTTTTGGGTCTCATCCTCTTCCTCCCCTGCAAGAGGTTCTCAGTGGCCTCCTGGCAGTTTATCTGTGGGGGGGTCAAGGTCTCTGGGCTCCTGATCTTTAAAAACAAAAACAAAGCTATCGGAGTCCATAGAACAGCTAATTAATTTTAGCCACTCATTCATGTTAAGTCTGTACTTTATTAAGAGCCTTTTGAAGACCTTGGCCTTGACCCAAAGGAATCTCTGATAATAGAACTGAAGGTAGGGCAGGCAGGCATTTCAGCATCCTTAAAGCATATCAGGTAGATAAAGGCTCACCCCACCCACAGGCAGGGCCAGATGGTTGACGGTCCTGCTGCCAAGGAAGATCTTGTCACTTCTTAAATTAGTCCGTCACTAGAAGCACTTCTTCCGTGCCTGGCTCACAGTGCCCCCTAGGGACACCTCCTGTGAGAGCACTTCTGAAGTAAACACTTCCTGAGGCCTTGACATGATGGCCAGTTTGGCGGGGATTCAAGAAAGACAGTTCTTTTTTTTTTTTTTTTTGGTAAAGATTTTATTTATTTGACAGAGATCACAAGTAGGCAGAGAGGAAGGCAAGCAGGCTCCCTGCTGAGCAGAGAGCCCGATGCGGGCTCGATCCCAGGACCCTGGAACCATGACCTAAGCTGAAGGCAGGGGCTTTAACCCACTGAGCCACCCAGGCGCCCCCAAGAAAGACAGTTCTTTTGAAATAATAGATTATCTTGAACGAAGAAATAAAATGTGGAATCCTATTTCTTCACTAAATTTTTTTAGGCTTCAAAATCCTCTGCTATGAAATGGATGATACGCACATGTCCCTTCACAAGGACCGTCCGAGGGTGGGGGAAGCTGGTGTCAGCATTAGAGTAAACAAAAGGGGAGAGGAACACCAGGGGGCTGGGTAGTGAGGACACATAGATCCTCCATAAATGCTTGTGGAATGAATGAAGCAAATAAACGCTCAAGAGGGATTTCAGGTGATTTCCAAACTGATATTATCTGGCCCAACTCCCTAACACCAACCCTTTGAGTTAGGCATTAAACTGCCTGTTTTGTACATAAGGAAACTGAGGTGCAGGCAAGTTAAGTTTCTGATGGCTGCAACCCACCCCATCCCCCCAGCCCTCTCCCTTTCCCAAGCCTGGACAAGGCCAAAAATACAGAACATTAATATCCCAAGGGGAAAAAAAATGCTTCAGGTTAATACTTGTATATCTCAGAATAATTGTTAAGGAAGAACCTTCATGCCCATCAGAGATGTTTCCCTGACATGTTGCTACTACCCAAGTCTCTGAAAGCTATGTCCCCAAACCTCCCAGGTTTCTTCCCTTCCCAGGCCTCTGTGCCTCTGCCATCTGGCTCAGCCAACTCCGCACACCTCTGACCAGGAACACAGAGTGAGCTGTGGCAGAGCTAGGGTCCAATCCCACAACCTCTATCTCCAGAACCTGGCAAAGTGGAAGGTTTTAAAGCTGACAAATGCTGAAATCAAGGGCATTTTAATCTCCTTTTTCTGGGGAAGTGTTTGCAGCATATACATAAACCCATTTCTTTAGCAATGGGAACGGAATGTGTGTGCTGGGAGTCGGCCTGTTATTTTTCCGCCCAGCGTTACACTCTCGGTATTTGTGGAAAGTAAGAGTGTGTGAGGGTATGATAATAAAAATATTACAGTGTAATAATGACATTGATCTAGGGCTTGTTAATGTCACGGGAAATTACCCAAAACTTAGAAGTAGGCAAAAGAAGTTTCTGGGTATCCTATCAGGGAAGTACTAGGCACTATCTAATAGCCTACCCCACCCAGGGGTTATCTGTAGAGATATTGTAGAGATGGGTACTTTGGATTCCCTGTTTACTATTTATTAGGCTAGCTTACATATTATGATCTCCCTGGGCAGGTACTTTTTTTTGAGCCTTGTTTTAAAAAAGAGGAACTGGAGGTCTTAGAAAGATGAACTTGCCGTGGTCAAAGGGAGGAAGCAAGACTCAGACCCAGATCAATCTGCCTGTAACCCATGCCCTTGACCTCTGCACAGTAGAGCCCCCTCTTTACTGTTTATTCATCCAGGCCAGGGAAAGTGTTACCAGGGAGGCCTCACAGTCCTGACTCTAAAATCTGGCAACTATTCTCTCTAAAGGTTACCTCTATTCCCAATTTTGTGTCTCCTTCCAGAGATTTTCCAGGCCTTTTGCCTGTTTACTTCAAATAACACCTATTTTGAGTGTCTATCCTCACATGTTCAACTTGGTCTCAATAATTTTACTTTTTTTCCCCAATTAATTAGCATATAGTGTAGTATTAGTTTCAGAGGTTCAATAACTTTACTTTTAAAGATTTTATTTATTTATTTGTCAGAGAGAGAGCACAAGCAGCAGGAGCAGCAGGCAGAGGGAGAGGCAGGCTCCCCACTGAGCAGGGAGCCAGATGCGGGCCTTGAACCAGGGACCCTGGGATCATAACCTGAGCTGAAGGCAGATACTTAACCGACTGAGCCACCCAGACGCCCCAACAACTTTGCTTTCAACATGAAAAATTTTTTATCATGAAACCCATGATAAAGTTATTCCAGAGTGATAATATCTCTGAGGAGTGAATTTGATTATTTTTTAAGACTTCTGAATGTGGAATTACTTAAAGCAAAGTGACATAACATACTTTGCTTCCTGTGGTTCATCCATTCTGGGAAAGTTATGAAAAATCAGTTTGGGTTGCTTGTTTTCTTTATTTTAATGTAAGGTATTTCAAATCTAGATACAAAATCAGAACATGCCACCTGTAGCTTCCTGACGTTGTAACTTGATTCCGTGTTTCCTTCAGACAGTTTTGTAAAGAAATAAAACATTATTGATTCAGTTGAGACTCACTGTGCTCCTGTCTTCTAACCATAGTAACCATAGTCATAAATTCAGTGCAGACTAGATCCATGCATTTTTTAAACTTTTACTACCAAAAATCAGTTTTCAGATATTCTAAACTGTGCTGTCCAGTGTGGATAGCCACTGTTCTCATGGGGCTTTTGAGTGGTGGAATGTGGCAGACCTAAATTAAGATATATCATAAGTCAAAAATGCACATGAGATTTCAAAGAATTAGTGCAAAAAATGGAAGCTATCTTATGAGTAATTTTTATATTGATTATGTATTGATATAATTTTTTAATACGTTGAGTTAAAGAAAATATATTAACATTAATCTTAGTGGTTTTGGTTTTGGGGGTTTGTTTGTTTTTGTTTTTCCTTTTTAAATAGGTAGTTACTGGAAAGTGTTAAATTACATATATGGCTGGGGCGCCTGAGTGGCTCAGTGGGTTAAAGCCTCTGCCTTCAGCTCGGGTTATGATCCCAGGGTCCTGGGATCGAGCCCCACATCGGGCTCTCTGCTCCGCGGGGAGCCTGCTTCCCCCTCTCTCTCTGCCTGCCTCTCTGCCTACTTGTGATCTCTGTCTGTCAAATATATAAATAAATAATCTTTTAAAAAAAATTACATATATGGCTCTTATTAAAATTCCATCGGACAGTACTGGTCTAGAGGGCCTTGCAATGGGGACTCCTTGAAAAGGGAATATTATCCAATTGATATTTTATGTTAACCTGGTTTTTCATTTACTCAGACTTGCCTAACACGAAGAATGTGTACATTTGTATTTGCTTTCTGTATCTTTAAATATTTGCCTGCTAAAATGTTCCAGGAGTGATATCTAAAATCCTTTACTCAGCTTACACAGCAGGGATAGCATGAGTCAGATTTCTCCTCTCACTACCAGTCAGTAGATGAAATCCTGGGTCGTTTTAGCTGAGGGGACCTTCTAGACCTGCTCTCCTGCCTTCTTCTGTTTTCCACAGGAAGCTGAGGCCAGAGAGGTAGGGGCCTCTGTGATGCTGAGGGCTAGAACACAGGTCTCTTCAGACTTCCAAAGTGCCTTCCTGTAAATACAGTCTTTCCCAATTTTAGATACTCTTGTATTCTTAGTCAGTAGTTTAATGATTCCTGACTAGCAATTAAAACTCAAAATCAGAATGTCAAGTAAACAAAAACTGGGTTTCTTTCTTATGTATTTTTTTATTTTTGTGAGAGAACCCATGCCATTCAAACTACTACTCACCTCACAGGTGTGTTGAGAGGATTAAAGGAGATAAAGCACGTAAGATTATCACGGAAGGGAGCTAGCTATTTCTATTAGCTAAAAAGTGAGATGATTGCCTTTGATGGCTTTTGAGATATTTTTCACAAAAATTGATTATAAGAATATTTAATCACCGATTTAGTGGAAATTCTGACTTTTGAAGACTTTTAACCAGTTTTAAGATGTCAGAGACTTTTCATCATAGAATCTGTTTTTCTTTTTTTTTTTTTTCAAAGATTTTATTTATTTATTTGACAGACAGAGATCACAGGTAGGCAGAGAGGCAGGCAGAGAGAGAGGAAGGGAAGCAGGCTCCCTGCTGAGCAGAGAGCCCAATGCGGGGCTGAATCCTAGGACCCTGGGATCATGACCTGAGCCGAAGGCAGAGGCTTTAACCCACTGAGCAACCCAGGTGCCCCAAAATCCGTTTTTCATTGAGACAACCCAGTCTGTCACAAAGAACTGCATGTCAACAAATGTTTCCAGACCATGCACAGCCTCACTCTGAAAGGACAAGAGGTAACATTAGAAGAAACTGCCCTGAGTGTAAGTTTTCAGTTGCTGTACTAGAACATTCTGGCCATTCCTAAGTTGTATTGCCTGTGTCTAACTCAAGAGGGTTTTGGTTGGAGCATGGATGTAGCTCAGAGACAGAGAACCAGCCAGATAAACTGTGACTAAGAATTAGAGCAGTAATTCCCAAAGTGTGTTCTTGCAAGAACTCATGGAAAAAAATTATAGATTCCAATGAGATTGGAAAACTCTGTAAATCACCATATTTACCCAAACAAAAGGCAAAACTGAGTATAAAACTATCTCTTGGGGCACCTGGGTGGCTCAGATGGTTAAGCATCTGCCTTTGGCTCAGGTCCCGATCCCGGGGTCCTGGGATCAAGTCCTGCATCGGGCTCCCTGATGGGCAAAGAGCCTGCTTCTCCTTCTCCCTCTGCTGCTCTCCCTGCTTGTGCTCTCTCGATCTCTCTGTTAAATAAATAAAATCTCAAAAAAAGAAACAAACAACTATCTCTTATTCTCCCATAAAGAAGTTTCAAAAAAAGCTCTTTGACTGACATTAACATACAAACTTTGAATGCCATCCACATAGTTTAATCACATTTTATACAATTTTAATACATTGGTTTTGAAGTAAGACGTTTCCCCCACTCATTTATTTTTAAACGTATTCATGCTTTTTTGACATCTATGTCTCTGCTACTGCTAAAGATTCCTTTTGAGCCATCAAAAGTTTCCCATAGTACATCTTCTCTTCTCTCCCATGAAGTTTGGATACAACATATGGCGCTGTCAGTGGAAGTTTCACTCAGTCACAAATCTCAGTTCATAAAAGACAAAGGAAGTATTTGAACACTACTCTTGCAGTTACATGTAATGATCCCCACAATTGTAAACACTAGGTGTGCTCATTCAGAATGCCCTTTAAAAGTATCATTAATTATAACATTCAGAAGTGGAAATGATGAGGTCAAGTTTCCTAGAATAATTAATACATCTGTGTTCAGAAAGCTTTCTTTAAACCATTCTGTCAGCTAACGTTAGCTGGGTTGTTCCTGACTAATGCCTTCCTCCTGCAGTTCTCAGTTGTTCCAAATAAAGTGTTGGGGGAAGTGCCCTCTTGCGCGATAGATAAAATAAGGACTCAGCTCTAAGGCAATTCCCTCACTTTTTAGGGGTGCTCTGTGAGCTAATGAGTTTGTGTATATTCCAGAATACATGGAGTATCCTGTTCTTGGAGGCTCATAGACTTTAGCATGTCACAAAGATTTTTAGGAGTAAAACAGGAGTGAAACCCATTTAGCTTGGTAGACCCAGCAATTTTCAAAATCATTCAACTAGACATCCTTTGGAGAAGATATTGCCTGTTCTAACATGATAAACTGACCAACGTTTTCATTTGCTTCTGACCTAGATTATATTCACAAAGGTTCCTAATGGTGAGAATGGAGTAGACACAAAAATTAGGGGGAAAAATTTAAATAATGAGTAACATGAAACCATCATCTTTGAAAACATCCAACAAGTAGTTACCCAGTGCCTTTGAAAAGGTAGGAAGGAGAAAAACCATATAGATGGTGGTAAGGATAAAGCAATGTCCTATCTTCAGATAACTCGTCCATGAATGCAAGGAGCTCATGCTGTGGTTCAGGGGAAGACAGACATAAAACGGTATATAGGAATGTGTTGTGGGAGTTGTGCTGTGGTAGAAGTTTATATAGTCCAGAGTACTGGGGGTAAGAGATGAAGGACGGGACAGTCAGTTTGACATAAGAAGTCAGACAAGGCTACATGAGGCACCCGGGGCGAGAGCTCAGTCTTGGAAAGTTGCACCAAAAATACATTAATATAGGGTATGAAAACAAATACAGCTGAAGCGGAACTCCATTATTACACAGATTCCAACTGGCAGGCACTGCCGGGTTCTCTCCACCCCCAAAACCCACCCCCGCCCCACCCTCCTGCCTAAATATATTCTGTGATAAGATTGTTAGAAATACATAGAAGTGGGGGGAGCAGAAGTACCTGCCGTTTAACTTAGGTTATCACATCTAATTTTCACAACAGACCTTTGGTCAGGCTTTATCATGCCCATTTATAAATAGGAAGACTAGGATCCTGGGGATGCATCCCTAACGCAGTCACCGCACAGAGAAAAGCGGCAAAGCTGTGACTGGAGCCTGAGCCTGCCGACTTCTAAACTCTTGTGCCCTGTGCCCCACCTTCATGGGACCAACGTAAGAGAGGGGACCATTTTCCACCTCCGTTTCCAAAATTACGGATGTTTCCATGCTACCCTCTAATGACTATTCAGAATGGACATTGCCTTTCTGAGCCTGATTGGTTTTGCCTGTAGGAGGGAGTTAGCCCAGATGGGCTTTAGGATTTTTCCTGCCTTTCATATTCTATAATTCTATTTTGCTTCCATAATTACAAAAAGAAAGATACGAGTGCCATCTATGTCTTACTAATTAACCCCTGTCATATAAAGATATTTAAAAGAACTTCAGTTTGGGGGCTTGTTAACCCAAAGAAGAGAAAACTTTCAGAGGGTAGAGGGAGGGGAGAGATGTAACCTATGAAATATGTTTATATGAAATATAAAATATCTTCAGCTTTTTAAGGGCTGCTACCACATGGAAGAGAAGGGCTTAAACTCTTTGACCTTGAGAAATTGTACTGGGACCAGGAGGAGAATTCCGGGACCTCTGCTTTTCCTCCTGAGCAGAGCCTACCGACGACATAGGGTCCTGCTGTGGCTTAGCTTAAGCGAGATGACTAGACCAAAAAACTTTAAGGTCATTTCCAATTCTAAAATTCTTTGGTGCAGTAAGAGGCTGGCCTTTCAGGGCACCTGGGTGGCTCAGTCAGTTAAGCATCTACCTTTGGCTCTGGTCATGATCCTGGGGCCCTAGGTTCAAGTCCCGCATTGGGCTCCCTGCTCAGCTAGGAGCTTGCTTCTCCCTCTCTCTCTCTCTGCTGCTCCTCCTGCTTGTGCACTCTTCTCTCTCTGTCGAATAAATAAATAAAATCTTAAAAAAAAATCTGTCTATTCCTCAAAAAGTTGAAAATAGAGCTACCCTATGACCCAGCAATCACACTACTGGGTATTTACCCTAAAGATACAAACGTAGTGATCCGAAGGGGCATGTGCACCCAAATGTTTATAGCAGCAGTGTCCACAATAGCCAAACTATGGAAAGAACCGAGATGTCCATCAACAGATGAATGGATAAAGAAGAGGTGGTGTATATATATACAATGGACTACTATGCAGCCATCAAAAGAAATGAAATCCTGCCATTTGCGACAACGTGGATGGAACTAGAGGGTATTATGCTTAGCGAAATAAGTCAATCAGAGAAAGACAACTATCATATGATCTCTGATATGAGGAAGTGGAGATGCAACGTTGGGGGGGGGTGGGGGGTAGGAAAAGAATAAATGAAACAAGATGGGATCGGGAGAGAGACAAACCATAAGAGACACTTAATGTCACAAAACAAACTGAGGGTTGCTGGGGGGAGAAGGGTCAGGAGAGGGGGGTGGGGTTATGGACATTGGGGAGGGTATGTGCTATGGTGAGTGCTGCAAAGTGTGTAAACCTGGTGATTCACAGACCTGTACCCCTGGGGCTAATAATACATTATATGTTTATAAAAAATTATAAAGAAAATCACAACATTAAAAATGTATTTTTTAAAAAATCTGTCTAAATAGGCTGGCCTTTCATATTAGCCCTGAGAAGGAGGGAGATTAGGAGTAGAGTCTTTTCTTAATAAAGTTAAAAACCATGGTTCCAAGGAATCAACCAGAACTAGCATGTCAGCCATCCATGAGTGAGAAAAGATATGGGGATGGGGGAGAGAAGGGGACACAAGATACCAAAATTCCTTCTGGGAGACCCCACTGGCCCCACCTACTATGAAGACTGGCTCTTACCCCTAACTTCCCTGGAGTCCCCATGTTCAACAACAGTCAGGTGTGCTGGGGGTAACCTCGGGAACACTTAAGAACCTGCCTGTCTCTCTCCTTCTCTTTCAGATGTTCACCTCCACAATATTTGCTGTGATTGGATTCTTGGGTGCTGGATATTCATTTGTCATCTCGGCCATCTCAATCAACAAGGGTCCTAAGTGTCTCATGGTCAACAGCACGTGGGGCTACCCCTTCCACGAAGGGTAAGGTACATCCTGCAATGCCCTGTGTCCCCACAAGGGGCACGGGCAGGTAAATGGCCCAAGGGGAGCCCTGCACAGGCCCCGTCCCCTTCATCCGACTCGTCTCAGACGCCTTACTCCTCTGAGGCAGAGCTGGAGTGTGGCAGGAGTGAAGTTGCCCAAGATCTCACCTCTAATTGAGCTTTTGACATCAGATGCCAGGAGACATAACAAGAGAGGGTGCTTCGGCTGGCCTGAGAGAAGGAGGTCTGCAGTCCCATGACCAACACTCAGACAGTTACAAGCAGCAACACGAGGCAGCTCATAATATTAGTAAACAGAACATGGTGGCATCCATTGAAAATCTTATAACAGAAAACGAGAATGACTACCCAGTAACAGGGCGCAAAGGCTTTCACTAACACCCCAAACACTCTCTGACCACACAACTTTTTAAGGTGCGAGTTTATGAAAAACGACATTGAAGATGCTGCAGATTCCTCAGAATTCACGTCAGCAGAACGCGTGAAAATTACACTTCATAGTTCCGTGGAACTTTGTAGTTGATAAAGAACTTCTTTCCTCACCAGTTTATAATTTAATCCCCTGAGCAGCCCCAAGAGGTTGTAAGTTTTGTAAGGTTTCGTAGGGTTTCGTAAGCCAAGGCAGGCGTACTCGATTTGGCTTGCTCAAACCTACACGGCTGGTTGAAGGCAGAAGGCCGCTCCCACTTGTGTCTTCTGACTTCGAGTTCTAGTCTTTCTGTATTACGCACCCTTCTGTCCACAGACTGCACAGTCCAGTGCCGTAGCCAGTAGCCATAGGTACCTGTTCAAACTTTAATTCATTTACATGAAATAAAATTAAAAATTTCTCAGTCAACTAGCCGTATTTCGAGGACCAGCAGCTATATGTGTCTAGTAGCAACTGCATCGACACTCACAGATACAAGGCATTTCCATCATCACCAATGGTCTATGAGGCAGTGCTGCACTGGCCTCTGACCTCCGGGAGGGCTGGAACCATTTCAGTTTTGTTCTTCACTGCCTGGCGCACTGACTGCCGCACACCGAGGTGGTCAGGCAACGCGGTTGTGGGGTCCTCCTCCACGGGGAGGTTGGGTCCGTGCCCAAAGAAATCTGAACACTCTATGTATTAATCTCCATGAGAGTGTCAAGTCCCACAAGAGCAGGCTTTCGATGGGGAGAGAGAGAGCACAGGTTCGGTGGTGATACGGGCCACAAGGGTTTCAGGTAAGAGAGCATCCCTGCCGTTCTCGAGAGTTACACAGGGGTCCAGGCCTCTAGTATCCTCATCAGAGGCAGGGGTTCCTGAAGGCATTGATTATATTGTGGACTGCCCCCTTTTCTGGCAGAGGACTGTTGGGAATGTCCAACTGCCTTGGGATTGGCCTGCATGAGCACAGAAATCGGACACCGGATCCATTTCCCGGGGTTCTTCACCGGACAGCTTCCTCTCTCCCTCCAGGCGGTGTGTTTCTGAAACTCCAGGTTGTCTCCTCTCAAGGCCGCTCCTACTATTATCTCTACCCACAGGCTCAGTGCGATAGGAAGCACTTTTCTATTTATTGTTACATAAACGCCAAACTTAAAGTCAATTAGGGTAAGTCTTGGTCTGAAACAAAGGAAGGAGAAAGGAAACACAACCCGGACCCCACAGTCCCACCCCAAGGCAACATGATGGCCTTAGGCCCTCACACCCTCTGCGGGCACAGCCACTCCCTGCTTGGGAGGGAATGGGATGGATGCCCAAGGTCAGGAGAGTGACAGCTGGTCTGTGGGCCGCTACAGGAAATGCCACTGTGGGGGAAGGACAGGAAAGTACTTTTCAAACTATTCTGTCCTTCTGGTGAAGCAAATTTCCACGCACATCACATCTACCTCCCCGTTACCCGGTGATGGCCGGTTTCCTATATGTCAGCATGCCTTCTCCTCACGACTGACCCGCTCATGAACTGGTATCAGATCACCGAGGTTTAATAATGAAAACAGGGTAGAGTCGACGTTGTAGGCAAGCAGGAGCATTTCAGATTTCTGCACCCTCCTCTGTGCATGGCCGGGCTTTGATAATTCTACGTGAGAGGAGAGAGGTTTGCCTCCCATGAGGTCTATGCAGAGACTTCAAACTACACTGTGAGTAAATATGGCTGGGTAGGGGCTGGGTAGGATACTACACTTTCCAGGTGATTTGTAGAATATTTAAAAGTCATTTGACTACCCATGGTTGTTTTTTTTTTTTTCCCCTCATGCCCTGACTTTGGCATTTAATCCCACAGAAGGTACAAGTCCTCTCTCTCTGTACAAGGCCTGAAATAGGCCACAATTGGCACAGGAAGGGCTTTCGGGGGGGGGGGGGGACTCTAGGTGGAGCGTGTCACACTTTATCCTTTTTGCAAACTGGCAGGTTTTCCTCAGCATTCCATTGTCTCCTACATCCTGTGCCCTGTCTTCTGAGGCAAGAACTCACAGCCCTTTACGACCTGATCTCCCATGCCAGCTCTAAACCTTCCCTCCGACTGCCAGGGCTCATCCTGATTTTCTTTCAGCAATAACTGAACCTTTGTCACTCAGTGTTTTCTGGTGTACAAAGTGCTCTCACCCACGTGTTTCATTTGATGCTTACAAAAAGCCTGTGGGATTAACTCTCCCTCAGAGGGAGGAAAGCTGAGCCCAGAGAGGACATGAAGCTTGCCCCCAGCTATGCTGTTTCTTAGCGACTGAAGCTCAGATCCAATCTTTCTGAGCCCAAGTTACAGTGTCTTCTCTAGAACGCAAGTGATAGTGATTTGCGGTCTCTGCTTTTTGTGCAAATTATAGATTCCATCTACCGTAGCTCAGGGACCTCTGCCTCAGTGGATACTTCTTATCCAGGGGGTTCCAGCGCGTGGGCATGGCAGCAGCCTGTTGTCGTAGCTGCAGACCTAACACACATGCACAGTTACCAGTGAGGAGCACGGATGAATCACTTGCATGCATGAGCTCCCGCAAAAGGATTCGGGACAGTTGTCACTCTTTCCTTATCACCGAAGGGCAGTGGCAGCCACTGCCACTCCTTCCTTTCTTCCTCCCTCCCTTCCTCCCTCCCTTCCTTTTTTCCTTCCTCTCTTTCTTTCTTCCTTTTCTCTCTCCTCCTCCTCCTCTTCCCCACTCATCCTTCTCCTTAACGTTAAGGGGCTAAGTGGTTTTGCATGCATTATCTCACTTAATCTTCCTAATAAATCTGAGGAGAATTCTTATCCTTAGATAGAAAAATGTAATTCAAAAAGGCTAATCTTCCCAGGGCTCCATAGCTAGTCATGAGTAGAAGGAGAATTTCAAAAAGCAAACAAACACTTGGTCAGCACGCTACTTTGTGCTGAAGCCTGTCGCGGATGTGGAGCAGGGTAGGAGAGACATGTGACTCCTGCCCCAGTGAGCAGGGGGCTAGTCAGGGTGTCCGTACCTGCCAGACCCTCACGGTGCAGAAAAGGATGAAATGGAGGAGTGCAAGGGAAATTTCTCTGAGGAGGTGACGAGAGCTGGTTTGGAGAGATGAACAAAAATGTGTCTTCCAAAGAGGGAGGAGAAGCACATTTCAGGCAGGGAAAAGAGCAGGTCCTGAGACAACCAGGGGAAGGAGCGACGTGCTCAGAGAATGTCCTGAGCCTGAAGTTCAGGCTGAATGCGGCAGAGAGGAACAGAAGGGGACACCACATGGGGGTGCAACAGACAGGCAGGCCAGACCTTTGGGACCTTGGGGACCAGCAGAGAACTTCAAGCAGGACATGCTACCACCACTTGTGGATTTCTAGGATGATCGTGATGGCAGTGATATGGAGAAAGAACAAGGGCTCAGGAACAAAGAGAGAAAAGTAAGAGGTTGGAATAGTAATCCAGATAAGATTATGGACACCTGCAAGGCAGTAGAATTGGGGTTCAAAAGAAGGACACAGATTTCAGAGACCATCTGAGATGAAATCATCAGGATGAAGTATGAGGAAGTACGAGGGCAGAAGTTATTAAGGTGGTCTCTGAGATTTCCAACTTGCGACACAAAATTCGGGACTCTTCAATGCCATAGAACATAGCCTGTTTTGTTGTTTTCCCCAGAAAATTTTGTTGGCAATCATATTAAAAGAGCAAAGACAGTTAACTTTTTCTGTCACAAGAACCATACTAAAGAAGCATTCTAGAAGGAAAAAGAAACCTAGGACGTTTTGAGATACACCCTCTTGGCTTCCTTTGAAGTAGGACCTCCTCCCATCCAAGGTCTTCCTTTCTGAGACAATTGGCTACGTCTACCTTGACCCTGAGCTGCTGAACGGGAAGCAGCTTCCATCGGGCATGGGGGCAGCTACAGGAGGGAGAGCCAGAGGAACTGCCAAGGACGGTTAGCAGTGAGAGAGGGACAAGGGAAACGGCCAAGCACAGTACTCAACCAGCCCAGTCGGGCTGCGACACTCCCCGGGGAAGGTGAGGTAAGGCGAGCTCCCTCACGCCAAAAACGTGGAAGAGAGTACAAAACAGGTTCTGCCTGGACTTTTAGTTGAGACCACCTGCATTTGTACTTCAAAGATTCCTCATCAGCAAGGAACTCCCTGAGCTGCTCTTGAACACGTTCCCTAGAGCCAAAAGCCACACTGACCGAGAGAGAGGGGTTGTTTCATGGAGCAGGTAACACTCGGGGATGTGAAACAGCTTTGCTCTTGGCCTGACTGGACTTGGGGACCAGACCCACCCCTGCCACCTGCCGGTGGTGTGATCTTCAGTCAAGGAAAGATGACGACAAGCTCTGCTTCACAGGTTCAGGAAAGAAAGAAATAACCTGATGTCTAGAAAGCTCTTGGCACCATTGCTGCCACGTGCTGTGAGCTGAACATTCCACCTTATTATTCATCGTAATGAACAGAACTCATGACTGCGAACAGAATTCATTTTTATGCATTAGAACTTTCTGAAATGTTATGCTTCCATAATGATTTTGTGCTTTAATTTCTAACCACCCACATGAAGGTCCAAAGAGAATATTCTCTCTACCATGGGATAGGTAAATTTTAGTTGGCATGCTATGATAAACATATTGTATAAATCAAATTTCACAAATACGTTGTATCGCAAATATACCGAAGGGATATAATTACTCAAGCAGAGGGGGTTTGTGTAATGATGAAGAACATCGGCTATGGAGTCTGATAGACCCAAGATCAAATCCAGGCACTGACGCTTACTGGACTCAAGTTCTTAATCTGCGTATGTTTGTTCATTCAGTGAATATGTCATGGAGGCTACTTTATGCGCGGCACTGTTACAGTAAAATAGCCTCTCCTTGCAGAATTGGGAAGGACGGTGTGAACCCACTAGCCTGGGGTCCTGCACGGGCAGGACCAGGACATGACAGCCACTATTAGTGACTGACCACTCCCTGTGCTAGAACTGGAGACAGACTTAGGAAACGTGGTCTCTGCCCCTGTAGGTGTACGGTCCTAGAAAGAAGACAGGCACATGGACAGACAATGGCAGCACCGGGTCCTCGGGTCTCTGTTCCAGAGGGACACAGAGTGCTGAGAAGCACAGGAGGGCTACCAAAGCCAGCCGAGGGCAGGACAAACATCGGGGAGTCTGTTCTGGAAGATGTAGCCCCTTGAATAAGCCAGGCAGAGCACCCTGGGCAATGCATTTGGGCTTCCTTGTTCCTTCCATCTGCTGCCTTTGTTGCTTGCAAGAAGTGAATTTCAGGAAACCCATGGCTTTCTATCTGGATGTGGATGGGATTGCTGCCGCTCAGGTGGAAACAGCCTTCACAATAATGAGATGCTTGAAAACTCCAGTTAAGGGGCTTTAAACTGACTCAGCTCTCCTTGCTTCACAGAATGCAGAAACATGATTAGCTCCTGGGGCCATGAAAAATTAGGGCCGCCTCTCTCCTGGGGTTGGATAGTTGCACAGAGTAGTCATGGCCAGCATCTCAGAGACTCTGAGCCTGAGAATCTGGGAGGAGAGTAGAAGGGTCTAGAATGGGTATTCATGGTGGTTTGTGAGCGGGGAGGCAGCAGCAGAGGTGGGACTGAGAAGAATTCTCCAGGTATCCAAACTCCACCCTTGTTTTCAAGAGCCCCCGTGAGCATTTTACCAATCTCACCGCCAGGAGGCGCTGTCGTCCCATCTCTGCACAGACTCTTGCCGAGGGAAAGAACTGGGGATTGCCAATTACTTCTTAGAATCTTTGCTTTCTAGAATGCGCCTGGTAGATACCATGTCTTTATGACTTTCTATAATCAAGTTTTAAAAAATTGTAAAGACAGAGAGGACTGCATAGAAAAATGCAGAACAGAAAGAAGAGTTTTAAAAAATAAGTTATTAAAAAAGGAAGTTTCATATAATACATAAGGTACCTTATCTTCATGAGTCTTCACAATGGTGAGGTTGTTCTCAGCCCATTTTATAAATGAAGAACTGATGTTAAGGGTGGGGGTAAGACTCGTATGAAGAATACACAGCTAGTGAGAAGAACGCTCGCATTCAAACCCAGGCCCAGCTGAATCCAAAATACCAGTCTCTTTCCTTTAGACCACACTGCTCAGAGTAAGTAAAATAGTAACAGTACTAGTGCTTTATTGAGCACTTACTACATGCTAGGCGCTGTTCTAAGCACTTCGCTGGTATTGATTCATGTCATTGTCACAGCAGCCCTATGACCTGATGTTATTCCCACTTTATAATAAGGACGCAAGTCCCATGGCTAATGAGCAGCTAGGAACTGTGCAATTATGGAAAGGGGAATCGATGCTACAAACAATGTTTTATTTTGAAATCAAGAGCAAAATGCCCCATCTTGCCTTTATCCCTTCTGCTCTATTAAACTCCAGGGTATCTTCCTTCACTCCAAAGATTTTTGAAGATCTTAATACAGAGTGGATTTAAAATGAGAATTTTAAATTTGTCAGGAACAGGAGTCATCAAAAAGATCTGGAAACAATATGGTAGATGTTAATTTAGTAGCCAGATGGAGTTTCCCACTGAGCCCTTGAAAGGATAGAGGATACATGAAGGAAGAAGGAGAGACCAATTGGTAGCTCTAAGAATATGAGAAGAAATTATAATAATCCACATTTACCTACTTTACTCTTCTTTGTGTCTTAAAGATAATATACTTCATATTTCTCCTTCAAGACACAATGCCCTTTATATTGCATTGAACTCCTAATATACATATTTTATAAAGATATTGCAGTTTCTCCTATTTCAAAGTTTCATAAACTATGTATTAAGGCAGCAGATGATTTCTTCCTTTTTTTAAGGAAGGAATTAAGGAATTTTAAGGAAGTAAGTAAATCTTCGCATGTTAACAAAAATACAGTTGAATCAAGTTCACAATTTGGTTAAAAAAAAAACATATAAAGTGCTCACACCAAGGAAATTCACAATTTGGCTAGAATTAGGCCTTTAAAAACTAAAAAAATGAGTGGATATGTGTACAATGTTTAAAACAGGGTCTGGCTGGCACATAGTATATGTTAGGTGTTGTTTTTAAAATTGTTATTATGGGATATTTTTCTTTAAAAAAAAAAGATTTTATTTATTTGAGAGAGAGAGAGAATAGAGAGAAAGCATGAGAGAGGGGAGGGTCAGAGGGAGAAGCAAACTCCCCACTGGGCAGGGAGCCCTATGCAGGACTTGATCCCAGGACTCCAGGATCATGACCTGAGCCAAAGGCAGTCACTCAACCGACTGAGCCACCCAGGTGCCTATTATGGGACATTTTTCTTAGGGACCTTGTGCTTGGGATGGAAAGTATTACAAAAGGAAAATCATGGTGGTGTCTTTCTGGCCCAGGTACTGCATACATTTTACAAACAACTCCTTTCTCAACTCCATGTCCCCAACAGGGATTACCTCAAGGATGAGAGCTTGTACGGGCAATGCCTAGAACCTGTCAATGTGGTGCCCTGGAATCTGACCCTCTTCTCCATCCTGCTGGTCATAGGAGGGATCCAGATGCTTCTCTGTGTCATCCAGATCATCAACGGCCTCCTGGGGACCCTGTGTGGGGACTGTCAGTGCTGCGGCTGCTGTGGGGTAAGTTGAGGTCCTGGCGCTTTCTTCTCAGCATACAGGAGACCAGGGCAGGCCACCTGGGCTGACGGAGGGAGGGTGCAGAGGGTGGCAGCTGCCGAAACCCAGGCTGGAAAGTCCAGGCAGCCTTCTCTGCCTGCTCAGGGGAACGGAGACATCGTGTGGCCGAGAACACAGTTCTGCTCTCTGCGTGTGTTAATATACACAGGCTGAAGGGAACCAAACTTTTCAGTCAGCTGGCCACAGTCCTGGAGGAAGAGGACTCTGAATACATGCAGAAGTTTACAATAACATTTACTATTATTTATATGAAGATCCCCAGGGACTGGGCATTTCTCATTCACACATATTGACAACAATGACACGTCATGGTCCAGCCCAGAATGTTCTCACTACTCCCTAAATAGAGTAGACAGCAGGTTAAAGTTGCCAAGAATTGGGCGCCTGGGTGGCTCAGTAAGTTAAGCATCCGACTCTGGCTCAGGTCATGATCTCAGGGTCCTGGGATTGAGCCCCGAGTGAAGGTGGGCTCTGTGCTCATTGGGGAGTCTGATTCTCCCTTCCCCCAGCTCAAGTGTGTTCTCTCTCTCTCTCTCTCTCAAATAAATAAAATCTTAAATAAATAAAGTTGCCAAGAAATATGTAGAACACATGTCAGGCATTGTATTTTCCCTAGGAAAGAATAGGACATACCAATGCAAAACCTATATTTTGATGAGATTTCTGATCTAGAAGAGAGAGAGGGTTCTCAAGTGGGGGGATAAAAGGAAATCACTGAGGATTTAGTCTCCAGATATGATTGTAAATTATTAATGATATAAAAAACAAAAATAAACTTGTGGACAGTAAGAAAGTGTGATTATTTCAACTCATGACCAAGCCAGACCAGAGAATTGTTCAAACACACATGGAAATATTTCAAAACACAAATTGGTGTAGGAGGAAAAAATTAAACAGAACTCAAAAGTTCCATAAGGAAGAACTATGTAAATAAATATGAATTGTGGTCCATCTACTTAAGATAATATTTTGCCCCCATTTTAAATGATCCAAATCATTTTCTTTAAATTTCTAATAACCATTGTTACGCATATAGGTCAAAAACTCTGTGTCTCAGAAATATACACTTGGTATATTGGTATTCACTTGGAAAGCTTGTATCCTACCCTATCTTTTATTCACCCAGTTCCCCTGCTCTCCACCTGATTTCTTCTATATCCTCTGGAGTTATTTTGTTATCATTTTCCCCTACCTTAAAAATATTTTTAAAACTACAATAATACTGAAAATGCTTATGACTTAGTGTTATTTTATTTTTTTTTAAAGATTTTATTTATTTATTTGACAGAGATCACAAGCAGGCAGAGAGGCAGGCAGAGAGAGAGAGGGGGAAACAGGCTCCCTGCCGAATGGAGAGCCGGATGTGGGGCTCGATCCCAGGATCCGGAGACCATGACCCTAGCTGAAGGCAGAGGCTTAACCCACTGACCTACATGTGCCCCAACTTAGTGTTATTTTAAAAGAGCAAGGTATAAGGGCACCTGGCTGGCTCAGTTGGAAGAGTATGTGACTCTTTATCTTTGGGTTGTGGGTTCAAGCCCCACGTTGGGTACAGAGATTACTTAAAAATAAAATCTTTTTAAAAAGACAAAAATAAAAATAAAAAGAGCACGATACAAAGAAAAGTATAGAGAATAAACAACTATGTACATAAGAAAAAACAAACACTATGAATTTTAAAAAGACCTAAAGGAAATCCAACTCAAATGGTAAATGATCAATAAGAAGACTTTGACTTTTTTCCTTCCTTCTAGCTTATGTTATTCAAAAAGGTTTAACAATCATAAATTTTAAAATATACAAAATATAAATTAAAAGGTCATATAATTTACATATAAATTTCACTGACTATTGAGATTTTTGTTCTATAAATTTGTTTTTCCTTCCAAAGTCTTCTTTGTTTATTTTAGAGAGACTGTTGGGGGAAGGGCAGAGGGAGAGAGAATCTCGAGCAGACTCCACGCTGAGCACAGGGGCCTGACCCGGGGCTTGACCTCACGACCCTGAGATCACGACCTGAGCTAAAAGCAAGAGTAGGACATTTAACCAGAAAGCACCATTCAGGCAACCCTGGGCTATAAATTTTCAATTCCATTGTGTTGTATTTAAATGTTTTGGTCTTTAAATGCACATGGGAAGAAAAGAAAACTACCAGTTAGTAATCCATCAAAATTATTTTCATGAGAGCAGTTAAGAATATTGAGCATCTAAATCTTATAATTCATCCAAAATGATTTCATGCTTGCTAAATCAGCTCATTTCCAACACTTTCATTATTTCTTTTTCTGCCTACACAGAAAAGAATCATATATCTAATTAGGAAGCAAATTTTCATTGCCAGATTTCTGACAAATACAGCTGCCCTTTGAATAGAAGATGGTAGTTTATGCATTTTGAGGCTTATCTATAAATTTTAAAACATCCCCATAGGTACCAGTACACTGACTCTTTTCAGTGAGGGTCATCTATACAGATACTGTAGTTTAGCAATTTTATTTATTTTTTTAAGATTTTATTTATGTATTAGAGAGAGAGAGCACAAGCAGAGGGAGCAGCAGAGGGAGAAGGAGAAGAAGACAGTCTGCTGAGCAGAGAGCCCAATGCGAGGACTCGATCCCAGACCCCTGAGATCATGACCCAAGCTGAAGGCAGTCGCTTAACCGACTGAGCCACTCAGGTACCCCTGTAGTTTAGCAATTTTAATGAATAAATCACTTGATAGTCAGAAGACAGTAGAAGGACTCCATGGTTGTCCGTGCCTGGTAACTGTAGAACCCGAGGGTGAATGCACACATTCCCCTGAATTCCCCTTCCTCCCCTCCCTTCCTCCCCTACCCTCCCATCCTCCTCCCCTCCCTTCCTCCCTTCCTTCTTCGCCAAGTTTTTATTTCAAAAGCTTCAAATCTGCATACAATGTAAAGGAACAGAACGATGACCACCTATATTTTTTCACCTGGAGGCACAAACTGTTCACATCTGCTCACTCTCTCCCTGAACCACGGGGAAGTAACGTGCAGACAATCATGAAACTTCACAACTAGATATTTCAGGGCGCACGAGAGCTGCATTTTTTAACAATTGGTCTGCTGAGGATTATTTTCTTGTTGGCAGCTTGCCTCTCATCCAGCTGGTCAGCATCCCCCACCTCCCGACCCTGTGGGATGCTGTGGGGGGACTTGGGCTCGCAGCCTAGTTCAGAAGCCTCCTTGCTGAGTGACACCAGCAAGCTTCCTCGCTCCCCAAGTCTTAGTTACCCCGACAGGCTCTTGCAGACCTTTTACAGAGAGTGTGCAGAACCATCGCGTTCAAGCAGAAAGTATTTATTGAGAGAGATTCCTGAGCCTGGCACGGGCCTTCCATGAGGTAATAGATGGAAACATGCCTGAAATACAAACTATGAGACCTGGGTTGGGTGCCAGCTTGTACGGTCTTGGCAGAGTCCGTTGCACGCAATGTTTCTTTGTCTGCAAAACGTGGTGGTTAAACCTACTTCCCAAGGTTGCTGCGTGTTGAACATGGGGTGATAAATATGTATGCACATCAACAGTTAGAAGGCTCAGCACATTGTACTGATTGTTATTTACTCAGATACAAAAACTGGGGAGTTGGCGCAGCTTCAAGGAAAAGAGCATGGTCTCTGAGCTTCACCTCCCTGGGTTCGAATCCTCACTCCTCTACTTACTAGTTGTATACATCTTATTAGATGTATACTTTGTATACATCACTTGAGTTCTCTGTGCCCCTTATCAAAAAATGTTTTAATAAATGAGGCAAGGTTACCTTGGTGGCTGAGTCGGTTAAGCGTCTGCCTTCGGCTCAGGTCATGATCCTCAGCGTCCTGAGATGGAGTCCCACCTCTGGCTCCCTGCTCAGTGGGGAGCCTGCCTCTCCTTCTCTCTCTGCCCCTCCCCACTGCTCATGCTCTCTCTCACTCTCTCTCAGATAAATAAAAATCTTAATAATAATAATAAATGATGCAAAATAAAATGAAGCCTCAGCTCCCGTAACCTAAGCACAGAGAAGTGACAGGTGAAAGCTCTGAAGCAATCAGAAAAGTGTTGAAAATATTCAATAGGTAACAGTGTGGGGCAGGAGTCATCAGGAAGAAGAGGGGTGATGGGGAAGGGGAGAGGGAGGAGAGAAGAAAGCAAAAAAAAAAAAAAGTGTCATAATTAAATTAACCTTTGTATCTTCTAGGGAGACGGACCAGTTTAAATCTCCTTGATGAGCTGCTCTAACTTGATGGCATGTGGGACATTACATTAGACTTATTCTTTTTCCCGGGGCTGGCAATTCCTGTCTGCGTCCCAGCTGACAAAGCTTAGGGACAACAGAGTTACTCCTTCCACTTTTCCGAGCAGCTTCGCTCCATTCAGATGTTTATGCTCTTTTCAAATCAAAAACAGATTGGGTCGCTTAAGTTAGGTTTCTGTATCTTTCAGATTTGCTTCCTTCTAGAATTGAAGAGCAGGTTCAAAGCAACTTTATCCATAATTTGTTTTGAGGGAAAAATGTGTAAGGTCACACATATTTCCACATTGCTTCTTTGTATATAGAGATGTTTATATCTTTGGAATGTTTACATAATTCAACGGAGGAAAGCACATTAAAAATGAGAAACTAGGACCAGCTTCTGTTTCAAGATTTATGAGAAAAACAGAATGACTGATGTATCATAAATAATTTTATTTGGTGTCTTTTGGGCTAATGTGTTTGAATTACTTGTGACTAGTCTTTTGAGCCTGCTTATACTTGCAAGGTTTTCTTATGTATATTAAATTAAAATCATAATTCAGAAGTGATATAATAAAGATTGTGTGTGTGTGTTTGGGAGGGAGGGGAAAAGACTGAATGACTGCCACACTTTTTTTCACCTTTTCTACAAATGGCTTCTTTTGATGAAACAAAAAAACGATGTTTTAGAAAAGTTGGCTTGGGTAATAATTTTTGTCAGTGTATGACCAGGATTAAGGTAATAGGTATTATTAATTTTGTGCATTATATGAAGACATTAAGTTTGGTTTTATGAGTCAGGCACTAATAAGGAGTCAAATCCATTCTGTTGATGTGAGTTCAAACCCCAGCACCACCACATACGAGCTAAGGGATCCTGGTAAAGTTACTTTCTAAGCCTCCATTTCCCTACTGCTGAAAGGCAGCCCATCATCCAAGAAATTTTCAAGTTCCCCAAGGTGAAACAAGGAGGCCACCCAGGCACCCCTAAATATCTGGTTTTGAATGTTTCATGGGCTCCTCAAGGCAACAGCTCTGGGCTGAACTCTCCCAGTCCTCCATGCACATGGCTCTCCTGAAACCCTGGCCTCGGAGAGCGCTGGCATCTGCCTTTGGCAGACACTGAACTACGAGAATGATGCTAGATGACTGTCCTTACTGCAGAACATACCACACCCCGACCCTTTCAGTGGCTTTCATCACCCAGCCCCTGCAGACCCAGCATCACTCCACCCAGAACCTGGGGACCCTTGTCTTCGGCCCACGACATAAACAGGGTGTGAAAACAGGCTTTCAGACCCTGTTCTTGTGTGTGCTGTTCCCTGTGTGTGGGAACGCGCGTTCCCTCCAGCTCATCAGGGTAAACGCTTCTTCTCCTTCCAGACTCCATTCAGGGCTCTCACCTTGTCCAGGTTCTTCTTTCCCAATAGTCCCCCCAGTTAACTGACAGCCTCCCCCCCCCCCCACATTCTCCCATGGTATCCTGTATCTGTCAGATGGTTGCCCTTCTCTGTTAGATCACATAAAATGTCCTTCCTTCCCTCTGGACGGGGAAGCCCTTGAGCTCAGAAATGCCATTTCATCCAAGTCCAGACCTCTCCCGAACCTTGGGCCTGGAACATAGTAGCTGTGCTCTGGGTGGGTGTTATCATTGTCACGTAGGTGTGACTGAATTATTCTGCTTGAAACAAAGAAAAAGCTACTCTCAAGCATTTGAGAATCAAGCATTTGTCATAAAAAATAACCCCAGGGCCCCTGGGTGGCTCAGTCGGTTAAGCGGCTGCCTTCAGTTCAGGTCATGATCCCACGGTCCCGTGATCGAGTCCTGCATCGGGCACCTTGCTCAGCGGGGAGCCTGCTTCTCCTTCTGTCTGCCACTCACCCTGCTTGTGCTCTCTCTCCCTCTCTCTCTGACAAACAAACAAATAAATAAAATATTTTTAAATAAATAAACAAATAAATAACCCCAGCACTTATCAGTAATACCCAGAAATCTTGGTAAGAAATTTACACGCATAATTTCACTTGGTCCTCAGAATGACCCACCACAACTGCCCATGCCTCACATGCTGCTCTGTCTTCCCCACACTTCAGGGAGGCTTCTCTCCTCCCCACAGGCCCCTGACCTCTGCTTGCCCCCAAGCCTGAGCAAGCACGGAAGTGTCCCTTTATTAGCTTATCCGGGGAATCGTATGACCACAGGGAGACACATTTCCTGTCAGACCCGGGCCAGCAGGCCATGCGCTTGCCCAACCTCCTATCGCTGCCAAGCTCTGCTTACCCCAGCCTGGAAAAGAAAAGCCTTTTCTGTTTGTTTTTGAGATGCCTGCAGATTCCTGAGATTGGAGATTCTCGTGTTGCAATAGTCCTTCTGAATGAAGTTTTTCCTACTCTAAGTCTGTTCTGTTCTTTTTTTAACCTGACACAACCTTATGATATAGAAACTATGATTAGCTCCTTGCGTGTAAGAAAGAGGAAAATGAGGCTTAAAAAAAAATAAACTTTTCCAGGGCCCCAGACACACCAAGTGAAAAATCTGGGATAAGATATAAACCCAGATCGTCTGCCTATTTGAGGGTGAGAGCCCCACTCTCAGCCGGGGTGCTCCAAACCTCACTAAATCTCCTAACAGCATCCAGAAAGGATGGCTTTGTGATGCTAATTGAGTTCCTATAGAGAACTCAAAGTACTAAAATTTTGTTATTTTTTTTAAATGTCACAATATATCCTGTTCATTCATTCATTCATTCTAACCTGAATTAGTGCAAATGATCAGTTAAAATATCCTAATCAAGAGGCACCTGGGTGGCTCAGTCAGTTAAGCATCTGCCTTCAGCTCAGGTCATGATCCCAGAGCCACAGGATCAAGCCCCTCATCAGGCTCCCTGCTCAGTGGGAAAGCTGCTTCTCCCTCTCCCACTCCCCTGCTTGAATTCCCTCTCTCGCTGTCTCTCTGTGTCAAATAAACAAAATCTTTAAAAAAATAAAATAATAGGGGCGCCTGGGTGGCTCAGTGGGTTAAGCTTCTGCCTTCAGCTCAGGTCATGATCGCAGGGTCCTGGGATCGAGCCCCACATCGGACTCTCTGCTCAGTGGGGAGACTGCTTCCCCCTCCCCTCTGCCTGCTGCTCTGCCTACTTGTGATCTCTCTGTCAAATAAATAAATAAAATCTTTTCAAAAAATAAAATAAGGTATCATAATCAAAATCAGCATTTTTATATAATCTTTCAAAGCCCCTATATGAAGACAACCTCACCCAATCATCCCCCCGCGCCACACACCCCCCACCACCCATTCCTCACTCGGCTGCTTTTTACTTCTACTCATTGATGTTACCCCTCTGTGTGGAAGAAGCCAGAATGCAGAGGCAGATTTCTATAATCCTCAGGGTTAAAAACGACGAGGAAAGATAAGGCAGGTTCCCGAGCTCTCTGCCTCGCTTGCAGCTGCGGGGTGGCTTCCCCCATCCCTGCTCCCTGGTGCCACCACCCACGAGCTTACACTGTCCGAGAGTGCGACCTGTGTGTGGAAATCAGTCTTGACATGCGTCAAACCCCTTTAGTAGTCACAACCCATGGGGTAGTTGTGCTATTATTATCATCCTTATTGAGAAGTGAAGAAATCGAAGCATGAAACGCTTGAGCAAGAAGCCCAAGGTCAAGGAGTGAGTCAGTGGCAGGGCTGGCATTAACCCCAGGACTCCTGGTCCCACCCCACACCCCCCACCCCAACCCTGGCACACTCCCTGGCCTGTCCCACCTCTCAACGGAAGGGCTCTGCTCTGTGGCCCCCCGTGTCAGCTCTGCCGCTTTCAAATGGCCAAGCGGAGCACTTAAGCTCCTTCCTAAGAAAGCTTAATGAACTGAGTTCAAGGAAAATTAATGGCAGATGTTGAGCCAAAGAGGAAAAACGATTCGGAGCTGATGTTGATGATCTATACTGAAAAATGCTGTGATCCAGTTTACTTTTAAATACATGTGTCTTCGCTGGCCAGGCTTCTTCGGGAGGGTTTCGGGATCACTGTTTCCGTGTGTGGCACTTCCTGGGACAGGGGAAGGAGAACCGGGTGCCTAGACATTGCCTAGACATCCCGTAATTGTGCAGCATGGAGAAGCTTCTCAGCGTCCTCCCCTGGAAATGAAAGTGATGAGTCAGGCTGCAGCTAAGTTCTTCTCCAGTGCTATCGTGCCTCTAGTTTGGGGATCGTCAGAAGTAGCCTGGGTTATTAACCTCTTGGTCCACAGAGCGTACCTCCTTTGGAGAGCTTTTAAAAATCCTAATGTCCAGGCTCTACCTCCAAAGATACTGATTTAATTAAAGGAGATTGGAGCCCAGGCATCAGTGCTTTTTAAAAAAAAAAAAATCACCAGGTGATTCTAATAAGCAAGCCAGGGAGAACCTCTGCTCTGGAGTGTTCTCAAACTTGAGCATTCATCAAAAATACCTGGAGGGCTTATTCCCACCCCACAGTTTCTGATTCAGTAGGCTTGGGCGTGGGACATCTCAAGTTAAATTCCCGGGAAATGCTGATGTCGCTGGCTCAGAGTCCACACGTTGAGAACTCCAAAAGTTTCCACACCCTCGGAAGTGGTAGATATAGTCAGATGAGTATTTTTTTCCCTGCCCTGGGGAGAAAGCTCATAGATTTCATTAGATTTGCAAAGGGACCCATGACTCCAGAAAGGTTAAGAACCAGAAGTAGAGCCAATTCATTAAATTTAAAGCTTTTTGTGGGCAGGGTTTCCCAGGAGAGGGCTTTGTAACTTTTTTAGTCTTAATGTAGCCCCAGGTGTCTCTGTGTGTGTGTGTGTGTGTGTTCGTGAATTACCTGGGCATTGCTGGGCTGTATGATACCAACACACTGACCTGTCTACACTCGGTTTCCCACCCCAAATTTGCACTTGGGACATCAGGTTGGGGACAAGGGTAAATATGACAACTTTCCTGAGAACCAAATGTGGATTTTGTGGGGAGGAGAATGCCCAGTGATACCACTGAAACAGAAATAAAACCTCTACAGATAATCATGCTGTCTCATGCCCACTGACGCTGGGGCCATAAACTTGAGAAAATGAGTGTTGTGCCATAACAACTCCCTGGGGATCAGTTAAATAACATTTCATCTGCATGAATTATACTCATCCTCTCATCCAAAATGTGCCGTGGGAAGTTCATATATAAACTTTAATGTGTGTGATCTTTCCTCCTTTCAAATTTTCTATGTTTGTGGATGCTTTATAATGTACACAATACATTAGAGCAGACATCTATGCATATAACTTATAAAGAAATAAACAGGCAAACATACATACACTGGGACTTCATGATAAAAAGTCTGGAGATGATTCACCAGGTGTGGTGGTCCTCAAACTTGAGAGAGAGCCAGAATCACCTGGAAGCTTACTAAGTAAATGCAAATTCTCAGGCCTCACCTTCCTTCAGATTCAGGAAGTCAGAGAAATTCACATTTTACACTAACATCTTAGAATATTCTGAGGCAGGTGATTCACTGACTCCACTATGAATAATCTTGTTCTGAGAATAACTTAATTTTTCTTTTCTTTTCTTTCTTTTTTTTTCCTCTGTACTTTTTTTTAAACTTCATTCTCACCTAAAAGCCACAGATCTTCCTGGCAACGTATATATAGGTGAGTGCAAAGAGGGAAACAAAAACAGCAGATTCCTGCCCATCTTTCTGTTTCCCCCTCATGATACCACACCCCTCATCCAGTCTGCACATTGGTGGGGTGGGGATTGGGAGAGGGGCTGGTCACCACGTTCTGGAGGAGCCCGCTGCTGCCCTCTAGTGGCTCCTCAGCCCACTGGCTCACTCAGTGGGCAGTTTCTCTGAAGACCGGTTTGGCCATCTTTCTAAGTATCTCCCCATACAGAAAAGTTTCCCAAAAGCCTCATCAATTCAAGGCCTGCACAGGGTGAGCAAACAAGTCAACCAAAATGGCACTGTCCAAAGGAAGGGTTGCAGCGTGAAAAACAATATTCTCACAAACATATCCATTCAACAAGTATTTGTGAACAGTCTACTAGGCATTGTTGAAGGCTGTAAGAGAAACAAAGATCCCTGTTCTCAGGGCACTGACAGGCTAATGGGAGGAGACAATGAAGAAGTGAATTATCTCTTACTATTATATGGTGGTAAGTGCTGTGGAGAAACATAGGGCCTGGGAAGAAGAGAGGGAAAGGCTCACCAAAAAAGAAGGAAATGAATATTTACTGACTACCATTTATTTATTTACTGGGTATTCTATATAAGTCGGTTTTCTTAATCTTCACCCTCTTACTGTATCCCACCTTTTATTATAACAGCCTATTTTACATGTAAAGAAACTGAACTTTCAAAACTGTAAGAGACTTGGCTCAGGCCACGGTATTAATTAATAGCTGCGTGGCAAGGAACTTCTGAACTGGTTGGAGGAATGAAGCCCCCGGCAAATATGTAAGGGAGACTGCCCACACATGCCCTTTCTTAACGCTCACACACCCACCTTCTCCAGGACTGGCAATGTTGTATGGAATGTGCTGGATCTCACCTTTCCCTGTTGGGGCTTCCCTCTACTCATTCTCTGAAATTCTTATTTTACTCTATGCTAGTTCCATAAATGAACTCTCTTCCAAGAGGTAAGGGTTTACTGGTTATTATTTTTTGTTAAGATTTTATCTATTTACTTGAGAGAGGGAGAGAGAAGGAGCAGGGGGAGAGGCAGAGGGAGAAGCAGACTCCCCGCTGAGCAGGGAGCCCGATGTGGGGATCAATCCCTGACCCCAGGATCCTAACCTGAGCTGAAGGCAGACGCTTAACTACTGAGCCACCCAGGCACCCCGGGATTACTGATTATTAATTATTTGCTAATACTGTAAATTAATTTTTCTCCATTTATAGCCCAATTAGCCACACCATCATTACCCAAGTAAGATACTTGAGTGGGACCTTTTTATGGAATAGTCCCTAAATCTCATTGGTGGAAATGTCAGGCCCCCTGGTCCGGCAGTGATGAATATGCTTGCTAAAATTATATCACTCTGCGGGATTAGAGTCATAGTTAAAATATCAGTTTTTCATTCTTCCGTCTGTTAGAACTATTGGACTCTCAAAAAATGCTCTAAGAAAAAGAGTGTGTTCTTGTGAATATGACACAAATCTACCTACCTCATCAATGTAGAAAATCTGTTCAAACTCTAAGGAAGACTATAGAATGGGAGGATTCTAGTGCCAGGAGGAAATGAGCATTTTAGGAAAAGGAAAAGGAAAATGAGAAATGATACCCAGGAAAGTTAAGTAGATTTCTAGAGATTACAATTACAAGTGACCCTTGAACAATTCAAGTTTGAACAGCGTGGGTCCACTTACACTTTTTTTTTTTTAAATAAATACAGTACAGGACTGTAAATGAGTTTCTCTTCCTTATGACTTTCTTTAATAATGTTTTCTTTTCTCTAGCTTACTTTATTGTAAGAATACAGTGGAGGGTACATATAACATATGAAATATGTGTTAGTTCGCTGTTTTTGCTATTGGTAAGGCTTCTGGTCAACAGCAGGCTATTGGTAGTACAGTTTTGAAGGAATCAAAAGTTTTATGTAAATTTCTGACTGCCCTGGGGGTTGGTGCCCCTAATCTCACGTGCTGTGTACATCTGTCATTTCTGACACAGCTGGCCCTAGCGCCTGACTTCCAAGACTGAGATTTTAGGGGAGCTTTTGTTTTTTAGTCTACCCATCTTCAACGAGAGTTGTTGAGGGTGTTAAGAAAACAGATGTTGAGAAAACAGACTGAATTGAATAGGAAGACTCAATACTATAAAGAATTCCAGTTCTGCCTAAACGACGAAAAGTGTCATGGGACCAAAATAAGCACACAGAGGAGCTAGCGACACCTAGTTACTGGAACACAGTGGGTTGTCCACGTACATACCGTTTTCCTTCCATTTGTCTTCCATGCCTTCATTTATCAGTTCCAGATCCCCAGGACCCTCTGCCTGCTCCCCTCGTCTTACCTCACCAGCAAGCCCCAAGCAATCTCTCTGGCTCCGGAACCCCGCCGGCACACACTTGATGCTAAATATATGGTTAGTATATTATCCTCTTGGAGGCAGAGGCCATGATTTCAATTTCTTCCTATCCTCCCAGCACCAAATAGGCCCTTGTCCCCAGAGAGGACCACCAGCTTCTCCCCATTCCAATTCATCTTCACTTTTCCACCTGTTTTCCTTAAGTCATTCTACTATTAGAAATCTCTCTATGGGGGCGCCTGGGTGGCTCAAGAGGGTTAAGCCTCTGCCTTCGGCTCAGGTCATGATCTCAGGGTCCTGGGATCGAGCCCCTCATCGGGCTCTCTGCTCAGCGGGGAGCCTGTTTTTCCCTCTCTCTCTGCCTACTTGTGATCTCTCTCTCTGTGTCAAATAAATAAATAAAATCTTAAAAAAAAAAAAAAAAAGAAATCTCTCTTTGGCTTCCATTATATAGGCTAAACTCCAATTCTAGAACAAATCATTCAAGCCCCTTCGAGAATTATCCCCATCTATTTTACTTATTTACTTACCTCCTGCCTCACTGCCTCCCGACACCGTCGTTCCAAGGCCATGAACCTTCTCAGCACTCAAAATTTTGGGCTTTCATATATGCTATTTCCCCGACGTGCCTACGGAACTCTTCGAGGCTAAGGTTCACACTCCATCCATGTCCTAGCTGAGGTTTCCTTCCCTACCCTGAGCTCCTATTATCCCCTGTCCCACAATGTAGGGCCCCAGTTAAATATATGGCTCCTTTAGAGAAAGGATAGTGTTTTCTTCATTGTTGTATGTTTCCAAAGCTTTTGGTGCTGTCAAGATGGCAAGGGGCTCAGCAAGTACAGAGTGATGAATGAAGGAATTCAATATATATTTGCTGGTTGTTGGACATTAGTGACCATGAGAATGGTAGGAGATATCAAAGAAGATCTTAAGAGTCTTATGTTGATTGGCCTCCTTGGGAGAAACTAAATCTGGCTTGGGACCAGGGGCCGCAGACCCACCTTAACTCTCTCCTACTACTGGAAACACAACCAACTATCTGGGAGAATTGGTAAGACATTATGTCAGAAGAAAATGTTGATAATTCCCCAGCTCAATTTTTGTAATTTTTGTTTTGTCAGCTTCTTTTTTCTTATTCTTTTTTTTTTTAAGATTTTATTTATTTATTTGACAGACAGAGATCACAAGTAGGCAGAGAGGCAGGCAGAGAGAGAGGAAGGGAAGCAGGCTCCCTGCTGAGCAGAGAGTCCGATGAGGGGCTCAATCCCAGGACCCTGGGACCATGACCCAAGCCGAAGGCAGAGGCTTTAAACCACTGAGCCACCCAGGCACCCCCTCTTCTTATTCTTATAGAGATATTCTAGCACAGGATGGGGTGCTATGGGGCTGGCTTCAGGACATGACCTATGCAACTACAGAGGGCCCCACCCTCACAGGAGCCCCACAGTTTAATGCTCTAATGTCAATTCTTAATACATTTGAGCAAGGCCCCATGTTTTCATTCTGCACAGGGTCCCACAACTTATGTAGCCAGTCCTGCCAATGAGTGCATGATGCATACTTTCCAACTTTCCCAGTTTGCTGAAACTTCCCCAATTTTAATACTGAAAAGTCCTAAGTCTTGGGAAACTCTTCTGTCCCAAGCAAACTGGGACACTTGGATACCCTATTTCTGGTCCTCAGACTGCAAACATAGGAGGCATGCATCACTTTGTTCAATTTCTAATATGACCTAATGATTTACAAGCAGAAGGGTCCATTTAGGACACATAAGCTTCGTGATAAACTCTGTGACCCCAACAACTTATTATTTCTAAACACAACTTATACATCTCTGTGAACTACAATTAAGGCTTTATTATCTCACACTTTTAAGCTACTACAAGGGACCTATTTCAAAGGACAGCCTATAGGAAAAAATTGTAAATTCTAAGGTCAATTGGAAGGGTATCAGTGAACTATGAGCCATCTGGAATGGGAGGATAAAATGTGTATGGGAGCAACTTACTGTGAACAACACCTAAAGCTTTGATCATCAGTTTCTCAAAGCCATCTGAGACAATGAAAAAATAAAATGCACTGGCTAATTGTTTTGGTGAATCTTGAAATTTGGGGGCATTCCAGAGAAAGTTCTAAGGAGTTCTGCTTGGATATATATATGTATATATATATCGGACCTTCTGAGGCCCATTCTGTTTTAGAGCCAGAATTCACAGCCCATCTAGCTCTAGTGACCAGAAACTCACCCAGAAAGTCTAACATGACATAATGTGTCTGATTAATTTTATATTCATTTTAGTCCATTGCATATATTAAACTACTCTGGGCAGCAAGGCAGATAGCAGAAATTCTCTAGATTTTACTTGTACAATAATTTCATATGGGCCCTCAATGGAAGATAAGTAAAGAATATATCCAGGAGCTTTGATAGCTACACAGTTTTGTTTTTTTTTTAAGATTTTATTTACTTAAGAGAGAGAGAGTGAGAAAAAGCATGAGAGAAGGTCAGAGGGAGAAGACAACTCTCCATGTGGAGCCGGGAGCCCGATGCAGGACTCAATCCCAGGACTCCAGGATCATGATCTGAGCCAAAGGCAGTTGCTTAACCAACTGAACCACGCAGGTGTCCCAATAGCTACACAATATTAATTGTAATTTTTAAAAACTGGCGTCCTAAGGAAAAAAAAATCTTAAATTCAGCAGCTATAATTTTTTAATTGAAAATGTGAATACATGAATTCTCAAGATTGTAATCCTAAAAGGAAAAAAAAAAAGGAAACTTGGATACACTTACAAGTCCCAGCTGTCAGCTAGTTTGGCAGCAATGCCTGTCACCCCATTGATCGGTGACTTATTTGTGTACTCAACCAAATCATCTCGGAAGTTCCCTCTCCCCTGTTTAGCAATCAGCCCCCCTTCCCTGTCTGTCCCTTCTGAAATTACTTATTTGGGGAATACAGTGGGGATATAGTGGTCAGTAAAACACACTAGGTGTCCTGCTTCGTGCCTTTAACAACTTATGCTGCCCCCAACGGTGCAGTGGGGTTCCTGTTACCCCATATCCTAGCTAACCAGAGGTGTCAGCAGTCTTTTTCATCTTGCAGTTTGATAGAAATGAAATGGTCTATCACTACTGTCTAATTTCCATTTTCCTGATTAGTAATGGAGTTGGCAAGCTGTTTGGCCCCCAGTTCCCCGACCTATACATTTTCAGTTCATATCCCTGGCCCATATTTCTATGGGACTGTTTCGCTCATTAACACGCAAGTTTATTGTATATTCAGGATACTCGTTAGGTCTGGTTCTCAGAAGCAGACCCTGATATAAGGGCTCACGTGCAACTGATTTACTAAAGAAGAGCTGTTTAAGAAAGGGTTTTTCAAGGAACTGGGTATTTACAAGGGAAATCGGTAAGAGAATGGGGGAAACAAGACAGGAAAATGGAGGAAACAAAGCAAGAGTGTGTGTCTCAGGCCAAGTCCTGTAGAAGGCAGTCTCTGTCTGTCCCACCAGGGACTTTGAAATGTCAGTTACATACCCACCCGTTGCTGGCTAAAGGTCATGTTGTAGAACGTAAATTCCTATGCATCTAGCTCTCTGCAAGTGCAGGAGCGATGTAACTGTGCTCCTTTTTAAAAAGGAGTCCCAGGTGTTAGCTGTTGGAAGCAAAAACACACCAGGGTGGGAGATGGGGTGCACAAAACAGTAAAAAGAATCTAAGGTGATCTGGGTGGGGGAACTGACATCACCCACTATAAATAACGGTATTATGAAAGTATCAATTTCACTATTAATTCAAGAAATACAAACTGGAAAAAAAAATACAGGCTGTAACAGGAAGATATTTCTACCTATACAGACTTAAGAGTTAGTCGAAAGTTCTAACCACACACATACACACAAATCGTAGCTGTGTGAGGTGATCATTTTGTGGTAATCATTGTGCAGGATACGCATACATAAAATCACTACACCGTCCACCTTAAACTTACAGTGTATCTGTATCTTGATAAAGCTGGAAGAAAAACAAAAACAAGACACTAATTTGTATTATATTTATTGATAGGAAATACATCTTTCATCCAATTTTGGAACTTCATATATTGTACTTATCTTCCCAAATATATCTTATAGAATGTACAATGAGAGGGAAAAAAACCCTCCAAATGTTCATGTTTATTCAAATCAGGTTTGATTATTTATGGTTTTGAAACCACATGTTTGTAGTAAAATTTCTCAATCTTCAAAACAAAACAGAGGCAATATTCAGCTCCAGATTGGCAATGGTGAGACAGGCCTTTGCATTTGTTGTAATTGGAAATATAAAATGGCACAGTCCATTCAAAAGTATTTTGACAGAATCTATCAAAATTTAAGATCGCATGATGTCATGATTCCTTTCCTAGGAATTTATCCTTCAGCCATATTCACATGAGACTAGGCTGGTTACTGCAGCACTATTATAAAGGCAAAAAACTAAAAAGAATCCACTGGTTTGCAATAGGGGACATCCATACAAAATAATGTTAATAATAATCCAGTATACAACTATGTGTATTGGCATAAAGATTGCCCGTAAGATATTGGGCATATTTGTTGCTTGCTGTATAACCTTGTGCAGAAGATTTAACCTCTTAAATCCTTTATCTGTAAAGTAAGGATAATATTGAAATGTTAGGGTCACTATGCAAATTAAATCAGATAATACCTATCAAGTGTTTTTGCATAGTGCTTGGCACATAGTAAATGATCAGTAACTATTAGTAGTATCATTATTATTATCAAGAGAAAAAATGCAAGCTTGAAAATAGCATGTATCATTATTTTTCTTCTGTTAAAAAAGTCCAACTTATTCTACAGGGGAGAAAAAAAGATGCTCAACATCACTCATCATCGGGGAAATGCAAATCACAACCACAACGAGCTATCACCTCACACCTGTCAGAATGGCTGAAATCAACAACACAGATATAAGTGTTGGTGAGGATGTGGAGAAAAAGGGAGCCTCGTGCCCTGTTGATGGGAACGGCGCAGCCACTGTGGGTAACAGTATGGAGGGTCTTTGAAAAATCAAAAATAGAACTACCCTAGGATCCAGTAATCCCACTACCGGATATTTACCCAAAGAATATGAAAACACTAACTTGAAAAGATACAGGCACCCGTATGTTTACGGCAGCATTATTTGCAATAACCCAATTACGGAGCAGCCCAAGTGTCCATCCACAGATGAAATGGATAAAGAAACGGGGGTATACACACAGAACAGACTATTACTCAGCCATAAAAAAGAACGAAATCTTGCCATTTGCTATGTGGAGCAAGAGAGTATAATGCTTAGTGAAATGAGACAAAGACAAATACCGAATGATTTCACTTACATGTGGAATTTAAGAAACAAAACAAAGAAAAAAAAGACAAAAAAACAGACTCTTAACTATAGAGAACAAACTGATGGATACGAGGGAGGTGGGCGAGGGGATGAAGGAAGGAAGTGATGGCGCTTAAGAGTACACTTATCGCGATGAGCGCTGAGTAAGGTAGAGAATTGCCGAATCCCTACATTGCACACCTGAAACAAATTGAACACTGTACTTTAATTACCCTGGAATTTTAAAAAAATTTATTAAAAAAAAAAAGGATGCAGGAGACTTAAGGCTCTGGAAGGTCAGTAAGCTGTTCCCACCAGCATCTTTTTCTCTCTGTTGTTTAGTTCCTGCTTGAAAATACTTTTGTCCTGAGTGCTCTCACCTAATGTTTCTGTGGAGTGGAGAAAGATATTACAACAGTGAGAATCAAGGGACTCAAGGGACAGAGAAAATATACTGTCACAAGCCCACACTCTGAATGATAAGCTGTTCTTAGTTTTGGTAACAAGGAGCCATGCTATAATGTTAGCAACACAGAAAAGACTGAGGATCCTGTAGTTCTGACATCTCTGTCTATCAAGTACCAAATATCTATCAAATCTCAATATCTATCAAGTCTGTGAGGGTGTTGGGAGGATAGTGTGATTTTAAAAATAAATTATATATATAAGATGTAAATTATATATGTAAGATGTAAATTATATACATACACACACTAAAAAAAAAAAAAAAAAAAAAAAATCTCAGTGGCCTGCTTCAAGCAAAGGGGAAACCAGGATATTCTGCGAATATTCAGAATATTGAAGACCGGACATTTGAGCCAAAACAATGTTGGCCTACAAAATTTTCTTTCTTTCATTGTCTGCCAGGAGAGTTGCATAAGCCCTTCTTCGGTACCACCCAAAACCTGGAGTAAAAGAATCGCACACAAATAACGGAAAGACAAAGGCTCCAAGTGGAAATTCAATTGTATTTATTTTTCTTATACAGAATCAGAGAAGTAAAAACCAGTACCAAACTCCAGGTAAAATGGTTTGATAGGATTGATTTGGCTGCATACCTTCTGCAGGCAGAGCTTTCTAAATTACAAATAAACACACATATGTCATATTACAAAACGTAGAAGTAAATTTTTTAAAAAGTTAAAGTATGAGCACATAAATGATGTAGTGTATTAGGGAAACAGTCTCTGTCAATCGCCCATTTTCCCAATCAAATGAATCTACAATTTCCTTTTTTTTTAACAGCTTATTTTTTTCATAAAAGTTGTACTTTCAGAAGTTACTTTCTAATTATGTCATAAGAACACAACTTATAATTAGCAACACTTCTCTCACCTTCTTCTACAGAGAGCTTTTCCACGACACCGGGGTCAACGGCACCCCCACCCCCCACACAAAATGTTTTACTCTGTCTTCCGTGCTCCCACATGCTGTACAATCAGTGAAAGAAATGGCATCTTACATTCTAAATATGCTGGTGAAACACTAACAATTACTTGGACTTAGTAGGATTGCCAACACATTTTGACAATGTATTTACCTCAAGAAAATGTGTTCTATCAGGATATCGATACCTTGGGAATTAGTTTTCCATTTCCATTTTTAATATGTCTTTGCCGTGGCAAAGTTATTGGATGAAATGCTGAAATTTACTGAGTTAGGACTGAAAAGATGGGATATCCTGGCAGTTCTTTTATAATAAGAAATATAAATAGCACCTTATCATAAATTCTGCAGGGGTCTTAACACTTACAATAATAGAAAAAACCCTTTAAAAAGTTGTTCCTACGTTTAGATTTCTAGCTTTAGTGTTCTTTAACAAAGGCCATATTTTATGGCCTTAAAAACAACAAAAAAAATTACATCTGGCTTTGTCCATTAGTAAACACGTAGTCATGGTTCATATTTCATTCTGGAAAAGTATTTGTTACGTTCATTAATGTATGTTCCAGCTAATTTCACTAAAAAAATTCTTCTAGTGTCTTCTAATGCCACAAGCTTACTAGGAAATTACTTCTTAAAATTGATAATACAAATCACCGATGTTTTAACTACTTTAAAAAAGAGGGGTATCTATTTCTTTTACACGTAATAACCTGAAAAGGAGTCTATAAAAATATTTTTTAAAAATACAGTAACACTGCTCAGTTTTGTTAGGTCCCTTGTTTTTTGTTTTTCTTAGAAAGAATGTACAACTCTTTTTGCAATTATTGCTCACAAAAGAGGAAAAGAGATAGTGCTCCCTTCAATTTAGTAGCAAACACAAACATCTACCCTGCTCTCTCTGAGCGCTTAGAGAGAGGAAAGGAATCTGAACATAAACCATGGGTCCTTCAGGAAAAAGAAATCACTTCATTGTGTTGGAAGCAACAGCAGGCCCATGCTCTTGTCCACAGACACGCTCAGCGTCAGCCTGGACAGGGCCACACAGCCCTGACCCCCCTACTCCCCCATAAAGTGCACCAAAGCCCTTTCTTCTACAACAGAGTCTTCTGGTAATAAAAGCTGTAGTAGAAAATTGTTGCTTTGTTCTTTTGGGCACCTCTCCTAGCATCCTGCTTGTCTAGCTTTTGGGGTACTCTGACTTGTCAGTTTCACTTCCCCAACTAGTGTCCTCCCACTATCTACTCTGACTTCACTACTTCATCTCTGCCCTTTTCACTTGCCTTCTTTCCAACCAGATAGAATGTATGCTGCCTGTCTCTATTCTGATAGATGGAAAATGATCTTATTCAAGATCCCCAACAGATAAGCCCCCTTGGGAATTGAAGGTTCCTCTCAGAGACCTGAATTATTAATGTCTTTCAAAAAAAAGGTATTAAATTCATAGATTATAAATAATGTCAGTTCAAAATATTCAACGATTGAGGACTTCATGGCAATGTAGGCAGAGCAAACGCCGGGTGAACCTGATGCTCTCTCTCAGTCCTTAAAAGCTAGTAAAAAATGTTTTTGGTTACATAAGAGGTATTGAGTACATATTTCATGCCTTTTTATACCAACTGTAGCAAACAGGGTTAGGATAATATACTGAGGAATCCATTTTACTGAATTCAGAAACACAAGTCTCCACCATACACCCTTCAGAGGGTTTTGCTGGGGGTTTTTTGTTGTTTTTTTTTAAACGCGTCAGTCAGAGATCTGCTTCATCCTTCAAACAGTTTCATAGATAAGATTCTTTTAAGCACTTGAGATCTGGAAAGCAAAACTGATAAGGCCTCAGCATTTAAAAAGCAACAGTTTCTCTGCTGTGTGTGCTGTCGGGTTGAAAGCTAGGTCGTCCTGATGTTTTCAGAACAGTTGCAAAAGACAAAAAAATACAGTCGCCACTGATTTATCAAAAACATTTGGCTGCCCTTTGTCATCAGCTACAAAATTATAGTGCTTTATAAAATAAACATCAAATTCTAAGCTGCAATTTAAAAAAAAGTTCAACTTGTAATTTAAAAAAAAAAAGGTTTTGTTTAATAAATGCTTGTAATTAGTACCAAACTGGTCTCTTTCATAAGATCTGTAGGGTAGGAACTGTGACTCACGGTCCCTGCTCTTCTCCTGTTGGAAGGACGAGTTGTCTAGACGCTACGCAGTAAAGTCATGATGAAGGACCAACTACAAGAGGACCGCATGTGCCTTTGCAGATGCAGAGTAAAAAGAACCATCAGAACCAGCATGGATTCAAAACTACATTGTATTCCATACAGCAGACATGTACTATCCATACAATGATTTTTAAAGCTCGAGTTAAGTGTTTTTTTTTAAAGCATTTGGTACTACTGTCATCAACACAGTTTTTGAAACCATCAATCAGCTCTAATTTCGTGTACATTTCCTGGACCGAGCCGCCTGTCACAAGTCACTGCCTGTGGTCAGTTTTTTTATGGTTTATAATCAATATGATGCATAAATTTCAACTAACACCCATCAAGCTTAGTCATGGGGCGGCAAAGAGAAAAAGAGAGAAGCAATTCTCCATCCTCAGCTCTGCAGAAGAACAACGCAGAGCCCCTCACGGGAATGCAGGCCTGCGGAAACTGAAAGGAGAACATTTAACTGTTTAAGTTACTGTTGACCAAATCCAGGCAATGATGAAACTGGCCGCATGGAAAGGAGGGAGCAGGGAGTCATGGAGTACACCTGCAGACTGACTCTGCTCCATTGCTTTTGCCAAGAGGCCCAGGAAATGTCAGGTCACAGCCGCTTCCAAGTTACAACGGTAGCGATTACAGCCAGGTTAGAAAGGGCTCGCTTTTGTTCAGCGCAGACTCCACATCATTGAAGAGGGGGATCAGATCTTCAGATTCCAAAGTTCCTAGGTCCACATTTGTTCCCGGGAGACAATCGAGAAAATCAGGGAAGCGGGTCTGCTGAGGGTTGATGCTCATGGCTGTCTGTCCTGCGCTGTCCCCTAGAACAGAACACGAGGTGGCCATTGTCATTCCGTTTGTTAAGCTCTTGAGAAGTTAACCCAATGCTCACCTCCACTGCCACCAGGCTTCCATGTAAATGGAAGATTCTATTGCTGCCGGTCTAAAATAGTCCAGTTCTCTGAAAAATTTCGGCTACCACGGTCCCGAAACTGAGTCGGTGATGCTCACTCGTAGGAGATGCGGAGATGCATCTTTGTCCTTTCTTTGTCCTGGGTAGACAAGGCCCAGATAAGGGCCAGATAAGGGCCCACAATGGATAAGCTCAGGAGACAGCAAAGAAGCACAAGGCGGCTGCGATCTGCACCTTCCCATGACAGCTGCATGAAGAGCTATTTTGTCAAAGAGAGTCCCTCCCTGTAAAAATGCCTTATCGCCCAGTTATACTCTAAGGATTTCATTGTGAAGCTTAGATCTACCCAGGTCCTCCCTCTTTTTATGTTCAAAGATAGTGGTGAGGAGTTTCCTTTAACTTTGTTATTAAAAAGCTGTCTTCAGGGGCGCCTGGGTGGCTCAGTCGTTGGGCATCTGCCTTCAACTGGGGTTATGATCCCAGGGTCCTGGGATTGAGCCCCACATCGGGCTCCCTGCTCAGCAGGAAGCCTGCTTCTCCCTCTCCCGCCCACTCTGCTTGTGTTCCCTCTCTCCTTGTGTGTCTCTCTATGTCAAATACATAAATTAAATCTTTAACAACAACCACAACAAAAACCTGTCTTCATTGATGGCTCTCGGAATCATTTTCAAAGTATTTTATAAAGGAATTCTGCAGATCACCCCCCCAACACACACACACACACACACACACCTGGCACCCCACAACTATCTACTTTTCTTAGAATGTGTACGAGTCACAGTGCACGTGAGCACTGAAGGTTCAAAGAAGTCTTGCTGTAAAGAGATCTGCTTTCTTTTGTTGAGGCTGTTATTACCTCAACCCATTTAATCATTCAATCCTATTCTGGCAGAACCTCTATCCTAATGGAACTGGAGTCTACAGAACACAGCTGAGAGAACACACTGTTCCAGGAAAATGAGACGTCCTGGGATAGGACATGAAGAACACATGTTCTTTACGAACAATAGTGGACGAGAAAACAAACTGACCTTTGTGCCCATGGACTGGGCTCTTTAGCTGTGTGACCTTAGACACATGTAACTTGTCTGACCCTCAGTGTATCCATCGAAATTGGGATTATAGGTACCTTCTTCACACACTGGAGCGAAGTACCATATAAGGTCTGCCACACATAAAATAAATGTTGATTGTGCTAAGAGAAAGAAAAACCTAGGAACTCGTTGTTGATTACCCAATATCAGAACAACTGATTAATTCAAATAGCCCTGATCAATTTTCTGAAGGTTTAAAATATACCTTGGAGGGTACCTGGGTGGCTCAGTTGGTTGAGCAACTGTCTTCAGCTCAGGTCATGATCCTGGAGTCCCGGGACCCCTTCAGGCATCAGGCTCCCTGCTCAGCAGGGGGTCTCTTCCTCCCTCTCACCTTCCCCCTCTCATGTTTGCTCTCTTTCACATCAATAAATAAAATCTTAAAAATATACATACACCTCAGAGACAGAAGCATTGGTAACTAAGGCCAGTTTCCACTCTAGAATCATTTCTAAAAAGCTTGTTAAATTAGCTTTTGTGTTTTAGAAGTATGGTAGCCTTCCTGAAATTGTGCACAGAAATATCATTATTCTGAGCAAAACCGAGAAAATTCATTTTAACCAAATGTATTTTTCAAGGAGAAAAATTACATCTTTCCAAGCGATGAGGGAAACATAATCAAACTTGCATTTTGGTGATAGCAAAACTTAATGGCTCTTCTGTAACCCATATTAAATCAGGGACTCTTGGCAATATTTTAGAGGATTTTCATTGCAAAAGGCAGTAATTTGGGAAAATTATATCAAGTTCGACATGACCTCAACATCAAATCTGACAAGTTCGACGTGATCAAAACATTGATTTTGATATTGTAGGAAACAGCATCAAAACAGAACAGGAAATCCCAAATAACTTTTACTACCCACTAGAATGTAACAGACTGAAATGAGGCTGAATGAAAGTATCTGCCCAGGAAACTATCCAATCTAAAGTGCTAGGTGTCTTTTTTCCTCATCTCTAGTTAGCACCATTCATCTCTACTGATCTCTACTAATAATTCAAAAACACATTTTTTTTTCTTTCAGCCAAACAAAATCTATTTTAAAGAATTTCTCTTATCCTTTCTCCTCAGACATGGAAAGCATGAGGAGGCTAGTTCTAAGATTTTTTGTTTAGGTTAACAATCTTAAAATACTTCTCATAGGATCAACTTTGTAATCACATAGTGATCTTTTAGGCCTTTAACAGTTTTATCCATTAAAAAGTAGGAGAGAGAAAAACCAGACAATTCTTGAAAGAGTATGATTATTGCAGAATATTCTGGAAGAGTGGTTGATCTCCCCACCTTTGCTCCTGCTATTCTCTTTACTCTACTCCACACCACATCCAGCTGTTGTTTCTATGTGTGATTTGCAAAGGGAGTGTGCTTGGCTGGCTTGTTTCCATTCAGCATGTGGTCAGTGAATCTCACAGACCTTTTCTAGCCACACTGGAGCTGTGCCCACCCCCAGCTTTTCCTCATCTTATTACTGTACTACTTTTCTTTCCTTAGGAAGGTTCATGCCTACTTCCTAGAAAGAACTTCACAGACAGGACCCTAGACTCCACGAGCTGACACTCACTTAACCAGGTTAACTTGGAAGCCTAGCATTTATCAAGTTCAGTTTGTCCATTACTTCAGCCTCTCAGAAGAGGGGGAAGAGAACTTTTGGGCCAAGCTATGTGATCTCATAACTCCCCACAACTCCATGAAGTAAGCATGTTACTCCCACTTATAGGTGAGAAATCCAAGGCCTTGGCACGTTCTAGCACTTTCCCAAAGTCACTACCAAGAAGTGGAGAAACAGAGATTCAATTTAGGCTGCCTGTCTACAAAGACTATGTTCTTTCCAGAATACCACTTAATTCCACACTTTGGCTTCAAAATATTCCCTACTTTGAAGCCATTTTTGAAAGTCATAGGAATGCCTGGGTGGCTCAGTCGATTAAGTGTCTGCCTTCAGCTCAGGTCATGAACCCAGCATCCTGGGATCAAATCCCACATCGGGCTTCGTGCTCAGTGGGGACCCTGCTTCTACCTCTCCCTCTGCTGCTCCCCCTTCTTGTGCTCTGACAAATAAATCAAATCTTAAAAAAATAAAAAAAAAGGCCACAGAACAGAATCCATCTTTTTTTTTTTTCTTTAATGGTCAGACTTAGATTTAGGTCTCCTGAATTTTTTTTAATTTAACTTTTGTTTTTTATCTTTACTGGCTTCTCAGTGTTTAAAAGATGAAAGCAAACAATCATTAAATATAGGAAGGAGCTACTTCATAAGGCTGTTCCAAAGAGGACAAAATAAATCTCACACCAAAAAATAAAGAGAGAGATGAAGAAAGTGAGGGAAGCAGGAGGAAGGAGAAAACTGAAGTAATAAATCGACGAATAACAAAACAAACGCTTCAGACTATTCCCGTGTGACTCCTCACAAGACAGTCTGCGCTATCCTCTGAACACAAGGATGGACGACCTGCAGAGAGACCCCAAGGCAGCTGCTCCGACCCACAGCACTCCTAAGACGCCCGGCTGATTGTGACTCTGGTCTGACCAGTGGTCTGGCTTCAGAGACTATGACACAGATGACAGTCATCTAAGAACACAGCATAACGAACACAGGCACTGTGGACAAGGGCAATGCGGAAAGGACTTCTTTTTTTTTTTTTTTTAAAGAAAAAATATTGATTCTTCTCTTTAATTGCTGAAGGAGGACATCGTTACCATGTTGGGACCTGGGAGATGACAATTTAGAATCTTCTGAGTGGCTTAACTTTCCAAATGGCCCTGCCAGTTGCTTCCCAAGTGTGGCTAGTAACATGAGGAAAATGGCATGTGGGAAGCACTATAAACCAGTCCCATTTCTCAAGAGGAAAAGTGGCCCATACATTACAACTGAAAGGAGAACAGCAAAAATATTCCACCGTGGAAGAACGGCAGAGCAGACAGCGGCATTAATCCAACTGTGAGCAAGCGCTGTAGGAAGCAAGGACAAAAGAAAGAAAGAGAGAGAGAGAGAAGGAAGGAAGGGCGGGGGAAGAAAGAATTTAAAATCCTGTGCCTGTACGTAAAACTGTATTTTGTATAAACAAAGGAGAAGGGACTAGAATTTAATAATAGTGCCTGAGGCTTGGGTGGCTTTTCAGCTGTCCTTTCTGTTATTGTTGAGATAAAGTGTTTCTGGTTGGACTTAGAATGAGATGACCGAAGGGACGAAGGGACGATACAAAAAGGCAAACACACTGCAAGGACTTGCAGGCTCTGCTCCCACCTGTGTCCATCTCGTCCACGTTGCTGAGGAAGTCCTCCGGAGTCGTCGGGACACTGTAGCAGCCTAACCCCAGGCCACTGTCAGTGCTCTGCTCCCTCGAATGGTACGGCCCTCTGGGGAGCAAAGCATGGGGAGACTTCAGTGCGAGCCCACACCAAGAATTCCCAAATCAAAAGAGTCATGAAACCCCTAACCTAGTCTACTTCTGTCACACCGCCCAACTTTCCAGGGAACGGAGGGAGGCCAAATTTGCACCTCCCTTTAATTTTCCGACATGCACACCGATGTCAGTGAAATGAAAAGACTAGGCAAATAAAACCAGCCAGTCATAGTAAATTGATGCTGATTTCCTTTTTATCTCAAAATAATAATTTGAACACTGTGCTGCATATAGGACTATGATACCATTTACGTAAATTTTTAAAAAAGAAAACAGTGTTGAATATTGCTTATGAATGCACACATTAACAAGCAATAGGAAACTTAGAAAGACACACACCAATTTCTGAACAGTGGCTCCCACCAGGGAGGAAAAAGAACAGGTATCAGTGGTGGTGGAGATGGTGTAATACTTAAAAATGGTATAATTAAAAAATAAATAAATAAATAAATAAATAAAATGGTATAATACTTTTAAAAAATGGCATTAATACTTTAAAAAACAAGTAAGATCTAGGGATCTAGGTGTTGGATACCCGGGTAAATCTTATGTTATTCTTTATATTTTTCTGTGTATTTGTAATACTTCTAAATAAACAATTTAAAAATTCCCTTTCTTCATTACTTCAGTTACTGCTTGTTTTTAACCTCTCTTTCTGTTTTTACTAACTTCCATAATCGTTATTTGTTTGTTTGCTACAAGCCTCTGCAAGGGCAGAAAAGACACAGGAAACAGACAACTGTCCTTTATTTGTGTTTAAAAAGCTACAATTAAGGTTTGACTACTTCTACTCATGAACATATTTCTGGCTAAATTATCTTTTCCTTCTTGCTCATATGTTTCATATTTTAAAAACATTGTCTCTTTGTGTTAATTACATTTTTTACTGTAAAACCATTTTAGACCCACAGAGAAGATGTGAAAAGAGTACAGAGTCCCCATGCACAGTTCACCCAGCTTCCCCAAGGACAACTTACACAACCGTAGCACAATTACCAACACCAGGAAATGGACAGCTTCCCTTGATCCCCACCCCAACCTCCCAGCTCCCCACCTTTCCCCAACATAAACAAAGACCCATTATACTCTAAACCACGTAATAAATAAAGCAAAAATAAGTCAGTCACTCCAAAATGTTAACTTACCCATTGAGGAAAGGATCAGAGCTATTATTAGTGATGGATCTCATGTCTGGGGTCATGGTTGGCGGGTTGACAGCAGCCTGAACGGTGGCCAAAGTCTCGGCTTCCATGGGGAGCTGTCTACAGAGGGCGGCTTCCTACAGAAATATGACAGAGGCAGAGGCAAGTTATTCACTCATTGTCACAAGGATCGGAGCAAAGTATATTTCACAGGAAAGCTTTTCACCGAACACAAAGCACTTCATGTGTGTTCCTAATCAGTCAAAATCATCAGGAAATCATTACTGTTCTTTCTCTGGAGAAAGCCTCCCAGGCATAAGTCACTTTCTGACATTCACCAAGTTAATGAGAAACTCAGCTAGTATCTATCTCAGGACACTTACGTGGGGACTGTCCCACCCATCCAAGTGTTTAAACACCCCAGTCACGTAAAGGTGTCAAGACACTTTCTCAAAGACAAAGCTATTTTTATCCCAGGTGCTCAGACCAAATCTCAATCAATCAAAGCAGTTGAGCTCCTTTGGCCTAGCAAGTGCATTCTGGTCTTTGCCACTAACAGGCCCTTAAAGTTGGGGAGTTACAGAGTCAGGCTCTCCATCAAATCAGAGCTGGCAGTTCTATGTCAACAGCCAGGAGAACAAAACAACCAAGGAACAAGTTTGTCAGTCCGTCGGTTTTTCTATTTGACTAGTCATCTAGCTGACCTGATTCAAATGGCTGAAGGGTGGGGAACCATGCAGAGCCAATCCAAATCCCACTAACAACAAACTGATAGCATATGGATTTCATTAGCGAAAATTAGAACGCTAGAATTATTTTGTTTTGGCTGGCATGACTTTGCCAGAGAGGCAATCCAAAAGGTTATGAATCTGACTGCAATCACTTTCTCTAGGTAAAACCTCCAGGGAGTCTCTCCCATTTTGACAAACAGGAGCAGACATCAAATTCCTTTCAAATTTGCTGCTCTTTCCAAAGAAGAATACTTTTATATGTTTATACTTGCATCCAAAACCAAAGTTGGGCCCTTCCTATATTTATGCCTATCAGTTTCCCACTTTCCAGCCTGAAGTCATTGGTCTTCCCATCCCTCAAACCCCAAAACCATGGCTACAATGGCAAACAGAATATTTAGGCCATTTAAATTACGGTATCTCTGTTAGATCTCTTCCAGCCCTAACACGCTATGATTTTAGAGAGTAACTGCTGTCTAGACAGGTCTAGTGAAGTCATCGGCAATAAAAACTTTCGGTTACTAGAGTTCATTGTACTGTTATGAGCAGTTATGGTAGCATGACTCTTACAAAACGTGAGACACCTGATTGATATGAAACGGCATTGTTAATTAATATTTAAATAAACATCCTGTCTAGGAAGGGCTTCTGGCTCACTTCTCTTCATCCAGGCTGCAAATAACCAAAATACCTAACGAATTTTCGTCAGTTACCCATAAAAAGCAAAAAACACCACCAAAGGGATATTTTCTGACAGATGTTTTTATACGGCAGGCAGTGTGCATTAGAAATCTTATTCTCCAAGCAAAGCTCACCTGAAGGCCTCAAACAGAAGAACAATCGGGACGGAACCAGTGGGAGAAGCCTAAAGTCCACCAAGCACACTCACACACACAAACCACGGTCTGAAAACATCTAGTCAATGATGTAATTTCTAGTTCTTTATAAACTGTAACTGCACAGATCCTTTGGGCAATAACCTTCATAACATAAAAAAATCAACTTCAACTATTCATTTTATAACCATTCTAAATAAATGTGGGATGTACCCCTAAACAGATGCTCTCTTTTGGTTGTTTCCTTTATTTTTTAAAATTTATTTAAATTCAATTAGTTAACATATGGTGCGTTAATAGTTTCAGAGGTAGAGGTCTGTGATTCATCAGTCTTATATAATACCCAGTGCTCATTACATCAGTGCCCTCCCCAATGTTCATCACCCCGTTACCCCATCCCTCTACCCCTTCCCCCCATCAACCCTCAGTTTGTTTCCTATGATTAAGAGTCTCTTATGCTTTATCTCCCTCTCTGATTTTGTCTTGTCTTATTCTTCCCTCCCTTCCCCTACACTCCCCTTAACAGATGCTCTTTTAAACATCAAGTTGAAGATACTGCTGCATTTCCTTGTATCTGACAAAATTTTCTCACCATTAAGTCTTAAGAATACTAGCTGAATTTCTAATATTCAGGTAGTCTGAATTTAAATATAATAAGAATTGTTTCTGGAACTTCACTGTATAAAAAATATATATATGCATATATATACATATACACACATAATATATATTTTTGTCATCTATAATAACATGTAAGATGAAAGTAAAATGTTAAAAATTATAAGAAAAAGTATCAGAACCTAGCTATAAAATATATAAACTTTCCTTTTCATTTAAATTACTCCTGGCATATTTCAAATAGATACAACATGTATTTTTCTTTTTAAGATTTTATTTATTTATTTGACAGAGAGAGAGAGAGAGGGAACACAAGCAGGGGAGCAGGAGAGGGAGAAGCAGGCTTCTTGTCAAGATTCTTGTCAAGCAAGGCCCTATGTGGGCCTCGATCCCAGGACCCTGGGATCATGACCTGAGCCTAAGGCATCCGCTTGACGACTGAGCCACCCAGGTGCCCAATACAACATATATTTTTAAGAGAAAGCTTGTGTGTGGTTAAATATATAAATAAAATTCAAAAGGCTAGAAAAACCGAAGTTGAAAGACCCTATACCAGATTGGGGAAAATGTTCCACTGTGCCATCTCCCAATTCACATCTGTTCCCGCTACTGCTACTTTAAACTGAAGTTCCGTTCCTCAGCATCGTTATTTCCCCAACTATTTTGAAGGCTCCATGTCATCAAAGAAGCAATCCTATGTTCCGCCTGTAGGGGGCTCACATTATCATGTTCCACCTTTTAACGACTGACAAACAAGAAGATACAGAGGGTGTTGAATGTACCTGGATAATAACTTTGAAATATAAATCAGACTAGTGTGAGTTAGGAAGTTATCATAGGGGGCAACACTCTCTTCGAGATTATTCTTGGGCTACAAGTCATTCCACACAGCCGCCAACCTGAAGATCCTGTTGGCTCCTCGGCTACAGTCATCTGGATGGTGGCCCACAAACCCTTATTATGTGACAGCCCTGTCCACTTCCCTTCCTGTGTCTCTGATATGCTCCCCTCACTCACCCCCTTCTCTCTGCTTTTCCCACTGCCAGCATCTGCGCAAGTGTTCTCTCTGTTTGGAACATACCCCTCCGGATCTTCCCAAAGTTCATACCTCATTTAATGTCTGCATCCTACAAATGCTATCTCTTCAGAAATTGCATTAAATTTTCTTCACAGCAACTGAAGTATTTTTGTCTTTCCCATTAGAATGTTAGAAAATTCCACAAAGCAAGAAATCATCTTTGTCATGTTCACAACTAAATCCTTGCTGCCTATAACACTCTAGGCATACAGTAGGTACTCAACAAATATTTGCTCAATGAATAAATGAAAAATATTAGTGGAATTCAAATGGGACTATTTTAAATGGTGATTAGTAATAAAAAAATCCACTAAGAACATTCAATTCTCATCTTCAGCCACAAATATAATTAAAATAAGAGTATACGTATACATCTCAACTAGCCAGGCACAAACTGCATCCTTGTGTGATGATCCCACTCCTTTCTTCCCTGCTCCTAAGACAGAAGAGAAGCAGAAGAGCACAGTGGTCAGAATCAGGGATTCTGGGACCAGATGCTTGGATGTGAACCCTGACTCTGCCATCTCCCAGTCAGTTAAACTCTCTGTTCCTCATTTATTATTTTTTTTTAAGATTTTTTTTTTTTTTTGGAGAGAGAGTGATGGAGAGAGAAAGCACAAGTGGGGGGGGGCGGGGGTGTTATAGGGGAAAGGGAAAAGCAGACTCCCTGATGAGCAGGGAGCCCAACATGGGGCTTGATCCCGGGACCCTGGGATCATGACCTGAGTGGAAGGCAGACTTCCCATCGACTAAGCCACCCAGGCGCCGCCTCTCTTCCTTATTTATGAAGCGGGGGGAATGACAGCATCTACCCACACAATCATTTAATAAATATGAACTAAGTAATACTATTATCATCTCATGTTCTGTATTCTAATCCCAGAAAACAAAAGCAAAACCAAGACCAAACCATCTCAGAAGTCACACTATTGTGCAGAACCGATCCATACTGAGTGGTCTGACATTTCTTCCTGATGAACTTTCACCTTGGAAAGATTAAATCCAAGTGTGAAATTCATCACAATGAGTCAGCAAAAGAAAACAATTTTCTTTTTTTTCTAAATAAGGACAGGTCTGTAAGCCTTTTTTGTATATAACATAAAATTAGTTTTCAATATACATGGAGAATAGTGAGAAGTTTCACTTCACTTAATTATATTTCATAATGTAATACTTCCATATTTAGAAGTACCTTTTTTTTTTTTGAATGAAAATACTTTCCTATTTCTGCTCATGAATTGAAGGAGAAAAAGAGCAGCACAAAACCCAAAGTTTGGAAATAAAAGGACTAACATCACTAACACGTCTGAATCCAAACAAGGGAGGATTTTTTCAAAAATAACAACTAAATTTAGGCATGAAATTAAAGCCCAGCCTCAGGATGATTTTGGCTACCACATACCATCTGCTGCCCTACACGCCTGATTTTGGTTTGACCAAGCAGCAGCCGTCAGGACTGATGAAGGTAAAACAGCTAAACCACAGACAGAAGACGGTGGGACTGGACTCAGCAAACGGATGTGGAAACAGAGACTCAGTCAGCCAAGGCTGGTCTAGGACTAGACTCAGGCCTCCGACTCACAGTGGGTGTGGCAGCTGCTCTAACCATTGCTGGGGCCTCAGCTCCCCCGAGTCTACGCAGAACAAATGCTAAGCTGGAGGCACATCTGAGCCCCTGGGTCTGACTCTCAACTCCCACTTCCACTCTAGTCCAGTAGGTCTAACCACAGATGCCGTCCCAAGGTCCCCCCCTATCCAGTCCTCCCACAAGCCTTCAGTTTCCCAGACTCCTCCTACTTTGGATCCCTCATCATCTGGCCATATCCCATCCCCCCTTAGAAGTTCTGTTGTACCACAGTTTCCAGAATGCCTTCCCTGACCACCACAACCTCAGCAAGCAGCCAGCTTCCCCTTTCCCGGCTCTGGACTCCTCAATAACAGTGTCCCACTGAGGTAGGATACCCCATGTCTCACAATCCACTCCTCCCGTGGCCCCAAAGCAGCTCTTCCTACCAACTTCAAGCTTTCTCTTAGTGCCATCACCACTGGTACAAAAATCCAAGTCCACTGACTCCCAGCCCCCATAACAACTCATTCATTTGCACATGTATTTATTAAAAAAAAAAAAAAAATTCTGTAGAAACTACCAGGTGCCAGGAACTCTTCTCAGCAGCAGGGACAGAGCCTTCCTCACAGAGCATTCTAGAAAGGGAGACAGATGTGGACAAGGACCAAGCCTTGGGGGTCCTATCTCCTGGATATGTCCATGCTCCAAACCTCTGTTCCATTTCAAGACGATCAGCACTGCTTCTCTAGCTTTTCCAACAGACTTGCCTACCTCCTGTCAACCTCCCTAGGCAAGGCTGCATCCAGGTCTCCGTTCTATGCTTTGCAAAGCGTGACCAGAGGAGAAAAGTCAGGCTGGAAGGGATCCTGGTGTCATGTCTTAGGAAGAAGCAGGGAACTGTTTAACCAGAACAGACACTTGAGGGGTATACCTTGGTTCTCAAACTATTTATGGATTATCCCACGGCAGAAGGAAGACCGATTCCTTCTGCCGAGGATCTGAGATAGATCTGATGAAGGGCTTTCTAGTTACTAGTCCTGCTGAGGGGTGGAACTGGCTCTCTCAATTCTCTGGGCTGCTGGCCACGGGATTCTCAAGCAGCTGTGGAACGTTAAAGGCTCCTAGACATGTCCAGAGCTTGGCAGAGGAGGAAAAGCTTCCCTGAATCGGAAAGACAGGGGTTCAAATCCCAGCTCAGTGACTCCCTCTCTATAACATCTTGAGCTAAATTCTTTTTTTTTTTTTAAGATTTTATTTATTTATTTGACAGACAGAAATCACAAGCAGGCAGAGAGGCAGGCAGAGAGAGAGGAAGGGAAGCAGGCTCGCTGCTGAGCAGAGAGCCCGATGTGGGGCTCGATCCCAGGACCCTGGGATCATGACCTGAGCCGAAGGCAGAGGCTTTAACCCACTGAGCCATTCAGGCGCCCCTTGAGCTAAATTCTTAACCTTCCTTGACAGCTTATTCATCTGGGAAAAAAAACAAAAAACAAAAAACAAAAAACCAGAGAGAGACAGAGCGCGCTCGTAAAGCTCACCTTGCTGAGCCGTTGTAAAGATTTAAGGGCATATTTATAAAGAACCTGGTCCAGAGAGGCAGGCAACAGAAGGAATTACTGATAGTGTTGTATGTTTTAGGAGGCAGAGATGTTAGCTAAAGCACGCAGATCATTTACTATGTGGGAAGCACTGTTCTAAGCACTTGAGTATTTCATCCTCACAATAACCCAACCGTCTCCATTTTACAGACAAGAAAACTGAAGCACAGGGAAGTCAAGCGAACTTCTTCCCAAGATCTGGCCCCCCAGTGTTCTCCTAGCCTCCATACTGACTGACCGTGTGGCAGAGAGAGGAAAACCCAGGGCTGAGATCAGAAGATCTCCAATTTTCGGCTCTTTCTCCTGCTGGCCGTGGGACTTGGGCAAGTTATCTCCTTTCTCTGAGCCTTTTTTCCCAGCTATCAAATGAAAATACCAGCCCTCTTCCATCAGGCATTACGGAGGTCTGGGTAACACAGCCTGTTTAGCTGTCCCAAACACAGTTTCCCCTGCCCAACTGGGAAAAAGACTGACTTGGACATATTCTATGGTCCTTTTAAATGTATATGGGTGGAATTAGTGTCCTGGGAACTCACAACACATCAAGCACAGTTGTAAGTTCAGATTTTAAAGACCGGTTTCAGAAAGATCTGGAAAGCTGCCCCTAGTAACCCCACCCCTCTTGTCCCCTGCCACAACTGTATTTTTTTTCTCTATCCAAGCTGAGGGTGGAAAGACCATTGCAAAATGAGGGCTTAAGAATCTCTTTTGGAGTTTGTGGTTGTCCATCTAGGTCTCTGAAACGAATAATTATATGTGAGTTAGAAAACAAAACAAAACAGAACAGAACAAAAACCAAACCCCTTTCCTAGCAGCTGTGGAACGGGGTGGGGTGTAAAATATCCAGAGGGATGTGAAAGACAAATGCTGATTTGTAAGTTGAAGATGTCCCTGGGAGCAAACCTCAAACCCCCTTCCCTTCCAGCTCCCCACTCGCCTGCAGTCTGCCCGTGGAATAAATCAACAGAGGAGGTGAGAAAGCAAACAGCAGTTGAAAGCATCCTGCAGCCCAGGCTGTCCTGGGCTGGGGGAGCCCCCGCAGCCAGCAGCTCCTGCCCCAGCTGGAATGTGCTTCAGAGAAAACACGATGACAATCACCCTTCTGAGGGTGCTCTAATGGTGGAAGCCTGTGTGGCCAGGGGTTCCACAAAACTGGAGGACTGGACTGTTTTAATTATAGAGGGTGCGGTGAGTAGAAACAAATGAAAAAAATCAAATAAAGACAATATTTTGAAATCCTAACATTAAAATAGTCGTTCTGGTGCAGCAAAGTTGCTGTCTCTGCCAAAACCCTCAGGGACTTCAGAACGCTGAATTATTTACCTTCTTAAAGGGAAAAAAAAAATTCCCAATGTATATTTCTCTTTAACTCTGTGCCAAGAGATTCTAGAAATTCACTGTCACATTTCCTGGAGCCTCCCTTTTTCAAATACCTCATCACCCATGCTCAGCTGCCAGACCGTTGGTATGGAAGAAGAGTCAAAACTCTAACCCTTCGGAGGAAGACATTTGCTGAGGCCATAATGATTATCCCTGGCGTGTTTGTTGCTCTTTCGATTCAGGATGTATACCACAATCCTGTGTGTTATTCTAGAATCTGTACCCCTTAGAATCACATTAAGGAAAACTTCACAGTTTAGATATTCTCTCTTCACTTCAGAAAAAAAAAAAAAAATAGCTGAATGCCTTTTGGAATGGTCTGTTTCTTCATACCTTGGTGAGCTTATGAAGATCAGAAATATGAAGCTGCTTTTCCTTTGTGCAGATGTGGTCACCTTTATTTGAAAAATGTGTTCAATCTGCATTTTAAAAAAAGGGTCCTTGTAAAAAGACTCGAATTGATGTTATTCCTCAACTATATCGGAGCACCAGGACATTTTAGAAAATGGATTATTTCTGGGACTTGACGGAGGCTAGAACTGAAGCTCGCTGAAGAGGACGGCCCAAGTTTGTCCACTCCCTGCTGTGCATTTAGGACCTGGAGCATTTGCTGAGCAAATCAGTGAACGAACCTAACGAGCCAGGCTACCACCGATGGAGTCCCATACTGGTTGGACGACACAACTTCTGATGTCCCAGTCATCCCTGCAACCGAATTCTATGAAATGCTTTTCTACAAGTTAAATTATAGTGACTGAAGGAAAGACTCTTCATGAAATAGCCACCACCATTGATGCTTCATGGTCTGCTATAACACGACACTTTCTAACCTCTCTAAATAGCTATTCTTCACATGACAAAACCCAGACTCCAGATTTTTTCCCCAGGGCAGCGCTGCTCCCAGCCGGGCGTGTCCCTCCCGGGCCCACGGTCAGGAATGGCTGCTCGAGGCCAGCCAGCTGGCCAGCCGGACCCCGTAGTGGCTGTCAGGCCTAACAGAAATCTGTGAGACCTGCCAGAAGAATTCCGAGGCCTCCCGCCCAAACCCTCTGTCCTCGTCCCCGTTGCCCTGGCAACTAGAGGCCAGGCTTAGTCAGCAGTTTTGTTTGACAGGCTGCATTCTCCTATCCACGGAGCCCCAATTAAAGGACGGACCCAGGGTAAAAGCAGGGCTGAATTTGTCTAAGAATAATAATGGTTTCTCAACAAGGCAGGCCCTGAGAAGGGGCAAGGGGGAGCTAAGGCTTCTCCACTTAAGAATCTTCCAGGTCCTGGGGGCTGAAAGGAAGTCCTTGGGGTTAAAATCTTCAAGGCAGAAGGCCCACCCAGCTTCCTAATTAAATGAATAATACACATGAAAAGAAATACTCTGCTCAGATAAAGCCAGGACTCTGTTTTCATGTCAAGGAATTGTTCTTTTAGATGAGTAAATAGTGACTGAGAAGCCTGTTTCTCAATTCCTTACCAGTTACCAAAATTTTCCATTTCATTGGGTAAAGTTTCAAACATGCCCTTTATGATACTGAGCAAATACTGTGTTATTTCCAAGCTGTAACAGCAAAATATTCTACACTCATTGTGAGCCTGTGTGGTTCATGGTATTTTAAAAAAATAATGGCCAGCCCTATTGTAGGAAGGATCCCAGGCAGCTTACAATAGATCCAACCAAAGTCACAGCACAACTTCCATGGCTCATACAGAATAAATACACGATGTCCCAGTATTATTTTTTTTTAAGATTTTATTTACTTATTTGACAGACAGAGATCACAAGTAGGCAGAGAGGCAGGCAGAGAGAGGGAGGAAAGGAAGCAGGCTCCATGCTGAGCAGGGAGCCCGACGTGGGGCTCGATCCCAGGACCCTGGGATCATGACCCGAGCCGAAGGCAGAGGCTTCAACCCACTGAGCCACCCAGGTGCCCGTTGTCCCAGTATTATTAAGAAGAAGAGATAATAGGGGCGCCTGGGTGGCTCAGTGGGTTTAAAGCCTCTGCCTTCGGCTCAGGTCATGATCCCAGGGTCCTGGGATCAAGCCCCACATCAGGCTCTCTGCTCAGCGGGGAGCCTGCTTCCTCCCTCTCTCTCTGCCTGCCTCTCTGCCTACTTGTGATCTCTGTCTGTCAAATAAATAAATAAAATCTTAAAAAAAAAAAGAGAGAGAAGAGATAATAAAACAGAAGTATGATATGCTACCAATTTTGTTTTAAAAACAAAGCATACGCACAGATATATACAAAGACTGGAGAGAAATCACCAACATCTTCACAGCCACTCTCTTAGGTAAGGCTGTGAGTGGTTACTTTGTTCTTGGTTTTGACTATTTTAAACATTGTTTTACAATGAATATATGTTTTGTCTTTCTTGTGTGATAATTTTACTTTCTTATTATTTTAGCTGGTATACAGTAAAATCCACTCTTTGTGGTGTATGTTTCTTTCTCTCTCTTTTTTTTTTGAAGATTTTATTTATTTGACAAACAGAGATTACAAGTAGGCAGAGAGGCAGGCAGAGAGGAGGAAGCAGGCTCCCTGCTGAGCAGAGAGCCCTGATGCAGGGCTCAATCCCAGGACGCTGAGATCATGACCTGAGCCAGAGGCAGAGGCTTTAATCCACTGAGCCACCCAGGCGCCCCTGTGGTGTACATTTCTGAGTTTTGAAAAATCCATGGGTTGTGAAACAGCTACCCCAATCAAGATACAGAACAGTGCCACTATCCCCCAAATCCCCTAGTGCTACCCCTTTGTAGGCAGCCCCTCCCAACACCCAACGCTGGCACCCACTTACTTATTCTCCATTCCTATAGTTTTGCCTTTTTCCAGAATGTCATAGAAATGGAATCATAAAGACCTGGTTTCTTTCACTTACCAAATGCTTCTTTTGTCTCAATCAGAAAACAAAAACAAAAACAAAACAAACAAAAAACAACCAAAACCCTACTCCATTATATTTTTATAAATTAAACATTTTATTTTTCAGGGCACCTGGATGGCTCAGTTGGTTAAGCATCTTCCTTAGACTCAGGTCATGATCCCAGGGTCGTGGGATCAAGCCCCATGGTTGGGCTCCCTGCTCGGAGTCTGCTTCTCCTTCTTCCTTTGCCCCTCCCCCTGTTGTGCCCTCACTATTTCTTCCTGTCAAATAAATAAAAACTTGTAAAAATAAAATAAAATAAAACAATGCCACTCTTTAAAAAAAAAACTTTATTTTTCTAATTAAAAAGAAAAAATGGGGGAGCCTGGGTGGCTCAGTGGGTAAAGCCTCTGCCTTCCGCTCAGGTTGTGATCTCAGGGTCCTGGGATCGAGCCTCGCATCCGGCTCTCTGCTAGGCGGGGAGCCTGCTTCCCCCTCCATCCCCTCTGTCTGCCTCTCGGCCTACTTGTGATCTGTCTGCCAAATAAATAAATAAAATCTTAAAAAAAGAAAGAAAGAAAAAAATGTCACAAACTGAATCCAAATTTCTTTTTAAAAACTACGAAGATAACCAGGAGTTCAACTGAGATGGTTGCCTTTTCTCGAATTGCCATTTCTCTTATGAACTTGAAGCTGCCTCTCCAGGTTTGGGAAATTTCACAAGGATAATAAAACTCTCATTACCATGGACAACCGAGAATGTGTCACAAAAATTTACTTTCCACAATGTCTGCGATGGATGCCTGTGGAAAGCAGTGAAACACTTTCCTAAGACGACTGTGTACTGCAGACTTGGCCAGAATTCCCCTGAGCTTGGAGCACCTGCCGTAACCCGAGATAACTCATCAGTTATTGGACATAAGAAATTCAACTTGGCTACACCAGCCAATACTAAGTTGTAGGGACCATTTTTAATGGAACTCTCCTACTTCAGAAGATTCCTAATCAAGGGAGATAGCAAAAACCTCACTGGCCCTTTGATTTTAATGCTGTGGACTGTTAATAACCTGTTGGCCCGAGGGGCCACCGAAGAGAAATAAAGTACCTTCTGCTCTCTTCAAAGAACTCTGCCCTGTGGCAGGAATGAAAGCCAAAGATGGAAGGAGGAAGGAGTTAGAATTTACCCTTCTGGCCACACATTTGGATTAGTTGTAATCATTTTGATTTGCATTAGTTGTAATCACTTTAATTTCATCATGTTGCCTGTCTGGTAAGATACAAGTTATTTGAAGGTGGCCAAGTCCCATTTGTCTTTTTGTTTTATTTTTCACCACAGAAACACTGGTTGGATAAAGGAATGAGGAGATACAGAAAAGAATGAAAAAAGACATTTTCCATCCTGAAATAACGAAGGTTCACCTCAGATCTGTAATCAAACTTTCTTTACAACCATTTCTTGATATTCTACGTGACTTCCATGACCACAAGTTAACATGTGAGCCCCTAGCATTATGTAGCCCACGTGGGCTTACCCAATACTGAGGCGGTTCTTTCTCCACAGTGCACCACCATCAGATTACACGCCTGGAGGGATGACGGCATGGAGGAAGGAAAAAGAGGATGGAGGGATGAAACCGAGTATTTACACAGTATTTAATGTGTAAGGAGCTTTCACATTTATTATATATCTAAGGATGACAACAATTTTCAGAAGAGTGATGCTTTCCCAAGAATTAGGGAATAAGTTCATCTTACTCATTAAATTTTACCAACCTCCCTTCCCACTATGGAGACAGAAATAGGATGGGGCCTCTCTCCTAGAAATTCTCTCTTGATGGAACTGCAGGTAGGTCAAGGCTGGGCAAGGCAGGGACCCTGAGCAGAAAGCCTGCACAGCTAGGGCCCCCCTGTGAGTAAGAGGAGAGCCATGCTCCTTACAGACTGCCCAGTGAGCTAAGGAGGTTAAGGCACTTGTTGCCCATGGAGGGCATGGGAAGGGGACAGGATGAAGAAATGAAGTCTACAGATAATCTTTAGACCTCATCATGGGGTGCCAGGATGGCTCAGTCAGTTGACCATCTGACTCCTGATTTCAGCTCAGGTCATGATCTCAGGGTCGTGGAATTAAGCCCCCTTTGGGCTGTGCCCAGAGGGGAGTCTGCTTCTCTCCCTTTCTCCCTCTGCCCCTCCCCCTAGCTCACGCACACATAAGCATGCTCTCTCGCTCTCAAAATAAATAAATAAATCTTATTAAAAAAATTTTTTTAAAGATTTTATTATTTGAGCACTGCAAATAGTGAAGCAGAAAATCACCAGAAAAACAAAAAAAAAAAAAAAAAAGAAGTAAAAAACCACCAAGATGATAGACGTAATCCACACCTGAACAACCAGGCATCTTGGCAAACACCTCAGAAAACTATCAGAGAACGCTGCAACACTATTTACCATCTGGCCTTAAATGGTATCTTTGACACTGAGGAGCAGGCTGCTTCTGGATGGGGAGAAAAAACTCTGGACATTTCCCTCCGCTGTCCCATACAACAGCATTGCCCAGTATGATGCAGCAAAATGCTCTAAGTTCCACAGGCTCTAGGGATCAGCGTTTAATGAACTTGGTTGGCATTTCTGTAATATGAACCATCAATACTACATCCTGGTTCAAAAGCACTTATGGTTGGAATAAAGGAAACAATGTGGGGCACTCTCCCCCAGCCCTTTGCAGAAATACTTTCTGTAGGAAGGCGGCGGTGGGGCAAAAGAAAGAAACAGAAAGTGGCAGAAACTGAGAAATAAATCATTCTTTGCAGAACAGTCTGTAGATTTGTCCAAAGAAAAAAAAACGCATTAAAGTTCATTTAAATATAAAACTAAGAGAAAAGTTACAAATGCTATTATGATACTGTTAACACTCTATATTATGAAACAGAAAGAATATTACAAATGCAATTATTATCATAAGATAAAAAGTAATAATATAATTATTTCCTGTTAAGAAACATGATCCTGTGTATCTAAAAACAGTATAAACAACTGTTACCCTGAAATAACCATGGACGTTCAGACATAAATCCTCAGGGAAAAAGGCACAACTGTAGTTGTATTATAAAGCTGTATTCCTCAAATTCAGGGTAGTTCCACTGAACAACAAAGCACAATTTATATTCATTTCCCTCATTGTCAGAGCCTATGTCTAGGGAATTATTTTAATTTGCCATGTTTTGTATTGACATTTTATATCCTAGATCATTCTTTTATAGAAATCAATGTGTATTTTTAAAAGTATCAGATGTGACTAAAAGAAAAGGCAGCACTGACTGTGACACTCCCAGGCTCTTCCAAGAAAGCCCCCTGAAACAGTTAAAAGTACTTATTTCCTTAAACTAGTGAAAGGAAGCTTCTTGTGTATCTTGCTTCATGTGAGTCATAAAGCAAAGTCTAAGAATTAGAACAATAAGCTGAAACCTTCCTCCCTAAAGAGTAGCCAGCAAAACTGATGAGACCTAAAAACATGGTTTACATTAGTTTAGCAACACAGAAGAAATAATTCTGTTCTTGAACAGACCAAGCCACTGAGGGAGGCAGAAAACTGTGGGTTCCTTCAGGGATTGTTTTATTCATATTTTGAAGTGCTGCATCAGCTATGACCCACAGAGGACACACGGCAACGTTCTGTCCACTGACTGACTGAATGCATGCATTGTGGGCAGTACGGCACAAAGGTACCCGATCAATACCCGCTCTCTCAGAGCCCGTATACAAACATTTACCTTTCTCATTCTCTTTCAATTTTTCCCAACTCTTCTTCATGCTCCGTGGCGGACCAAAGATGGTTGCAAATTCTTAGTCATTTTGTCCATGGAACATCCTTTCTGCTCTCTGCTTTAATCTAGGGCAAATCTGCTATTTCTTTGATTGAGAGCATATGGGAGAAGTGACTCTGTGACAGTTTCCAGAACCAGATCCTAAGACACTGGCAGCTTCTACTTCTTGTTTCTTGGAACATTCTCTCTGGGAGACCCAAGCTGCTATGCAGTATGTCCCATCAGTGAGATTGCTGTGCTAGCTAGAGATACCAAATATAGACGTCCCAGGTTTCCATCCCAACCAAGCCCAGTCTTCCAGCAATCCTTATCATGATGCCACCCACTTGAGTGAAGCCATCTTGAACCCTCCAGACCAACCCACCCACCAGCTGAACACTACTAAAGCGGTCTCCATCAACATCATGGAAGCCAGAAGAACGAGCCGGCTAAGCTCCGCCCAAATTCCTGACCCACAAAATTGTATGATATAATAAAATAGGCTAATGTTTTAAGCCACTGCATTTTGGGATAATGTTACACAGCAACAGATCACTGGAATAGAGTCTTCCTCCTCCTCCTCTAAAGATCAGCAGTAGAACCCAAAGGCAGCCATGCTAACACAGCTGGTCCTCGTACTCGTACGTTTGGCTCTGAAGACAAGGCAGGCAGATATTGGGAGAAAAACCTGGATTCTATTCATATGGTCTGGAGTACGCTTTGGACCTTTAATGCTTCTAGAGAAAGATTTACCCTGACGGCCCGCAGCTACCTACCCCCAGCCTTGGTACGTAGGGTCATGGAGCCTCCAGCAGGCACCACAGAAGGCCATACCTGCCTCATGAGCTCCTCTTGGCGCATTCTGATCCTCTCTCTCTCCATCTGGATCCTCTGAAGTCGAAGCTTCTGCTGCTGCTGTTGCTGAGTGGTCAGAGCATTGGGCATGCTCATGAGCCCTGCTGGTGGGTTCTGAGGAGGGTGGTTCTGCTGGCTCAGGGGAGTGGGTGCCATCTGCTGCTGGTGCTGGTGATTCATCACTACAGGAGGGAAGACCAAGCAAATTAATGAACAGGTCCTACAACACCTTATCAGAAAGAGACCATCAGAATGCTCTGTGCTTTGGAATATAGATTCCTGAGATTCCTGCCGAAGTACTTTCCTGTTAATCATTACTGTTTAAGTAATTATTACTTCAATTCAATTCATGGAGGCTCAGACACTAGCCCCACTCCTGATTCATCTAGTCTTGGCATTTGGTGCCCTGTTAAAAATTATTTCACACCTTCCCTGTGTCTAGAGCACATTTTAAAGCCTTTAAGAACATAGTGGTCAAAAGTGAATTTCACAAAAGGTTACCACAACATATGATGTAATTTCAGCGGGACATCTGGGTGTGTGTGCACTTTCTAGACAACCTGCATGTTCATGTCAGAGCTAAGGAGGGCGTGAGATTATAGATATACAGTAGTGCACGATAATATCTAGGACAGCGGTGACTGGCAAGCAAGATATAAAACACAGTACCTAGACCAGCGACCTACACAGAAGCAGGACCCCATTGATGCTTTGTTAAAAAAAGGGTACCTCAAAGGAGCATGAGCTAAGCTCAGAAACAAATAACCTGACTGAGGAAAAGATGTTATATATAGTTTTTGCAAAGGAAAAAAATGAGTGCAGAAGAAATTACATAAAAATGATTATCATGGGAGCACCTGGGTGGCTCAGTCGATTAAGTAACTGCCTTCAGCTCAGGTCAGGATCCCAGGATCCGGACTGAGGCCCACATCAGGCTCCCTGCTCAGTGGGGAGTCTACTTCTCACTCTGCCCCACCCCCTGCCTGTGTCCACCTGTGCACTCTCTCTCCTTCTTTCAAATAAATAAAATCTTTTTAAAAATGGTAATCATGGGTTGCCTAGCTGGTGCAGTCAGTTAAGTGTCCGACTCTTAGTTTTAGCTCAGGTTTCGATCTCAGGGTCCTGAGATCAAGTCCCACATGGGACTCCACACTCAGCACGGAGTCTTCGTAACACTCTCTCCCCCTCTACTCCTCCCTTCTGTGCGCGCGCGCTCTCTCAAATAAATAAATATTTTTAAAAATGATAATCACATTTGTGATTGAATAAAGGCATTCTAGAAGTCTTTTAAACTTTTTAAGTATTATCTACTTATCTGCACTTACCAACACCTTAAATTTTGCATGCAGTACTTCACTTGAGGAAAAAATTTTTAAATCCTTCAATAAATTCTATAATTGGCATTCACACACACACACACATTTTTAAAAAGTGCTAGTTTTCCTTAAACAGTTTACCAGTCAAATTTGCTTAACTTCTGCCTAGGCCATCTTCTATAATAAAGTAAACCACACTTTTCTGTCTATTTGCTCTTACATGAAGGCCCCAAACAAGATATAGTTTTATATACTCCATTTCTGAGGAAAAACTCTCAATTTTTGCTATGTTTCATACCACTGTCTATTTTTTTTTTGAAGATTTTATTTATCCATTCATGAGAGACAGAGAAATAGAGGTAGAGGGAGAAGCAGGCTCCCCACCAAGCAGGGAGTCCAATGCGGGGCTCAATTCCAGGAACCTGAGATCATGACCTGAGCTGAAGGCAGTCAGTCACTTAACCAACTGAGCCACCCAGGCGTCCTGTATCACCGTCTTTAAAAAAAAGAAAATCACTGGCATATTTTATTTCAAGTCTAAAAGTTAAATATTTTACATCTTTCATTTGGAAGACATAGGTATCATGTGGAAACAATGTTTTACAACAACTAAGAATTTCTTTAAATGAATTTTAAAGTAATCTAATCATCTACGTACTAAATGTATATGTAGACCGCCCCCCACCCACATGCACACACTCAAAAGGGACACAAACACAAAGGATTTTCTGTGGACTAACTGGTTCCCTTGAGGAACGATTAATTCCACGGCAGGAACTTCCTCCGGATGGGGGTAGAGGTAGGATAAAAACATTCTTTTTTAAAAAATTTATTTATAACTCCCTCAAATCTTTACCGCACTTCCTGTGTGCCAGCCACTGGGCTTGTCGTTGGATAAATAGCTCCTGCCCTCACAGGAATTAGCAGGCTGTTGGAAAGAATGTGTGAAGAAATGAGGTGAATTTATTTGTGGGGCTGTGGAATGCCAGAATGTTAGGCTTTGTCAGGATTCTTAGAAATGATGCGGTCCATCCTTTTATTTTACAGGAGGGAGACTGCAACCTGAGAGAGGTGAAGGGGTGTGCTCTGGTTGGCGGCAGGTAGAGCCACCCAAGCCGGAGTGGAGGCCACCGCACATCCTGTTCTCTGGCTCTTTCAACTGTCCTTGGCCGCCCTCAGTCACGCCTTACCCTGACAGCTGCTGAAACTGAGAGCAACCCTCTGAAGAGTCTGCCTTCAACAGCAAGAGAGCTACCACTTAAACAGCAGGTCATCAAAACAGGACCTGGGGCCCAAAGCCGCTCGCCTAACAAACAGAAAGGGTTCAAGGCAGGTCTGGAGAGATGGACAACTGTCTGCTCACTCAGAAGCTCCTGAATGGGAGTTGAGAATACTTTGGAGTGTTCCACCTAACGGTGCAGCCTTTCCTTTCTGAATCAAGCCCACCACAAGGAGCTCATGCCTCCTGGCACCATTCCTGGCGCACAGGGAAGCTCAGGAAATGATGAGACGAATGAATGAAACCAGTCGGCAATCTCTTTATGTTCTCAGTGTCAGAACAGGAAAAAAAAGCACAGTCCTAATCGATGCAAAATTACTGAAACAAGCGTTTCATTTCTCAAGTGATATTCTAGAACGGTCAGGACATTTTACTGTCTCTACTGGAAGGCCTGGGTAGGAGGTCAGGGATCGTGCACGCACCGTATCACCGGGGGAAAAGTGCTCTAAAATACAGACTGAAGTCAGACAAAGTCCAGATATCCAGAAGGGCTGAATTCGTAACACCTCTTTCCAGCCAGAAGGACGCTTAGAAGGAAGAACGGTTGCTATTTCCAGGGACAGTCATTTCTGAACTCCTGAAGAAGGATGCTCCTACTTTTTTCTGATGTAACTGCTACAGACCAGAAAAGATGCCCAACTGTGTCTCTAAGAGAAATCTGTAAACTGAAATATTGCCAACATCAGAAACCCCCAGATTAGGAAAAAGAAGCTTGAAAAAAGTTAGGTTGCTTGTTGGCAGCACAGAGGTTATTAATTTTGAAAACTGACTCGGTTCTGTAACTTCAGGACGGGACAAATACATCAGGGACTTGGGGAGCCTGCCCTTTCAGTGAGCAAAACCTGCGTCCGGTTTACTCACAATGGACTCCACACAACAAAAGCAAATACTGCAGAGTTTATTAGCCTCTGCCTCCTTATCTGGGGGAGTTGAAGACTGGGAGATGAGCTCTTCTAACACCACACCCTTGCTAGGCTGCAAAACACCAGCCCTCACAGAGACATGGACAGGGAGGAAGGAGGGTGAAGCTGCTTTCCTCCACTTAATTCCATGGATTGGATCATGCAGACCGCACATCTCCAGTTATGAACTATAGAGACTAGAAAAGAATGGAACTTAGACAACAGCTTTGTTTTCAAAGTAAAGCATACACACCCACAGAACTTCGTTATGAGAGAACTGACCACGGTATTGTGTGTAATAGTGAAAGACTAAAAATTTGGTCCACTGATCAGCAATCAAGACACACCTGTTCAGAAATTCTCTATAACCATTCCCGAGAATGAGGGAGCTCTGGAGGTACTTAAATGGAACAATCTCTAGGAAACATTGTTCAGGGAGGGGGAGAAAGCCGAGGGATAGAATTCTATGCATGGACCTGCTATTGCTTGTAGTTAGAAAGGGAGGGCATATTACACATAGAGAACGAGTATCTGTAGGAGAACACGTTAAGAGCCTGGTAACAGTGGGTAACTCTGGAGAAGAAAACAGGTGTCAGGGATGGGAGGAGATCTTCCTTTTCTTCCTTCTATACCATTGAAGCTTTCCTATGTGCATTTATTACTTATAGAAAACATAAAAATACAGAAGTAAAAAACATAAAAATGTGGTCATGTAAACATCAAACTCAGTATTTTCTTGATGGGAATGCAAGGCGGTAACCCCAAAAATGATCTGATAAGCAACAATTTCGGCTTAAGAATGTAATCAAGAGGGGCGCCTGGGTGGCTCAGTGGGTTAAAGCCTCTGCCTTCAGCTCAGGTCATGATCCCAGGATCCTGGGGTGGAGCCCCCCCATTGGGCTCTCTGCTCAGTGGGGAGCCTGCTCCCCCCTCTCTCTCTCTGCCTGCCTGTCTGCCTACTTGTGATCTCTGTCAAATAAATAAATAAAATCTTAAAAAAAAATAATGTTTAAAGAATGTAATCAAGATCATGAAAGCTGAGAGCCCGCCCAGTGCAACTCCTCCTTGTAGAAATGCCAAAAATCAATACCCAAAGAAAGAGTGAATTTGGTCATGGTCATAAAATGGTCAGAGGCCTAGAAGCCAGGTGTCCTGGGTCCCACTGAGGTGCCCATGATTCTACCTGCCAGTCTGCTCCCTCTAGTCATTTGGTTTCCAACTATCACTGAACCTTCTCTGAGCCTGCAGCTCATGAACACTACTGATGGTTGAGGTTCTTTAAAACCACTGCTTTCGCTAGCTACTCAGAGAAAACGGGGGCAGAGAAGGCAGAGAGGAGGTCCTGAGGAGAGCACAGGAAGGCTAAACATGTAAATCTGCAATGAATATAACACTTCTTGGGATAATATGCCAGAATATTTTAGGGACAGAACAACAGTTCAGCTAAAAACAAAAACAAAAACAAAAAAAAACCAAGGGCAATGTATCCCAAATGCCATTTCTGAGGCCAAACCAGCTGAGGGCAGGTTGCCATGAATTGCCTCAAAAAGGCTAAAGACCTCATCAGCTTTCGACTTTTGCCAGTCCCCACAGAAAGGAATAACCCAAACAGAAGATTTCTCCACTGAAGCAGGAATGTATCAAAACTAAAGCAGAGACATCCTTTTTTTCCTTTCACGAGAGTTAGAATTTAAATTTAAATCCACATTTATCTTTTTCATTGTTTTCGTCTCCTTTTCCTTCAGTAACTTGCCTTCTCTTCCGTTTCTGAAAATCAATAAAAGCATGCTCTGCAGCTATGTGGCCAGAAACATTTAATGGCTCTTGTTGAGTAAAAAAGAAAACACAGAGTCAAACAAACTCCACAGCATGAGATCTGAACACCCTTTTGATTCCATGACTGTGTCCTTGGTGGAACAAAGGGTCAACACAGGAATGGGGTGTGGTGGCGGGGGGAGGGGGTGACTATCCCCGTTGGATATAACCCTTTGGTTAATGCTTCCCTGGACAATGTCCACAAATGCACCCTCTGGACTGTTCCAGCAAACACACTTGGTCACTTCCACAAAGACCCACGAGTAGGCTCAGGACAGGAAGGTCCCTGACCTCAGTTCTAAGCCCACATACATTTGCTACCTAAGAAACAGATACATTTAAAAAAAAAAAAAAAAAAAAAAAAAAAAAGGTAAAGCCTCACTCCTGAACTTTTTGCCTTTTGCAGCCCAAGGGAATGGGGAGCAACAGTTTATAAAGTGTCCTGGCAGCTTCTCCAAGCCAGGAGCTGCGGATGACGAGGGAGGCCAGGGAATCAGAGGCTGCCCAGTGCGCCTCCTGGAATGTTTGACAAATGTCTTCTTGGCCTCAGAGAAGTTCAGAGACTTGCTATTCTTGTGTCCTGGGCTTGCTTCCTTTGTTTTTAAAACAGGCTTGGTTACACACACACACGGACATATAAAGACATACAGAAACACACACACACACACACACACAATGCCAAGTGAAGAAAACAAAACCTTAAGGGGTTAGGTTCAACTATGAAACCTATCACAGGCCTAGACGGAGCTGGCTCGGAGGAGATTATGGAAAGAACAATCAGTGTGCTGATGGCTAGAAGCCACACCAAAGCCCTAGAAAGACACAGAAATTACTTTACTCCCTCCAAATCCTTCTCCCCAATTCACATGTGAGTCTGAGGAGGGAAAAGAGGAATGCCTGTGGCAAGTATGCATTTCTCATCTCATTCCCAGCCTCCTTTCTCCTTCTGACCACTTTCCTGGCTGAGAGACCACTATATCTGGTACTTTAAGTTGAACCCTTTCTTTCTTTTAAGATTTTATTTATCTATTTATTTGGCAGAGAGAGAGAGAGCAGCAGAGGGAGAGGGAGAGGTAGACTTCCTACTGAGCAGGGAGCCCAATGTGGGACTCGATCCCAGGACTCTGGGATCATGACCTGAGATGAAGGCAGACGCTTAACCGACTGAGCCAGCCAGGCAGCCCAAAGTTGAACTTTTAAAAATACATGTTTTGGAAAAACAACAACAACATGTTTTTGTCAACATGTCAGAGGCACAAACCTATTTAAGTGAGTGAGAAGGTCTCTCTGTAAGCACAACTTTTTCCACACACACACACCCCGAAACCCACTCCCCAGCTGTGCTTCTGTTCTATCAGTAATGGGGAAAGTGTCACATGTTGCTGACTATAGTTCATTAGTTGCATAAAAATGTTAATATCCATGAGTTCACACTCATAAACAAATGGCCGAATACATAAATAAATGGAGGGAGAAGAGACACATCTCCTGAATGGAAGAATTCCAAGTAATTTAATGTAGATACACTATCCTCAGGGAGGGGAGCAAAACTTCCACTCCTTAATAGTAGATTGTATATAATGACCTCCCCCTAAAGAGTACAGTATTGAATGGTGGGGGGCAGCCACTTTACAGGGAAGAACTCCTATATATCAGCCAGATGATCAAGGTCAACCTCAACAATGATAAGCCACAATGATAGCATGACCCTTGATAAGATGTGACAAAAAGAGCATTTCCTCCCAAAAGCCTATCATCCCAACTCTAATCAGAGAAAAACATCAGACAAATTCCAACAGGGGGGATTCCTCAAAATTCTTAAGCAGTATTCCTCAAAACTATCAAGGTCATCAAAACAAGGAAAGTCTGAGAAGCTATCACCGCCAAGAACAATTTAAGGAGACATGACAAGTAAAGGTAATGTGGTGGTGTGTACAGGACCCTGGAACAGAAAAAGACATTAAGCAAAAACTAAGGAAATCCCTGTATCCATATTGGTTCAATTGTAACAAATGTAGCATACTAATGTAAGATGTTAATAACATGAGAAGTTGATATGTATATGGGAACTCCATCTTTTCAATTTTTCTGTAAATCTGAAACTGTTCTAAAAAACTGTGCACACACGCATGTGCACGTGTGTGTGTGTGTGTGTGGTGACCACGACTTCAACAGACACCAGGGACTGTGCAAGACACTGTCTCTTCCATACTCACTATTAATTCATTTGTGTAATTCATTTGTATAGAATACATAAAAATGGACAAATTTTATAGGGTATATAAAAAAATGGATAAATATTCCAAAAAAAAAAACAAAAAACAAAAACAAAACCAAACCACCACCATGGTCTATAGTGTGTTCCATGGGAGCATATGGAAATTAGGCTACAATAAAAATATAACAATAGCTGCTTCCAGAGGTGTCCCATGGCCAAGTAAGATTGGGAAATGTTGGGCTACACAAAGTTAAAAGAATTCATTTTGTTGGGGCGCCTGGGTGGCTCAGTGGGTTAAAGCCCCTGCCTTCGGCTCGGGTCATGATCCCAGGGTCCTGGGATTGAGCCCCGCACCGGGCTCTCTGCTCAGCGGGGAGCCTGCTTCCCCCTCTCTCTCTGCCTGCCTCTCTGCCTACTTGTGATCTCTGTCTGTCAAATAAATAAATAAAATCTTTAAAAAAAAAAAAGAATTCATTTTGTTGCAAGCTTCCTCAGAGCCTTTACAGCTCTAACAGACAGTGAGACTTTCCAGGAAGGAGACAGAAAATGCAGGACTTCTCAAACTTGGAAGACTAGTGTTCTCCTGAGCAGGAACACTGGGAAATGCTGGTCCATTGCAACTTAGCAGATGTCTTGGCAGTACTGAATCTGAACTGAATTGAAGACAAATTCGTATTTATTAAGCTCTTACTATGTGCTAAGCCCTTTAAAGTCAGCTAAACAGATGTGTAGGACATGGATCCAGGAAAAGGAACATAGCAGCCTGGTGAATGTTGAACAAAGTAACATAAAAACAAAGAAAAACAAAACAGGGGAAGCAAGGGTTATACAAGACTGCGGTTTATCTGCCTAAATTCTCCATAATCAACTGCTGATTTAACAGGGGAATTTCAAAGATGGTTTAACTTGGCATGTCAGTTTTCACAGGGTGAGGAAAACCTTGCTACATTAACTTTCCTTCCATATATACAAAATAACCTATCTCTGAAGGTTTTGTTTTCTTAACTTGCTTCTGTAATAATATAACATTAAATATTCCAAAGAATCCTTCTAGTATCATCCCTTGAGAGTGAGGAGAGCTTCAAAGAGGCTGACTTATTGCTTTGAATATCTGGTTGCCGTTTCCTCAAACAGGTTGACTAGGCAACAGTCAAATGCACACCTTGGGCACCTGGGTGGCTCAGCACGTTAAGCCTCTGCCTTCGGCTCAGGTCATGATTCCAGGGTCCTGGGATAGAGCCCCGCATCTCTCAGCTCGGCGGGGAGTCTGCTTCCTCCCCCCTCTCTCTGCCTGCCTCTCCACCTACTTGTGATCTGTCTGTCAAACAAATAAATAAAATCTTAAAAAAAAAATGCACACCTTGGGTAACACACTTGATTTGAGATCTAGGAAACTTCTTCAATTTGACGTGGGAGCTAATAAGCTTATATAGATTGCCTGAGAAACCCCTTCCAAAAACCTAAGTGCCCTATCAGAGCCGAGCACAAGGGCTCCTAATCATGACTTAAACTGAAAGCTTAATAATCACTCCATCTTCCTTCCCACTCTGCAAATGCTGGAAGGGTGACCAATTGTCCTGGTCTGACAGAGACCAGGACATGGGATACCAGGGCTAATGAGGACGTGAGAGTCCCAGACAGATGGGCGTCTGGTCACCTTAGGCCTTGCCTGTCGCAACCCACAGCAATTGAAAACCCCCCTACATGGCTTCCTGTGTCCATCCTAATGCGTCCCCTTACAAAAAGAACCAATGTCTATATGAAAGACCTATTTGATATTTAGAACCACAGCCAGGCAGTCCAGACTAGCTCTCAGTGTGCCCTCCATGGATTACAACTAGCTGACTGTCCTTTTGCACCCACACTACCTAATAATCAGAGAGGAAACATTCCTTCTCCACTTACTGTGAAACTTTTTAGGGAGCTCGAGCACTACTTAGACATTGCACTGCAACACTCATAAGCATGCACTTGACTGAGTCTGATTGTCAGGAAATCCTCCCTGTTGGATTCCTGGTTGGGCCATACATGCTGAAAAGCAGCTCTTTAAAGACTGAACGATACTCTTCTGTGATTTGAGCTAATTCTCATCTTCCTGAGAGCTGGATTTGTGCTCTTTATAAAGAAGACCTGACAAGGAGCCAAGCCTCCCTCCCCTCCTCCATCCTTTGCAACCAACCCCAATAATATGGATTTTCTTTATAAACATAGAACAAAAATAGTTTAGTGCACTTCAGATCTGCCTTACTGATGCACAGACATGAAATACTATAGTCAGTTTCAGGCTTTATGGGTCTGAAACGGATAGGAACCATTACTCCCATAATTTTACAAGGCAGTATTTAATGAATACCAGGTTTTTGTGACTGTTTTCTCTTTACTTCCAGAGCATAGTTCTCTGCTCGGCACCCATTTCATTTGGTTCTGTTTTATCATTAGTGGTTTACAAACTCAGTTTCCCCAAAGCGCTCCTTCCAGGAGGGCCCGTGTATTCACCCTACTTTGTACCATCAGTGTAGAAGTTCAGGCTGAAATAGACCTTAATTATTTAGACCAGGGTTCTCAAACTTTTCTTTAGCAGTAGGATCCTTCCGTAGTGTCAGTGTATGGTATGAAGCAAAGGGGACCCTCCTATGCAGGGGATCAGTTCAAAGCAAGCCTACAGTCTCTGCTGGAGCCAATGGGTCGGAGAGCACTTAAATGGCAGCCCCTTCGGCTATCTTCTCGAAATTCTCTTGGTCTTGCCTTCACTCTGCTTTTCCTACAGGCCATTTCTCAACTCTGGTATGAAAATATTAAATTTTTAAAACCTGAACGGACACAGCTTTGGGGGTCTGCTTAGCATCTCTTCACATCCCTCTAAAATCCTAGCATGGGACCTTGGGACACAATTTTAAAACCAAAGACTTAGGCCAATTCACTCAATCTGGAGATGATCCTTGGAAGGACAAATGACTCAGCATAAATCACAGGCAGAGACTGTGACAAAAGTAGGAAGCCCAGGGGATATGCTAAAATGCCATGGTGGGCATCAGCTTCACTGATCACCAATCACTGCCCTGTCCTGCTCACCCTCAGTGATCAAAAAGGATCTACTTAGTTCAATTCAGTGACATGGATCTGTTTCCTTTTCCCAATTTTATGAAAAAGTCTAATACAGACTAATGTAATTAACTTATTTACTACTACAAAATGCTGAAATCACTATGAATCACATGTTGAGATGATACCCTGTTTGTGTGATCTCGTTTTATAGAAAATGGTATAGGGCTTGCTTCTTCAGTCTTTTTTTTAAGATTTTATTTATTTATTTGAAAGACAGAGATCACAAGTAGGCAGACAGGCAGGCAGAAAGGGAAGCAGACTTCCTGCTGAGCAAAGAGCACCATGGGGGGCCTCGATCCCAGGACCCTGAGATCATGACCTGAGCCAAAGGCAGAGGCTTAACCCACTGAGCCACCCAGGAGCCTCATTACTTATTCAGTCTTAAAAAAAAAAAAAAAAAAAGACAAGTCAGATAACTTTTAAAAGTTATATTTCAGGGGCACTTGCATGGCTTAGTAGGTTAAGCATCTGCCTTCAGCTCAGGTCATGATCCCAGGGTCCTTGGATCAAGTCCCACATCAGGCTCCGTGCTCAGCAGGGAGCCTGCTTCTCCCTCTGCCTCTGCTGTTCCCCCTGCTTGTGCTCGCTCTCTCTCAAATAAAGAAAACAAAACTCTTTTTTTTTTTTTTTTAAAGTTCCACTTCATAATTCAGGAAGGTTTAAACAGGAAGCGGTACTGCCATCAGGCAACACTAGACCTTCTGGCCACAGCAGCTTCCAGAAAGTAAGGATATGCACCTGGAAGAAGCCAAAACACACAGGTGTAAATCGTTTCTGACATACATGCAGACCCAGCCACACCAAGCTTCAAAAATATTTCAGCGTCAAGAGTGTCTGAGTGCAGCTGTGGGTCTTTTCCTCTCTGTTTATGGGCCGTACATGGCTTAACTCATGTGAATTGGCCAATGTCAGGTGTCACGCAGCCCTGTCTGATGGAAAACACATGTCTGCAGAGGTAGGAAGAAAAATCCAGCCACAGTCCAGCCTCGACTCAGTCACGATACAATGAAGAGGAAAAAAGGGCTGCAGACACGTCTCTCGCCCTTCTTGTGTCTCTCTCAGCTCCTGCCAACAATGAGCCGCTTGTTTCTCTTACTTCCCAGAAACAGTATTAGCCGTCCAACAAGGTCAGCAAAAAAAAAAAAAAAGGCAACTTTTCACTTTAGGGTGCATTTGGTTCCAAAAATCTGTAAAGTATTAAACCAAGAAGTTGTACTATCCCAACTTCACACTGAGCCCTTTATTCCAATTCTGGGTGAGAATAACCACAAGGCAATTTCTCAGCCGGCTCCGTTGATAAGGCAAGAGCTGAGGGACATGCGTGCCTTCAGCCTTCCCCAGCCCCTCTGTTTCAGGCCTTAAACCCACTTCCAGGTGCCCCTCAATCTGACAGGTGGAACTTAGGTTTTCCAGATACCCCCGGTTCTTCCAGCTTTAGACTTGTAACCCACGCTGCATTTACTTCACAGGAAACCCTGGATTTTTAGTACCAGAGAATGATTTTCCTACTGGCTCTCCTGTCTGCTCATCTCCACAGTAACACAGGTGACAAACCACAGTGCAACACTGCTCTCCTCGGGGTCCACGATGGAAATGCCTGGAACACTGGTTTTTATGGTTTTCCTAGCAAATGCGTGCCCTAAAATGTATATTTTACTGGCATCTGAAAGATTTAGACATGAATTTTCATCATTATCATATATCCAGAACATGCAAGGTGTAATATATCCAGAACAAGTTAGCATGCTGTTTTTTTTCTGGATCCTACTGTTGTAAAGAAATCACATTTCTTCCATCAAAACCAGCAACAGCATGTGCTGCTCAGATTCCATCTGATTTATGGGATATCACAAGATTGATCCCAAGTGGCCTGTGACAGGAAGCTCATCTACAAAGCTAGTGAACTTAGGCAAATAATGCCCTAATTGGGAAAAAGAGTAAATCGGCCGCTTCACTGTTTTCCTCCACAAAGTTATCTTTGTGTCTTTGAATTTAATGCGACGGCCTGGCAATAGCAAAACCAAAACTGTTTTATTATCTTCAGACAATAGGTACACTTTTATCCTAACAGGAAATAGAAACTCTGATTCATGCATTTATTTTCATTAGTCAGGAGAGAGTTTATTGTAGCTTTTTACTGGTTCGCCTTCCTGAATGATTTTAAAACTACTCCAGGTGCAAAGTGCGGCAACCCAAGCAAAAGAACAGAAAATGAATCTACAGCCGTTGTTCCACGAGAGGAAGAGAAAAAGCTGTCAGTGTGGAAGGCTCATTTTTAATCTGTTTTCTTTCTGTAATGTACCATTTTAGTAAACATCTTTATTATTTCAAGAGCTCATGCAACAGACACTCCAAAAAATAGTCGAAGAACCTGAACAATTTATGAAACAGAATAAGCAATCAGAAATCAAACCTAGAATCACAAGGAATCACAGAAATGCAAATCAAAGTGAGAGCCATTTTTCAGCAATCAGATTAGCGAAGAGAATGAATGATGTGAGGCCAGTGGGTGCTTTCCATCAGGCCAGGACTACTCAAGAGGGAAAAAAAGAATTTAAGCAGGGGTAACAGGATTAGGAAATCTGGTAAAATTATATGTCAAATTTTGGGAACGTGTGTCTGTGTGTATATTGAAGACTGTACCCCTAGATCTTTTAGGATTTCTTGTGACCCCCCAGAAGTTAATTACCTTTGAAATGAAAAAATATCAAAGAATTAGTAATGATAGTGTTTGGATGTTAGGACAATAGTTGACTTTGTCTCTCCAGCGTTCTACAGTTCATTTAATTATTCATTCACCAAGTATCTGCTGAGTCCCAGCCAGGTACAAGGCACTGTTTCCAGGGGCTAGAGGGAGAGACCGATGAGCAAGATGGAAAGGTCCTGGCCCTTTGAGAGGTTATAATCTAGTAGGGACACAGACAATAGCAAAAACATAGTATAATTCTAGGGGTAAGGGCTTTGTACAAACAAATGTGGACTATCTCAGGCAGAGACATTAAGGCAGGCCTCTCTGGGGAGGTGATCTGTGATCTAAGAAACTGGAATCAAATGCAGAAATCAGGCTGGGGGCCATTCTAGGCTGAGGAACAGTAAATGCAAGATCCCAAGGTAGGAAGGTGGTTGACCTGTGGGTCTGGAGTACTCGTGCAAAACAGGGTGGCCCCCAGGGCTGAGGGGCAGGGACCAGGGCCCCTGGGGGCTCACAGCTGTGGTGAGCGCTGCCACTGACCTCTACTGCAGAGTGACAGACACCTCCTTTCAGCTCACTGCTCAGACTCCATGGGAAACCACCAGAGAATTTCACACACTGTGGTAAAGTGAAAAGTTCTGAAGAAACCCAGAGATGGAGAAGTGGAAGGGGTAACCTCCTTGGCATTAGATCTCCGGGCTACTGTCTCTCAGCCCTGTGAGGTGCTTGGGGCCCCCTTTGAGGAAGAAAGGCCTGAGTTTTGGAGTGGGGGTAGGGGAGCTAGAAACCAAAGCAGCTCTGCTTTTAAAGACTTTCAAGAGGAGATTCTGATCCCGAGCAAAACAAAACAAACACCTACACCCCTTGGTTTTATTTGGGATGGTGTGACAAGGGGGGTTTCTTCTTAAAAACAAATATAGAGAACAAATATACAGAACGGGGCGCCTGGGTGGCTCAGTGGGCTAAAGGCTCTGCCTTTGGCTCAGGTCATGATCCCAGGGTCCTGGGATCAAGCCCAGCGTCAGGCTCTCTGCTCAGCAGGGAGCCTGTTTCCTCCTCTCTCTGCCTGCCTGTCTGCCTACTTGTGATCTCTGTCTGTCCAATAAATAAATAAAATCTTAAAAAAAAAAAAAACCCACACAGAACAGCAAATAAAGCTACAACTCTGGATTTCCCCAAGTCTCTCCTGAATCCAGCTGGGATGTGGTGTACCCCTGTTCTGGTGCTCTGAGAATATGCCATGACCCAGGGTTTAGGGAGTTATAGGAAAAACCTCTAAGACTCCTGGTGTTCACTGTTGTGAGATTTTCTGAGGACTGTCACCTAGAGCACAGTGTCTAGATCGTTAACGGGAACTGAAGGGAGAACTCCCTGTCTGGCATCTATAAATGGAAAAATTATGTTTCCCCTCAACATCAGGTGAACCTTGACCTCATAAATGCTTTGATTTCCATACTGAACATGCCTTGCTCTTTGCAAGAGTCCCCAAATCTCAAAGCCAAATGTTCATGCACCTCTAGCCACCACACAGGGCCTGTGGTATACATTCTTCTCTCTGGCTTTACTATTTTCTCAGCTTCGATCTCCTTTTACCACAACTTAATTATTTATATGCACCCTTTTGAATTATGTGGTTTTATTTTCTTTTATTATTTATCTGACAGATTGAGAGAGCAAGCACAACCAGGTGCAGTAGCAGGCAGAGGGAGAGGGAGAAGCAGGCTCCCTGCTGAGCAAGGAGCCTGACACAGGGCTCAATAACAGGACCCTCCCATCATGACCTGAGCCGAAGGCAGTTGCTTAACCAACTGAGCCACCCAGGGACCTCTCGAATTATGTGCTTTGTAAGAGGCAAGAATGGAGAATAAATGAATGCAAGTATCACTGTCTTATTTCAAAATTGTAACTCTGGGGGGGGGCCTGGGTGGCTCGATTGGTTAAGTGGCTGCCTTCAGCTCAGGTCATGACCCCAGGGTCCTGGGATGGAGACCCACATTGAGCTCAGCAAGAAGCCTGCTTCTCCCTCTGCTTGTGCGCTCGCTCTCTCTTTCTCTCTCTCTCTCTCTCTGTCAAATACATAAATAAAAATCTTTAAAAAAGAAACCGTACCTCTGTGTATCAAGGTATACAGACTACTGTTGGTTAATTAAATAATGTTCTGCAAAGCTTAAGTGAGCATGCTGGCAGTGACATTTGGTCACCATCTCAAGGAGAAGGGCTTATTTGACCTAAGGCCACACCTTACAGGGACCTGATGGAGCAAAAAAGGTCTCATCATATTGCACTGACTTTTTGGAACACACTCAGGAGAGAAGCCAGTTGACGCAAGCAAACACTGCTCTTCCCCCATGTTCCACAGATACTACCTTAACCAAGGGATCAAAGCCAACATCGCCCATACCGGGACAAACTGACTTCATGTGCCTTCCTGCCAAAAATGTGTAACCTAACTCTAAACTGTGAGGAAACACCAGACAAATCCAAATTAGAGATTGATCTATGAAATAACTGGCCTATACCCTTCAAAGATGTCATGATCCAAAAACACAAGGGCCCAGGAATCACTCCAGGTAAAAAGAGATTAAGTAAACAGGACAACTAAATGCAGTGCATGGTCCTTGATAGATCTGGGGCCAAAAACCACACTATTATGGCAAACGAAGGAATTCTCAAACACGGGTGTGGATTAGATAATAATGTTGTCCCAATGTTAAATTCCCTGATTTGGATACCTATACAGTGCTTATGTAAGAACATGTCCTTTTAGAAAATATAATCTGACGTATTTAGGGGTAAAAGAGCATGATGTCTCCAACTTAATCTCAAAAGGTTCAGGGGGAAAAAATACATAAACATACACAGAAAGTGAGATAAGCAAATGTGGCAAATCATAAACAATTAACAAAGGCAAACCTGAACAAAGGGTATATGGGAGTTCCTTATACTAGAAACTCTTCTGTAAGTTTAAGATTAATTGAAAATAGTAAGTGAGGTATTTAAAAAAAAAAGAGAGAGAGAGAGAGACAAGAAAGAAAAACTTCCCTATACACACCCTAAACTCCCCAGAGACTGAAAATTCTATCTGGCTGGGTCAGGAGAAACTACGTCACGTATGGGCCATTGTACTGAAACATTTTTATCTTTGAGGAAACCCCCAACTAAACAATGGTTTTGAAAACTGACCAGAATTTGAAGGGGAGAGAACCCCAGTTGTAATATGTGCTAAGGATTCCAATACCACATGCTCCTAACCTCCCCACCTCTGCCCCAGACCCCATCTGTTATTTAGAAATAATTCTGGGTGAAGTTTGTCAGGAGGTACTGACTTCCGGTTATAAATTAGTCACAGGATTTAACAGTGACTAGAGCTAGGAATATTGTAAATGTATATTTGAACACTGCTAACAGAGTTGATCTTGAACTTCCTCATCACTAGAAAACGAATTTTGTAACTATGTGTGGTGATGGATGTTTATCGTGCTGAGCATTTCGCAGTGTGTGCACATATCAAAACATGTTGTACAACTGAAACTAATGTGTTAATTATATATATCTTAAATTTGTAAAAAAGGAGAAAATTTCATATTCAAAAAAACAAACAGCAGGGAAGACAGGGCGAGGAATTGCCCTACTGGACTCGTTGGAACAGTCTTCTCGAAGAAACAGTTCTGGACAACTGCCTGACTACAAAACACCAGACTAGAGAATTACAAGTTTTCTTAGGGAGACTCTGTGCTCCAAGAATTAACTGACTGTAAAGCTTGAGACCCTTCATCCACAGGCCCTCACCTCCCAGAGTGGAGCTGAAGGAAGGCCACGGTCCACACAGGCCTTCTTGACAGAGAAAAAATGGACAACTGCTAAGGGCAAAGCTGAGTCTGGAGAAGGCACTAGTGAATGCAAACACATGGAAGTATGTTTCAGGAAGAAATGTGTCAGGCCAAAGCCATCTATTTTAATATGGTTTGGACCCTGGGATTCCCTCAAATTGCAGGGGGAACAGTTTTGTATTTAAAACTAGGGCAGGAGCGCCAGGATGGTTCAGTGGGTTAAGCGGCTGCCTTTGGCTCAGGTCACGATCTCGGCATCCTGGGAAGGAGTGCCTCTCCCTCTCTCTCTGCTGCTCCCCCTGCTTGTGCTCTTTCTCTGTCAAATAAGTAAAATCTTAAAAAATAATAATAGTAATAATAAAACGAGGGCAGAGACAGAGGAGAAGACGATACACAAATGATTGAGCCGTGCTGTAGACTGAAGAAGCGAGGTCTCCAGAGAATAACCCTCAGGCTCAGCATCTCAGACAAAGCAAAAGAAAAACGACACAAGTGGTGGAGGCAAGAAGCTCCGCAGCCTTCCCACTGGCGGCGGCCCTGAGCATTCATTTCATTAGGCTGGGATGATCCAATTCCATCTGGGGAGAGATGAGAGTTCCATTCTAATTAGTTCAGGCATTATGGCAGTTGACAGGGGTAGAAACGGAATATTTTTCTTGATACTGAAAGTGTGAGCTTTGAAGCAGCTAAATGAAAGTCTTGTGAGCCAGGACTAAGTCACCCACATTAAAAAATATTTTTTACTTTCTTTTCTTCCAGCTCTGCAAATATGCGACTCTTGGCAAAACTGAAAACTCACAACTCACTCTTCACTGGTGTCTGAGAAACAGCACACTGGAAAGGAAAAGGACTAAAATAATATGGAATGAAATGCATGACATGTACTGGGAAGCAAAATAACTCCAAATGAAACTTCCATTTATGGCTTAGTCAAAAACATATGGATAGGCAAGCTGAGAAACAGAGCTAGTGGGAACGTAGGTGCCTGGTGAAAAATACACTTCTTATGACGATCTTAAATCATTTATTGCACACGGAAGTTGTGCCCCAAATTCCCCACCCCCGGCCCGCCCCCAGCAACCCACCCAGGGAATCTGCAGACAATTACCTGTTTAGTTAGATAAAAGCAAACCATGTCAAAATTGTATTTTTTAAGGAATTCCTATACTTTACTAACAAACATTCCAAAGACACTGGAAAAAATGAGGACGCTAAAGGCAGGCACAAAAATTCATGTGCAAGAGTACTGACTGCAACATCACTTATAATGGTAGAAAAACAGCCTCAATCTGTAGATCTCTCAATAGAAGAATTGGTTAAATAAATTATAGTCATCCTACAGAATATTGTATAGCCATTAACATAATGTAATAGTTTATAAACAGAAATACGCCCAAGTCCATTCATAAACAAGGAGAACCTAGGCTATACCGATCAGAATTATAAAGACTAAAAAGCCTGATAATAGACATCATTGGTCAAAGTTGAAGGAAAAGGGCATTTTGATACACTGTAAAATGGTGTAACCTTTTTGGAGGGAAGTAGAAGAGCTATTAAAACTTCAAATGCACTTAATTTTTAGGTTCAGGAAGTCCACCTCTGCAAAATTACCTTATACATAAACAGCACAAGGCGCAAGGATTTACATACAGGGATGCACACTATCGCATTGCTTAGTAACAGTGAACCATCAGAAAAGAATCTAAAAGATCCAGGATAAGGGACTGTTTAAATAAATTTGGTACATCAGTAGAGTAGAATATTACAAAATCCTGGCAAAGAATGAATATATCTCTAAGAACAAATTTAGAAAGCTCTCTAGGATATGTTAAGTTTAAAAAAGACATATACACCCAAGCTTACATATGTACATAGAATATTTCTAGAATACTCAGGAAGCTGGTAGCAGTGTTTTCGAGGAAGAGGAGAGAAGGGCTGGGGGTCCTGGTGTGAGAGAGACTGACTTCTCATGAATATTCTTTGAACTGTTTGAATTTTTTTGCCATGTATGTGCTACTATTCCAATAAAAACAGCTAATCTTTTATGATTAAGTGAATTGGATAGATGCTCATGATATGTTAAAGGGAAAAACAAAAAAAGAATACAGAAGGTTTTCCAGCTTTTTTTGTTCACATCTATATTGAAAAAAGACAAATATGAGAAAACGCTGCTGTGATTTTGAATGCTCAGATTACAGTGTTTTTCAGCTGTTCTACAATGACCAAATAGTAATTATATAATATGGGGGGGGGGACATTCTTGAATCTTGTTGCCTCAAGTATGTTTAGGATCTTATCTTTTCCTGTCCTTTTTTTTTTTTTTTTTAAAACCAAGGGGAGGGGGGTGATCTTCCTCTCTTCAGCACTTAATGAGAAAAGACCATGAAAGCTTTTGTTTTCTTGGCTTCTCTTTCAGTATTATTTTGCTGACTTCATCACGGAGAATTATCCAGAGTCAAGCGTGGTGGAACAGCTGTCCCTGACCACCAGCAACTGCAGAACACCCAGGGAATAAATTTAGACTTTCAGAAAGGAAGAAGAAATCAATCTTCCAGTTGATATGGGGTGGGGGAGGTGATGATCACACACGGGCAGGGACATCACCAGGCGCTCCAAAGAGGAGATCAAAGAAGAGTGTCCAAATGTCACTCAGCACTTATTAATTTGGAACAAGTGGCCAAAGGACAAACCATCCCAGAATCCCTTCACCTCAAACTAACCGGGCAAATTTCCTAGGACAAGGAAGTTCCTGAGGGCAAACTGCTGGAAATCAGCCAGGAGATACTACTAACACTGTCAAAATTATTTTTAAAACTCTCAACAAGGGCACACAGCTTGGAGAAGAAATGAGAATCCATTAAAACTAGTAAGTAAATAAGGGAGGTAGTACCCACAAAGAAGGGACTTAAAGGAAAGCCTGACCTGGCCTTTACCTCCTTCCTAAGAGGCTGTGCTCTTCTTTGGGGCATGGTGTGCCTCTCTGGAATTTTTCAGAGGCCTGATGCTCTGGTCAACCCTGAGCAAGCAAAATTCAAGGTGGGCCTACACACTTACCGTATGAATGTAGACAATACAGTTCAATAACCTGGATGACCAAACAGCAATGTTTTCCTTCATTTTTGAAGTTTACATGGTACGGCTGGGGGGTCAAAACTCTCTGTAAAGTGGCTTCAGCGATCACATACCCAACGCTCACATGTGCACTAATACCAGCAAGTGCCAAAGAGACAAATGTCAATGCCAGAATAAATGTCTACTTTGGACAAAGAACCCAGTCAAAAAGTTGGTGAGCAAATTCAGACTTCTTTTCAGATAACTCCACTTCAAGAATGGATAACCCAAGTGGGTTTCTGCCATTAATTATTATGACGGCATTCTCCAATCACTATGCTAAAACACACAACTCTGCTGTAGCACTGACACCTGGCTGAAGACCAGAGTCATCTGGGTGCTTGGAAACGCACTCCTTCCAAGACCCCAACCTACACCATCTGAAACAGAATTTCCCAGAGGTGGGGGCCCAGGCATTATTCCAGCGGCAGCCCAAGACTTCTTCAAGGAGCCGGTGACTGGATCCTTAAGACGTGGATCCCCACTGGAGAAACACTGATCTTAGAGACCAGGGAATAACATGCTTGCCACTGGCAGACTCAGTCCACTGCAGAAGCTTAAAGATTCATGGTTTTGTCTGGACTGCACACGGGGCCTGGAGCCTTCTTCCCAACACCCCATTCTCCTCTCCCGCTATGAAAAGCTCAAGACATCAACTGGTTCTCCATTTTTTCCCCTTTAGGCTACTGTAAAAGTAATATACCCACAATACAGAGACAACAAAGGGAATCACCCCCCATCAACAAGGGTTACCATGACCACTAGTAACACTGAAAAATACGTCAACTGACTGACTTAATACATTAACTCTACCAAGTGGTACACTTGTGATGTATAATGCACGTGGCTAGGGGCTAGAAATACACAGATGGAGAGCAAATCTGTGGGAAAGGAGACTCTAGACAGTCTGTTCTTAAGAACAAAATTATAGTCCTAGCATAAACAATTTTTTCTGCTTTATAAAATTAGACTGAAATAATAAACAGTTTTCCATGCACCACATAGTCCTTATACTATCATTTTAATGGTTACAAAATATTTTTGTTGTACTGAAGACATTTACTTGGGGGGGGCAATATTATAAATAACCCATGTTTGTGTACACATTTTCCAAAGTGTTCACCTAGCATACTACATCTAGAATTTGATCTTGGAGAATATTTTCTTAAGAAAATTGTGGCACCAAAATTTTTTTAAGGCTCTTGAGGCTTCCTATCATAGAGGAGGTTTTCTACCTAAAATTTCTTTTTTTTTTTTAAAGATTTTATTTATTTATTTGACAGACGAGATCACAGGAGGCAGAGAGAGAGGAGGAAGCAGACTCCCCGCTGAGGAGAGAGCCCGACGCGGGGCTCAATCCCAGGACCCTGGGATCATGACCCGAGCCAAAGGCAGAGGCTTTAACCCACTGAGCCACCCAGGCGCCCCATTCTACCTAAAATTTCTAAATTTCACAATAAAATTGGCAACTATTTACCACCTAATCTTATTTCATCCAGACAAACTAATACAGCTTACCATCGAACAATGTGGGTTTTAACTGAATGGGTTCACTTACACGCTGATTTACAGCATATAGTACTGTAAATGTATTTTCTTTTGTGATTTTCTTAACACTTTTCCTTCTCTAGCTTACTGTATTGTAAGAATATAGTATATGATACATATACAGAATGTGCGTTAGTTGACTGTTCCATATTAATAGTAAGGCTTCCGGTCAATAGTAGGTTATTAGTAGTGAAGTTTGGGGGAAATCAAAGTTATATGCAGATTTTGACGGTGCAAGGGGTCTGCTCTGCAATCCCCCCCACCCCCGTGCTGTTCATGTTCAAGGTCAACTGAACTGATTTACACATTAAGATAAACGGAATGTACACATGGAAACCCAAAGTTCCTTTCTTTATATACTATTACAGCTCACTTTATTGTATGAAAAGAGCTGAAACAGTTGATTTAATAATGTTTTTAGCCCCCATTTCATGTATCTTTAAAAGCCTTACAAGAAAAAAAAAAAAAACAGCTGTAATTAATCTCTCTTTGGAAACTCCGAAGAACAGTCTTCAAAAACGTTATTAGATAGAGTGAATTTTGACAATTGATGGCTTCCTACAAATCTAAGATGAAAATAATGATTTCTACAGTATTTAGAAAATTGTTTCTTCTGTTTCTGATCAAGGGAGAGGTGAAGCCTTTTTAACCAGAACACCTTCCTTCTTCCTCATGCCCACAAGTCTTCCTCCCTGCCATATACACCCATGTTCTATCACCATGTTCCTACCAACGCCCTATCACTCTACCCCCTCCTGTAAAGTATGAAGCTTTTTCAGTTTGTCTTTGGGTCTGTGTGTGTGTACTTATGCCTATCAGGCTAATTTATGCTGCAGAACCACCAAGTTCAAAAAGTAGAGAGAGTATCAGAGCTGGAAAAATCACTGTAGCTAGATGTGTCTGCCACAGATGTACCACATAAATCTGATACACTGGAAAAAGAAAAAAAGTAGCCTACACATAAAACCAACTTTTAGCAAACCTTAGGGATACCTTTCTATGTGCTTTAGCAACACTGGGCTGCGGTGTCCCTTAGCTATTTTATTTGCTTCTGATAAAAAGTTTTTCAGTGCCTTTGTGCACTTCCTAGAGGAAAGAATAAGCCAATTTACCAAATGGAGCACAGACAAGATTTTCCATCTTGTCTTGAAAAGCATGCCCTGCAAAAAAGGAAAAAACACACACGTGTTTATAATTTGAAGTACGGGCCAAGGCAGACCTGGAGGACTTAGACTCTGGCCTGGTGGACAGCACATTTTCAAAGGGGAAAGCGTGTGTGTGTGTGTGTGTGTGTGTGTGTGTGTGTGTGTGTGTGTGTGTGTGTGTGTGTGTGTGTGTGTGTGTGTGTGTGTGTGTGTGTGTGTGTGTGTGTGTGTGTGTGTGTGTGTGTGTGTGTGTGTGTGTGTGTGTGTGTGTGTGTGTGTGTGTGTGTGTGTGTGTGTGTGTGTGTGTGTGTGTGTGTGTGTGTGTGTGTGTGTGTGTGTGTGTGTGTGTGTGTGTGTGTGTGTGTGTGTGTGTGTGTGTGTGTGTGTGTGTGTGTGTGTGTGTGTGTGTGTGTGTGTGTGTGTGTGTGTGTGTGTGTGTGTGTGTGTGTGTGTGTGTGTGTGTGTGTGTGTGTGTGTGTGTGTGTGTGTGTGTGTGTGTGTGTGTTATTTTAAAAATTCCTATAGCATTAAAAATACTCCCTGGCTGCACTTTACCAAAAGTTTCTGAACCAGGTCGGGCTGGCAGTCTGGTGAAGCTGTTATACAGTCTTTATTTTTCCTGTTCTGTCTGGGAGGATACTGGCACCCCAGGTTGGAGCCTCATTCCAAAAAGAGGTCTGTTAATGTGTGACAGGAGCCCAGCACACCACGGTGTCTGATCATGAGGATTATCACCAAAAGGGCAAAACTGCATGTCACTTTCTCTGGGCAATAACATTTTAAAAATATGGAGATATTTTAAGTTGCTACGTGATTTCGGTATGCACATGCTGAGAAATGGGAAAACCTTGCCCGTCACACTTGTCCAGATGGCAATGTCCTTCACGGGCAGCTTGAGTGTGCCTGCTTGTCACAAACTCCCTGTTAATGATCTGATGGAGAAAGAGCCGGGTCACGAGAACGTGCCTCTTCCGTCTTCTCACGACTGCTCTCTGGGGTTCACCAACTTATCCTTGCAATGCGTAAACGAAAGTGCCCAAATGATACAGGCTATGGGCACCGTGGCTGGGTTTTCCCGAGGGAGGAGCAGGCCAGCTTTCTAAGAGTGCACACCACAAGCTCTTCCTCCCCAGCACACAGCGGCCAGAACAGTGAGGGAAAATGAGGCTACCAGCTAACAACAGTTACAACATCATACTTCTCTGGGGGCTTCCTATATGCCAAGTACTCAAGACAACGTTTAGGAGACAGGCATCACAGTGGCCACATATGTTTGCTGGCATCACCACTTTACAAAGAAGGACAAGACTCCGAGAGGCTCATCACAAACAAAACTAGTAAATGTCTAACCCGAGAGAAACTCAGCTCTGACTCCAAGTTCTTCCCAGGAACCACCAGACAGAAAGATTCCCTGCTTCCACCCTACCCCTCTCACCACCCTAACACCCTAACAGCCTAACTAATTTCCTTAGCAGGCCCCAGTTTCCCCCAAGCCCACCACCCTATAGATTAGAACAGGCCCTGTGTAGAGTTACTTTTTTCTCCGTTTGTTTCATTCCCCCCCTACAAGGTCCTGTGTGGTTTGTGTTATGAAAAAAAAGTCAACTTTCAGATGTAAAGACATTTCCCCCTTCACTGTTACAGAAGAGCAAGGATTTTAAGAAAGTTGTCAGCCCCAAGCAATACAGCTTCCACTCCGCCTGCGTGGCTAGGTTGGCTGGGTGTCTGCCTTTGGCTCAGGTCAGGATCTCAGGGTCCTAGGACTGAGCCCTTCACTCGGTTCCCTGCTCCACGGGAAGTCTGCTTCTCCCTCTGCCCCCTGCTTGTGCTGTGTCTCTCCCTCTCTTTTAAATAAAATCTTTATTTAAAAAAAAATAAAAAAATGGCTTCCACCCAGAGATCATCTATTCTCTTACTCTCTGAAATTCTCCAGGATCCTCCTTTCTTCTTCCATTTACTGGGCACCTCTGGTGACTGAGACACAAAAGTCACCCATCCGCTCGGACAGAATCAAGGAGGATAAAACCTGACAGAAAACCTGATTTGGCAAATACAAAAACAAAAATTTCATAGACCAAGCCAGAGATGGTTCTCTGAAATAAAAAAATTTTTTTAAAGATTTTATTTATTTATTTGACAGAGAGAGATACAGCAAAGAGTAGGAAGATGAGCAGAGGAACTGGGAGAGGGAAAGCCGGCTTGATCCCACTGGGATCAAGATCCGAGTTGAAGGCAGACGCTTAATGACCGAGTCACTCAGGGGCCCCAAGAGGGTTCCTTTTTCTCCATATCCTCACCAACACTTGTTATTTCTTGTCTTTTTGATACTAGACATTTTGACTGGTGTAAGGTAATACCTCACTGTGGTTTTTGGTTTTGTTTTGTTTTGTTTGATTTGCATTTCCCTGGTGATCAATGATGTTGACTATCTTTTTTTTTTAAATATTTTATTTATTTATTTGACAGTAGGCAGAGAGGCAGGCAGAGAGGGGGGAGGAAACAGGCTCCCCACTGAGCAGAGAGCCCTATGCAGGGCTGGATCTCAGGACCCTGAGACCATGGCCTGAGCCAAAGGCAGAGGCTTACTTAACCCACTGAGCCACCCAGGTCCCGGTAGCTGAAATAAATTTTTTTTTAATTTCTTTTTTCCATTTTTCCCCTGCAGAGTCTATTTCATTTTACTTAGGCATTTAAAAAATTAGTGAGTTTAGATACATAACAAATCTGCCATCCTACACAGATGGCTTTTCACTGGATACTGATGCAGACTGATGACAGTTTACTCCATTTTTAAAAGTCACTCACTTCAGGACACCTTTAAGTGATTAGGTCTCTGCCAATCAAAATATGATGTGACTTGTAAGCTACATTTCAGGAACAGATGCACTGAAAAAATAAGGTATTCCCTGATAAGCGTCCTGGGGCGGGGCGGGGCGGGGCGGTGGGGGGGGGGCGGCACGGAAATATTTCCACCAGAGGGCGCTATACTCACTGAAAGTAATAAATACAGTGTTCCTAATTTAAAGCATTTTGCGCTTTAACCCGCCCAAAATAAATTTTTTTTTAAGATTTTATTTATTTACTTGCCAGACAGGGATCACAAGTAGGCAGAAGGCAGACAGAGAGAGAGGAAGGGAAGAGGGCTTCCCGCTGAGCAGAGAGCCCCATGCGGGGCTCGATCCCATGACCCCATGATCATGACCTGTGCCAAAGGCAGAGGTTTTAACCCATTGAGCCACCCAGGCGCCCCAATAAATCTTTTTCTTGAGAGCTTTTATGATGAACAATGACATTATCTTCAAACCTAACGTTGAATAAAATACGAAATAAAACTTTTCTTTCCACAAGGAATAATGTTAACAGTAAGAATAAAACAATTACAGCTTGTTATGTGCCAGGCACCACATCTATGCACTTAACATATATAAACTCATAATAATCTCTTCATACTGTAATAATAATCTTCATTTTATAAATAGGGAAACTAGGACAAAATTAAGTAACAACAAGTCATCAAGCTAGTGATGGGCAAAGCCAGGTTTCAAATTTTCACAGTCTGATTCCCAAATCCATGAACCTAACCTACAGTAAAACATAGAATCCCAAAAAAAGGGGAGATTTATTTCTGAATGTATTTAGCAATATCACAGATTATAACAGCTCTATAAAATATAAAATTAGCTTATTAAAGATACTAATTTTATCACCCTATGTTATAATATTACATATATAATAATATTATTAACTGTATTTTGACATTTTCATCTGTACATAAATACCTCCCTGTGAAGGAGACATACCACTTAGTTCACTTAGTGGTTAGTTGTGTTCTATTGAAAAAACCAGAATTCAGATTTAAGAAGTAGAAGGACCTGCTATTTCTAGTTTTAAAAATTGGTAATAGAGAGTATAAACTACAGGGAGAGCTGCGGCCTGACATAACATATTCTGAATAAATCACTTACTACTAGGAACACATTCTGAGTCTTCAGTCTTAGGTGCTTACTTGGCATCCCTGTTCCCTGTCTATCCTCAGGACACATCTGTGATTCACTATAGGCTAGTAACACTTTTCATAATGCACAAATACTCAAACAGTATTAGGAAAATACCCAGAATGTGTCTTGAGAAGTTGGCTGCTTCGATTTATCAGAAAGTTGGAAAGTAAGGTACTGGAACTCAGCAAGACGTAAACATGGTTCCAACATTCAGATTCCAGTTTCTTTAGATACACTCTACCAACAATGGTGCTTCTGCAGGGAGGAGGGCGCCCAAGCACAGGCCAACTCACGTGTGCCTTCACTGTTAAGTTTCAAGCATTCAAACTCCTTCTAATTTAATTAATCCACTTGGTACTTGTTGCACAACTTTTCAAAAATGAAGGCAAATACATAAACAACATAAACAAGGATATTCATTCCAGTATTGTGTATAGAAGCACTGGCAACACTAGTAACAACCTAAGTACCCATCAGATGGGCGCTGCCAGTTAAATACATTCACTGTGGCATTATCACTATGTTGAGAAGATTAGGAAATCTTTCACAAGAGTAAGGCAGCCTTCTGTGTACAGATACCAAAGCAGAAGAGGCAAGGTGCAGAACAGTAGGTCAAGGATGCTAGAATTCATGTGAAGAAACACATCCCCCTGACCAGAATCACTAGAGGACTCCCGGAATGGAGGATCCAAGGAAAGCTTATTTTTGAATGCTTCGAAAAAGTGTTTGCATTTTTTAAATGGAGTCCATGAAAGACTTTTTTTCCAACTATAATGGATTATAAAATGAAAGTTAATACTTTAATAATCAGTCTTTAGAATTTTTAATGAAAATTAAATGGCTAAAAGAAACCTTGAAACCATCTAATGCTACCTAATTTGAGGTTCCTTTAGTACGCCTGCAACTGCTTTCTATTTGAGCTCTTATGTGTTTGGGACAAATGAGTCATGGGAAGTTTCAGTTTACCACTGCTGGTAGAAGAATTGGTACCATTTTCCTTGATCTGCCTGTTAGATACGGGACACAACAGAAGTTATTCCAAGTCCTTTGCTTCTGGATATATTTTACATCTGCAAACTTTAAAATGATAGATCCAGACTTCCTGGAAGAACAGACAATATATTTACTTGAAGCAGACTCGGGTTTACTTGAGTTCATGCTCACTTTGGCTAAGTCACAGAGTGAGGGAAGGTGTCTCGGAATAATGGTTCCATTTTTATCCTGTTCATTCCTGAAAAATCCAAGAGGAGATTCTTTTCACTCTAAAATTAACTATTCTGTGTATGAAGCAGTATCTGGATATCTGATCTTAAATAGAAATGTTATCTTAAAATGGCACCGCTTTTTTATAAAACCATAAAAGTACCCTTTATTCTTAGCCTTTGGGGATGTGGGGGAATGACTACAATAAAAGCTGATTAGTTATGCCGCTGCAGTGTACTAGTTCATATCGGACCATCTCTAGTGGGCAGAATTTTAGATCTTTAGTAAAAGCCATTAGCAGAAAATAGTCTTTTCTCACTTCTAAAATCACACTTAAACATTCTAAACGAGGTGAAGAGTAAGCTGCAGTGTCCTGGGGCAGCTATCTCAAGAAGCCCCCTGCAGATTAGGGAAAGGCTGAAAGCCTTCTAAACCACAGCAGCCTCAGTTCAAACTCCAAACTCCACTATCCACAAGCTGTATGACCTTGGGAAAGCTTCCCCATTCATAAAATGGGAATGCCATGACTTCTTGTCCGGTAATTGAGAGCTGAGTGAGATGAGGCATGAAGGCACCAAGCCTGGTGTCAATCACACATTATGCAAAAGAGTAAGAGGAGGAAAGAAAGGGATTTGAGATCAGAACTGCACCTGTGGCGGTCTTCAGGCACCAAGTTCACAGAATGGGGATGTGCACTCGCCTTAGCCTAGATGAAGAGAGGAGGCCTAAGTGATTTTTCAAAACACTCCAACTGAGGCAACTGAAGGAGATGCAGGAACCACAGTGTGAACCTAGGCAGCAAAACTGTGAACTGGTAGCAAAGACGCCAAGAAAAAAAGCAAAGATGGCAGAAGGGTGATGCACCCAAGGACTATGCGGGTGCGCAAGTCAACACTGAGCCAGCTGGAGCTGCTTCTGAGCTCCAGAGCCTCTGGGTTCAACCCTTGTTCATACAGCTCCAAGTGGACACTCTGGGCTTACCGAGATTCGGCTGAGACACGGCCATGGACCTCTGGGGTGCTGGGGTGGACGTGGCCGCAGAGTGGAGGTTCATGGGATTCAGGGGCTGATTCATCGCCTTCCTAGGGTCTTGCCATGTGGTGATTTTTTCTATGTGACTAAAAGAAGGAAAACAATTATCTTTTTAATTGTCAGCATGATGATCATTATCACCATCACCAATAACAGCACAAGAGTTAAACGACGCCGGCTCTTCCTCCCTTAGGATCTGCTTACAAATGGCTGACACACCGTGTTTGTTTTCATCCAAGGTCACACCTGCCCACATACCTTCCATCCAAGGGCTCCAGCAGGAACTCTCTGAATAGAAGCCCATGACTTGGTTGTCACAGCCGCCCCTAGATGCAGAAACCCTCTTACAGGTTTTCTGCCTCACCAGTGTATCTCCTCTCAGCCAAGGAGCCTTCGCTCCCCAGCCTCTCAGATGCTTCCCTACCATTCAGCCACTGGGATGCCATGGGGGGAACTCCTCTCCCAAAGCAGGACCACGGTCCTGCCCCACCAACCCTCCCAGGCTCCACGGATCACATAACTGACGTAACGAGGACACCTCTGCTGGTCTCAGCCAAAGCCAGGGCTTTGGAAACCAACCTCGTGAACATGACATGACTGAGCTCTACTAAGACCAAGGAAGGCACTGTGAGGTCCACACGGGTAATACGTAAGACCCTCAAGAAGCTTACATTTGATTCATCAAGGTAACAACTGGGAAGCTGGAGTACAGAGTAGCAGGATGTAAGTGTAGGAAGGCAGGAAGACAGATGACGGAGAAACCCAACCGTCAAGGCATGAAGACTTCTGAGGGCAAAGACACGATTAGACTTTTGGTCATACACAACTTCCAGGATCTGTTATTGTCACTTAATCTCAGAGAAACTGGCCCAACATAAGCTTCTGTCCAGGTTAAGCCTCTGCCTTTGGCTCAGGTTGTGGTCTCAGGGTCCTGGGATTGAGCCCAGCATGGCGCTCCCTGCTCGGCGGGGAGCCTGCTTCCCCCTCTCCCTCTGCCTGCCTCTCTGCCTACCTATGGTCTCTCTCTCTGTTAAGTAAATAAATAAAATCTTCAAAAACAAAAAAAAAAAAGAGGAAGAAGAAGAAAGATGGACAGACCTCCAGCTTTGTCGGCCTCCTCCCAAACCACATCGTAAGTCATTCCTGGTGCTTCATGTACCCCATGACATAAACTTTTTTTCTGAGAGTTTATTATATTTTTCTTTTAAAGATGAACATATTCACCTAGTACAATAGCTTCGTTTTACGAGTTGCAGCAGAGTTCTTTCCACAGTTAATCCAAAACAAACTCTGATAGCAGAAACTGAACGGCAGCCTTTTGTTCTAAACCTTGCAGCTAGACTTGCCTCTCCCAAAGTAATTGTCGGTGTCAACCCCCACGCACTAAGGACCCTTCCAGATCCATAAGAAAGGAGCCTGATTGTTCTTTTGGTAAAACACACCTTAATTTTGAATAACAATGGCTCCCTTTGAATCCTTGGCATTGCGAACCGCTATTACTACCATTAAATTTAACCCTAAATCAGTGCTATCCCCCCTCACTGAAGTTGTATTTGTCTCCTCTTTTGCATCTGTTTCCTCGCATTTGAATGCTACCTCTGCTAAAACTTCCTCAGATTTCTTTATCCTAGACAGCAAGTTACAGGAACGGAGAGTTCATCCACTGCCTTGAGTGAAAACTTGGCTGTTTTCCCAAGAAGGCCTTTAAATGAGTGTGATTAAAGGTAGAGGAAGCATAATTAAGTTTAACTGTTGAGTTTCCATACTGTCGGAGCCCTGTCAGCAGTCCTTAAAACTTAATCCAAAATGAACAGGGTAAAATAAAAACATTAAAACCAAAACTGTCCTAACCATTAGAGATTCTTAATCTCACCAAAAAAACTGAGGGTTGGGCGGGGGGGGGGGGGGGGGCGGGGGGGGGGGTTGGGGGAGTTGGGGAGGGTAAGTGCTATGGTGAGTACTGTGAGTGTGTAAAACTGGCGATTCACAGACCTGTACCCCTGGGGATAAAAATACGTTATATGTTAATAAAAAATTAAATAAATTTTAAAATTTTTTAAAAATTTTAAAAACTTACCTAAAATAATAAAGAAAAAAAAGATTTTATTTTTCTGAGAGAGCGAGCGCGCGCGCATGCAGCATGCATGCATGAGCATGCATGAGAGTGGGAAGGGTAAAAAAAAAAAAAAAAAACCAAGACTGTCCTGTTCTGAAAAACACAAATAAGAGGGGGAAAGACCCAACTAAAGAGGGACAATCACTTACTCAAGCACAGAAAGATGAAAAAGAAAGAAACAATGGTCTTAGTTACACCTTCAGCTTGATGATTATAATTCTGTTGAAAGCTTTCATAAAATCCTTTTGTCAGCTTCTGGTCAAGTGGAAACTCATCACCAGCCTCCGGGGATTTGTCATTGTCCTCCATAGTCAGGAACCCTCATTGATGAGGATGTCAGAGTTAAGTAAACTCCCTTTAGCAAAGTAATTAAGAGCTAAGAAACCCTTTGACTAACCATTCCTTCAGGACCCACGCTATGAAAACATGTTTTTCCAAGGTAGGTCGGTCCTACATACTTTCCACAATGCTACCAGAAGGAAGGGATCCTTCTCTCTTTCATGAGCCTTTCTCAGACCCTCTGATACCACGGATCTCGATACTTCTTTGCCAGAAAAACAAGAGCACAGCCGCTGGTGGGAGAAACGGGGGGAATGGGAGGGTGGGGGGAGAGTAAGTGATGCAGGTCTGCTGTGGTCTGACACACAGCTACCGGTCAGTGGTAGGAATGACACAGGAGCCGGGACAATGCTGGTCCCCACTCTCCTCTCCCATTCCGAACCAGAAGGCTATGGCCCCTGAATCTAGGGAGAGCAGGAAGGCCCGCACCCCAAGTGGTAAATGAGCCCAGCTTGCCTAAGGACATCACCACAGCTGGCCAGCCTCCATCCCCCAGTACAGAATGCTGGGGCATTCTAGGAGGACCCTCTGGCCCCATCCCAGAGAGGTCTGACCCCAATGAGGTACAATTCGGCTGTGGCTTCCAAGTCCTGGAACTCCCCCAGGACCGTGGGAGCCTCCTCAGCCCAACCTTCAAACCCCACGCCTGGCCAACACTTTGAAAGGAGTTTTGTTCCCAGCAGATTTGTTAATTAAAAGTGTCACTCATGGTATTGCCCAAAGACTAGAGTACAAGGGGGAGTCTGAAGAAAGTGGTTCTCATTGCTCAGAAACAACTCTGAGAAGAAAGCCACTGGAATTCCCAGTCTTAGCACACCCACCGGTCAACCCGACACCAGCTTTGCTCTAAAAGCTCAGCTCCAAGGATGTCCAGGGTGGCTCCCGGGCCGAATGTCAAAAGCAAGGACACTGCTCACAAGAACTTGATACATCGCTGATGATTTGATCTGAAAGCTACATTCTGCTATTGTGCAAATCACTTTGCTCACATGGCCCTGTTCCCGAAGGCAGGCTAAGCCACTGGCTCTGTCGGTCACACCGCTGTCTCATCTCCGCTCCCTCTCAGTTACTGACTCATTTCCTTTCTCGGATTTCTCAGCGTAACTCTACTGTCTGCCAGGACCCGCAGTGGAGCTGGCCTGCTGCTCCCACCTCTTCCCCAATTTCACTCCCTTGCTGCCGAGTCTAACTTCAAACCAATGTCTCTGTTTTTAAAAGTCTTCTTTCTCCTAAAAATTTATATATATTCAATCTCCCTACCTATGTGTGTCCGAGGAATAATATGCTGTACCACTGTCATATCAGAAAATGAACAAAAAAGGAAAAAGATATAAAACTATTGACGGTGATACATGAAAATAAGAGGCCCACTGGCCCTTTTTTTTTTCTTATCATAACTCCCTTGTACTTCCCAGGTTTTTAACAGTGACTGTGAGTTGTTTTCATAAGCAGTAAAAACAAAGACACTCATGAAGGTACAATATGACGAAAAGGAAAACGAGGCATGGTCACACAGGTCATAGGGTACTAAAATGTGACTTTAGGTAAGCTGTAGATTTGGCTTGTCACCGACGAGGGGCAAAGAAAGAATTAGGAAAATGGAAATCAATCCCCTGGCCCCATGTTGTTTACAAGGAAAAAGAGTACCAGTTCCGGAGGAAAAGAAAAACTTTTCCTGACGCCAAAAGGCCTCTTTCCTGGGCTTTAAAAAAAAAAAAACACCTCATAAGGGTTTCACAGGGAGACCCCGGTGGTGCAGATAACAAGATAATGGGAGTGGTCATCACTTTCTTTGGGGGCCTCTGTGACCACCATTTATTTCCTAGACTGCCCCATTCCACAGTCACAGAAAGAACCAACCCACTCCTCACCTCCAACACATCAGGAGTCTCTGATCAGAGAAGGACTCATGTCCGAAAAGAGCTTCAGTTGCTTAGGAACTGCAGTTTTCGCTCAGGGGCAAGAAAAGTCAACATTTCTCTGAGATGATGTTTGGCTGAAAAATTGTTGTATGAAATAATTTTTCCTTCTTGAACTAGTATGTTTTTCAACAGAGATTATAATAGAGACAACAGAGACACAGATTTAGAAAGCCATTTTATTTACTAGGGAAATTCTGTGTTGGAGGTTGAAACATTGTTGAAATGAGCAGAAGAGGGGGCAACCTCGCCACCCTCCTGGTCTCCCTCCACGGCGGGCCTGGTCCCTCCCATTAGCCTCCAGTGGATCATTAACTTAACTCCTGTTTCCTCCTCTCTAGCCTCCTGCATGACCTTCCACCTTGAGGAGGACCAGGGCCTCCAGACTTCCTCTCCTCCAGTCCTTCTGGTTTTACTCCAACCTTCAACCCCTCCCCCACCCTGACAATCCGCTCTCCACCCCACCTCTAGACTCCTATCCCAAGGACAGCTAGGATCCAAATCACCCCCGGGTCCTTGGTCTCACATGCTTAACGGGTTGCCCGAGCCACTCAGGGGCCCACACATACCTCAGTATTAATGTTAACCTCTGATCCTGTGGGACCTTGTTGGACAAGCCACTTCACCCATCCTGATCTCAGAACCCAGAGCCATGAGCACCCACAGGAGTGAAAGGAGCTAACAAACGCGAGAGTTCCTTGTTGCAAGGGTAAAATAGGTCTGTTCAGGGAAAGTAATGACAGTCAAAGTCACCTGCAGGTTTCACGACCAGTTCACAGGGCCTCCCAGGCTCACCTCCCCAGCCATGAGTGTAAGGACGGTGGCCGCGCCAAGCACCAGGCTGACGACGTGGGTTCAAGGTTACTCAACAGCATGCACTGTTCACCTACTGTGCAAAATGCACTAGGCAGGTATAAAAATAAAGGGCATTCTGTAAATATAAAACCCTGACTAGCAGCAGAACCATTAAAGGCGAAGATAAAATCTTAATCTGTAAAAATAGAACCCACCTGCTTCGTACAGTCCGAGAAAAAGCCTGGCATTTGGGGATGAATTTATCCTCCAGCCTATGACCACGACCTATTACACTAACTTTATGGAAGGAAGCCACACAACAAAGACTTTCTGAAATAGAGAAGGTCTATGTAATACATTTTGTATTGCTGGAAGCATACGAAGATACAAAAATAGAAACGATTCTGAGTGCTTGATTTTGAAAGAATTTAGAGTTCTTAGCAACATAAGCTGCTTGCCTATTTCTATGGGCAACGATTTCATCTCTCAGTGTAAGTGTTTTTGCCTCTTTACTCCCCCTCCGCCCCACCCTCACTGCTTTAATATATTCAAGTTTCACATTACTGTCAGCCATTACTCGGGGCTCCCTGCCAGCAACAGAGCTGTTAGGACAGGGCTTAGAAGTAGCCTCCAACCTGCCTCTTCTTTTCCACCACAAACTAGCTAGGCAGTTAAAGAGAACCACACCAGTGAGATGGGAATTTAAAGGCAGCCTGAGGTTACAAAACCAAGGTCAACTGATTCAAAACTCAATTCACATTCAATGCCGCTTGGCTCTAGTCCCCTGACCATCCCAGGCTCTCTTCAAGTTCTCCCTCCACTCTCTCTTTGTTGGGGAGGGAGGGGGGGTGCTAATATTAAATGGAACATAAGCTCTTTCAATGACAGAAATGATCCTATGGGGCATAGCAAAGTGCTCTGTACATAGTAAGCATTTGCAAAACAATACCCATGCAACCCTCATAATACTCACAAACCAACTTAGGGCATATGTAAACTATCTTCCTTTGCTTTTTTAATTTTTTTAAGATTTTTATTTATCTGACAGAGAGAGAGAGCGCACAGAAGCAGGGAAAGCAGTAGGCAGAGGGAGATGCCTTGCAGGAAACCCCACACAGGACTCCATTCCAGGACCCCGGGATTCTGACCTGAGCCGAAGGCAGACACCTAACCAAGACACTAAGATGGTTTTTGATTTACGCAACCCATTCACCACCCACTTAATCACATCACCCTTTATCACAAATGTACATACACTAAAGATTATTTGCTTAGAAAGTGCTAAATCAACTTTGCAACTTGCTCATTGTGAACCAGTTCAATTAAAGCCATCAATGTTAAAAATGGAAATTGAAACAGATTTGCATGAGACTGATAATTTCCCAGAGAGGGCTTGCCAAGTTAAGTTTGACCCACTGTCAGCAGGCAACAAATGCTATGCCAATACTTAATCCTGTACCAGATGGCAAGAAGACTTGTCCCAGACTCACGCTGAAGTCCTGAAATGTTCCCCAGTGAGATTTAAAATACAAAGAAGCAAAACACTGGTTTACTTTCTTATGTTCTGGGAATAAATGCTGCCTGTGTTTCAATTACATTAAACATGCTGGCAGTGTGTTCTTATTTAAATTTCAGGGCCTAGGAAATGACACATCGTATCTTACTCACATCTTGCATTTCTCTGAGTGGTGCCTTTTGTTTTGTTTTGTTTTTTTGCCAGTGGTACTCAGCTATTCCAACTGACACCAGAGGTGGGTCTTAACCACAAGAACAAAGACAGCTGGTGTGCACACTTATTAATTCTCCCAGACCCAGATGTACACTCTCTCCAAGTTACTTCCTCTGCTGTCACCTAAAACCAGAACCTAGTGGAAACTGATCACTTGTGAGCCCCTGAGCCCTATTCTGGGGGTGGGGCTGAAGGAGCGCTCATAGCAAGGAGAGCTACCATCGCTGTGATAGCTCGCAGCCCACTTCTAAACTGGCAACCTAACTTGATTCGTAGCCATCTATTAAGCTGTTCCCCTCTGCTTCACCCTATCAGTCCAGTTGGATAACCGGGAGTCGGCTTTTGAGCTACAATACACTGATAATCGGAAATCAAGTGCTGGCATGTCACCTGGCTGAACTGTTTTAGTTTATTTCCAAAGCCATCAAACTCCTTCCCAGGTTTTCATCCTTCCTATTGTCACCCTCATTGAAGATTCTTTGCCACAAAGCAACTTTCACACCACTATAATTAGTTACAATTCTTTTTCTGTTCTGCCCAAATTCTGAACGGTGCTATCTCTTGCTGGTCCAATGCATTAGAATAAAAGATAGGAAGAGGTAAAAAAAAAAAAAAAAAAAAAAAAAAAAGTTGGGCTGCAAAGGTACATCACTGACACCTCCATTAGCGAAGCATTCTTATCATTCACAGATTAAATCCCAAAGCCATAAAAACGGTCTCATGCCGCCCAATAAAGGTGACTGTTCCCATAATGGAAGCGTGCCTCCTAGACAGCTCAACCTTCTTCGAAACCACAAGGAATTTACAGCTGAAAGGTTCTGCTCCGATTTTCACTTAGGCAGCTCACAGGAGTAAGTCCTATATAAATAGGGGATTTTTTTTTAGGATCCTCTAATAAAAGATGATACAAGACCAGAAGCATTATTTTGGTGCATGTTTCCGGTCTCTACCATTCACTTGCCAGTTCACAAACATTTCAGAGTCCTCTGGAATTCTGAATGAATGGCAGGGATTGTATTTTTAACTATGAGGCTCTAATCCTCGACTTCCATCGCAGCCGCGCCAGGAAGCCTCCCCTCGTTTAAATTAGCAGCGGTAGTGGCTGCGCCAGTGTGGAAGATCCACTCGCACTTCCGCCGCAGCCGGCTGTGGTGATCTATCGACTCTCAAATCCTTTCCACTGAACAGGGCCACCTTTTCTGCAGACTCACTCCCAGACCAGCTCGGTCAGGGCAGAAACTGAGTCAAGTAGAGCTGCCGTCCGCCCCACTTGACGCGGTCACATCCACAGGTCCTCTAGAGCACTGCTGCTGGGGTGGGGAGGAAGGTGGCAGGATGAACGTGCCCCTCCTGGAGAAAACCACTTTGGGAAGCCAGTGACTCAGCAACAGAGCCCCAAGGTGTGACTCAGACACCTCACCTCAGAGGGTGAGGCGCCTCATCGTGTTAAAGGCACCCCGACATCGCCCGACACAGGCAAACCTGCCTTCACCTCTGCAAACGGAACCAAACTCTTACTTAACCTTATTTTTCCTATTCCCTAAAAGAGCAAGAAGAAAAAGAGAAGGACTAGGTTTCTGGTTGCTTGTCTGCCATAGGCCAAGAGCCCTATTCAAGAACTTTGGCTGTTCCATGATTTTATTATCAACACTTAGCATTTTTTCCTCTTCTCAAGTCAGGATCAACAGGGCTAGTAAAAGATTCATAAATCATGCTAAATTTCTCCTATGGAAACCGAACAACAATGGAAGAGTGTATACCACTACGTTTTATTATTTCCAGATATCGAGTCTCTTCCTACTTTCCCCTTTTTCACAAACAAAACCATGGGGTGGGAAGGAGAAGTGGAGAAAAGATGAGGTTCCTTATGAATGGCGAATTCTAGAATTATCAATAGGCATTTATTCATTCGACAAGCGTTTACCAAGAAACCCTATCTTCCACGGGGACTCAGTTCCCAGAATCGGTTTTGGGAAATGTGGGGTGTGGTGAAAGGAACCCCCGAAAATCCTTTAAATGGCCCATAAATGTGCAGTCTCCTAGGCTTTATGTATATTACACTGTCTTTCAGTGTCCAAAACAGCCACTTCCCTCCAAGGTTAAGACATGGTACTGTTTCTGCAGCCAAGCTCCAGGTGAGACAATGCTGTCCCCAAATCCTTACGTTGGGATTCCCAAGCATGTAGTGTTGAATTTGTGCCACTTAAACAGGCATGAAGTCCTAAGTGCCTTGTGGTCTTCCGTGCCAACATGGACCTATCAGCAGATGATCCAGTGTGGGCCCCAGGAGCTGGCAATCAAACAGGCAGTGAGGTAGTGGCCAAGAAATAATGAATGAGTGGAGGGTAACGGACACAAATCCTGTTGTTTTTCTTGTTGTTGTTGTTACTATAAATGGTCCAGAGCCTGACATTCTGTCCTGATAGCTATGCGTTCGCTACTCTCCCCAAATCAGCGGCGTCTGACATCTGGGAAGCAGCTTTAATCTCGCAATCATTTCTTACGTTTGTTTTTAAGCCAGTGGGTTACTTGAAATACTAAAATACTTTGAAAATTGTTTTTCCAGGCTCTCCGTGCCCAGCACACGTGTCAATGTGTTGCAGTTGTTCCCCCAGGATGTCTTAGTCCACACCGCTTGCCCACTCCGAAGCCACTCCGGACAAAAACACGGTTCAACTTAACTGCTAATGCCCTTCTGTCTCTTCTTTCTAATACGATCAACTGAATTAGATGTCACTTGCCCAAAAGAAGACGGCAAAGCCTCCTCAAAACCAAGAATTCTTCTGGATTCGTCTAGCTTCACTTCCATTCAGGCAAAGAAAAAGGGGAAATTAGGAAGAGAGACTCGATATCCTCTTCATTGGTTTTGTTTTTCTAAGTTCTGAGAAGAGAATGAGCCACACTGGGCCCCAGTCCCCGGAGCCACTGTGCGTGCACATGCTTGAGGGCCATGACCCAGCTGGCACTGGAGAAGAGACTGGCACGGACCCCAACCCCCGTCTGCAGAAAGACTTGAGTACTTTTCAGAGCCAGCATCCCATTTCGCAAGAAATGATTTAGAGGATGGAAGACAAAAACTGAGGCCTTAAAAGAAATGGAGTTAAGCTTCGGAGTCAGGGAAGGGAGAGGACCACTGGAGACCCAGAAAAATGGGGCAACCCGACTTAGGTTTTGTGTTTTAAACCCAGACCACAGGGGCACCTGGGTGGCTCAGTCGGTTAAGTGTCTGTCTTTGGCTCAGGTTATGATCCTGGGGTCCTGGGATGGATCCCCGCACTGGGCTCCCTGCTCGGCGGAAAGCCTGCTGCTCCCTTGCCCTCTGACTGCCACTCTGCCTACTTGTGTGCACTCTCTCGCTCTCTGTCAAATAAATAGAAAAGAAAAAATCTACTTAAAAAAAATTAGATTAAAAAAAAAAAAACCCCAGCCCACATATCTTTTCACATGTATTTCCTGGCATCTGCGGCTGAAAGTATCACCCAAAAGGGGCAGAACATTCCACAGTATTTTTGAACTTTGCCTCTGCTATTAACCAGTTAAAAGAACACTATAACTTCACCTAGCATCTCCAGGACTCAGTATCCTCCACTGTAAAATGGGCACAAAAATATCCATTTCATCAGTTTGTTTTGAATATTTCATCAAATAACAAAAGTAAAGTGCCTCCACAATGCCAGACATAGATGGCACCCTGAATATTTTTTTAAAAGATTTATTTGAGATTGAGAGTGCACGAAGGGACAGAACACAGAGCAGAGCTCGATCCCACAACCCAAGGGATCGTGACCAGAGCTTAAACCAAGACTTAGACACTCAACCAACTGGGCCACCCAGGTGCCCTATGACACTATACATATATTAACTCCCCTTTTATCCCTTATGAACTCTATCCCAATGGTTTAAAGGGATGTGAGGAATTCAAATGCACAAAAATCAGCAAACACACTATGGTACAATGAACCCCCCAAAATGGCAGGAAATAACAGTGAACATCCATCCATTCACTCTAAAAACTACAGATATACTTGATTTCACAGAGTGGTGAAGTAGTAACTGATTTAGAGAAAATATTCTCAAAAGAAAAAGGCCTAGTTAACCACCAGCCCTTGGGTGATCCCTCCACGTTTGTCTTGGTTTGGTTTTCTGGTTTTTTTTTTTTTTTTTTCATTTGTTTTGCATTATAATGATATCAGCTCTCAGAGCCAGTATAAAAAAAAAAGCCAGAGCTAATAGTCCTTTATTGTCTTTGTCAGGGAGGCTCATTTTATTTTTTTTTTTAAAGAGATTTTATTTATGTATTTGACAGAGAGAGACAGAGAGAGGGAACACCAGCAGGAGGAGTGGGAGAGGGAGAAGCGGAGGAGTGGGAGAGGGAGAAGCAGGCTTCCTGCTGAACAGGGAGCCTGATGCGGGGCTCGATCCCAGGACTCTGGTGTCTTTGTCAGGGAAGCACTTCTGGTGGTGATGAGCACCCCTTGTCAGCACACAAGACTTTCTGCCCACATTTAAAGTAAAAAAGGGTTTTAGCTTAAACTGAAAAGCAAGGTAAGATTGAACACTAGAAAAATAATACCTGATGCCTTTCCATTTTTCCTAACAGAAATGCTCAGGAAATTTCAGGCCTATTTAGTTTTGTAATCATTTACCAGGTGACTGACAATCGTTCACCCCCACAGTTCACCCCAAAATGTAGGTACTGATCAGTTACAGAAACGCAAGAGGACTTTAAGCTTCTGTGACTCCACAAATGGAAAAACAAATTTAGCCTCAAAAGTACTATAGTTTTATACAAAACACGTTTATGCAAACTCCAAATAGAGTTAACGTGGTACCCACAGATAGAGGTTTAATAAAAAAAAATACACTACTGCTTTAATCTTTAATTAATAAAGAACAGAAACATGTATCTGTTTCAACTTTTTATGACTTATTTCCCTATCCAAACCCCACTGTTCTTCAGTAAAGTAGCTGGGATTATTTCTCATATAAAATAAACATCTGGGGCACTAGGTGGCTCAGTTAAGCGTCTGCCTTCAGCTCAGGTCATGATCTCAGGGTCCTGGGATGGAGCTTCTCGCATCGGGCTCTCTGTTCAGAGGGGAGCCTGCTTCTCTCTCTGCCTGCTGCTCCCCCTTCTTGTGTGCGCTCTCTCTCAAATAAGTACAGTCTTTTAAAAAAATAAAAGAAATGAATAAAATAAACATCTATTTACGTGTATGTAATTTTTAAATTGGTATGACTTTAAACTTACAGGAAACATGCAAGAATACACTTCCACGTACTGATTCACCGGCTGTCCTATTTTTTTTTTCTTCAAAGTTAGTTCTGACGGAAAAGTAGCCCTAGAATAATCATCTGTTTTTATATGGCCCCATAGTAACAGTGATAGGTGGGTAGGTCATTTTTTCAGCTTTGAAAAAGAAGTGAATCTTATTCTGTAACATATGCAAGATTTAAAAAGAAAAAAAAAAAAAAAAAAGATAACCAGTCTGAATAACCAAGTCAAAAAGCAAAGTGACACTAGATTTAATAACATCTAAACAAAAGCAGTTAACAATTTGGCAATAACGTGACCCTTAATACCCTCTCATGAAGGAGAGAACAGACCCCACCCAAGTGGAGAAAACCACAGGCAGACGAGTCCTCTATTTTCTGAGCTGCTGATGGCCACACCACAGCATAACTGAAATCAAACACTTACGTTTAAACACAGTCTTGGCCGGTGCAGCTTTTTCACTATGCTTTTTACTTAAATTGGCCAGGAACGTTTTCAAACAGGGTGAGAGCCACCTCAGTTTGGTTAATTTATTAACTGAACCCTACAAATAAGTTATTCTTAGAAGTTGAGGAAATCCGTGTGAAAAACATTAAAATTCTCAGGCAAATGTCCTTCCAATATTTGAAATAAATGTTCTACTTACACAGATACACATTTTGAAGAAAAATCTGTAGATATACAGATTTATATTTTGAAGAAAAAATTGTAAATGTATCAAAAATCTGCATATCACTCTCTGAAGAATGTGTGTTTTAAACAAAGGAAAAAAACAGCTTCAGGAAAACAGCTTTTCTTTTTTAAAGATTTTACTTATTTATTTGAGAAAGAGAGAGAGACAGCATAAGCAGGAAGGAGCAGAGAGAGAGAGAGAGAGGGAGAGAGAGAATCTCAAGCAAACTCCATGTTGAGCACAGGGCCTGAAGCGGGCTTGATCCCACAACCCTGAGATCGTGAAACCAAGAGTTGGATGCTTAACTGACCACACCACCTACGAGCCCCAGAAAAATACCTTTTAAAATGCCCATAAAATGCTCACAAAAGAGCCACAGCCTCACTAAAGGTCACCCTTGCACATTACTATTCTTAAATTGGTACCATCTTTCTGGAGGGCAGTTTGTCAACATGTAATATGATCCTTGAAAATGCTTTGCTCGGGCAACTCCACTTCCACAAAGTTTACAAGGAAACAATCTGATAGATATGGCAGAGCTGGCTGCCTGCTTCTGAGTTATCTGCTTTCCCCTTCTTCTAGGTGCTAGATATGGCTGCGAGATGAAGTTCTAGACAGTAAACAGAAGTCCTATGTGGGGGGCACCTGAGTGGCTCAGTAGTTAAGCGTCTGCCTTCAGCTGAGGTCATGATCCCAGGGTCCTGGGATGGAGCCCCTTCTCTATCACCCACTGACCCTGCCTGGGTTCCCTCTCTCACTGTGTCTGTCAAACAAATTTCTTTAAAAATCTTAAAAAATAGTAATAATAATAATAAGTATTATGTGGAATTCTAGGGAAGTTCTTTAAATAGAAGAGACAGACTTTTCCGCTTCCCACCTTACTCTTACCCCAGCTTGGAATGTGAATATGATGGCCAGAGCTACAGTAGCCCTCTCAAAACGTGAGTAATGAAAGCCACGCAGTAAGGACAAAAAAGTACAAAAAAGATAAATGCATGTGGAGCTACCAAACCAGCACTTGACTGCCTTACTTTAGATTTCTTTAATGTTAGAGATAAATGAGCCATCTCCTTTCATAGCCCTGTTAATCACAAACGTTAACTCCAACTCAATACAGAAAGTATGCAAGATGTGTAAGCAGAGACGTCCATTGTAGTTCTGTTTATAGCTTAAATGTAGTAAGTGGTTAAATAAATTATGGTTCAGTCAGATGACAGAACACCAAACAGACATTATAAATGACACAGATCTATTATTTGTTTAAATGGAAAGATGTTCACAATATATTGCTATGTGAACATGATCCCGTTTGGGTTAATATATATACATATGAAAGAAGGGAAAGTAGGCTTTATTCGATTCTTTAGATTTCTTTGTATTTTCTACATTTCAGCAATAACCATCTTTTTTCCCAATCACAAAAAAGGAATGAGAAAAGCTATCCTCCCCCCTAAACGAACTACCCTCCTGCTTCAAAAATAACGTGGCATTCCACATTTGAACCTGCAACTGCTAATTACAGCCTCTGAGAATAATTCCACAGCTAAGAGTACAGGGTTGAAAATCTTGTCAGTCCCTTAACTGTGACTTGGAAAAGGCGCCATCGTAATACTCCCGAGAGTGCTCAGCCTAAAGGAGCTCGGAACCAGAGAGGGGCACGAGAGAGGGGGGGAGCCAGTAGAAGGAGGGGATAAAGAGGATCAACAAACATGCTATAATTAAGCAATATTGTAGGGCTGCCTCTAGCAGGTGTTTGAGCAAGGGGTAGGGGGGAGCTAAACGAGGTGACGACAGACAGGAACAGCTGTCTCCTGGGGCAGACCAAGCGGGGCCTGTCATACACTTCACAGGACAATCTGAGGCACCTTATATCCAGCACCCGGCCGCTTTGGAGACTCCCAGCTGCAGTGCTGTGATTGCTGTCATCTACCTAAACCAGAGGGGAAAGGCATTTGTTGTATCTAGAAAGATTAGGATGAAACTATCTTCGATTGTTCTTATGAAAGAGAATGCATAACTCACTTAACTGTGTTTGTTTTCTTCTCACTCCTGAATTTCTCCTTTTTGTCTTTTTAAAGAAACCTACCCTTGCAGCTGTATTTTTCATTTTTAAGTCTGATGTTGATTACATATTCACTCCAAATAAAGGTTTAAATGGAGTTTAATGACCAACCACAGCCTCCTCCTCCTCCCACCGTAAGGTACTTCCTGCCTTCAAACCCTTTACGCAACCGCCATTGACTTGGAGAGGAACTCCGCAAGGAATGAGCAGGACACACATCACAATACTGTCAGAGGAAATGGAATTTTCTTTACAGGATGCACTTTGAGTCTTCCTTTCCACAATGCTTCCTAAAATGCCACTGAAATTGATGGAGACTTTAAATATGCCTTCAATTTCTCAGTAGTTCCCCCTGTGGAATGAGTGTAGAAGGTCTGACAACACGGCCGAGAATTCAAAAACTACTCATGGAATAAATGACCAAAAAAAGAAAGTCATGAATGAATATATTTAATGGGCTTCCTTTAGCAAAGCATTTTACTTCCCAGTGTCTGTATCAAATGAATCTTATGCATATCTGGTATATCTACAAAATATTCAAGAACTCATCCCACAAGATTTGTTCTTTACTTGTGCTGGGACAAGGACATGAGTGCTAGAGAATGCTACAACATATTCTAGAACAGATGAACACTGTTCAGCAAACTGACTGAGCCTCTATTGGGTGCCACCCACCATGGGCCCTGAAAATACACCCCCTCTGCCACATCAATAAATGTGTGCGGAATGAGTGAATGAATGAATGAACCGGTATTAATATTCATTAATACTAATAGTCATGATAGTAATTCATATTAGCCATACATCATAATATTCACAATAATGATGGCAATAATAATGTCTGATGGTAACAACTGACATTTATGTAGTGTTTACCAGCTTCAAAAATTATCTTATTTTGATCTTCACATAACAGATTTATTCATCTCCAGTTTTAAGATCCAGAAACTGAGTTGAGAGGTTAAATGACTTAACAGATTCCTCGAGGTTCCATAAGGCACACCAGAGAGTCCAATCTTGTTCTCATCCCTGGGTCTGGGTTTTTTTCCCACAACACGCCTTGTGAAGCAAAAAGGCTGACGTGAGTAAGCCAGAACATTAGGAAGGAAGGAAAAGAGAGTAAGGACAGTCAGTGCTGCTGTGAACTTGACTCTGTCCTGGAATCACATCTCCTTCAGACTCAGTCCTTTGGAGAAAAAGGCCCCACAAGATAGATGCATCCCCCTCTTGTCTCAGTAACCCACCACTATCCTCCTGGTCCCTCCTGAAGCCCCTGAGTCACGTACTGTCACGTGCAAACTTGCCTGCCAAGCTGACCTTTTAATTGCCTGGTTTTAATCAGGCCCATCCCAGCAAGGAAAGGCATTCTCGTGACAGTGAAATAAATTGGTTGCATACGATCCTGCAGTTGCTGCTAGGGTGAAAGGAGAGGAGGAAATGTAGGTGCTACTTTAAAAAGGTAAACCCAAGGGTACCTGGGTGGTTCAGTCAGTGAAACGTCTGCTGCCTTCAGCTCAGGTCATGATCCTGGAGTCCCAGGATGGAGCCCCGAATGGGGCTCCCTGCTTGGTAGGGAGTCTGCTTCTCCCTCGGCCTGCTGCTACCTCTGCTCTCTCACTCACTCTCTCAAATAAATAAATAAAAGCTTTAAAAAATAATAAAAACAAAAACATAAACCAAACACAAAGCAGAAGCCCAACTCTCTGCTATGACTTAAAAGGAAGAGGCCCTGTCCCCTGGGAAGTCTGTTCCTTCAGAAACCAGTCTCTGACCATAACAGCTTCAGTCTGACTTGTCCTTAGTTTTTATTAATGTTGTTTACTAGGAAAAATACTTGAATGGGGTTGATGCTCCATAAAATAAATGTGTTCATTCTATAATATGTTAGGTTAGTAGTCTTTATAATTGACTTTGACTATAATTGAACACCTACAGTAATCTTGTAAGAATTTCTCAGACTAAAGCTCACTTGCCTGGCTTATCTTAGCCTCCTTTTGCAGGAACATGTGGGGAAAAAAATGGTCAAAGGAACCTTTTTGGAGCAAATGAAGAAAATACAGTTCATTTAGACCGTCACAAAAAGTCAAGTTTCTATCATTTTCTTCTTGATAACATTTCAATGTACTAAAAGACCTCTATCCTTCCTGACATCATATGGTAACTAAAATTTGTACGTTTTCCTGCACTTCCATATTAACATTGTATTTATTATGTGTCTGACTATGCAAACATGAACCTTTTCTCAAAGTCATTTTTTTGTTCTTATTTGACAGAGAGAGACACACAGCGAGAGGGGGAACACAAGAAAGGGGAGTGGGAGAGGGATAAGCAGGCTTCCTGCTGATCAGGGAGCCGGATGAGGGGCTCCATCCCAGGACCCTGGGATCACAACCTGAGTGCTATGGTGGGGGCATGGTAAGGTTAGTGGCTACTAAGTCCCTGTGAGGTAATTAGGGGGAAAGACACTACTGAATCCGCCAATCTCATCACTGCATGGGAAGGACCTCATCTGGCCTTTCAACCTCAAATCCACTTCTCAGGTAATGAAGCCTTTCTGGCTCAGTCACACCATCCGTGAGGAGGTAAGGTATGGGCTGGGTAGCCTCAAGTGTGTTCCACAGTATTTTAGTCCTAGAAGATCATCGTCCCTCACACCTGCACCCAAGAGATGTTACCAAAGAAGTCTGGGAAACACTCAATGTTCTGTTTCCCTCCTAAAAAATTCACATTATATACATCATTATAAAAGGCCCTGGATTTGAATAGGCTTAATCCAACATTTCTCTACTTTACTTTAGGTGTAATCTTTTTTTTTTTTTTTTTTTTAACTAATATGCTGTAGAATACATTTAGGAAATGGAATACGCCACGTGTGGTATTTACCGCAGGCACAGCTTCTGATTCAGTTCAGCAGCACGGTCTGAACACACGACATGCTCCAGACAGTACAGCAGTATTTTTATACACAAATGACCAACAGTGAGAAACTACAGGCAGTTCCTATAGAATGTCGCTGGGCAAATGTTAGTACGTTGTTACGAAGCCCCCATTCCAAAGCATCCCAGTGACAAAGTTCAACCACATCAGAGTTACAGAGATTAGAGATCGAGACAGAGGCATACACAGGCATGGAAACAGACAGGTGTGTGTGTTGAACACAAGTTTTAACTCAAGCTTTCATATATGAAAACGTTTACATATATACACGCATGTATGCATTCCCATACATGAAAACTTAAAACGAAAGTTCTCTGTTTAAAAAGTGAGTGGAGTTGTCTGCACCCAGAAGCTGTTAACCTTCCTCCTTACTTTCAAACTGGGAGCCCGGGGGTGTCTATTCTTAGTGTGCTCTCAAAATGTAGTTTCTCCTGGCTTGGGGTCACAGCTGCAGCAAAGCACTCAGGGCGGCTCCTGTCCATCCCCTTGAAACAACTGGTGGGAACCTAGTACTCAGTCGTCAACCCAGCTGTTCAATCTGACTTTCTAACTTTAGCAAGTCACTTCGCAACTCATGTCACTAGGGCATGCCGTACTGAAAAGCACACCAGTGAAGGTAAATTCCTACCCCCATGAAAAAACTCCAGGCACACGAACAAAGTCATACTCAGACGCTTAGAGCAGTATCGCCCACCGGTGGAAGGCAGGGCCCATGGGACTCAATTTACATGGGGCATCCCAGTGATCTAGGAAAACATCACTGTCAGACACTACAAACCAGCAGGCCTCCATCTCCCCCCACCCCACCCCCCATTTCAACCCATTACAAGTTCCCTATTAGCAGCTGCAGGGCCCAACAGCCTAGAGTCTAGAAGACCATGAACACCAATGTCCGGTCAGGAGGCTGGCATACACTGCACCATCTGTCGACTTTCTTACTAGAATGCAGGATGAATGCTTTTCCACACCGTTAATGTACCATAAAATTGTCATGAAGCCCTCCTAATGTAATTACTTGCATTTAATTGATTATACATGCCCTCATTCTAGTTTTCGTTCTTTTTTTCAACTGCGTGCTCATTGTAATTACTTGTCCCAAAGCCAGATTTCAGAATTATTTGACTGTTTATTATCCTTTGAGAGTTACTAATTAAAATAGTTTCCTTCAGTGAAGAGAGTTGCTCTTTTCCTGAATTTGCCTGGACACTGCTCACCACTGAGGAGAACTCTAAGAATGCCTTGCTAAGCTCCCCTGTAATTGACTGCCTCCATTGTTAACATATGCGTGGACTTCAAAAACATTAAACGACTTATACAAATGGAAACAAAATGCCCTTTGAGTTCTATTGATAACTTAACCTTTAGGGTTTTGGATGAAATCCCATCTCCTGGGAAGCAGGGGGAGCCAAATGAATGACACTATTATGTAAAAACATTGTTGTGGGAATTATTTTGTGTGAAAATATATACAGTATATCATTTACAATATCTTTGATTGAAGGTGGGCTTTCATAACTCCTGACTAAAATATACATATCTTTTATGGCTTCTCTAATTCATGCTCCATTTTTCAGGGGAGTAGAGGTGATTTTCAACAGGCAAATGAAACCAAACCATGACACTGGACATCAGGAGACTGGCACCTTCAGCGGGTAACAGGGGGGCCTGGAAAAGAACAGGAAGGGTATTTCTTGGAACTGGGGATGTCCCGTTTCTTGAAAGCTGCTGATGTGTGTGATCAGTTTGCAAAAATTCACCAAGCACTACATTTAGGATTTGTATACTTCTCTTAAAAAAAAAAAAAAAAGAAATTATACCTAATTTTTAAAAGTAATTAAGAGAGGAGTGCTTGGGTGGCTCAGTCTGGTGAAGCATCCGACTTCAGCTCAGGTCATGATTTCAAGGTCCTGGGATCACTGCCCCACTAGTTCCCCAATGAGTGTCTGCAAGTCTCTCTCCCTCTGCCCCTCCCCCTGCTTGTGCCCTCTCTCTCTCTCTCTCTCCACCTCCAAATAAATAAAATCTTTTTAAAAAGTAATTAAGAGAAATTATTCAATTTTTAGAAGTAATCATTATAAAAGAAAAAGGGATATGGTTACCATCTAGCAGAAGCGTTAAGGGGTCTACAGGGAATAGAATTAGGACTGTGGTTTAATTTTTTACTTTGTTTTTAAAAAATAGTGCACAATAAGGGTGCCTGGGTGGTAAAGTTGGTTGAGCGACCTACTCTTGGTTTCTACTTGGGTGGGTGGTTTCAGGTCATGGTCTCAGGTTGCGGGCTCGAGCCCCACCTGGGTCTCTGTGTTCAGCATGGAGTCTGCTTAGTCTCTCTCCTTCTCCATTTGCCCCTCTCCTCTGCTCTCTCTCTAAAATGGATAAATAAATCTTTTAAAACATAGCGTACAATATTTCTTTGAACAAACCAGTGTAAAAAATACCACACCTGGGATAATTGAAAAAATTTGAGTATATACTGGGTATTAGATGATATTAAGAAATTACTGCATGTATCTTGGTGTGATGCAGTAAGAAATTCACAAAATGACTTATGCTGTGCTGCTGTCAAAAATTTTTTAACCTGATTTAATCATTGGGAACCCATGGGGGATATCGGTTTAAGTCTTAAACAAAAAGTTAAGGCTGTGAAAAAGAAACGAAATTTTAAGGGGGAGACGGGCACTATTCTAAATCCAAAGAGGGACAGAACAAGGAAAAGGCAGTATGTGAACCCTGATTGGATCTTGAATCAGGCACAAGCTGGGAACCCACAACCATGAGAATTTGAATACGGGCTGCATATTAGGTTATGTTATTCAACTAAGGTTAATTTTCGTGGGTGTAAACATGGTATTTGTTATTGTCTGAAAGAATGTCCTTATTCTTGGGAGATGAATGATGAAGTATTTAGGATAAAAATCTCAAGTCACCTGGGTGGCTCAGTGGGTTAAGCCTCTGCCCTAGGCTCGGGTCATGATCTCAGGGTCCTGGGATCGAGCCGGCATTGGGCTCTCTGCTCAGCAGGGAGCCTGCTTCCCCCCCCCTCCCCTGCCTGCCTATCTGCCTACTTGTGATCTCTGTCAAATAAATAAATAAAATCTTTTTTTAAAAAAATAGTTTAGTAAATAAATAAATAAAAGAATATACAAAGAAAGAAAGTGGCAAAATGCAAAGAATCACTGACTCTAGATGAAGGAAGAATGCATTTCCTAAATACTATTTCAGGTTTAAAATGAAAAGGAAAGACTAAATCTATGTTAATTGTTACATACGAAAATGTTAATTTTGTTATGTAAGAAAATGTCTTTATATCTTAGAGATATTTATTGAAGTATCCAAGATTAAAATATATCAGTTATTTGCTTGAAAATACTTTCACTAAAAAATATAGGAAACAAATATGGCAAATGTTAATCATTCTTAAATCTAGGTAAGGGGTATATGGTGAGTGTTTAGTACTGTTTTCTCTACTTGCAAGTTTGAAAATTTGGTATACTAAAATGTCAAAAATACTAAGTTTTGTGATATTCCTCTCTTTAACAATAAAATCCTTGGTGGAGCCTGGGGACACCATTAAGTTTAGTGGACCCAGAATTCTCAGTCTTTGTAAACAAAGTCAAACAGCACACTTCCCTCTCAACTCCAGTTATGACAGCAATTATTAGGGGAAGGGATGGTTAGTGTCCTAAAGGAAATACTGAAGTCTATTCTGAAACCTGAAAATTCTCTGGATGTTTTCCAAAGACAAGCCATCACATCCCTGCCCCACTCTCTCTGATGCTGCCATTCATAACACAGCAGCCTTCAGGAATTCTGTTTTTTCCCTTCCCCATTCTCCATGGATCATTCTCCATTAGGGAATTAGTTTCAGTACTTCTAAGGCCCTTGCTGGCCCAGAACCTCGCACCACAGCGCTCCCCGGGAAATCGCTCTGTAACCTGCTAGCAGGCCAGCACATAGATCACCTTCAAAAAGGAGAGCCCAACCTTGGGAAACAAGCAATCATGTATTTCAATACACAAGGCAACAGGTAGTGCGACGGGCCTTCGAGGGGGACCTGCCCCTCATGAGTTCCCTCTGGTTAGTGTGAGAGAGGGCTCGGAGCAGTACCTAATGCCACAGTCCTGGCCTTCAGGCCGTACTGCACAGCAGGAAACCGTGTGGGCAGGGGAGCCAGAAAGAATCTGGCTGAAGGTCAGCTCTGCCACATACTAGCTGACCTTGGTCAAGTTATTCAGCCTCTATTTCTTGGTTTCTTTATCTGTAAAATGGAGATGTCCAATACTGATTCATAGGTTTGGAAGGGTTGAGGGAAAATAACTGAAGGTGATCAAAAAGTATAAACTTCTCGTTACAAGTTAAACAAGTCACGGGGATGAATGCACAGTATGGTGACTATAGCCAACAACACTACCATATTGTACATTTGAATGTTGTTGAGAAAGATCTCAGAAGTTCTCAGAATGGGGGGGGGAATGTGTAACTGTGAGGTGATGTTAACTAAACTCAGTGAGGTCATCATTTCGCTGTACATCGATCAAATCATTACGTTGCACTCTTTAAACTTACACAATGGTATATGTCAATTACAGCTCAAAACTGGAAACCATTTTTAATTTAAAAAAATGTTTAGTATTAAAAAAAGATCTGGGGCCACACTGTGTTCTAATCCTAGCTCCTACACGTAATGCATAAACTTGAGCAAGTTACTTAAATGCTCCGTGACTCGATTTCCCACTAATACCCCTGACATACAAAGACCTTAAAACAAAATCTAGGGGCACCTGGGTGGCTCAGTGGGTTAAAGCCTCTGCCTTCGGCTCAGGTCATGATCTCAGGGTCCTGGGATCAAGCCTCGCATCAGGCTCCCTGCTCATCAGTGAGCCTGCTTCCCCCTCTCTCTCTCTGCCTGCACCTCTGCCTTCTTGTGATCTGTCAAATAAATAAATAAAATCTTTAAAAGAACAAAACAAAACAAAGTCTGGCAGGTAGAGAGCCATCAATAAGCATTAGCTACCATTATTACTATTATTAGGACCAGAGTATTTGCCCCACAAAGTTATCTTGAAATTAAAGTTACTAAGGCAGGTAAGGCTCTTAGCCCTAGTGCCTAAGTGGACCCAGAATTGTTTATAAACATTTGTTATTATTACAGGCTTTCTCAGTAATTATAATATCATAATTGTTTATAAATATTTGCTATTATTACTGGGTTTCCCAATAACTCTGTTAGGTAAGCAATGCCAGTGTTAGTATTTTACTAATGAAGAAACGGAATCAAAAAGACCCAGTGATTTTTCCCTCTGCTGTATGCCAACAGCAATGACTACTATATTCCACCTCCTAAAATTCTCCATGCCTCAAGGATCCATCATGAAGGAGAGAGAAAATGTAAAATAACATATAAACATATAAACATATAAAGATGAATGTTAAGTATCCTGAAGCTAAGCTGAAAATATAAAATAGGGGATGGCTGGCTGGCTCAGTAGGGAAAGCATACAACTAACTCTTGATCTTGGGGTTGTAGTTCTGAGCCCCATGTTGGGGCAGAGATTACTTAAATAAATAAAATTTAAAACAAGAAAAAGGAAATATTAAATACTAAGTGCTGGGAGTAATTGTAGACTGCCCTCAGAAAGATGCTGGGAAGATGTGAACACAAGTGTGCTTTACTTTGTCCTGTTGAAAGTTTATGTGGGTTTCTTTTTTTTTTTTAAGATTTTATTTATTTATTTGACAGACAGAGATCACAAGTAGGCAGAGGCAGTCAGGGGTGGGTGGGTGGGGGGAGCAGGCTCCCCACCGAGGAGAGAGCTCGATGCAGGGCTTGATCCCAGGACCCTGAGATCATGACCTGAGCCGAAGGCAGAGGCTTTAACCCACTGAGCCACCCAGGTGCCCCAATATGTGGTTTGTTTTAATCACATTTTAAATGCACAGAGCAAGCACCCTTTGAAAAATAAGTTTATGGGGTGCCTGGGTGACTCAGTGGGTTGGAGCCTCTGCCTTTGGCTGAGGTCGTGGTCCCGGGGTCCTGGGATCGAGCCCCGCGTCGGGCTCTCTGCTCCGTGGGGGGCCTGCTTCCTCCTCTCTCTCTCTCTGATTGCCTCTCTGCCTACTTGTGATCTGTCAAATGAATAAATAAAATCTTTAAAAAAAAATAAGTTTATCACAAGCATTTCTGGAAAGTGCACAATTATCTCCCCTTTATCAATGCTATTGTAGCCCTTTTATCTATGCTATTGTAGATGCAGATTTTTCTGTACCTGTTTAACTGAAAATAACCAGCATTTGTATTCAAGAGTGCACACCTTCAGGTGGGTCCTGTTGGTCCATCTCAGGCACAATGATGGTCCCAAAACATGGGACAGTACTCAACACAGGTGCTGGTGTCTGACCTATAGCGGACCAGAAAAGCCATCATGGCAAATTCTCCCAAGAGATGCTTCATCATATCATCTCTGTTTCTCAGTAGCATGACAGAAGAGGAGCAAACAGGGCACAAATCACAGCACAACACCAAAGAAGACAACTCAAGAGCTTCTTCTTGAAGCTATGAGTACTAGCTACCACCCAGCTGTTGGTCTCCTATGGAATCTCAAGAATTTTACCTGCACCATTATCTCATTTAATACGATAATCCCACAAGGAGAAATTATTATCCCCACTTTATGAATGAGGAAACAAAGGTTCAAAAAGTTGATGAGAGATTTGCCTAAAGCCCCACAGCTCATAAATAGTGTAGGAATTCAGACCCAGGTCTGCCTGGCGCCAAAGCCAAGCACTCCTGAAATTTTCTTTAATCTTCTTGTTAGTGTCCCTTGGAAGAAAAAAAAAAAAGAAGATACTCAGAATCTTAAGAATCTGAATCCAAAATTAAAAGAAAATAAATATTTTAAAGAATTAAGCCCAGCAGAGTCCAAGAATTCCCCCATGGGCTCTGTACAGAGCAAGACATCACTTTCCAAACAAATGCAGGCGGCTGGGTTCCCGCCCCTGTGCTCTCCTTACTCTGAGCAGGTTGCCTCCTGCCCGGTTCGCAGGGCCATCTGCAGTGGTGACCACAGGCTCTTGTCTCCTACTGACCGTCCCCAACCGTCTCCCTCACTAGGACATGAACATTCCTAGGTCCAGTCATACCTGGGGAGGTGGATGAGGTATTAAAAGAAAGATGGAGACAGAGAAACACAGAAGGACAGAGAAAGAAAGAGAGAGAGAGGAAAAATAGGAAGGGGGGAAGGACTCCCTCTCACTAAGGAATGTGATTCCAACGGGGGGGGTGGGGGGAGGAGGAGGGAGAGAAGCTGTTGATGGCCATTATAGCGCCTGAAGGTGGGCTTCTGTTCAAGAAAAGTAACCCAAACTTGTAGCTACTGCCTTTGTGCCACAGAGCTGGATTTCTTTTTTTTTTTTTTTAAAGATTTTATTTATGTATTTGAGAGAGAATGAATGAGAGAGAGCATGAGAGAGGAGAAGGTCAGAGGGAGAAGCAGACTCCCCAGGGAGCTGGGAGCCCGATGCGGGACTCGATCCTGGAAGTCCGGGATCATGACCTGAGCCGAAGGCAGCCGCTCAACCAGCTGAGCCACCCAGGCATCCCCAGAGCTGGATTTCTAAACCTTGCAGTTAGATAAATTTATGTTTTCCACATTTTTGCTCTCTTTTTACCTCCCAATTGGCAGGCTTTCTTCCCAGACTTCTTTAAGGAGATAAAATGCCACCGAAAGGGGAAAGCTGCTGGGAGCAGAATCATTCAGGATTTTTTTTTTTTTTCCTAGCAAAATAAAATATAGATGGTGTTTTTAATCACTGTGACCTGCAGTGGTACATCCGACCTCTCAGTGAGGGGGTAGGAGGGGTAAAGCTTCATGACATTTTTGCCTATCCTGTCCCTATAGTTTTGTGTATACAAGAAGTTAGCTTTTTTAATTAAACAAAAATGAGTAAAATGTTGATAAATTCTTGGCATTATAGTGACACTTAGAACTATCAAAGCCAGGACTCATATTTAACTTCTGAGCCCTTGAGGAAAAAGTAATTTGAAATGACTTTTCCATATATGAGGACTAACAGTTACACTTCCAAATGCAGACCATAGTATCACCGTTTTCAAAAAAGAGTCTTGCAAAGATGTTCCAAATATAGATCAGCTACTCCATTCCCATCAAGCTTTGTACAACTTGAGTAAATTTACTGATAATTAAAATACCGAGATTCTTTAATATTCACCCAAAATACATCCCAGTATCTCTGGCAACTGTCTAGTCATTGACTACAACAACCATAAATCATGCAGCGTCTACTACAAAATATAAGTAACTTTTCTCAGTACAACTCCCATGTTCCTCAAGCTGCTTGTGTTATCTAAAGCCGTTAGACCAGATCTGCGGGTATCTTTGGGGCAGGCTCCCTCCACCAAATAAATGGTTTTATTATTAGTATCCAGGAATTCATCACTTATCAGAAAGGCTGTGCTTCTCAAAAGCTAGTTTCAAATACAACTTTTAAATTGAAGTACCATTTTCCTTTCATGTTCACTATGATCAAAGAACTTATTCCCAGGAGACAAAGATGTATGCATCATTCCATGCACACCTAGGATGTTAAGAAATGGGAAAACCAGGGGGCTAGGCTGGCTCAGGTGGTAGAGCATCCGACTCCTGATTCCAGGGTCCTGAGTTCAAGCTCCATGTTGGGAATGGAGACTACTTTAAAAAAAAAGGGGGGGGAGGAAGAAGAATGGAAAAAACCTTAGAAGTCATCTAGATAACTTCCTTGCTAATTTGTCATCTGCTTCATTGTGCCATATTCCCAAGAGACAGCAAGAAGCACCAGGATCACATTCACCTAGCAGACCATCTCAACCCACCCCCACAGAAGAAACAGAATGTGACTTGGGCATGAGTATCATCATTTTCTAGGTGCCACACAGGTGGACCTCTCCGGTTTTCCACTGTCAGATGGCTTTGTTCTCCTTTTTGAGGACCCGCACTATCAATAGTTGACTAGTGGCCACAATCAAGTTTTATTTTTGCTTATTTTTATAGGGTGAAAAAAAATGGTCACCTTTATTGAGGATAACTCACTACATACGGACTTTTAAATTACTGTTTGTATACAGGAGCATTTTATTTATTTTAAAGATTTTATTTGTTTGACAGAGAGAGAGAGAGACAGCAAGAGAGGAACACAAACAGAGATGGCAGAGAGAGAAGCAGGCTTCCCTCCAAGCAGGGAGCCCAATTCGGGGCTCAATCCCAGGACCCTGGGATCATGACCTGGGCTGAAGGTAGATGCTTAATGACTGAGCCACCCAGATGCCCCTATAAGATCACTTTAATGATACCTTGCACCATAAAATTACCTTTAACTGGCCAACCAATTTTCAGTCATACTCCACTGATGTTCCATTTCTGCCATGTTTGGTTAATGTCATTCTAGAAGGTAAGGATTCCAAAACTGCAATGACCAAGGTCTACCATAGGAATCTTGTTCAGAAGTTAGCATCACTCTGGACAGTATGGACTTGTAGATTAAAATCTGGATACTGGAAGGAAGATCTCATTCAACAAAGTTAATAGGGTGGGAAAGACAATGGCTCTAATGAGCAAATGGATTATTCTTAGACCTTTTGCTAGTTTCAAAAGGATAAGCTTATTGGTTCCCATGGCAGAAAATACAGAACAAATAACCAGGTTAATCACTGAAGTTCAAAAAAAAGTTGGCCCGTAATGGTTGTCAAGGCTCTGTGTCCAGGAAATCCCGCCAGACAGGCACTGTTTGCAAATGGCTGGGAAATATGGTCCATTGCCATCAAAAACAGATGAAAAGCAGGATTTGGTTAAAAGAGTGAGTCTTTGCCCAAGCAAAACCTTTCCAAAATAAAGAAACAGTGTATGCTGGCTGCCAGCTGACCTTGGCTGAAAAGAGGGGACAGTCCCGCACTGGTGCTCATTATATTCAATCTCAATACTATTAAACGGTGTTGAGTGGAAATAAGACTTAATCAAGGGAAGACCCTGCCAATGCTGACAGTGTTGGTAATATCCCAAACTAAGATACTCAGATTCTCATTAGATCAGGTCAGATTTTTTTAACTTAAAAGCAAAATGCACCAAGATAATATCGATTCTAGTGTTAAGAGAAACTACGATAATATGAGGAAGGATTTAGGTATGCATTCAAAAACATCGAAATTCTAAGAATTTCCAAAATATCCTTAGAATATCTTTAAATAGCAATAAGGTACTATTGTACAGAGTAATAAAATAGGAAAAGGGACTATTGATAGTAGTTATCGCCAAAAAGTAATGTCATTTTTTTAAAAGTAATGTCATTATTAAGAATCAATAGCAGTACTCTAAGTCTACCTATAACACAGTCCCCTATGGGAATGTAATTGAGTTAATATATGTAAACTTAGTAAGCTTTGTAACATAGTAAGCACTGAGTCTTAGCTATGCTAATAAAGTCAAAGGACCAAAAGGGAAAAGAGAAGCCAGCCTGCTAACTTCCTTACCCTACTCCTAACACAAGTGTGCCCTCTTCATCCCTCTAAGAAGCTCAAGCTAGGACCCCATCATCCTCTGTCCCTGACCTTCTATTCACCTATAATTAGCATTAATTATACCTCATGAACTTGACTCCTTTTTTTATTCCTTGGTGGAAATAAGGGCACCTTCCCCAAGGCAGGAGCCAACCTGGAAAGGACATCTGATACATTAAATGAGGTTCAAACGAAATATATCCGTAAGTCATGAAACGGCCTATTTAAAATTCCCAGTATAAACTGCCTGACCAACATGGTGCCAGTCTCCAGGCTTAAGTCTTAAGAAATTCACAGCTTCCACTTTCTGTCTCTTGGAATGCTCGTTCTCTGAACCCAGTCACTATGCCATAAGAAGTTCAAGCAGTCAACGGAGAACCGAAAGCAAAGAGACTGATACACTCAGCGGATAGCCAACACTAGCCATGGGAGTGAGCTGTCTTGAAAATGATTCCCTGAGACCCCAGTCAAGTCTCTCCAACAAGCACTGTATGGAGCAGAGATGAACTATTTCTGCTTTAGCTGCATCCAAATTGCAGATCTGAGCAAAATAAATGATGTTTTAAGCCAAAAAAAAAAAAAAAAACCACATTATCTCAGTAAAACATGGAGCCTACTCAGGTTCTAATTAATCAGTATTTCTGAACTCAAAAATATATAGATTTTAAGAGGTGGGTACACTGCTTCAGAAGAAGCAATCAGGGGCGCCTGGGTGGCTCAGTGGGTTAAGCCGCTGCCTTCGGCTCAGGTCATGAACTCAGGGTCCTGGGATCGAGCCCCGCATCGGGCTCTCTGCTCAGCAGGGAGCTGCTTCTCTCTCTCTCTCTCTCTCTCTCTCTCTGCCTGCCTCTCTGCCTACTTGTGATCTCTGTCAAATAAATAAATAAAATCTTTAAAAAAAAAAAAAAAAGAAGCAATCAGAAAAGGACCAGACATGATTCCTTCTCCTTTTCTTAAAACTGAAAGGTCAGTCTTCCCTTGAGAACTTTCCCATAGTTAATATTGAATACTTCTCTAGTTAACCAGCCCAAATACCCCCAAACCAATACACGTCCAATTCTTCATCCTATAATGTCACTGGAAGCAAAGCAGCATGACCGAGGATAAGAAAAAAAAAATTCTGTAGGGTTTTTTTTTTTTTTTTTAAAGATTATTTATTTATTTATTTGACACAGAGAGAGAAAGAGAGAGAGAGAGAGAGATCACAAGTAGGCAAGAGAGGCAGGCAGAGCGGGAGGGGAAAGCAGGCTCCCTACTGAGCAGAGAGCCTCATGTAGGGCTTAATCCCAGGACCCTGAGATCATGACCTGAGCCGAAGGCAGAGGCTTATTAACCCACTGAGCCACCCAGGCACCCCAATTTTTTTTTTTACAAGATCCTGTTCCATTTGTACCTTTTTAAGACTCCTCCAGTGTACTTGAGAAATAAAACATGCATGTTTAAAACACAAACAGTCCTAAAGGCAGGATGGCAAGCAAGCAGCCTCGTAAGTATATGGGATGGAGTGAATGTCTCAATACAAAGGGAATTCAATGTCAGCAGGATGTGAGAGACAAGTGCGTTACCCCTGCAGCTGCATTTATCCAGAGAGTTTTATACTGGTGGTTGTGGTGGGTCTCATTTCCATCAGATTTTAAAATCCTTTTGAGTCTGACCCACATCTAATCTTCACATTTACCACTAACAACCACAAACCATGCTCCCCCTCAAAAATTTTCAGTATGCATTTTGTAGGCACTAGAATGGTGCTGGGGGAATAGAGGGGAGTGAGGGAAAAATAAAGTTTTTCCACAGGAGAAAACTGCATCTATGTAGGGTTCAGCAGGAATATTAGCAAAAGTCAAGGCAAGTCCAGTTAGATTTTTTTCATTCCCAAAGTCACAGTGTAAAAGGATATCCACCTGTTCTAGTCTTGAATGAGCATTTGCATATACTTTTGCGAATACCTGTCTGGGGATGGGCTGAGGGTTTGGATTAAAGGATAAGCAAAGACTGTGAACTAAGGCAGCCAGAGACACGATGATGCCTTTGGTAGCAGCAACCTTCCCTCCCTTGTTTCACTCGGAGCCCTGGGTAACTGGGAAATCCCAGCAGGCACAGTGTCCAAAATGCCTGGAGACCTCCTGACTCAACCTCACAGGTTTCCAAGGTAGGAAACACAAGATCTCAGCAGACAATTCAACTCCAGCACTGACACATTATCAAGACACAACTTCTAAAGGTTCACAAAACTCCTTAAATAGGAGTTTTATTTTCTTCCTTGCCTAAACTGACCACATTAATGTTCAGATAATTTATGAGAAAAGCCTAATTTTTGTTAAAATATAACACCAATAATATATATAATATATTATAATATTATTATTATTATTGTCCAGTTTCATCCAACTCCAGGCTTCAGCTGTAGAAATCTATGCTCGAACTGCAAAACCTATTAACTTCAGGAAAACATTTTAAAAATCCGACAAGAGACTCTAAATTAATAATTCGGTTCTTCTTACTTAGAGGAGCCAGCGTCACTGGCGACCTGCCCCCCTCCCGGCCCCCACCCACCCTGGGCTCATCACTACCACCCAGCTGGCTTCCCACCAAGTCCTCAAGAATGATTTACTAAGTTCAGTCAAGTAACTAGATTCTATGAAATAATAAAAGGAAAATGGAGTTCATGACTGAAATCAAGCTGGGTGGAGACACAGAGGGTCTTTTGTTAACAACTGTACAAGGGAATGCAAATGAAGACAGGCTTCACAAGGAATTCTGACATCTTAATGAAGATTTATGAAGAATTTGGGGCATGCAAACCTCAAATGCAATGAGAAAGGGTCATATAAAAATACTGTTTTGTGATTTCTTTTGCTTAAAAACAATTCAAAAACCAGTTCCTTCATAATAATCCCGGTAATTGAATTGGGAAGGGTTTTTCTTTCTGTCCTCTACTCTAATTACACTCCCCACCCCCCATTAGGCTCTGCTGTTCCTTCTTTCTTTGGTTAACTGTGAAGTGGTATAGCTCATCAGCTTGCCCTAAAGCTGTGGGCTACCAGCACTCCCCCTCCCCGCCATGAAATCATGAGAGTGACTCGATTTCTCTCTTCCACACAGAAAGTTTTGTGTTACACAGTTTTCTTTGTTCATGTTCTCGGTAAGGCAGAAAATAAACTGACATTTTCCCCGAATAATGATTGGATTATGAGATAATGTCAATGAAAAAAATAGTGCTGCCAGGGTAAAATGCTTCACTGGTACCACATAAATGTCATACAAATGGCATGTGAAGCAGTACACATCTCAGTAAGGAACATAGTTCCCACATCTGAGGTCAGTGACGACATTTTGCCACAGTCCTGGGTTTGATGTTGCGTTAATACACAAGGATGGGGTGCCTGGGTGGCTCAGTGGGTTAAGCCTCTGCCTTCAGCTCAGGTCATGATCTCAGGGTCCTGGGATCGAGCCCCGCATTGGGCTCTCCGCTCAGCGGGGAGCCTGCTTCCCCCTCTCTGCCTGCCTCTCTGCCTACTTGTGAACTCTCTCTGTGTCAAATAAATAAATAAAATCTTTTTAAAAAATTAAAAAAAATAATACACAGGGATAATTAGAGAGACTGTAAATTCATGAAATATATTCATGGGCAGATTTTTTTCTAAACTCTATAAGCAGTAATAATAGCATTGCTATAGTTGTAATACTATAAATAACATACATGAAGTATTTTCACATTTCCTAACATGCCAAGAATTTTTGCTTTGGATCCTTATAATGTTTATTTCATGCTCCAACCCTGAAGGTAAGTATTACTATCCCCACTTTCCAGGTGAAGAAACAAGATAGGAAGTTAAATCATTTGTCTAAAATTGTGCTGTTGGACAGTGGATGAGACCCTGTCCCCTGGGAAGGGCCCCTCATGACAGCTCGCGGTGTGTAAGTTTCAGGGCAGCCTGGGAAGGGGTTTACCGCAGGGCTTAGCAAGGGCACCAGAGTAGGCATGGCTCTCTACTCATAGTCCAGAGGAGCTCCTTAGGTAAAAGACAAGCCCATCTCAGTTCCAACTCCTCAATTTTGAGCTGCAATTCAGAAAATGCAGGAAGTGAAGGAAGGAGGTCAAAGAGCGAGCCCTGAGACTTCCAGGAGTGCCAGGTGCTCCCTCTGTCACAGTTGCTGCTGCAAGGGCTGCCTTAATCCCTGGTCCCTAGCCCAGCCCCATTCCTTCCAGCCCACATGCTGACCAGCTGCTCCGTGCTTCTGTGTAAGGAGTGTTGGGGGGCAGATGTCAGGCAATCCCACGGTTCCTGGGCCTCCATGTGCTGCCCTTCCTGCTAAAAGGTTGCTGACCTACCCTCACACCCTTCCCCCACATTTCCTAGATCAGATACCATGGCAGGCCAGAAGGCAGGTGTGACGACAGGTGTCAAGGGAAAACAGGCACAGGGAAAGGCCCACCCAGAAACTGAGGCCATAAGTTCTGCGTTCTCACCCACCAGGCACTGATGAGAAAACGTCCATGAAAGCCTGAGTTGGCTGAGGCTCGTGGTCACCTTATTCGCTAGATGTCAGGGTATGCGAGTCCACAGAAACGCAATGGAGGAGGAAAGGATCACTGACTGAAGAGACTAGACAGAGGCAACAGCCCTGCAAAGGCCCAGACTGCACAGAATATAACAAGAAGAACTGTGAGAAGTTCAATATGGCTAGAAAGTAGGAAGAACTGTGAGAAGTTCAATGTGTCTAGGGAGCAGGAACTAGGTCACCAAGGCCTTGTCCACTTGGTGATGGAATCTGACTTCATCCTAAAGCCAAACAAGGACTTTAAAGCAGACAGCATGGTACTGACACTTGTCTTTTTAAGAAAATGGCTTGGACCACAGCCTGGGAAAGGAATCGGAGAGTAAGGCCATCCACAAGGAGGGAAATCTGTTAGAAAAGTACTGCAGAAGCTTGAGCAAGAAATGCTGGTGCCCTAGACTAGAAATGAGTACAGGGAAATTCATGCAGTGGGACTGTGAGGCTCAGAGGGGGACTGTGACGGGAGAGAAAGAAATGCTGGGTGAAGCTCCAGGGTAAGCAACATGTGCGAGCTCCAGAAAAACGGGAGAGAAGCATGTTGGGGAGTGTCCACGTTGGACATGTGGCCTTTGAGGTGACCGTGGCACACACAACTGGACAGGTCAAATGGACAAATGCACGTAAAGACTCAGAAGAGAGACAGAAGTAGGGGTTTAGACTGGGGACTTATCTGCATGTGCTGCTTAAACCTCTTCTCAACTGAAATGCTGAGGAAGGCCATGCCACAGACACCCCACCAAGCCTCAACCACTCCATAAAGTTGCTTTCTTATCACCAGTTCCTGTTCTGGAACTGGTGATTTCTTTCCTGAACTCCATCGGTATTGGGGGAAAGATCAGACAGGTGTACAGACAGACACTGTCACTGGTCACATATTAGTTATTTCACACATATATATTTTTCTGCCTTACCCACCTTTAAGCTGTTTAAGAGACAAAAAGTTCTCTGACACATACTCTGGTTTTTCCAAGGCATCTCCTTAAACAGTAATCAAACAAATCTAGTCAGCAAACATTATAATTACATGTATGTCATGAAAGACTGAGACCCACAAAAGACACACAGAAGCACAGGATGAGAAAACATCAAGATTTCTCACTAAATCACATGAGTAGGGGGCGCCCAGGTGGCTCAGATGGTTAAGCGTCCGCCTTTGGCTCAGGTCATGATTCCAGAGTCCTGACATCGAGTCCCACATCGGGCTCCCTGCTCAGTGGGAAGCCTGCTTCTCCCTCTCCCACTCTCCTGCTTGTGTTCCCTCTCTCGCTGTGTCTTTGTCAAATAAATAAATAATTAAAAAACAGTAATAAAATAAAAAACAAATCACACAAGTAGCAGCTGAAACTGGTAATTCTCTAACTGAAGTGCCCAAGCCAGGAGACAGGCTCCGGGGTCACACAAACCTAAGCTGGCCTTCCAGCTCCAACACAGACAGAGATGTGGCAAGTTACTTAACCTTTCTGTGCCTCAAAAGTCTCCTCTGTGGGGGGGGGATGGACATACATAACTGAGTCCACGCATAGCAAGTGCTGGGTACAAGGGAGAGGCAATAAGTCTACACCTTCATGTAGCTCACTGTCAGGTAATGACAAATAATTAAATACAGTTGCTCTTTAGACGTGGAGGATAAAGGGCATATAAACCAGGGGAGCCTTCTGCCCCGCAAAGGTCAGGGAATGCTTCAGCAGCAGGGATCTTTCAGGATGAGCCTTCTCAGGAATTAACTAGATGGTACGGTTAGACTGAGTGGAATCCCAAGGAGTGGCCAATGAATGTGTGAAATGTCTGAGGCCAGATTTAACTTTATTTTATTAGAAAAGCTGAGAATGACCACTCCAACCAGAAGAAGAACAGAAGGGAAGTGGTCTAGAGGGAAGTGATGGCAAGTGACAACTTTCGCTATATTTGGATTATTCGTTATTGTTATTATTATCACACTATTATTACAATGTTTTTTTTTCTTTAGTTGTGAAGTCCAGGAACACCACCCTCCCATAAAAATCAACAAAATTTGTGACATCAGGCAAAGCCATGAGAAAGCTTCAACAGGTACTAATCAGTATACCCAATTGCTTTTATTCTGCCCCGTTTTGTTTTGTTTTGTTTTGTTAGTATTCACTGAATAAATGCATGTGGAGTATTTTTATAAGGAGTATTGTATTTATACTGTACAAATATATATTCACTATTACTGCTTAGAACTCTGATAGTATGGTTAACTTCAGCGTCCTCTGAGAATTTAACATAGTGATTTTCTAAAAGACCTATATGACTAACCCTCCCTAAGGTTTTAAGTTAACGGAAGCACTTTCCAAATTAGCTAACATAACTAAACAGAATTAATCCATTTGCTGTCACTGAAGGATCAGAGTTATCTTCAATGATTAACAACTATAAGAGACCAAGAAAGTCAACAAAGACCTGTGTGACTATAAAACTTCCTCAGAATTCAAAAACATTACTCAAGAGATTTGCCAAGATAACTGAAACAAAAAAACTTGAAAAACAAGTAGTGAGTAAGCAGACTCCTGTGAAAAGTACAAATAAAACCACCCACCCATCTTTAACAAAAGATTCCCATTAGAATATAAGCTTTATATTCTAAAAAAATAAAAAAATTAAAAAATTAATTTAATTTTTAAAAAAAGAGGGTACCGGGGAGGCTCAGTCAGTTAAGCGACTGCCTTGGGCTCAGGTCATGATCCCAGAGTCCTGAGATGGAGCCCTGCACGGAGCTCTCTGCTCAGTGGGAAGCCTGCCTCTCCCTCTTCCTCTGCACCCCCCCAGCCCTGCTTGTGCTCTCTCTCTCTCAAATAAACAAAATCTTTATTTAAAAAAAAAAGAACCTAAGATTTATAAGGGCAAGCAATTTGGTCCTCAATGCCTAGACCAGTGCCTGGCACATAGTAGGTGCTCACAAAATACATGCTGCACTAAGGCATCAATGAAGAACTACAGTAACAGTGCAAATATTGGTATCTGATAATGTTGAATTTCAAATTATTCACAATTTTATTATTTTTAGTAATTGTTTTGCATGTATAATTACTCACTGTATTGTTTTTTAAACTGTAAGAAAAGACTTTTTTTTATTTTATACAATATACAAAGTATTCATCTGGAATATAAAAATGCACATTTTTGTATTCTGACCGCCCCTCCAGCGCCCTCTACACACACAACCACCACCACTGCCACCAGGCCCTGTACAGTTGGAACATTAAGATTTTTATTTATTTATTTGAGACAGAAAGAGCGGGGCGGGGGTTCACACAGGGAGAGAGAGAAGCAGGCTCCCCAGTGAGCAAGGAGCCCAACATGGGACTCAATCCAAGGACTCTGAGATCATGACCTTAGTGGAAGGCAGATGCTTAACCGACTGAGGCACACACAGGCACCCCAGAACGTATCTGTTTTTCAAGAAATAGTTAAATGATTTTTAGGTAGGTAAATTTAAGAATTATCATCAGAAAAAATAACTGAAGCCCAGCAAGTGATAAGTCTACAATGTTAAGATCTACCTGAAGCCTTAGATGTCATCTGGTCCAACCTGACCACATACCCGATGAGCATCAGGCCCCAAATTCCCTGGACTTCGTATTAGTTGAACAAGGTCAAGAACACCAAACTCCTAAAAAGTCATCCACATTCTACCAGGGATTTTCTGCACAAATTTGTGTCAACTAATCATAATCAGATTATCTCCTAAAAGTATGAATATGCAATGTGTTCCCTACTACTATACCCTCCCCACCCCTTCCAGAAATCATTGTGCAAATTCACCAGCATAGGGCTCAGCAAATCACGCCTGGCAGCCAAAGCCCACCCACACCTGTTTCTGTATAGTCAGCAAGCTAGGAATGATTTTGACATTGCTAAATAACTGAAAGAGAAGCAAAGTCAGTAATTTTGTGACACATGAAAATTCAAATACCTGTGCCCACAAATAAGGTCTTATCGGCACATGGCCACCCTCATTTATGCTTTGTCTATGACTGCTTTCTTGCTACACCAGCGGAGCTGGATAGCTGGGACAGAGCCTACATGGCCAGCAGAATCCAAAACATTCGTGATCTGGCCCTGTACAGAAAATGTCTGCCGACCCTTGCACAAGGAGATAGTTAATGAGACTCTGGTAGATTTCACCTTCCGAGTGAGTCCGCCAACCAGCTGCAGTCATTCACATGCTATTTCCTCTTCTTTGATTACTGAAACTCCACAGCAAACTATTGTTTTTACCAGTTACTCAGAAAACAAAGATAAAAGTTTCCACAGAGGAAATAATAACCTTTCTTTTCCAAGGTCCGCATCTGCCTCACTTCCAATGAAGTTAAAAGCAATGCTTCACTCACAAGTCTGTGTGTATCATTTTCCCCAACTGAATTCAGAGGACTCCAGTGGTCTACTTTTTACAATGAAGAATTCAGTCAGAAAGAGAAAAAAAAAAATAGCTGGTTAGCAAAAATGAATTTACACTAAGGGAAAAAAAAAGAATGTTTACTATCTGGAATTGAAAACATTTTTCTCTTCCTTTGGGATGCTAATCTTCTCATATTAAAATGTGAAAACTGCCCTTATATACCATGTTATCTCCTAAAAATTGAAAATTACAATGTCCATGCTAAAATTTTCAACTTGGCCAGTTTTTTGGAAGAAAATAAAGTACCAAATTCATACCTGCTCAGTGTTGCAAATGATTTTTAAGTTGTAATGAATCTTTTGCTGGATTTTGTTTCACCTTACTTTCCTCCACCAATATACAAAAGACTGCCTTGCAATGCATAAACTAGGAAAATCCCATTCCCAGGGCCTTTGGAAATAATTTTAAGGGTGTCTATGTTCTCTTACATCATGAGGCCAGCTGTTATGCTCCTAAAGTTACAAACGGCCACTCTTCGTTTTAACAGTACATTTAAAGAAACCTAATGTTAGTTCAACATGGGTAAACAGTCTCCAACACTGTATAAATAAAGAATTCTTTGAGTTGTAAATAGTAGTTGCTCAAAGCAGGGGAAGGCTGGCTAAGAAAGACAGAAACAAGGGATGGACACAAAGCTTAAAGGGCCTCTCTTCTCCCTTCCCAGCAGGCCAGGGATAGGGAACAGGGCGCCAGAAGTCTGGAGAGCTCCGCCATCCATAAGGACACTAACGCTGCAATGGCCTGAAACCAGCAGTCCTTCTTTGATCACCCAAAAATCAACTGAACACTCTTCTACTTATATGACATCCGGGGGATTACAGAGAGCCAAAGGACTGAACTTCACCCATAATAAAACTACTAATGTATAGGCACCTGGGCGGCTTGGTCAGTTAAGTGTCTGCCTTTTGCTCAGGCTCCTTGCTCAGCAGGGAGCCTGCATCTCCCTCTCCCTTTGCCTGCCACTCCCCCTACCTGTGCACTCTCTGGGTCCAATAAATAAAGTCTTCAAAAAAAAGAAAGAAAATGACTAATGTACGTTAAGGTAAAATTTGTGCAGAACCAATCCAATGACGGCTATGCGGTGGACGACGACATATGCCAGGGGTTGGCTAATTACAGCCTACAGGCCAAGTCCAGTTGGCAGCTTGTTTTGGTAAATTAAGTTTTACTGGAATATGGCCACACCTGCTCATTTATGTTTTGTCCCTGAATGCTTTCATGCCACAATGGCAGAGATGAGTAGATGCAAAGAGACCGTGTAGCGGGCAGCGCCAAAATGTTTGCCATCCGCGATCACATACTCGTATATACTCTCTGAAATACTGGAGGGGCTTCCATGTGGACTACATTCATGAGACTAGAAATTCAATCATCAAACACCAAATATCAAAGAGAAATGCTTTTGTTGGAAACTTCCTTGCCACACCTGAACTGTGGCCTGATAGCCACATTAGCTAAGGCTTGGTGCTGCTCCAAATCTAGATGAAAGATCAGGAGTTTGAGGTAAATTCACTCTGTGTTTCAATGAGTTCTAATCAATACCCATTGTTTTGTTACAATAGGCCCTAGGCAAATGTTCACATGGATTAACCTGAACCCATTCCAGACAAAAACAAAAACACCTACCAATATATACCTTGGCAGCTGGATCATTTTACTTTGCACTGGAAAACTTGGGATCCTTAAGAGAAAAACACTGTTAATAATTATTTTCCCCTCCGTCCCGTCACTCTGTACAGGCAAGTACACAATAAACAGGGTTTGAGTAAGTCCCTTAGAAACCCCAGTTGCCTGCCAATTGAGTAATATCTTCTTTTCAGGGAAGTGCCATAAAAGAGATTCTATTACCTCGGGTCGCTAAGTATTTCCTATGGAAGAGGATATGAGGCTCTCCACCAGCAGGATATTCAGTGTGATGAGTAAATTAGCATGGAAAATGGATAAGTCCCCCCCACCCCACAGCCCTGCCGCCCCATTTGTCATTCCGGAGATCAGAGTTCCACCACCGATGAAGGGCTCTTCTCAACCCCTTCCTCATGTCTCTCCATCGCCATATCCCACCGCCATGGACCCCCCCCCAACACCTCCTTCTATACAATCTTTAATGTTTTAACTACTTGTTTTACTTATGCCTGTGTAGGGTCCTCTGTAACTAAATTATTTCTCAGATAGTGAACTTCAGAATAGGTAATGGTTCTAAAGCAGACTTGAAAATCATTCTGAAAAAGTCACAATTCTTCTATCAAAGTCGGGGTGGGGAGATTGGTAGCAGAACAGAGATGCATTTTTATGGTTTCAGAATAGAAGGAGGCTCTCTGAGGCCCATCCCAGTCATTCAGCTAAATGTCCTGTCTCCCAGCATCTATCTCCTAGCCTTTCCCCATACCCATCTCTTGAAACCAGAGCAGCCTCAGAAGGCAAATCAGAAAATGTGAGGGCTGAGGACAGAACAGAATCAAGTGTGAAAATGAAACACGGCTTAGGGGACTGGCCTGGAAAGTAGGGTTAACTATCCTCCAACTTGGCCTAAGAAGATGAAGTCATGAAGGCGAGCATCACTCCCCACCACCAGTAACAAACTTAGTTAAAAACTTAGTTAAGAAAAAGTATCTGCCGGGGCGCCTGGGTGGCTCAGTGGGTTAAAGCCTCTGCCTTCAGCTCAGGTCATGATCTCAGGGTCCTGGGATCGAACCCCGCATCGGGCTCTCTGCTCGGTAGCGAGCCTGCTTCCCTTCCTCTCTCCTTCTCTGCCTGCCTGTCTGCCTACTTGTGATCTCTATCTGATAAATAAAATCTTTAAAAAAAAAAAAAAAAAAGAAAAAGTATCTGCCTTACCCTGACATACTCACCTCAATACAGCTAGTCTCTATTCTATGTATGCTGACTTTTACTTTGGTAACATACACTCACTCTTATGTTACTTTTCTAGCAATCAAGTAATCTAGGCTCATGGTGAAAAAAATCATAAAGTACAGAGAAACAAAAAATGAGAAAGGTCAATGGATGGAAAAAGAAAAAAAAATGCAAATCCACCAAGAGGACCCACTGCTAATATTTCAGTATTGTCTTCCAAACTTGTTCTTGCTTAGTGTCTTTTAAGGGGCTCTTTCTTGAACTGCTTTCAAACATTAGATTTTACTTTTATTCCATCTGGAAAAAATCAGTTCTTCTGAGAGCTATCACTGACATACTTCTCAAAGGCAACAGCACTGATGCTAAGAATTTCTTTACATCTAGTATAATATAATTTGATTCTACACCATTTTTTTTTTTCCAAGTTAGTAAGGCCATTTTGACCCAGAAGTCTTTTACAAACAACATGAACATCTTTCAAATGGAGACATCAGAGTGACAGCTCCGGTGATAGATACAGGGGGGGGTTCATTAAACTAATCTAATAGGATTACTTTATCTTTGAAATCTTCCATTACAAAAAATGCTTTGACATGCACCTAAGTGCTGTTTCATGTGCAGACTAATACGTGAAATACACTAAGTGAAATAAATAAAACTTTCACCTTCCAAGTGCAACTCTTGAATTAAAGTAAGTGCCCATCAACAGATAAATGAATAAAAAAGATACAGTATAGCTACAATGGAATATTACTCAGCCACAAAAAAAACAATGAGATCTTACCATTCATGACAACACAGATGGACCTAAAAGGTAGTGTGTTAAGTGAAGTAAGTCAGAGAAAAATGAATGCCATATGATTTCCCTTACATGTGGAATCTAAAAAACAAAATGAAAAAGCAAGTGAAACAACAACAAAAAAGAAGCAGACTCATAAATACAGAGAACTGGTGGTTGCCAAAGGAGAGGTGGGAAGGGTTGACGAAATGGGTGAAGGGGAATTAAGAAAAAAAAAAACAAAAACCTATTGCCATTTATATTAACATACTCTAGGAATCTTACCAATACCAGGGTACCCTATAGAACCCACTCAACATAAACAACAAATAAACGAAAACAAAACCCACCAAGATTTAACTGTCCCCAAAATACAAAATTTATGATCATTCAGGTTTTCTGCCATCACTGACTTCCTCTCCTATGCAAGTTTTTTTTTTTTCCTTAGAATAATTAGCCACCTAGAACCTCAGTATCAAAGACATCATAAAGTCTTGGCTTGTTTCTAGACCCCTAGGTCATAATCATTTCTTCTTCTATTAAAAGACATTTTAAAAAATGGAAAGCAAGGATATATTTTCAAAAAAAAAAAAAAAAGCAAACATCTCATTTAATGCAGAAACACCTTAAACTCAGCTGGGAAACTTAGGCTCAAAATACCGGTGTCTGCCATTTTTGAAGGAGTTTCCTCTTTGGCCCACTGACTTCTCAGGCTCTTACGTGCAAAATTATAAGCTATCGGGAATTTGCTTTAAAATAATTTAGCTAGCAATTAATCATTAAAAACTTTAAAATATTTTTAAGAGAGAAAACAGATTGATAAATGAGAATGCTGGGGCACCTGGGTGGCTCAACTGGCTAAGCAGCTGCCTTAGGCTCAGGTCTTGATCTCGGGGTCCTGGGACCAAGCCCCGTGTAGGGCTCCCTGCTCTACGGGGAGTCTGCTTCTCCCACCCCCTGCCTGACGCTCCCCCACCCCCACTCCTGGGCACACGCATACTCTCTCTCTCTAATAAATAAATAAAATCTTAAAAAAAAAAAAAAGAGTAGGGGCGCCTGGGTGGCTCAGTGGGTTAAAGCCTCTGCCTTTGGCTCAGGTCATGGTCCCAGGGTCCTGGGATCAAGCCCCATATCGGGCTCTCTGCTCAGCGGGGAGCCTGCTTCCTCCTCTCTCTCTGCCTGCTTCTCTGCCTACTTGTGATCTCTGTCTGTCAATTAAATAAATAAAATCTTAAAACAAACAAAAAAAAGAGTGGTCGAATCCTGGTAACTGCTCAAACAGGGTTGTGATGGTTACATCGGAATTGGTAACACTATTTTACTTTAATATATATTGGAACATTTCTCCATAATATGAACGTTTTCTTCAATCACTGTGAAAATACTATTCCTACCACGAGTCCATCTTTTATAGCCAGTGTAAAGACTACTAAGCTTTACTGGAATGGCTACCACATGCCCAGCAATGTTCCTAGCACTTTATACTCCTCTATTCGGCACAGCATGCCTGCTCAGTAGGTGTTACTGGTCCTGGTTTGATGTCTTAAGGCACTGAGACCCAATGAAACAAGCAACTTGGCCAAGGACCCAGGGCAATCGAGATGGAAGTGGGAGATCAGTCACACCATGGACGTATCTGCTACACATATTGTTTGGTCCCTTTATAAATATTATTGTACGTGAGCATGTCTGTTTCATTGTCACTTGCAGTATTTTAGTGCATCCTGTTTTTCTAGAAAAATGAATCAGCCTCTCTCTGTTTATCCAAGATAACAAAACAAAACAAAAAAGGCCCGAGAACAATATTGGTCTGATGGAGGGCATCCTGACTGTAAAAGGAAACGTCCCTGAGTCAATATCCTCAGTGAGAGACATCCCTTCATAAAACAAACCAGGAATATTCCAACAGGGTTCAAATAAGCATAAACATCCACACTGTTCAGTGGGAGCTACTCTGTCTGCACCCCCAACTGGAATTTTGACTGCTTTTCCCATGTCATCTCAGATATATCCCACGAACTCTGTTCCTCGAATGGCCCTGGCTTTCAAACTTCTTCAAGGTCTCTTTAATTTTCCTTCAACTAAGAGGCCCTCTCCCCACCTCTCTTTTCTGCCTATCAAAACTACCCGATCCTTAAAAACTGGGCTCAGGAAGCACCCTCCTCTGGCGCCCCATGTAATTCCTTGGCTGGAACGAAGTGTTCCCTCCTCTGTACTTCCCCAGTAAGATGGCTGTCATCTCCTTTAATGAACTTCCTTCAACTACCATGTATCATGATGAACCATTTTCATACTTCTCTCTAAAACTCAATGTCAATTATTTGGGGCAAAAGCCATGTAACTGATTTATTACTACACTCTACAGTCCCAGCACATAGCAGCACCTCAGCGTGGAAGGAGAACAAAAAAGGAAGGGAGAAATGTTGCTGTTTACATACAGGCCAGAAATGAGTCTGGTTAAGGGGGTGAGGCTCTAAAGTCACCAAGCAAAGGCAAAAACTACTGTAGGAAAACCGCTTCTGAAAATCTAACTGAACATTTAAGTCTGCTGTGCCATTTTTATCTATCTCTTCATGAAGCCAGCATACCCAGTTTTCCCTCCAGCTTTAGGACAGACAGCTGAGAAGATAACTGGCTTGTGCTTGTGCACCATATTGTGGTCACACCCTGAGGGTCTCCCTGGGACCAAAATGAGCAGAAGGAAAAGCAGACTCACATCTCATTTCACACTCACTCCAGGGCATACACTCCCCGAGCCAGAGCAGACCACCACCTTCACTTCCTCTCTGTCCCCCTCTCTCTCCAGGCTCACACGGTTGCATACGGAGGCATCCAATGCACACGCGATGCAACTCCACTGTGCTGCTTCAAGTTCACAACCACTAGAGGCTGATGGGTTTCCATGGATTAGGTGCTTTCGTATTTCTCGCTGGCCTCCCTTTAACAAAGGATTTACCTGAAGCTCTCTACAATTCCATAAATTATATCAACATTATCCATGAACTCTAAAAACCTCTCCTATGGAGATGAAAATACACATAGAATATTCTACCACTGGATAAATGAAAATAACTAGTACGACAACACATGTACACAGAAAAACCTGTAAGGATAGATACCACGGTGGACAATGGATAGTCAAATGGTGGGTTATGGGAGACTCCCCCTTACTAAATAGTACTATAATTATTTTTTAAATAATTTTTAAGAGTTACTTTATAAAGGCTACTCTCAAGTTCTTATGGATGGACTGAAACAAGAGATTCAAAAGATAAAGTCTGTGTCCTTTGTAGGCACCTTCTTTCAGGCACTGAAGAATGGCATGAGGGGCTCCTCGAGGCAGTAGGCTGCCTGCCCCAGTTGGCCTCCAGCCTGGAGCTATGATGTCATGCAGCCGACAGATACGGCTGGGCACCGCTCGTGGGTCAGCAGACACTTAGGCGCTAGTACCAAGCTGGGAATGGGCGGACCGACCTCTCTGAGCATCCATTTGTGCCAGTCTTGGTGCCAGAAGCCCCATCCATGTTTATCTCTAATCCTCACAGTGACACCCAAGACAGGCAAGAAGCTGGAGAACTTACCCAAGGTCGCACAGGCAGAAAATGGCAGAGCCAGGGCTTGAAGCCAGGCAAGTCAGGCTCCAGAAAGCGCTCTGAACCAGTGGAGTACAAGATGTGGTCCCCACGCGTCTGGAGCTCACAAACAATGGCAAAAAAAAAAAAAAAAAAAAAAGCAAGGGACATTTCATGTCAGGTGTGAGGAATATTGAAGGGCAAGAACAGGACAACTCAGGACTACAGAGCAGAGAAACCCTATAAAGGCAGAGGTGAGATTTGACCTGAGAAGTACAAACCTGTCCCCCTCCTCCCCCCAAGCTCCACCGGGCTCCAGAAAGCAGCAATGCAGGAGCCAACACGGCCTCTAAGCCATTGATATCTATGTGACAGCCAGAGACATTCAACCCAGGGATGCTTAGGCTGCTGGCCAAACAAGGAAATCCAAGATAAACCTGCCATTCTGTCATGACCTCATCCTGCTGGGAGACAGAAACAATGGCAAAGAGGAACAGCCCTGCTATGTTTTCACGTCACCTTTTGGGAATAGATGAAATTCACACCTCTCTAGGGCTGTACCCCGAAGTACAGAACAGGGGCTCTCCTGAAGGCAATACCTTGGGCCCCCTGCAACTTCTCCAAAAATGAGAAACAGCAGTGCTTCCCCTCAAACCCCTCACACTAACGGACAGGAGTTCTCACACGACTGTGTTCTTCAGCAGTATTATTAAAAGTAGGTATACAAGTACCTGATGATGATTTCCACAACTCCCACACTCTACGCAGCACGCAGAGGTCCTTTTTTGTTCAAGCTTGAACTGACTACCAAAGGGACCGCCACACTTTACCTTTACTGCCCGAAGACGAGATGACCCAGGGCTGGCTTGGGCTGCTGGTTAATCCTCAAAATCGGCGAAATCTGCTGTTCATATCACACCAATGGTGTGGTTCTCTCAAGATATCAGGGATCTGATTTCTCAATTTTGTTTTCCAAACTGGTGGGCCTTTGGAAGCTTCATAGGATTCTATCATGTCCCATGAGGGACCTGGTTCCACTTAACATCTACACTTCCGGGTTTTTTTAGATTTATTTTGGTCCTGGGCTCCACCATATGGCACCCTTGAGCACTTACCTAGTACTTTATGTAGACGGGTTTTATTAATCCCAGCATCGGCCTTGTTGGATAGGCGCTTTTATCTACCATCTCTGCTTAGGGATGAAGAAACTGAGACACAAGGAAATTAAGCAATGTGCCCAGGGTCACACTGATCCTGAAAGGCAAAGTCAAGAACTGAACCCACACATTGTGACTCTTGAATCTCTATCCTCAACCACCACACTAGACCAACTCCTCTGAAGACAGTGTAGGGTAACTAGGTTTCTTTGCGTTTTAACAGGTAACAAATGGCAGCAGCACGAGAGGCACGTAAATGAGGCACAAGGTCATGCATAGACATCCCATTGGTACCATGACACCCAAGGATGTAACTGGACTTTTCTTTGAACCTGTTTGGTCAGCCCTCAAACTGAAACGACAGAATTCACCTTCCAAGATGGTAATAAGTCTAACCACAGAGCTTAGCTGGACTGACAAGTCTGGATGAAAGAAAGTATTCAGGGATCAGCTGCTTTCAAACTCAGCTCCATGTGCCTTCAAGAAGCCCCTTTGGGGAGCTGGGTCTCATGCAAAAGCTTCTCACGGTGGCTCGCACCCTTCCTGCACCACACCGACACCCACACCTCCAACAGTGCAGCTTCTCACCCACTCAACAGAGGTTGCTGTGGGAGCTGAAATGAAATGTCTACATCGTTTTTATCTAGATCCTACCTACCTACACCTCAAGATCCAGTTCAAATCCATCTGTCTAATTCCACTAACAGCACTGCCTTTGCAAAAAGTTACAGCTATGTCTGCCCCGGCATCCAGGAATAAACCGAACCCCCAGGCTACAGAGACCACACACATCAGCCTTTCCACAAGGACCTCAAGCTTCTGACTGCAGTATCTTCCGACTACCCTATTTGCTCAGGATGGCACAGGCAGAGAGAGCGCCAACGAAGTACCAGAAATCTGGAGTCTCATAAAATAATCCATGTCACCCTCGGCAGGAACTCGGATCAATTTCTGCTGAATGAACCACAGATCCCCGAAAACAAATTTGCTGCCATTCTAACTTTACGATCCTGAAAATGTCACAGAATGACATGCCTTTCTACCTTGCCTTTCGCCTTGCCTGAACTATTTTCAGGTATACTAAATATGGCATTTAAGGACAAAAAACACTAACCCAACAGCTTCGAGGCCTCTCCTATGAAGAAAACAGTTCTTGTTTGGAAACTTTTTGAGCTCAAGTTTGCTTCTTCACTGTCTACTTTTTAAAATTCCAGACGGCAATTCTAATCACAGAAGTCTTTGTGAAACTATATTTTCTGTGATTTTTTTTTTTTTTAATTCAAGCAATGTTATTGGAAGGAAGCAGAAAACCGCAGTACCCAAACAGAAGTGACTAATGCTGGTAGCAAGTGCTGTGAGAAATAAGGGCCCACAGAGAAAGAGCCCGCGGCCCCACAGTAGCCTGTTGTACCTTACCACGGCCGGCACTATTTGGAACTAGCAACCAGGCTTCCCAGCTCTCTTGATGTGTTCACCAAAGCAACCTGGTGCAATTCCCTTCACCGGCCATCTTTTGCCAAAGATGATAGAAAAAAATGTAAGAAGAACAAAAACCAAAGAGAGGAAGAAATTCAAATAAAACCCCCAATTCAGAAGTCATACTGTATGGTCTCTGCTCCATGACACTGCAGATCTATTTTTAGAGAAACTATCCATGTGCTGCTGTCTGATGTTAGGCATCGCAGGTGTTCTCAAAAAGTTCTGCATGGAAGACAGACCAGTGACCTAACATTCAACTCTTTGAATTCCTATCATTTCAGCATGTTGGCATGGTTTCAAAATTGTGGTTCTTCATTGGAGCTATAAGGATGTTTGCTCTGGATCCCAAAGAGTCAAAATGTCTTAATCAATATTTAACTTCCCTTATTTTTATTCTTTCAACTCTCACTCACTCACCTTTACCTAAAAAAAAAAAAAAAATTCTGGTAGAAATGATGAATCCAATTCCCACACCCTCTGCCTGCAAAAAAATGGCTCTAACTGCTACTGCTACCACTCACAGCCCCCTCTGTCTTATGACATGAGCAGTAATAACAACTTATTTGTGAATGTAAACTGTTCACTTCAAAAGCAGCAAGGGGCTTGCTTTAGCCCAGTCTTACAAGATGTCTCCCTGACAATGATGTATTAGTTACAGCTAGGTTGATGAGAGCGGATCTGGGATGATGCTGTTGTTATCATCTTCCCAAGTGCTAGTACCTCTTCTATCAAGGTGGCTATTATTTGAATAAGAGACTTATTTTTCAAAAACCACAAAAATACAACAGTCAACTTATAAATAATGAACATATACCAACAGTGTAAGAGAAAATATGAATAATATAAAAATGATGATAACAATCATTTGGGATTTACTTCCATATTCCATTTTCCCACATGGCAAAGAAAATAAAGAATTATGCACTTGATTCAATAACCAACTAAAATGGTTCTGAGTTGATCATCATCCTTTCCCCACTAGCTCCTTAAAATCCATAGCAATATAGCTTCAGATTCAGTAACTGCATTTCTTTTTTTTTTTTTTTTAAGATTTTATTTATTTATTTGACAGACAGAGATCACAAGTAGGCAGAGAGGAAGGCAGAGAGAGGAGGAAGCAGGCTCCCTGCCGAGTAGAGAGCCCGACGCGAGGCTCGATCCCAGGACCCTGGGATCACGACCTGAGCTGAAGGCAGAGGCTTTAACCCACTGAGCCACCCAGGCGCCCCTGTAACTGCATTTCTAAGAATTAATTCTAATGATGCAGTCATGGATATATCTTAAAAAGCTGTTAAGAATAGGGGCGCCTGGGGCACCTGGGTGGCTCAGTAGGTTAAAGCCTCTGCCTTCAGCTCAGGTCATGATCTCAGGGTCCTGGGATCGAGCCCCCCATCAGGCTCTCTGCTCAGCAGGGAGCCTGCTTCCTCCTCTCTCTCTCTGCCTGCTTCTCTGCCTACTTGTGATCTCTGCCTGTCAAATAAATAAATAATCTTTAAAAAAAAAAAAAAAAAAAAAAAAAAGAACAGGGGCGCCTGGGTGGCTCAGTGGGTTAAAGCCTCTGCCTTCGGCTCAGGCCATGATCCCAGGGTCCTGGGATGGAAGCCCCGCATTGGGCTCTCTGCTCAGCGGGGAGCCTGCTTCCCCCACTCTCTGCCTGCCGCTCTGACTACTTGTGATCCCTCTCTCTCTCTGTCAAATAAATAAAATCTAAAAAAAAAAATCTGTAAGAACGTTTTCACGTGGCTTAAAGTGTGAAAATGGGAAACAATGTAATCAGCAATGTGGGCTGGATGAATAAATTAGGGTACAATCATAAAATGGGATGTTGAACAGCCACTAAAAGTCATTCTATGACACCATTAGTTGTGAAAGGCATTTCAAGTCATTTATGTTTGCAAAATGTTGTCTTTCTTTTTTATGAATAAAAGCTTATATCCACTGAACCTCACTTTCATGAACTTGCATTCTGACACCATACTTGAACAGGAGAGACTAATTTCTAGAGTAATTTCTATAGGTAAATGCAGATCTGTATAAATAAAAATGATATAATTGCTTTCGGGATTAATCACCCTCTAAGAGCCCACAGAAAAAGAGGCAAAATCCTGACAAACTGGAGGGCTACTACTTAAGACAGAAGTTGCATACAATGCTAAAATCTCACAGTCCTCTCTGAATGACCTCGGTTCATGCAGATCGTACTCAATTCTGCATCTCCTCATTACCTTTATATAGGTCAGGTGTCCTCACACTCCCGCCCATGTATGCTTGTTATCATCCCAGTTAGACTAAGGGTTCAAGCTAGGGTCCTTATCTCCCACTACAGCGAATACAAATGGCTACTGTCTGCCTGGCCTGTCTTTCCCTCTTCTGGCCAAAGGAACCTTCTACCCAACCACCGCTACCATGACCACTTCCATGGAGAAGCTACTCTTTGTCCATTCCAACTATGTGTTCCTTGGTGACCAATCCCGTGCCCTGCCTCACTGGACCTGGGGGATGGCAGATGACCAGGTACTGGCATCTGCTGAAGCCAGGGTAGTAGGGAGCCCTCTCTTCCCCTTCAAGGTGCCCACCTGGGATATGGGAAACTCTGATCTACCTGAGACCACCCTCCTGCAAATGTGAGAAGAGATGTGGTCACAGGGAAGAGAGATGCCAAGGAAACAGAGGGGAGTCCAAGTGATATCCAGTAGTCCCTGGGTCTGGAGTCAATCTTGGCCTCACTGGTACATGCACCAGCTAGCAGGAGTTGATATCCGTCACTTTCCAACTGGGACAGTCCTGACCAGTCCACACTCATTCACACCGGCCACAGACAGGATCCTACATTCTGTGCCATGTTCATGGCCATGAGGTCCAGTCAGTGCCCCCAAGCCCTCCAGGTAACTGGGTTCTCACCTTGGAAGTGTGGGTCACATGAGATCCGGCTTGCTGCACCCTCCTAAAATACCAGCATCTGTGCTAAGGAGAAGAAACTGCTTTGTTCTGTTTCTTATGAAAATTAGTAAAATAAATCATAACTGCTCAATTTTTCATAGGAATTCTCTTTTCAGGAGAAGTTGTTTAGTGAAATAGACAAGTCTGCCCTTTTTTATCCCTGCCTTCTGTGACAGAGTTCTAGTGACTCGGTCTGACGGTTTGTTTTTAATGAAGCAGGAATTAGGATCACATGCAAATAAGTGTTTCCTCATAAGGACAACACGAACTGTTCTAAGCACAGCACTAAAGGCCCTGACTCAAACCAAATGCCACCTCCTTAATCACTAATACACCTCCATAAGGCACCCTAGTTTCCCATTTAAGTACTTACCAAGTCCCTCCCTTCCTAGATGTCTGACACCCAGTTGAGCTCATGGATTAAGGTGACACTCATAAGCCATTCTTAGCAATAAATTGTGCGGCAACCACAATAATGATCGTAAAGTGATTGTTACTCATGACAAATGAGTTTTCCTGCAGGGCCCAAGAAATAAAAACATCACAGATGGCTTTCTGAGTCAAACCAAGGTATATGACAGGCCTCAAACTGAAGAAATTGTGCATGTGACTTTTCAATGGCAAACGATTTTAAGTAAATTAATCCCACTCCGTCAATCCTCCACATACTTTACTGGAAGCTACTAACTACTAACAGAGCCTCCAAGGAGAATGCCAAAAAAACCAGCAGTCACTAATGCAACATCCAGGGGCAGAGCATCTCAGAGAAACATCCTTTATGAGTCAGGATCATACTCTGTATGGGTTTTTTCTCCCCTAAAACCCATCCAGTTAAAACCGGTCACTATAGGAAAAACAAAGCTAGTAACTTCTCTTCCAGCCAGAATTTAAAGAGAATGTTGGTATACAATAATATACCTACTAGAGAGTGTGTAAGGAACAAAAACAAAAAACACTGACCAGAACCAAGAACATGTTTAGCATACGAATAAAAATAATTTTTATTTTACTTAAATAACTCACATGAAAAACCCAAAAGCAGACAGTATTATTGGTTAGAGATAAAATTCTACTCCTCTGTTTTCAAGTTTTAAGAAAAGGTCCTGGAGGTGTTGGCCCACTGAGAGCATCAGCTGGAACACTGCCCATACTGAATGGGTGTTCGGATGGGATGATGAAATCCAGAGAACATAGGGGTGCATCCAAGAATAGTATCAAAAACAAGGTGTTGCTCAACCTTGTCCTATAGCGAACAGGTAGTTGAACACCTACTCTGTCCTGAGGCCACCAAGCAGCTGCTTGGCCAATACTTTATTTATGTCCTACCCTGCCCTCTCTCAGTTCACACTAGTGTAATATCCTGCCACCGGGCCACTCCCAGCACCTCTCCAAAGCAAATTTAGGCCAGATAAGCTAGAGGCTAACAAAAAACATGAAATGAGACAGGAGGTGTAGCTTAGCGACTCAGGGTCGCCAAATCTGGCAAAAAAAAAAAAAAATGCAAAATGTCCGACTGATCCTGAAATTCTGATAAACAACAAACAATTCCTCTCACACGATATTTGGGACACACTCATACTAGAAACTTGGCCACTGTTAATCTGAAATTCAGATTTACTTGGACATCTGTATTTTATCTGACAGCCCTACTTAGGGTAAACATCTGTTGTTGCTGACTACCCACCATCTATCCCCATTCCTTTTCCAACCATAATCTAAATTTCCCAGAAAACACCTTCCCCCCATTTTCAGCCACGTGGGGTGTCACGTGAGGTAGTCAGCCCTGAATTTATACAGAGCCATGAAAGGCAGTGAGCAAAGAAACATCAACTGCTGATGGGAAAAACTATTCTTAATTCTCCTAGGGATGAGGAAGCTTGAGGCAAAGGGAAACAGGCCAGCAGCCTTAAACCAAGCCATTCCCAACCCCCCTCTGAAATGCCAGAAAAGCCAGAACGAGGGAGAGGTGGTAACAGCTGAACAGAGTAAGCTATGGGCACAGCAGGTATCTCAAAATCAAACTGGTCAAAATCTACACGAAACCAACCAGAGACGTCCATTCTCTGCGACCTATGAACCACAGAGTTTGTTATCCACTGACAAAGCTCTCTAAGGTGGGTCTTTTTTTTTTTTTTTTAAGGAAGCATTATTCTGAAGGCATAAAAACTTCCCACTAGCAAGCCAGTCGGGGCACTCTGCTTTGCAACAGGGAAGCTAAAATGAACAAACACTGTTTTAACAAATACAAATAGCCTCCACTTCAAATTGTAATTCCTGGTATTGTCCACTGGTTTGTATGAGAGGCTAATTCTTCCCTCCAAGAGTCTCTTTCCCCACACAATGGAGTGTAGGAAATACAGGTTGAGTTTTTGGAAGATTGGAAAAATGACTATCGAGACCAAACCCAACTATTTCAGGTTCTAGCACAAAGGAAAATTTTAATCTGGTAATACTTACAGATCATTCTTCTACAGTGATATCTGTCAAATATTTTAAGGAAAGATTAAAAGAAAAACATTCTTTCTTAATTGTACAAAAGGTTTAAAAGGAAAAAAATATTCCCCAACTACTCTAGCACTTTTAAGTCTGAAGATGTGGGAAGGCCTTAGCCTCTCTATTTAAATCATTCTGTTCATAAGAAACAATTTCATTTCTCTTTCAATCAAACTAAAGTATTTGTCTTTGATGTTACAGCAGAGTCCCTCAGGCTCACAAAAATACTTATATTTATACTCCCTAACTGTTTATTTAGGATATTTATATCCTTACAGAGATGGACCTCAGAGATCATCTAAAATCAAGGTCAATATTTCTTAGGTTAGGGAACCTGCTAAACCGAGCTAATCCCAACTAAGACTTAACGTGGCCTTGAAAAACTCTTCCATGGCAACACCGTGCCTACGCTTTGTCACTGCTGAATCTCAAGATTCTCTTCTCTGTTTTCCAAATAGCAGTAACTTGTTGTCCAGCATCTTGGTGAGGTCTGAAATAAAGCCAGAAGATACCCTTCCCAACATAATAATCTTTGAGAAGTATCTTTTGTTTTACAGAAAAGACTGACCCTAAATAAGGCATTAAAAGCTCCTGTAAGTTTTAAATTGGGTAACAACACGTATCAGAGTAATTAAAGAAAAACAAAACAAAAAAACAACTTTTCAAGTCAGCCAACCCACCTACACTGGACTATCTGATGAAAATATGTAGTAATACAAAGAGCATATATACAAGCACATAGAAAAAAACATGAAGTTAGAGTAATGAGACTTTCCATGGGTCTCTCTTTCCTTTTTAAAAAAATTTTAAAAATTTAGGAATTTAAATTTAGAAATTTAGAAAATTTAGAAATTTAAAAGATTTCTAATTACCATTAGAGATTATTTTTGCAGAAAGTAATATTCTAAAACTCAGGTGCACCACACTCATGCTCCAGCAATGAACAGAAAGAGACAGAGGAAAGGTTTTCTATACAGGACAAAAGACTGTCAGCAACTTATCTCAGACCCACAGCCAAACACAAATATCTAAAATTTCCAGGGGTCATTCACTATCTCCACGCTCACGTCTGGCCACCGCACAGACACATTCGCCTCCATTTAGGGACAGGTGATCAGAATTTCTTCGTGCACTTCCTTTAGACCAGTTCAAGCCAGCTCGGCTCCCTGTGAAATGCAAGGCCGGGGCTTGTTGCTGCTCCCTGTGAGGCCCTAGCCCTGTGCTCAAGCCCTTCTGCCCTCGCTGGGCTGGCAAGTGGCAGAGTGCATGTCAGGCAGGGCACCTGAGCCCTAAGACCAACAGGAAACAGAGTCATGACACTTGAGGAAATGAAAAGAGCTAGTAACCCAGATGTTCACAGTCTCCTTTCCCAGGATCATAATACACACACAGGCACTGCAGTCACCCAGGAGTGATGTCCTTTTTTTTTTTTTTCCCCCACAATTTGCATCTTTCAGCACTCAATTTCCTTTACTCATTCCTTCCTTCTTTCTAAGCTCTACTTAGCTACGAGAACAGTCACAATCTAATGATGGAAAGGTCAGACTTAATGGGAAAAAGGGACGTCAGTCCCCCGGAAACAAATATTCTTTTGTTGAGATCTCCCACACAAAATGTGGTCATCATGTCAGCCTGGAAATGCCAACCTGTTCACAGCTGCTGTGCACAGTTCAGACCAGACCTGTCCCCAGGCACCTAGGGCCAGGACAGAAGATGGGACTGAAGCTTCACGTATCCCTGCAATCAATTTTTTTCTACCTCCCACCAAACTCACAGGGGCAGAAGCTAAATTTGGATGAGGAAAATGACTTACATTCCAAATTCTCTCAAAAGACCTACTGTTGTAAATGTAAGAATTCTGTGTTTCTAAAACCTACTTATTTAAAACAATAAAAGGGACACCTGGGTGGCTCAGTCGGTTGAGCATCTGCCTTTGGCTCAGATCATGATCCCAGGGTCCTGGAATCGAGTCCCACATCAGGCTCTTTGCTCAGCAGGGAGCCTGCTTCTCTCTCTTCCTGCCTCTCTGCCTACTTGTGATCTCTTTCAAATAAATAAATAAAATCTTAAAAAAAAAATAAACAGAATAAAAAACGTTTTTGTGGTTCTGCATGTGGAGGCAGGCCATACCTAAAATCTAGAATGGTAGGGCTCCTTGAATTTTCAATAACAGCACTTAACCAAATCAGTGGTATTATCCACCCTCCCAGTGAAGTCTGGATCATACCAACATTTTATCCCTTATTCACCCAGTTACCCAAAAAGGCATTTTCAGTCTTCATATACAAACTCCAAATATATAAGCCAATAGATGTTTAATAACCATAAACATTCAGCTACATTCTGAGACAACATGCTTCAGGTGAAGCCTAAAAAGATCTCGCCCCCCTCCCCAGTCATTCTCAAATGACTTGATGAAACAGTGATCTAGACCCACAAGCAAAAAAGGTGATTAAGACACACCAGGCAAGACTTCTCACTGTTCGAACAAGACTAAGCAGGTCCACTCTGGTGACTGCAGATGAGGTGATGGTGCTGGGCACCACGCTCGCCAGGAAGGCTGCGCCATGGCCCTGCACCTGCTGAAACTGGCAGCCGGAGGCACTTGTTCTTTACAACTTTGATTTCTGCTTATTCACTTATTTATTTTTCTGGTCCTAATGATGTCCTTCTGCACTGGCCAAGCTGCCTCAGGCTCCATACCCTTGCTAGTGTGACCCTGACTCTGAGGAAGCAGGCAAGGTAGTTTCCATTTTACAAACAAGGAAACTGGAGCTTGCTCAAATTATGCAAGCTCATTAAGTGGCCGGGCCGTGATTCAAGCCAGAATGTCTGACTACGAAGCTCACGAGGACGAGGAAAAAAACAAGCTCACAAGGACTCCCCGGGACGGCTTCCTGCCTCCAATGATGACTGAGGATCTGCCCACCTGTCTGTCATGCTGGGCAGATACAGCCAGCAGACCCAGACTTCCGATTTCGAAGCAATGGAGGAAAACTGCACTCGGCAACTGCAGAAACCACCGCCCGGGAGACCATGTTCCCCTGCAAAGTTAAGTGTACTTAGCCAAAAGGGGGAAACAACCCAAATGCTCATCAACTGAGGACTAGATAAATAAAACGTGGTATACGCATACAGGGAAGCACGGTTGGCCTCCAAGAAGGAACAGAGTACAGGGAGGTGCTACAACACGGATAAACAAACCTTGGAAACACTATGCCAAGTGAAAGGAACTGGTCACAAAAGACCACGTGATATAGGATTCCATTTATATGAAAGAGCAAGGACGCGAACCTCTAGAGACATGAAGTCGATCAGTGGCTGCTGCAGGCTGGGGAGGATAAAGGCACGCACCTGTGTGCGTGTGCGTTCAGCGGGTGGGGGAGGATAGCTAATAGCTATCTAGCTAGTCAGAGATTCTCTCTGTGGTGATGAGACTATTCTAAAATTGACTGTGGGTTATGACTGCACATACCTACAAATATACTGAAAACCACTGACGTGAGTATTTAAATGGACGAAATGTATGGTATAGCACTTATATCTCGATAAAGCTGCTTAAGTGTCATGCTGAACAATCAAAGAGCCCTTAGCTATTATCTCCTTCCAGTTCCTCTTTAAAAAGTAAGGAAATCTAGCAGAGAGCCCAATATTAGGGTCGAAATCAGTGCCCCAATGTGCTCTGCCTCCCAGTACCACTATTCCCTGCCCCCAGGTACTCGGTTCGGTGCCAGGCCACGGAGGTTGGGAGCTTCGATGTAGTGGAGACTTTTCAAGCCTGGAACAATGAAGCTATAGCCAACAGCCTATTGGTAGCACTGGGTTCAGAAGAGGTCAAGACCACAGGAGCTGAGTCCTGAGATGGGCCTTCGGAACAGATTGCACTGGATGGAGGGCAGGAGAAGAGAGATGAGGGCACTCCCAGGAGGGGAGACAGGAGCTGCCAAGGAAGCCATCCAGTTTATACCAGGACTTTAGATGAGGTTTGAGTAACATTACAGCCTCAACAGGAGGAGAATGGGGACATCGGCAGGAGATCAGCCCCGCCAGGACAGGATGCCAGGGAAGGAGCATTCTGAAGTGAGAGGATGAGAGCTGTCTTTACAGAAGACAAGCATGGCTGCAGTGAGCAAGGGACTGGGGTCAGAGGGCCAGATCTGTAATCTGCAAATGTGCTATCAAGACACACACCAGGGGAGGGGCGATAGGGATGGAGAGGAAAGAAGGGAGACAAGCAGGGGATAAAGGACAAAACCCAACCATGTCTAGACTTGTAGAAGAGAAAGATGGACAGCCAGCCAGGGCACGGACTCCGGGCCCAGGCTGCTTGGGCTTCAATCCTTACTAGCTGTGCCTGGTCAGTTTACGTAAATGCTCTGCGCCTCACTTTCCTGGGTAAAGTGGGAATAAAAATAGCATTTCTGGGGTGCCTGGGTGGCTCAGGCGGTTAAGCATCTGCCTTCGGCTCAGGTCACGATTGTAGGGTCCTGGGATGAAGCCCCAAATCAGGCTCCCTGCTGAGCAGGGAGTCTGCTTCTCCCTCTGCCTCTGCCCCTCCCACTTGTAGGTATGTGCACACACGTGTGTCTCTCTCTCAAAGAAATAAAATGTAAAAATAGTGTCTCTGTCAAACAGTTGTTGGGAGAATTCAATGTGGACAGGGCTTAGAACAATGCCTGGGACTCAGTAAGTGCTATGCAAAAACATGCAAATGCACATTAAGCATTCTACAACCCAGCTTCTGAAGATGGCAACAGCAACATGGAAAAACCTCATTATCTCCCACCAAGCGTCCTTTTCCCCTCACCTTTCCCCCATTTATTCATCCCTAGGTTCTAAGTTCTAGGAAGAACAAAACATGCCCCTTGCCCCAGAGGGTGGGCCTCCAGGGAGAAATAGGCCAGCAAACGGAACAATGACTATTCTCTGCCAAAATCCTGGCATTCTAACTGGTTGAACAAACATGACTTGGTGGGCAGGAGGAGCAGCAAGTGAAGGACCCCGGACCAGACAGGCTGGTGTTCCCCAATCAAGTCTGCAATGCTCCTGCCCGGGGGTAAGGCTCAGCGGGCATTCACCCTTCACCCGAGGCTGCCCTTTCCAAAACTGCCTCAGACCCGGGAACCACTGAGGCTCTTCCCTGCCCTGCTTCCTGGTGGCTTCCCCTCCGGGGCCTGGCCCCAGTATCTCCTCACCATTTAATAAATCAGTGACTCTGGCCAAAGCTGAATTGACACTGCTGGCCAGGAAGCTCTGGGCAGAGCGTGAAGATGACAAGAGAGGGAGGGACCCACGCCTTTTCTGCACGGGAGGAAGAAACACACTGGGTGGTCCTGACTAAAGAGCTCTGGACCATCCAATCAGAACAGGGCTCCATTCTACCCTCAGCTGCAGGGGGTCTTGACCATGCACCCAAAGCAGGACCCTGCTCGCCCATACTTACAGGCTGGGGAATGATCTGGTGCCCACACCGGAAAGACATTTAAACTAACATACAAATGCAGTCTATTTTTAGTAACTGGGCTTGACTCTCATATCCTTGGATAATTACTTTAGAAGTCTCCCTTCACAAATGATAAGAAGTTTCAAATGAAGTTGTATACTAGGTCTTTCTGATGAGGTTTAAATAACATTACAGTCCCACTATCAGAATGGGTAAATAACCTGTAGTATAGACATACGATGGGATAAAAAATATTTAGATAGATCTTTAGCAGTGGAAAAGCATACTTTTAAGTAGGAACAAAAAAAAAAGAATGTAAAAATAACACGTAAAAAATATCTGAAGCAGGTTTGTACATGCACAGGTATGTATGTCTGAAGGACAGACTATGAACTGAGACAGGGGCTCACACTCTGGGGGGACAGGCAGGATCGAGAGTAGAGAATAAGAGAGACTGTCACTTTGGCTGAATTTCTCAAAACAAGAATGTGTTTAAGTATAACTTGGGTAATTTTTTAAAAGAAAGAAATAGAAAAAGAAAAAAAAAAGCAATAGACACTGTTGCATGTAAATGCAGGCTCATCTATAAATAAAGTTAACCAGGTCTATAATTTTAAATTCTTCTTCCCTTTATTCTGGTCAGGAGGGGGCTCATTTTCCACTCTTCAGAGAGCTGAAGAGATAATAATATTAAATTCTGTGTGACCTTAAGGCGCATGTAAAGAATAAAAGACCCCAAGCCAAATCTTAAAATATATAAATAATGGATTTATGGTTTACAATGTGATGTTCCCAGAAGAATCATTTCTCCTGGGTTTATCTGGCTAGTCTTCCTTTCAAGTATGTTTGTGGTTGATGGTGATAACACTAGTAATGAACTTGAGGCTGTGTTTAAATAATTGCAACCAACTAGTTCCTCTGACATGTCTGTATTCCACTATTGACACAGTTAATCTGCTTAATTACAGTTTTGTTGATATCTCAAATTCCCCTATTTACTTTGTATCCTGAAAAGTCCTTTGAAACCCAAACAGTCTACTACCTCTCCAGCTCTGTTTGGGAAGGTTACAATCTTACCGTTATTTAAGGGGCATACTTCCAGCATTGAGTGGAATGTGGACATAATCTAAGAACAGATAAATATGCTGAATTATTCTCAGCAACTTTTGCTCTCTTGGATCATCACTGTTCAGTTTGACGAAGTGATTTTTTAGAACTTATAGTAAGACTGATAATTAAATACAGAGAACAAAATATATTCCAAAGTGTAACATACTGTGTGTGTACCCACTATGCTGGGCACCGTACCAGCACCTGCCACATAGTATGTTCTCAATAAATATTAACTGGCTTACTGAATAGGAAAGAAGTACCAGGTGACTTTAATAACGGAGAAATTTAAAAATCACTTCACTTCTTTCAGCAAATGTTACCTGAACTCATACATGTGCCAGGCATTGCCCCAGGTACAGGAGAGTACAGGCAAGGTGAGATTTGCTTTTCATCCTTAAGAGCTCACAGATTAAAGAATGAAAATAAAGCATGAGCACTTTCTGCTGGGGCAAAACATCAAGAGCTGTCTATTCCTTCCAACACTCAGATTCGTATCAAATTTGTACTATTACGTCTAATCTACAGGCATCCATTTCCGCCTCTGACCACCCAGTAACATTCTGATTATTTTAACAGCATGCTCCAAATCAGTACTGATCTCCTGGTACCAATATGTGCTAGGCATGGAGGACAATACAATACCAGGTCCATAATCTAAGAGCTGACTTGTTAGGGAAATGAAATAAATCCATTCACTCAACGACAAGCCTTACATGACATTTTAATGGACAAAAGAAAAGAGCAAGTGCCAAATTACCCAGCCAGATCAAATTAGTCTGGGGATCTAGAGTAGCAGGGGATCCTTTCCAGCTGGTTGGTCCAGTAAGGTGTTAGAGAGATGGGGTTGCTGAATGTTAACAGACCAAGTGAGAGAGGAAGACATTCTAGGCCGGTGAGAGAAATGACACATTACTCTTCATCAGCAAGTCCAAAAACAAGCCAATCTGTATGAACTATGCAGAGACCATGAACACAAAATAGAAAACTGGAGAGAGAAGAACCTTCATGATCATAACGGGCCACCTTCAGTTCTGTTTATTAACATATTCCAAAAAACCACTGCTCAGTTATATCCACGTATGCCCTGACATGAAGGTGACCGCCTGGAAAGGGATACAAGTCCCAAGTGGAGTGCAGTGTAATTCCTTAACATTTGTATTTTTAAAGAGTTCATATGAAGGGCAATGGCATTAGCATAATACTGGCTCTGGACTTTGGATTTCTAACCAAATGTTAAAAATGAGTCGTTTCTCTTGTCTCTGTGTGCGTTCCCCTCACTCTCTTGGCTCATTTCTCTTTTCTCATCCTTTATTTTTCTCTCTCCACCCTCTTCTGTGTAAGTTAAGGAAAAAAAAAAAAATGCCACAAGCCTGTATGTTTAAATTCAGCCCACATGACATTTCCTTCGAGTTTAATTGCTTCCATACAATTTATATCCGCTAGTCACGCTAGACCCCAGAGTATTACACATGCTCTTTTACAAAGAAGCTCTTGTCCTATAATAACCCCCATAATCAAAGTGCAGGAATTATGGGTAGGGCCCAGCCGGATGATGGGCGAAACAAACAGGTTTTTAAATTCACCCAGAGCAAGCCTTGGGCAGGAAGCAAATCAAAGCCAGCCACTCCACCATCAGGCTTGAGAGCAGAAACACTGGAGCACTAGCTCAAGTAGAGGTCTGGCTATCTCTGCACATCCAGCAAGTCTAAATGAACTCAGTTGGTTTATCTTTGGGTCACCACACATGCCACTTAAAGACACCAGGTTACACTCTCTCTGCTTTCAAGTCAGCCCATCCAAAAAAGACCTGCTGGTGGTCTCCAAGGGCCCCTCTTCAAAATATCTTTTTTTTTTTTTAAAGATTTTATTTATTTATTTGACAGAGAGATCACAAGTAGGCAGAGAGGCAGGCAGAGAGAAGGGGGGGGTAAGCAGGCTCCCCGCTGAGCAAGGAGCCCAATGTGGGGCTCGATCCCAGGACCCCGGGATCACGACCTGAGCCGAAGGCAGAGGCTTAACCCACTGAGCCACCCAGGTGTCCCCAAAATATCTTTAAAATGAATAAATCGTTCTTCATTATTATTCTGAAAAGACTAAAATCACCTCTTCCATTTTACTATGAACTACTCCCTCTGTATCTGGCCACGTTCCATAGGAAAGAACATCTACAAACATCTCAAGGTGTCTTATAAAACCCTTATCTTTCTGGACACTTGTTCAACCTATCCCATTATCTTTCCCTTCTCTCAACAAACCACCTCCCCAAAAGTTCACCTTTGAAATCTTTTACCTGTAGAGAGGCACTTAATATGACTCCTTAGATCTCCCTTATTCAGGTAGCCCAATGTGTTCAAACTGTGTCTATTTTCTTACAAAACCCCTTTAAGCAACATTTTTGGTCCTCCTTATATTGAGGTAAGTGCCTCTCTAACAGGATTAGAATATACTGGGGCACCTGGGTGGCTCAGTGGGTTAAAGCCTCTGCCTTCGACTCAGATCATGATCTCAGGGTCCTGGGATCGAGCCCCATATCAGGCTCTCTGCTTAGCGGGGAGCCTGCTTCCCTTCCCCCTCTCTCTGCCTGACTCTACCTGCTTGTGATCTCTGTCAAATAAATAAATTTAAAAAAATATATATATATATATATATGTATATATATACACACACAAACACACATATATATATATATTCCATGCAGTCTCTCCTCATGTTCAAAATCCATTTAGAGCAAGAGCAAACTATCTGAACTACTTATCAGATCCACACATTCCCATCTTGAAGGATTTATTCAGTGTTTCTGCAGCTTACCCCTCTGCTTATGTTTCCTTGATTTTCATAAACCAATGATTCTACGAATCAAGGTTAGAACCAATATAGTTTGGATCAGATATGTTATTCTAGTCTTAGAAACTGACAGATGAAAACAGTTTGCTTACTTCCAATGAGCTACTTTTGACCTATTTATAATAAAAAAAAAACAATTTCTACAGTATCACTATAACACAATGCCATCTGAGTTTTATTTATATTTTGTATGCTGTACATGTGTATTATTTACTGCAGTAAATAATGTCTAGATCTGGACACATTCGGACCCATAATGTCTTTCTGTATCAAGTCACTAGGCAATTCAAAGAGAAATCAGACTTTTAAAACATTCATGTAGAAGCTCATACTTCATTTTAGGAAGGAAACCTTGTATTTTAACGGTATGAGATATTATTTATTATGCAATGTCCTTTTATCTTGTTCCACAATGTAACTTTTTTGTTCTACACTTGGCCGACTTTACTCTCACTGTACAAAACATTGTTTTAAAAACCCATTTGTAGTAAGTGTCAGTAAGTATGATATTGCACTTCAGCTGAAGCAACCCCATAGCATCAGTTTACACCTCTGTGCTCACTTGGAAGTTTATAATACTCTTTTTCTTTTTTTTTTTTTAATTTTATTTATTTATTTGACAGAGAAAGATCACAAGTAGGCAGAGAGGCAGGGGGAAGCAGGCTCCCCGCTGAGCAGAGAGCCCGACGTGGGGCTCGATCCCAGGACCCTGAGATCATGACCCGAGCCGAAGGCAGTGGCTTATCCCACTGAGCCACCCAGGTGCCCCTATAATACTCTTTTTCAACAGCTCTGGAAACTAGACTCCAAATAGATACATACCAGTCAACCAGGATGTTGTTTACCAGGGCTCACTCAGAAGGACCTCCAGAGAACTCTGGAAATGTAACTTGTTTCTACTGCTTTGCTTTAAGGGGAGTACGGACAGTGACTTTAACCAGCCACACCACGGGCCCTCTGATCCACACATGGGGTGAGCTGGACATTCCAATGCATGGGCAACTGGGAAATCTGCGTCCTGTAATGGTTTTCAACTCATTAACTAGGGCTGGCCAACTGTTAGGGTAAATGAAAAGCACTGTGGCAAAACCTGACTCAGGTTACCATGGCTAATAATTCAAAAAGGCAATGCTGGTCCATCCCCTACACTGCTCACCTGACAAAGTTTCAGGCAAAAGTTTCAACAATTCTGGATCTAACCTTTAAAAGCGTTTCTTTCATGTTGACACTCCAAACTGTCCATAATTATTGACCCTACAATCTAATCTGCTCCTACTGTTGGATATCTGTTAATAATCACTGACTGCTCAATAGTTATTAACATGTAAGCAACAGACAAATACAGAGAACAATAGAGCCACTGTCTACTGTATGGGTTACAGCCCTCGGACCTTTGCTAAGTACTCCGCTTTCCAAAGCCCAAAGCATAGCCCTTGCTATCCTAACACTTGCAGAAACGCGACATCAATAAACTCGAATTTAATTTTTTCAGACCACAGACAACTAAAATTTTATTGAAAGCCTAAGTAGAGAAGCAACTGTATTTGTAAAACACACTTGGGGAGAGCTCTACCTTTAAGCAGCTCATCCTTTCTCTCTTCCTGCCTTTCCCTACTTCAAGTTTTTCTACAATACGTATTTACGGTTGGATCTTATGTTAAAATGCACAAAAAGACAAATAAACGTTGGATGGTATAACTGCTTTGGAGGAATTCACATTTGCCAGAAGTTCTATATGCACAGGCTAGTATTTCACACAGCACATAAAACAAAGACCCGTAAAAGTGGAAACAGTTGCACTGGAGAATGTGTCTTCAGAAAACATAAGTACTTTTATAAACAGCCCTGAAGTTTACTGCTTCTTTTATGATTCTTAATCCCAGCTACTAACAGTTACATGTTTAGACAAATCCCAAACCAGTAACAAGGCTACCAGGTACTCCCAAATCAGCAGATGGCAGCAGAAGAACCTTTTGGTTACGAACTGTATCCAAACCCAAACTCCACTTCAGACCAGTTGGATACAATCAAACATGTTTTATTTGCCTTCTATTGTGAAAGGGTAAAGGGGCCTCAGCATTTACTCGTGTTAATTTCGGAATCCCCTCTGCCAGGTTATCAGAATCCAGTTCGGCAAGTAGAGAAACAAAGATAGGGAAGATACAGGTTTACCTGAGACAACAGTTACATAATCTTGTGAACCATAAATTTTTAACTGATACTCACCAAACATAATGTTATTTTTATGGCCACTATTAAGTATGACACGTCCCAGCAGTAACAGTCCTGTGTGCTACAAACTGTGCCAAAGGTTCTACCACAGTCAGATTCTGAGACTGTAATTTTCCTCATGGCAAGGGATTATCATATCAATTAGAGTAGTATTTTTCACCCAAGTCTTTTAACTTATCTCGGTCAGTTATAAAACACTGGATTTCAAACCCTGTTTTAACAGGATATTTGAATAAGCAAATGTGTGATATTTCCCTATGGCACTGGATCTGTACAAAGAGAACCATGCTCCTTAGTAGGGATGTGGTAGAATATATGGGAATTTGGGGGATGCCCCCTTATCTAACTGAGATGCTTATTTTCTTCATTTTTTTTTCCCTCTTCAAACACTAGATTGTAGAGTTAGTACCCCAGGGCCTAGCCTTTACCCTACCCTGGGGAAAGAAAGTGGCCTCAGTGGAAAAACCTATTCAGTTTGTCAGTTCTCATCTTCCTAGAGCTCTAAGAAACACGACCCAGAATTAACCATTTCTCTTTCTTGCAGACAATTTCTTCCCTGGATTTCTCGTACTATTTTCTGCATTTCCTCCAACCTCTCTGGCCGTCCCTCCTTTACAGAGTCAGGACTTTTCTTCTCACTCCATCTGTAACCTCTCTCTCTGGGATCTCATCCACACCTGGATTAGGATAATTATGTATATAATAATAATAAATATTATTTATATCTATATATAAAAATTATAAATATTAATATGTAATATAATTAGAGAGAATATCCCCCTTGGATATCTTAAATTCACCTCAAACTCAATGTATTAGAAATTTTCTTTTTTTCTTAAGTCTTTTTTTTATTTACAGATTTTTCTGGTAAGGATATACCATAGGAAAGCAATTTCACTGGCAGTGAGGTATGTATATACTCTACCAAAATACTCCTTATTTTAACTATTTTTAACTTAATTTACATATGAAGAAAATTATCACTGCATATCCTTGTTTCAACTACAGTATTAGCCATACTACATAAAATAAAATGAAATGGTGCTTGCATACAAAAACTGTTATTTGTAAAGGAATATGACTGCAGGTTACAAGAAATAATTTGTTTTTTTTGGAGAGAGTTTCAAAAACTCACAATGTATCATGACCGAGACATCTGCCCCGTATTTTCCATTCCTCACAACACACTTATTTCAGTAATTCCGTTATGTCAGTTCTTAGCATGAGCATAGTGTTACACGATTTTCGTACATAAAATCACATCCAAAACAAGTTCTAAAATTTAAACTGTAAACTCTCATCATACATAGAAATATTTCAACTGTATATTAAGTTTTGCTAACTGATCAAATCTGGAATATGAATGAGAAAGCCTATTTTAAACTGTGTAGTAAGCACTGTTTATTAATTACATTTCTACAATGTCAAATAAAGTAAGAGGCAAACCTATCCTGGAGGCATGCAAATTAAGGTAAAACATTAAAAGAAACAAATCTATTAACAAAAGGATGTCTTGCAATAAAGAACATTGGATTTCTTAAACCTACTGCAATACAAAAATATAAGGGGTAAATACCATCTTCACTGACAAAGTAGGAGGTGGCACAGATTCACCACTTCATTGTCTGAGAAATGCAACTGGAGTAACAGTATTTCCTTACCACAAATAATTTCCAGGATTATGTACATATTTCTTTCAGAAATACTTGTTTAAACAAATCTCCCTCCACTTTTTAGTATTAAAAAAAAACATTCCATGTGATTTTACTTCTTTTTTTTAAAGATTTTATTTATTTATTTATTTATTCATTCATTCATTCATTCATTCATCAAAGAGAGAGCGAGCACAAGTAGGGGGAGCAGCAGGCAGAGGGAGAAGCAGGCTCCCCACTGAGCAAGGAGCCCAATGTGCGGCCCAATCCCAGGACCCTGGGATCAGGACCCAAGCTGAAGGCAGACCGCTAACTGACTGAGCCACCCAGGTGTCCCTCCATGCGACTTTAAAAAAACACATATCTAGATAGAATAGTACTCTGCACTATTTGACTGAACAGTCTCGAACTATGAAGTCCATGATATTTAATGTCCTAAGTTGAGTAAATTTAGTTTAGCGGTTCCTGGAATTCTCCAAAACACTAAATATATACAAACAAAATATAGTATCTTATTTTTCAATGCAAGTCTTGTGCAGAATAAACAGAACCTTGATTCCAGTAACACTGCAGAAAATTTAATTTTCCAGTAAGTCTGTCTTTAAGTTACCCTCATGTAACAATTTATTAATGACTGCTTACAAATACCGGTCGTTCACTGAGTGAACAGTTAACTGACAAAACTTAGTAAACCTTAAAAACACATCTTCTATCCTCTATAAAATATACAGTCAACCCTCTTCTAAACTTACTTCCTTCTTGTCACAATTAGAGACAACTCTATTGGTGCCATGGACAGCCAGCATCTTGCCAATCTTCCTTCTCACCTCTTTTCTTCACTCCCCAAATTTAATCCATCGCCAAAACCTGTCAAATTACTTCCATAATATCCCTTAGATGGTTTCATTTATTCCCTTTGCTAAAACCACCAAAGCAATTTCCCAGTGATTAAATCACTCTTATGAGTACCTTCATCCCAGAGTGGGAGATTATTCAAGTCACTGATCTTGCAGCTAGAATGTCTATCCCCCCATTTCATTCCAGTATGGCCTGCAGCAGAAAGACCTTAAAAACCTGATCAGTTTGGAGCACCAAGGACATCAACTTCCTGAACCACAAAGCTAAATCCCAGTCTCTGAGCGACAGTTACGCCACCAGAGCTTTTCAGCCTGAGACCTCACCATCAGGCATCACATCCAGTTCTCTGTAATTTCATCCAGATCTATACTCAGTCCTTAGGTTGTGTGAGGGTCAGCAAGGAACAAAGACCACCTACGCTCTGCTTCCCACAATACCAAAACCACCAACCAATGCCATTATAAATGAATCATGTAATGCATAATAAAATCCCTGGAAGATACACAAGCAATTGTGAATAGTGGTTCCATGTGAGGACTAGAACTAGTGGGTGGAGTACTTTTCCTTTTACTTTATATCCTTCAGTTCTGCTTAATTTTTTATTTTTTAAGAAGCCAACACGGGGTGCCTGGGTGGCTCAGTCGTTAAGTGTCTGCCTTTGGATCAGGTCATGATCCCGGGGTCCTGGGATCGAGCCCCACATCAGGCTCCCTGCTCGGCAGGAAGCCTGCTTTCTCCCTCTCCCATTCCCCTTGCTTGTGTTCCCTCTCTGTCAAATAAATAAATAAAATCTTTAAAAAAAAAAAAAAGCCAGTTTTTAGGTGCTCAATCAGTTGAGCAGCCTATTCTGTGTCAGTGGGGAGTCTGCTTGTCCCTCTGCCCCTCCCCTTGCTCCTACTCTCTCTCTCTCTCACATAGATTTTTTTCTTTTAAAGAAGCCAGTTTTAAAAAATAAATCTAGAAGGGATGCCTGGGTGGCTCAGTTGATTAAGCGGCTGCCTTCGGCTCAGGTCATGATCCCAGCGTCCTGGGATCGAGTCCCATATCGGGCTCCTTGCTCGGCAGTGAGCCTGCTTCTCCCTCTGCCTCTGCCTACCACTCTGTCTTCCTGTGCTGGCTCGCTCGCTCTCTAACAAATAAATTAATTTAAAAAAAATTTAAAATAAAATAGCTTCTAAAAAAAAATAAATCTAGAAGTAAAATCAAGTCAATAAGAGTTATGTCTGTTCACTTTAATTACATTTATCATTTGCTTGCATTTTCTACTTTTTGATGGGTTATCAATGGCAACCTCAACCTCTGAACCCTAGGCCATGAACTGTTTTTCATGGACAAAATGAGAGAAAGACAAATATTCAATATGACAATGTTTGTAGAAAAGTCACCCCAAAGGAATATACATTTTTACTAAATAATCCAGCATGTGTCTCTTTGTCCAGTCTCCATGCTTTGCCTTGAATCTGTAGCTGACAGTGCTTATAGGTAGATTACTCACAAGAACGAAGAGGATTTGGGATTATCTACAGTGTTCAGAACTGAAGTGTGCCAAAGTGTTTTTTTAAAACAATGAGCATAAGGGCCACAAAGACATAAATATATTATGTACGAGAAAATAGATGATCATCATCCTTTGTGCCACAGAACTTGTCTTCATATTAAGATTCAATATTCAATCTCTTAGATTGATCATTTTGGATAAGTTAACAAGAGGTATGATAAATTGGTTGGTTGATACATAAAAGGCAGTTGTAAGGATGGGTGGAAAAAATGAAATGATGTGTAGATAAATGGATGGATGGATGGGATGAAAAGGAAGGAAGGGAAGGGAAGGAAAAGAAGAGAAGAGTTAAAAGAAACGTATCAGAGTCTCAAACTATCTGTGGAAAGAGATCAGTGTTTTTCTAGTTTCAATCTGTCAAGACCAGTATGTGGTCCCATTGTAGGTGCCTTGTACATAGCCCGGGCCACACATGACTCATCACACAGATCTGCAACACCCAGATTACCGTGTTCCAGGAGACGATCCCACTGATCCCATCCTTACATGTCCCATCATTCTATATACAAGTCTCTAAACATTTTTGACCTGTGCATCTTGTCCATCATGGATGAGTTACATACATCTGCACACGCGTCTCTGTTTAGAGACCACACTTTGAGTCACACAGAGAGACTGGGTCAAGCACTTCACAATGGAATGTCATTCATTCTGAACAGCAGGGCACCCATGTAACTGGCCAGCGTGCACTTGCCAGACCGTGCATCCCCCTCATATGAGAAGGGTGGATATAATGATCAATAGTAGGGATAGCAGATGACAGATAAATTAGGTAACAGACAAGCCAGATAGGTAATTAATTAGATAGGGCCATACTGCTGCTCTTCCTGTAGCGCATGTTGGATAAAGTGTTAACAGTGGTTCTCTAAAACTAGGGATCCAAGGAAGATCAGAAGAACTTATTTTTCCATTTCTATTCCTCCAGTAGTGTTTGGGCATGTATTATTTTTATAATTAAAAAAAGAGGGGGTGCCTGACTGGCTTGCTCAGTTAAGGGTCTGCCTTCAGCTCAAGTCATGATCCCAGAATCCTGACTGCCCTGGGCTCGGGTCATGATCCTGGAATCCTGGGATCGAGTCCCACATCAGGCTCCCCCCTTGGTAGGGAGTCTGCTTCTCCCTCTGACCCTCCCCCTCTCTCATCCTCCCTCTCTAATACATAAATAAAATCTTTAAATAAATAAATAAGTTATCTGAAAACATTAACCCATGATTCAGCATTGTGAGTTTGTGTGAAAAGGCTCTCAAGAGTCTTCACTGAGAGTTCAGGAAGGATGTGCTTGAGAGGGAGGCCCCTAACTGCTCAGCCAGGCATCCTCAGGGGGCACAGCTCAGGTGGGCTTCGGTGGCATAACTCTGCTTCTGGACTCTCCATTTTGCCTCTGCCAGCTGATCTGTCTCAGAGAAACTGAGAAACCTCCAAAACCACAAGAGAGGATTCTGGAACGGCCGGACCCGCAAGCTATTCACTTATAAGCAGAAATGGCACACTCAGTGGGGTAGCCTACTATCCTTCTAACTTGGAAAGCAAAGACCACCCACTACTGTGGAATAGCACATGCTAAATCGAGTCGATGACAGATAGAGGGGTCTATGGAGGGACAGATGGGTGAATGAATTGTTATGAAAGGTTCTATCATTTCAAACTCTTTTAAATCGGTATCCTGTGCCCATTCTAGCTGAGGTTCTGGAGCCTCAGTGGGACGCACAGTCATCCACCAACCATCACTGAACTTTCGACCCAAGGTAGGCCAGACTTTACTTGGCCTCAAAAATACATCTTGTGCACTTCTGCCTCTGAGCTTGTCTTTCTGCCCCCTCCTTCCTAGAAGGCCTCCTTGCTCACCTACCCACATTCCTCCCATTTTTCAAGACTCCATGTATGTCAACCAGCTTTATAGAGACTTCTCTGAACACCCACATCCCCCATCCATCTTCTCCACTGCATCATAGTATGTGGAGCTGTGATTCTTTTTTTTTCTTTAAAGTTTATTTATTTTTTTTTTTTAAGAGAGAGAGAGAGAGAGCACAAGCAGGGAGAGGCAGGCAGACAGAGGGAGAAGCAAACTCCCCACGGAGCAAGAAGCCCAATGTGCGGCTCCATCTCAGGACGCTGGGATCATGACCTGAGCTGAAGGCAGAGGCTTAACCCACTCAGCCACCCAGGCACCCCTGGACCTATGATTCTAAGCTTGCAGTCCAAGAGGCACAGACACAATGGAACTCCATTCCTGAGCATGGCAGGTTCCGATGAGGAATTCTAGTACACGAGCTTCCAATGCAGAGGGCCACCAGAAAGTCTTAGAGGATTCCTTCCTGATCATGCACCCGCTTATTTGCCAGGCATTGTGCTGAACTTACATAATGTCAAGCAACTCAAGTATCAATCTTACCTTCAGGGAGGTGACAGTATAGTGAAAAAGAGAAATAACGCAACAGAAATCTGGCAGCAGTGCTACAGCTGGGGGGCCACGGGAGATGAGCAGCAGGAGCATCTACGCTCCTGCAGGGGCTATGAGTCAGGGAAAACCTCCTGCAGGGGATGGCATCGAAGCGGATGCCTGAAACGAGCACAGGAGTTAGTCAGGCAAGAAGCAGGAAAATAATGTTCCAGGCACAGGTAACAGACTGTGCCAAGTTCCTGGGGCCAGTGGGAGGACAGCCAATGGTTCTGAACTAAGCGACGTTCAGCATGGCTGCAAGGTTCAGACCTGTAACCATAACAGAAATGATTGCCTTATTGTGACACTCCTTCCCAGAGCTTCCAACACACAGTGAGCAGCTGCTCTAGGCTCTATGGCCCCAAAGGGTCCGGACGCAGCTATTTCGCCTGATTTCATCTGTGTTCTCCTTGTCTCCCCACTAGACCGTCAGCTGCCTGAGGTCAGGGAAACCTGCTGCAGTCTCTCCCCTCACAGCACACGGCGCAGTGCTAGCACACAGAGTAGTTCAGTGATTTCTCGTTGTCGATGCTGAAACAGCTAACGATCCTTACGGTGGTATGAAGGAAAAGTCTCAGGAGATAGCACACATGTCCCCGCCACTGCCATCTCAACTGGGAACAGTCCCAGCAATAAACAAACTATTAGCAGTACTTACTGTGCCAGCCACAGCACTAAGTACTTTATGCAGATTTCCTGATTTCACTTCATCTAACTAGGGCCAAGCAAATGAGTATCACTTCTTCCTTTCGTATTTATCCTCTGCTGCACCTGGATGGAACATCAGAAGTCCAGGAAGGAGGGCATGCAAATAAAGATGACGCTGAAGGAAATTCGTGTGACCTAAGGATCTGCCATAATCCTACTTCTTATCCTGAGGCGACTTGAATGGAGAATTCTGGGTTAAGAGTTTAGCCATTACTGTGTCAGTTCATTCCTAAAGAAAATAACCCAAAATGAGAAAAACACAAGCAGCTCCCAAAGAGCCTCCATTTAGTAACGTAAGCTCCAGGCTCCGGTTACTGAGCTATGGCTGAGAGATTTCCCCACACCCTACCACACCTACCCAAATCTACGACTCCATCTTTTCTTGTTTTTAAGATTTTATTTTTAAGTAATCTCTACACCCCATGTGGGGCTCAGACTCACAACCCTGAGATCAGGACTCACAAGCTCCATTGACTAAGCCAGCCAAGGATCCCCTCTACGACTGCATCTTTACATCCTTCTTTGCCTTCTTGCTTCTACAGTTTTTGTAACTACCCCACCCTCCAATTTAAAAAGAAATATATGGGGCACCTGGGTGGCTCATATGGTTGAATGCCTGCCTTCAGCTCAGGTTATGATCCCGGGGTCCTGGGATCGAGCCCTGCGTGGGGCTCCCTGCTTGGTGGGGAGTCTGCTTCTCCCTCTCCCTTTACTGGTCCCCCTGCTTGTGCTCTCTCGCTCTGTCAAATAAACAAATAAGATCTTTAAAAAAAAAAAAAAAAAGAAAGAAATGAAAAATATGTTTATTATAGGACATCTGGAATATACAGAAAGTAAACAAGAAAAATCATCCAGAATTTCAGAAATGACCATTGAAAACATTTTAGTATCTATCCTTCTAGCACATACACACACACACACACCTTTGAAAGTAAAATCAGGACTACTCTATTATCTATCACAAGGTATTGTAATTGTTGGTTTTCTTATGTTATATCCCACCTGTTTGACATATAGGACTTTTTATTTCCAAGCACTAATAATTAACTATTAAATCAAGAGATATAAATGAAAATATACCATGTATCCACAAAGCACACTGGAAAGAAAAAAAAATCTGTAACTTGACTCAAATATAAAAATCTCAACTATAAAATAACAAAAGACACAGAAAAGGTTTCCCAAAGTAAGATCTGTAAAGCATTCCTGAGAGGATGGCAACCGATGATAGTTGGAATAAAAATGTTCAAATCACATGAGCTTGTGAAATACTGGCTTAAACAAAAATAAACTAGTCTTTCTGATAAGTGACTTTGGAGTCCTTAATGTATATTGTGAAATTCCAAGAGTGGGCAGAGCATGCAACATATCCCAAAGTTCCTGGTCCAGAAACCCCATGTTCGCAAAGCATCTGAATGGAGTGGGGCCAAAGAATACAGCTGGAGAACACAGCTCTCCTGATTAGTTCAATGCACTAAACATGCACAGTCCCCCTCAGTGAAAGGGCCACCCTCTCAGAATCTGCCCTTCATTAATAAGCTAATTACTTCAGTGCTCAGACTTCAAACCACCTTTCAAAAAGAAAACCATCCCCTAGACTGGTAGACTGGTTGGTTTTTTTTTTCTTTTTTAAGATTTTATTTATTCATTTGAGAGAAAGAGCACATAAGCAGGGGAAACAGCAGAGGGAGAAGCAGATTCCCCACTGAGCACGGAGCCCAATGCAATCCTTATCCCTGGATGCTGGGATCATGACCCAAGAGGAAGCCAGATGCTTAAATGACTGAGCCGCCCAGGCGCCCCTGGGACTGGCTGATTCTTTGACTTCTATCACCCTCTCCTGTGGTTAGATACACAACTGAAGATGGAAGAAAAAGGAGAGAATGGTATATAAGGCTGTAATTCCTGTAAGTCCTAACTAGTCAACAAACAAAAACCAAGCCTCCATACCGCCTCAACCTCTACAGCAATTTATTTCTCATCAATCTCTGCAATGATAAAGGCAGTGAGAAGCAAGCCAGTTCTTTTTTTTTCCCCTTGAAACTACTTTACTAACATTATTTAAGTAACCTTCTTCACAAGCCCTCCTCAGTGTCCCTGATCCTGACATCCATGAGGTCACCCGCCTTCCCTGTCCCATATGTACTCCCTATAAAATGATACACATTTATTAACGGTGAAGACCTTGATAAGAATAAAATGTAACTAGGCACTGTGGATATACCATCCATTTCTGGTTTATCTGTTTTTCTCATCACCTCTCTCTCTCCAGCACCAAGAGCTCCACATTTGACCACCCAGAGGGAGTTCAGAAGCAAACTCCAATGCTCCATCCACCACTCCAGAGTTATCTGGTCACCAAGGAGACCTAATTACAGGGCCTAATTATGGGCATGTAATTGGCATGAGGCATCATGGTGCAGGGGCAGGAGTACAGGTTTTAGGATCACATTATTCTAATCCCATCCCTGCCACGCACCTGATACATGACCCTGGGCCACTTACTCAACTTCAGGGAGCCTCAGTTTCCTCAAGAACAGTATGAGATAATAGTGTGTACCTATTCAGAGGGTCACTGTGAAGGTTTAAAAAATTAAAAAAAATATATATATATATGAAAGCACCTAGGGTTATGAAAAAAAGAAAAAAAGGCTCACACACACATGTCAGGAGTGTGCTCCATAGGTGGTTCTGGGGTTCTCTCTCTGGAAAGCACTGACTCAGCTCCCTGCCTTGTCTGGTCATCAACAGATGTCACTTACCCCTGCCTCCTCTTCTTTCTCCACTTCTTGATCCCTCCCCCACTCCCCTCCACCTACACGTAAAATTGGCTCAACCGGTAGCTATAAGCCGGATTTAAAAAAAAAAAAAAAAAAAAGTACACTGTCTTTAGAACGAATGCCATATCCTCTGCCCAAGATGCTGAAGTTATAGGGCACCCACGGTGGACATTCCTATTCAGGTTTTTTTTTAACAGGAAAATTGTCTTTATTTTACATTTAAAAAGCTGACTTTCAATTCCAGATCCAGGTTGTCATTCAGAGTCATAACTGTAACCAAGAGTCACAACCAGCTTTTATCCTACTGCCAAGGTTTCTGCATCTGATTTTGGCCAGGTAGAGAGCATACGTGTGTGGACAGAGACGCAACCGGAGGCAAGAATGAACTTGTATTCAAAGTCGGCTATGAGCCAGACTCTTCAAATATGTTATCACATCTAGTCTTTCAAAATATCCTGAAATCCTGAAATAGGTATTACTCTTATTAATAGGTATTTTACAGAGAAGGAAACTGAGGCAGCTGGCAATATTTTTTTAAGGACAAAAGGCCCTTCATGAAATCAACTACATTATATTGCCATCCAAAGGTAAACAGGAAAAAAAACAAAACAAAACAGTCAGTTCTTTTTTTAAGAAAATAAATTTAAAACAACTTTTAAAATAAGTATTTTGAAATTAAAAAGTATCTGAACATTTTACCTCCCACAAACAATTCTTATTAAGTTACTCAAGCATGGGCACCTGGGTGGCTCAGCCAGTTAAGCATCTGCCTTCTGCTCAGGTCATGATCCCAGGGTCCTGGAATCAAGTCCCATATAGGGCTTCCTGCTCAGTGAGGAGTCTGCTTCTCCCTCTCCCTCTGTCTCTCGCCCTCGCTTGTTTTCTCTCTTAAATAAATAAATCTTAAAAAAAAAAAAAAAAAAAAAAAAAGTTACTCAAGCATGTACTCCAGCAAAATGAGGGCATAAACCAAGAAAGAGGAAGACATGAGAAAAGGAAATGCTACTTCCAGCCATGGAGAGGAGAAAAGAGAAATGCCAGGATGACAACTCTGTTGGACACCTAGAGAACAATCAGAATCCAGAATGGCACAAAAAGATAAAGGAATCTGGGCATAAAAGCTTAGGGAAATGAGACTTAACTGATGGAATTTAGAGCCTAAAAAATTTTGAGAGGCAAGTAATACATGGACAAATAAAAAGCAATTAGAAATACTTGAAAAAAATGTTTCAGAGAGTCAAGATCCAATTATGAAGAAACTCAAAGGTGACACAAATTTAAACAACTGGTTAAGAGTCTCAGGGGTTCCTGGATGGCTCAGGCAGCTCAGGTCCTGATCTCAGGGTCTTGGGACGGAGACGCATCAGGCTCCATGCTCAGTGCTGAGTTGGGTTGAGATCCTCTCTCCCTCCCTCTGCTTCACTCCCCACCCCCCCACTCGCACACTTGCTCTCTCTCTATCACCAAAATAAAAAATAAAATCTTTAAATCAAACAAAGAAAGAGTTTGATGGAAAGAAAGAACCCATTCAACTTTGGTGCCAGATATATCCTCCTTTGATTGCCCAGGAATCCTGACACCAGACCGACGGTAACAAGTCTAAATTTAATCTTAATATAAAAAGCAACTAATTATATTTAGAGATATGTAATAACATAAATGTTGTCTCTAGATTTTCAACTTTAATAATAATTTATGAGTAAGTAGGTCAAGTTAAAAGCAAAACACAAAACTTGCTGGTTATGGGTTCCAGGCTTTGGACCGTTAAGGTGTCATGGACAAAGAGCAAGAATGGTAGGGACAGCCCCAAACCTCCTTGACTTACAAAAGGGGAGTTAAGAAATATTGTCAAAGTTGACAAAGAATAACAAAGGTGATCTAACAGACAAACTAAAAATAATATAAATACCGAAATTGGGGGAGATTAAAAAAAAAAAAAACAAAAAACAGTTCAAGGAGCTACACTCTCATTTTCAATTAGAAGTTAAAAGTTGATAAATCAAAAAATGGTGATAAAAGCATACTAGGGTTAAGGAAGTAACAATCAAAGAATTAAATACAGAAACAGTTAAAATAAAACCTAAAAGTCTCCCTCTGTGAGCCTTGAGGAGGTGAAGGAAACCATTGTTTTTCAACAAAAGTCCTTCTGTACTACTGGATTTGTTACTAAGCGCATAGATCACTTTGACAAAAATAATTTTCTATGACACTTTTCAGAAAAGGGAAAACACTAAAATTATTACTAAAAATTGGGAGGGGCAAGCAAATGTTATCACTGAAATTATATTTAAGAGTGCAGATAACGGGTGCCTGGATGGTTCAGTCAGTTAAGCGTCTGCCTTTGGCAAAGATCATGATTACGGGGTCCTAGCATCAACTCCCACATCAGCCTCCCTGTTCAGCAAGGAGTCTGCTTCTCCCTCTCCCTCTGCCCCTCTGCCTACTTCTGTTCTCTCTCTTTTTCAAATAAATACATAAAATCTTCAAAAAAAAAAAAAAAGAAGAAGAAGAAGAAGAAGAAAGAGTGAGGATGAAATATTTTTTCTTATACAATGTTACTCAAATAAAATTTTTCTATAAGAATATAAAGTCCTACTGAAGCCAAGCTGTGTTCTTCATTATAATTCTGTTTTCTGGTTCATGTGTAATAAACATGTATCCCCTTTGTAACCAGATTTTTTTTTTAAATCTTTAGTGTGATCAGTGGTCAAAGTCAGTGTGCCAGGCGGCTAGGAGCCCAAACACCTACATGTCCCCAGCCTGATTTATGAGCTTTGAAGGGCAGCAGGAACAGCACAGTAATTTTCAGGGACAATGTGTTTTAACATTACCACCTCTCCACTTGTATATGCTACCGTAAAGAAACACCACAAAGAAAGGTGTGACTGCTCAGAAAAGGTCCCCTTTAAGAGATAACAAAGTCATTACATCATATACCTAGAAAGAATCTTACCTAAGATTAGGTACCTAAGAAAATCACAAAAAGCTTTTTAAAGCTTCTTAATAGACAGGCATTTTTCCCATAAAGCTCACTGTTCAGTTGGGGAAGTGACATGGAGGATAAAGGTAGAAGTGAGGAAAATGGAAAAATGCTCTGTAAGTAGTCAACAGACTAGAGATCCAGTTCAGGCTCTACCATTAAATAACCACATGACTGTCCCAAAGTCATGCCGTCACCCTTCCCTGGCCTTGGGTTTTCTAGTAAAAAACAAAACAAAACAAAAAGATCAAACCTCACCCTGGTCCAATCTAAAGTCCTTTTCAGGGATGCCTGGGTGGCTCAGTCGGTTGAGCCACTGCCCTTGCCGCTGCCTTCAGCTTAGGCCACGAGCCCAGGGTCCCGGGATCGAGTTCCGCGTCAGGCTTCTTGCCCCTCGGGGAGCCTGCTTCTCCCTCTGCCTCTGCCTGCTTAGGTGTGCTCTCTCTCTCTGACAAATAAATAAAAAATCTTAAAAAAATAAAAAAATAAAGTCCTTTTAATTTCTCATTTATAAAAGCCTTGACTGACAGAATCAACGATAGGATGCCACTGCTATTCCCACTTCGCAGATGCTGGAGCAAAACAGATTTTATGATTAATTGAGGGTCAGTTGCCACCATTTTTCAAGCTTCTATTTAATCCATCAAAATATGTTGCCTTTGGAGGCTGTGTAACAAAGTGTGACATTCCACATTTAACTTACTCCAACTGTGGGGCACCTGGGTGGGTCAGTGGGTTAAACCCCTGCCTTCGACTCAGGTCATGATCTCAGGGTCCTGGGATCCAGCCCCGCATCAGGCTCTCTGCTCGGCAGAGAGCCTGCTTCCCCCTCTCTCTCTCTCTGACTGGCTCTCTGCCTACTTGTGATCTCTCTCTCTCTCTGTCAAATAAATAAATAAAATCTTAAAAAAAAAAAGTGGGTTAACTTACTCCAACTTTAAATAAAGCCCCCCAAAACCGAGAACTCCTGGCAGATTGCTTGTCTTGAATGACAATAGTCACAATGACTTTATTTTTTAAATTGCCTTAGCTCCTTGGCCAGAAAGTTTCGCAGGGCTGCATCAAATCAAACTAGCCTACTGTCTACATTTCTTCAGCTGTGGTCTTCACTGACTATCCAAAGTGAATGAAGATGTACTCAGCTTTGGACTGCAGAGTGGCTGTAATTGGGGGGATGGGACACATGAATCTGAGCAACTTTGTCTAAACCCAAAGCTAACTTCCATTTTTGCCCTAGTTTCAATCATTCAGTCATTATGCATAAAAGGTATTTTTTTTTTTGCTTTTGGGGGAGGGGTCCTTTTTCTCCTAGCTTTCCTCTGATATTAGGCAAGCCTAGTTCTTATTTCATATTTTTAATAACCATAGGTATACTGATCATATATCATATATTTGTGTGTGTGTATATTCATAAGCGCAGTTTAAAAGTCATTTGGGACCAAAAAAGATCCCCCTAAATTACTGTAAATTACTGGACCATTTTCTATGTGCATTTATTACTAAGTCCATTTCTGTAACAGTTACAATAAATATTCAAAACCACATTTACCTAAGTAAACTTAATACAAGATTATTTTGTAGCTTTTATGTACCATAGAAACTAATGTCATCCTTCAGAACGGCATCATCACTTTTAGAAAAACGTCATGTTTACATCACATACTTGAATTCCACCAGCCATTTAGAAGCCAAAGTACTGAGTACATGTCCACACTAACACTCAAAGCCTGGGGGAAGGCCAGCTGTAGAATGACTATCAAGTCTCTTTCAGAACAAGTGCTTCTCAGCATCACACCAACCCCGGAAACAAAATAAAGAACTCCTCCTTGCACAAGATCTCAACAGCACTGGGATGGGGAAGGAATTTCGGGTTACCAGTATGAGTCGAAGAGTTAGCTACAGCAAACCTCGTCCATTATACATATTTGCTGCGAGATCCAACTGAAAGCAGTCAAATATTAGTGACAAAGAAAGGCTTGACTGTATTTTTAAAAGAGCACATAATGTCTCAGCAGAAGTTTTAAACTAAGGCCTCTGCATCAAAGCAATTTCAACTTTAAGATAAAGTCTAAGGCAGGTTCTAAGAAGAGGAGTTTCTTTCCATGGCAGTGAACGGCCCCCCCAGTGCAGGCAATCTGGAACCAAGTGGTCCAGCTGGCACAACCTCCACCAGGCCATCAACAGCCTGATCCCCCTTGACCTCACTGGTTCCATTTCGAGCTCCAGCTTGGTTTCTCCTCTGGAACATTAAATCTTAGGGTACCACAACTGAAACAATCTTTATGTCTGTGAATATATTTTCCTGTACAGTCTAACGTAAAAATCATCACATCAAGAAAACCCTAACAATGTGAAAGGGAAGAATCATAACAAAACAAGCTCCTGATCCGTTGGTATTTTAGGTTACTAAGTGCAACATAATAAAACTCCTGACCCAATTTCCACACAATTGATTTTCCAGCCCGCAACTACTTCAGCACGGAGTTGCTAATTACATCACTGTGCTGTGTGGTCATTACATCACTCAGCTGGGAGCAGCAAGGCCTACCAGGCAGTGTTCACTTTTCTAGCTTGCTTTTCCTAAGAGTGGAGAGACTGCAGACCACCTACACTACCAAGAGTCCCTTTCCTTCCCATGCTCAAAAATGTTCTAGAATTTACCTCTGTGTCACATCCCAATGGACCAAGCTCTGGGGCATCTGTCTTGGAGTGGACAGGTAAGGGGGTAAGGGTTTGTGCCCAGAAATCTATATCACTATTCCAGATTCTGGACAAAGTCAGCTATGTGTTTTATGAGAATCACTCCAAAACTACTTTTTTCCCCCACTCCTACCTCTACGTGTTTCCAGGTCCCCAATCTCTTGGGACTTCCACGACCCTGGAAGAACCTCACCAGAGGCTCTTCTTATCCTTTACCATTCCAACACCCAGAGACGCACTCCCTTCTTCCAGCTTCCCAGATCCTTCGGAAAGAAACGTGGAAGGACACACACGCACGCGCGCGCATGCACGCATCCCAACAAGCATGCGCACCCTGGGCACCGGGACTGTGCCCCCCTGACTTCGGGCTGACTTACTTGAGGAAGTACCTCTGGCCAGTGGCCGTGAAGGTCATCTCCCAGCCCGGGGGCAGTGGCAGCTCGTCGGTCACATCGTAAGACTGCTGGCGGAGGTGCGCATGCTGCTGCGCTGGACTGCCTGCAGCACCCGCGCCGGTGCCCAGCTGCAGGGACGCGGGCGACGAGTGTGAGCGGACGTGCTGGGCGCCGCTGGCCAGCCGGGGCCCGGGGTGGCCGCCGGACGAGTCGGTGCTCGACTGGCGCGAGTGCGAGCCAGAATCAGGCTCCTTGAAAAACGACTCCGGCAGGATCTTCTTCCGCCACGAGCTGGGCTTGGGGTTCATGACCGAGTTGAAGAGGGCTTCGAGGTCCGTGTCTAGGTCCTGCGTGACGTGGATCACTTGCTGCCCGGGAGGCGGGAGCGGAGGGGGCACCGAGGCCGGATTCATCTTCTGCGAAGAGAAAGGAGGTCAGGTCAGCCTTTTATTTAATAAAGTCAGAGGAGGGTGTCCGGGGACAGAGAGAAACAAAAGAAAAAGAGTAGAGTGATAGGTGTCCGCCTCAGGATCCCAGACGCTCAGCGGTAAGGCCAGCCGGATGGGGGAGGGGTCCCTCCCGGCCTGGAGAATTATGCAACTTTCTCGAAGCAAGTTAAGTTGCCGGGAGGAGGACGAGAAGGAAGGGCGGGGGTGGGGAGGGGTAGTAACTACACTCGGGAGGGTACCGATCCGTCGGTGGCGAAGGACAGGTCTCAACCTTCCCGGGCAGACAGCCCCCTAAAGTCTCAACCGAGCCAGCTCCACGGCATCGCGACTCCGGAAGCCCGAGGAGCCTAGGCGCCCAGGGGTGGAACGGGGTGAGCGGGCGCGCTCCAGCGGGCTCTACCTGGGCGCGCAGCGAAGCCGAGTCTGGCCGTGCGGCGGCCGCCGTCCCGCCCGAACTCGTCGTCCGGCCTCAGTCGCTCGGGTGCGACCCGAGCTCGCGGGCTTGTAGCCGGGGCCCGGCTGGCAAATCCCGACTTGGTGCCTGGCAGCCGAAGGGCTTCGGCTCTCACATCCCCCGAACTGGCCTCAGGCGTTCGCGCTCCGCGAGAAGGAGGCGGAGGAGAAGCAGAGAGTGCGGCCGCCGCGGCTCCCGGACTGTCCCATAAACAAAGTTTGGAGCGAACTCCCACTCCCAGAAAAGAGGCGGGCCCGAAAGTTGAGCTGTTGAATTATGCATGACCTTCTAGTCCTGAGCCTGCCTGCCCCCGCTGGTCCCTCCCCTTCCTCCTCCTTCTCGTCCTCCTCCTCCCCCACCCGGACTCCAGAAAATCTTGGGCGTGATAGGTACTTCGCTGGGTGAGAGGAGACGGGTGCCCCCCATCCACTCCTCCCGGCCGCGCAGACCTTTCCCGCGGAGCCCTGGACTGCATTCCTTCGAGTTTACCGCGGACTTAGGGCAGGATCAGAGGGAAAGTGGCTGCGCCCTTTGAATCAAGGGCTTGTAGACCGAAACTAGGGCTGGGGGCGGCGGAGGGCACGCGAGCGAGCGGCCCAGACCGAGGGAGGGCTGGTCCTGGCTGCCGCGCCCTCCTCGGTTCTTGGCGTCGAGGCTCCGAGCGCCCAGAGCGCCGCGCTGATCCGAGGTTCTGCCTGAGGGCGGGTTCGGGTCCGCCCTGGCGCGGGGAGGCAAGGCCAGCCTTTCCACGGGAGGCTGCTTAGCGCTTGTGACCATATTTGGTCTGGCGAGGAGGCATCTTGGCTGTGTCTGCTAGAGCGCAGACGGTGCCCAGAAAGTGCCTCTGTCACTCGAGCTGCGGCTTTGCCAGTGGGTGCGTTGTGAACAAACAACCTTGAAACCATTCATCAGTGCTTAGTCTCCTCCCGTGACTCGGGTCATTAGAAATTGAGAAGAAACCTGGTCAAAGCTGGGTACTGGAAAGGGAGAGCAATCGCGCCCCCCTCCCCCGCGACATCCGCGCGGGTTGTGGGAGGATTGGAATGTCCCTGACGCCCTCCAGAGAGCCTGGAGCCGGGATGGAACCCGAGCAGGTGGCTGGGAGTAGAGAGGGTGCGCCAGTGACCCGAAAAAACCACCCACCCTCCCACCGGCTGGATCTAGGAGAGGGGTGGAGACCCCCAGTCCCTAGATCTAGCTTGGCAAGACGCTGCGGGAAGTGGGAGGCAGCCTTGGCCTTCGGAGCAGTTCAATTCCTTCCTCCCTTGTCCCCTCTCTACTGGGGGGAAAGGGAAAGCGGCTGCAAGGTAAGTCACGTTTCACAAAGCCCCTACCCCATGCCATTTGATTCAAACAGAAGTTTATGAAATAAGTCAAATGAGGCAACAGACAGTCTGGACTTAACAGTGGTCGAACATAACGATGTTTCCACTTTAGGATGGTGCAAAAGGGATGTACATTCAAACTTTACTTGGAATTTTGAATTTTGACCTTTCCCCGGCTAGTGGTATGCAGTGCCATACTCTTGATGTTGGGCAGCCCTCCCACCAGAAGGGTAAACAACTTACACTTACAGCCATTCTGTAACCATATAACAATTGTCTTTCACTTTCAGCACCGTAGTCAATAAATTACTTGAAGTATTCAACAGGTTGTTATAAAATAGGCTTTGTGTTAGATGATTTTGCCCAACTGTAGGTTAATGTAAGTGTTCTGAGCACATTTCAGATAGGCTAGGCTAAACTATGATGTTCGGTATTAAATGCACTTTTAACGTAGGGTATTTTCAGTTTACCATGGATTTATCAGGACCCCATCCTACCTAAATTGAGAAAGATTTATAAAACACTTTGAACAACCCATCTATCCTCTTCCTTAAATAAAATCGTATTAAGTGCAAGTATTGCACCTCACTATTTTTATAAGGATGAAATAAAGTCTAAATCTGGAGTTGTTTTGAAGGAGAAAGTTTACAGGAAATACAAGACCACCCCATAGTTTTGCCTTGGAAAAGGCCAGGGACTATTTTGGGGCCACTTCCTGAGTGGCCACTCCTTGTCACTGCCCACAACAGAACAGAGCCCACTGATATGAGGCACCTGTCACCCCAGTATCTGTACTTGAGGTGTGCTCTGATTCCAGACTCTCCAGAGAGTGGAAAAAATCAGGGCTGCCTCAGAGAAAGACATGGGTCACCTGCAAAGATAAGCAGAGCATAAGCTCCTTTCTAGAGCCTCTGGAACCCCAGATTTCCCATGCAGCAAAACACTCTGCCCATAGGACCAGCAGAAGGAAGGGGGAAGCGACAGGTCACTCCACTGGAAATAGTATCAGCAAGCTATCGTCAGAAGCCACCACAGTTACGACAGTGGGGAAACTAGCTATGGAACTAGAGGAAGTGACAGGGACCAAAACGGTTACTAATCAGAAGCTGCAAGACTAACTTGATTAAAGGATGGAAACTTGAGTCCAGCCCTACTCCAGGAAGGTCCTCACCCAAGAAGGAAGGGCCTGCTTTTGTAAGGAGTACTTGGCCAGCTACCAGAGAAGAAAATGCTGAGGGAGCCATGAGAATCAGCCAGTGAGAATCAGGGCTGGGATTGGATGGGCAAGGACGCTGTCTTCATTCCTTGCCAAGCTTCAAGAAATAGTGGGAGACAGAGAAGTTGATGCCTGAAAAGGAAATTGCCCAGATCACAGGATAACCCAACCCAAAGGGAAAACCCCCAGTTCCCAGAGAGCCTATATGATGTGATGGTGGATGGTTGAAGACATTTGCTCTGTCCTTCAAACAACAGCTTCGAATGATACCACATTTACAGGTGCCTTGTGTCAGGTACTACCCATGCGAGGCAGCATGGTATAGAGACTAAATGTATATTCCCTGGAGCAAAATACTTGAGCTCTCTATTGCTGGGTTCCTCCTTTGTAAGTCAGGTACAGTAACAGTACCCACTTCACAGGGTTCTAGGTTAAAACACTACAAATTTTATCCGCTGACCCATGATAGAACACAAGTTTTGGAGGGCCTAGCTCTACTCTTTATATTGGGCAAGTAACTTCGCTTCCCTAAGTCCCAGATTATTTGTTTACAAGTTGGAGATAATATCGTGGCAGTCCATGACATTGCTGCTTTGCAGCAGACCACCCTCCTGTTAGTCACACCCTCATGGAGTCCCTTCCATCTTAAATCTGGACTAGGCCAATGACTTTCCTTAACCAGAAAAATACAGCATTGAATATGTGCTAACTCCCCCAACCCCACCGTAACCCATAAGAAGGGGTGGAAGTTTCTATTGTTGTATTTTTGGAACACCTAAGTCCCCAGATAAGTCCAACTACCCCACTGGAGAAACCACATGGAGAGGGAGAGGCCCTGAGATGTGTGGAGAGAGGGAGAAGTCCAGCCACCCCACATCTGAGCTGAGCCCAGCCCCTAGGGGCCCACCAGGTGACTGCAAACACATTTGGGACCACCATCAAGATGAACAAAAGAACCATAGAGCCTAGCCTAGCCCAGATTGCAGAACTGTGAGTGAATACAATGGCTATTGGTTTAAGCCACTGAATTTTGGAATTTTTTAAAATGGAGAATGAGCATTCTAAGGATTAAAAAAGAAAATGCAAATAAAGTTCTTTTTTTTTTTTTAAGATTTTATTTATTTGACAGAGATCTCAAGTAGGCAGAGAGGCAGGCAGAGAGAGAGAGAGAGGAGGAAGCAGGCTCCCCGCTGACCAGAGAGCCCGACGCAGGGCTTGATCCCAGGACCCTGGGATCATGACCTGAGCGGAAGGCAGAGGCTTTAACCCACTGAGCCACCCAGGTGCCCCAATGCAAATAAAGTTCTTAACACAAGTTGTTATATACAAAAGCACTCAAATGACTGTGATTTAAGCCTCAGGGAGACACAAAGAAGATAGTATATTTTATATCCCCCATTTTACAGATAAGGAATCTGGCCCAGTGAACTTGGCATTTTGTCCAAGTACATACAGTGAATTCACGAAAAGACCCTCAGACTCAGCCCAGGATTTATCCTCCATCAGAGTGCTTCTTCTATTCTCCCATCCTGTGGGAGTCACCATTTGCTCCCTGGTATTGTCATTTTAAATCAGTGTGCTCCCCCCTGCATACTTATCTCAGAGAGAAACTCCACAGTTTTCATAAGATAATCAATTGAGATTTAGCAAATTTTTCTCTCCACTTGCAAAGACTTTCCACTAAAAGTTGATTTCTGCTTACTAATCTTTCCCTCAACACACTTCCTACTGAAAACTCCCCTGAGCTGTCCATCTCTCCTCCCTCTCTGTCTGCCTCCAACCAATAGCAAGTGACTCTTTATCCTGTGTCCCTCAAAACCATCCTTCCTTTCCAGCTCCCACAACAAGACCTAATCTCAAAATGCTTGCAGTGACCTCCTACCTGGTTTCTCTGCCTCCAGTCTCTCCTTTCTGGCCTATTTTCATGATGTCATTCCCTGGCTCACAAGCCTTTAACAGCTGCCCACACGAATAAAGGTCAGAGCTATCAATCTAGCACCCAAGGACTTGGAACAAACTGCCATCTTCATTGCTTTCTGACCTTGATTCTTACACAAATGTGTCTTCCTCCACTCCCCCCAGGCTCTGACCCAAGCATATTTAGCCTGCTTCTTTGCTACATATATCTTTATTTGAACCCTGCTCAAAATTGCCTTCCATATTCTATTGTCAAGCCTCCATTAGTCTTTCTCCCCCAAATTCATATTATTCTTGTCTTTTCCTTTGTTTTCTAATGTTTCTTTGACACAATCATATGTAACACTGTCTTAGAGTCTTTTACCTCAGTTATCTCTTACCTCCTCAACTATAGCTGCTGGGGCTGGAAGAATCCTACATTTCTTTATGGACTTGCTCCTTTGAAGCCCATCTTTCCTTATTGAGGGCATGATGGCCCTTTACATGATTTAGCCCATTCTTCTTTTAGCACCCACTGGTGTACTCCTAACAGTTTGGAGGGTAGCCTCTCACCATTTGTTACAGTTTTGGCACTTCATATGGAATCAGCTCCTGAAGAGAATTGAAAGCGCTTTGAGGACAGGTCTAAGAGGGCTTCGTTTTCTTCCTGTTTGTCCCCACGCATGATAAGGTGTTCTCCACACCACCAAGTTCAGTACCGGTGGTCACCCAGCCCAATGGCTGTTGTCTTGACTTTGTCATCTGCCATATTTGCCTCAGGAAAGCCACAAGCTGCTTTCCTCAGCCCTGCCCCTCTGGATTGTTGACTTGGTGTGGGTGACTGATTCCAGCTAAGGCGAATGGTCAGAAACTTGGTGGGGTGGTTAAGTTGTTAGAGGACTCCAGCCCAGAAGCCCTTGAGGCAGAACCTGCCTGGGCTTGCTGAACCAGTATAGAGAAAATTCCCAGAGCAGGATCACCATTAGCAACCGAAGAGGAACTAAGCAGACAAGGACCTTGAATAGATAAGGATTTGAATAATAGAATAAAAAAGAGTCCAGAAAACTGTTGCATAAGATTAATCTTTATTTCTCTAAGAGGATCAGAGTTGACCACTTCCTTGACAAACCAAATGTGACACTTGTGTATGCATAATTTACTGCATCCCAGATGTCTAGCACAATGTCCAGCCTACGGCAAGTTTACAAATACTTAAGTCAAAATGAGTTGGTCGTGCCACACATTTTTGCACTTACCCTTTGCAGGTATAGGTCTCACTTCCAGGCTTCACTTTGGTGTTCCTAATAAATGCATCACTGGCATGATCATAAGGAAGATAAATTTGATGATGATGGTGGATGGGACTGTGTTCTGCCTCATGTTATCTCTTGCTTCAGCACTGCAGTTGGACTAGAGGAAAGGAGGATTTCTGAGATTTAGTCTTTACTTGGGTACTGTGTGCCAAGTAGTTTATCCTCTAGTATTTTTGCTTTTTTTTTTTTACTTTTTTGTACTGGGGAAGATATTTTTAAATGGAAAAAATAAATTAATACGTATTTTCTTAGAAAAATAGAGATTAGCTATCAAGCTATATTGCAAAGCTATCTTGCCAATCACAGGATAATATTAACTAGAAGAATCCTAAATATTTAACAAGATGTTTATGAAAGCTTAATATCTAATGAAGTTTTTAGTAGCTATCTGAAATAGTACTTCTGGGAGTGCCTGGGTGGCTCATTGGGTTAAGCGTCCGACTCTTGGTTTCAGCTCAGGTCATGATCTTAAGAGTCCTGAGATCAAGCCCTGCCTTGAGCTCTTCAGTCAGTGTAGAGTCTGCTTAACATTCACTCCCTCTCATTCTCCCTCTGCCCCTCCCTCCACTCATGTGTGCTCTCTCTCTGTCTCTCTCTCTCTCTAAAATAAATAAATAAAATCTTTTTTTATTTTTATTTTTTTATTTTCTAAGTTTATAATATGTATAAACTTACGGAGAGAATACTCACTTTCATAATGATAATATATGAAATTATTTTGACCAAACCACCTAAAACATCATTTTTATTTTTTTTAAGATTTCATTTATTATTTGACACAGAGAGAGAGTGTACAAAGGGGGAGTGGCAGGTAGAGGGAGAAGCAGACTCCTTGCTGAGCAGGGAGCCCGATGTGGGGCTCCATCCCAGGACCCTGAGATCATGACCTGAGCCAAAGGCAGAGGCTTTAACCCACTGAGCCATCCAGGCGCCCCCCTCATTTCTCTTCTTACAGTCCTTTTTAAAATATGAAACAGAACTTCTGAAGATAATTTACCAATGTGAAAAAGATCATTTTTATTATTTTTGTAGAAATATATCTGGAAACAAGTATCTATGAACACTATAATTACAACTTTGTTAAAAAATATGGGAACAAATGAATGAAAAGATGCTAAAAATAATACCTAAATGCTAAAAAATAAAAAAGGTGAATGTTTCTTTCTGTGTACTTAATTTGTGTAAATCTACAAATGCATTACATGGTAGAGAAATTGAATCATCATTCTCAGAAGTCCAAACTATATTATTAATTCCATTTGGGGTATGATGGGAGAACTAATTAGCAGTGTTTGGAGGTAAATTTTAAGGTTCTCAGCATTATTTATATGTTCAAGAAATATATATATTGTTTGAGTACCCACTGCATGCAACACCAGAAGTGATCTTTCAAGCTAAACTTGGAAGAGTCTGCCACATGATAGGACAGTCAATGGTTGACGATGTCATTGAACTCCTCCCTCTACCCAAATAAGTCCCAGATCTGGTTACACCAGCTGTTCAAGCCACTGCCCTTCTTCTGTCTTATTTGTCACACTGACAGGATCCCAGGATATACAAGCTGTACTCTTATCCCTCTGTCTCAGCATTGTCCAGACTCAAGTGAAGCCACCTTTCATGCCTGATCAGAAAAGGTCAGTCCCTTTTGGAGCCAAGAGGAGGGGAGGAGCAGTCAAACCAATGTGGGATGGAGAGAGGGCCCAGGACTCAAATTCTGCTCCAGAGGAGCACTGACCTGATGGACATGACTTCAAGTCACATTTAAAAATGAGAAAAGTTTTCTTAAAAAATACATATTTACAGATAATCTTAAAGAGTGAATTTATTCTCATGTAGTTTCTGCCACATAAGTCTTAATGGGACCATTTGACCATAGACATTTCCATGTAGTCATAATAATTATAAGTTGTTAGTACTTCAATTATCATGGTAATAGCAAATAATATTTATATGTTTTACAGACTATAAAACAATTTCACCTGTACAATTATACATGAATCTTACAGTAACTCTGAGAATTGGCAGACAAGCCTTACTAGGTATCATATTATACAGAAGAAAACAAAGGTTCAGGAAACTTTGTGCCTTGCCAAATGTCATCATCTTGTAAGAAGAGAGCCAGAACACAAACCCTGTAGTGCATCTATGTTTTCATATTATATTTCTCTCAAAACTTATTTTTTTAAAGATTCTATTTATGAGAGAGAGGGAACACAAGCAGGGAGAGAAGGAGAAGCAAATTTCCCACTGAGCAGGGAGCCCAATGTGGGGCTCTATCCCAGGACCCTGAGATCATGACCTGAGTTGAAGGCAGATGCTTAACCATCTGAGCCACCCAGGTGCCCCATCTCATAACTTACCTTTTAAAATATTTATTTATTAATTTATTTTAGAGGGCAGTGCAGGGGCAGAGGAAGAGGGAGAGAGATACTCTCAAGCAGACTCCTTGCTGAGCCCAATGTGGGGCTGGATCTCATGACCCTGAGATCATGACCTGAGCCAGAGCCACCCAGGTGCCCCTATTTCTCTGATAACTTCTTAACCAAATCAGAGTCTTAATTGCTTCCTCCTTTGTGAGATTACAGAATTCTGTCCCTCAAAAAGGGAGAGAGAGAGAGAGAGAGGATATTTCTAGTTCTTTTTCCTCCATTGACCTATCCCTCTAATATCCTTTCACAATTGCTTTGTCATCTAATGGCCATTCAGTGCACAGAGCCTCCTAAAACTTAATTCTAGTTGTCTCCTCCCTCTCATTGAATAAATGAAAACTCAGATGTGTTGGAGGATACTTAAAATGCAGTCAAACCCCAATTAATGGAGTCCTTGCATGTATTAAAGAGCCCTTTTGGGGTGCCTGGGTGACTCAGTGGGTTAAAGCCTCTGCCTTCGGCTCAGGTCATGATCCCAGGGCCTGGGATCAAGCCCCGCATCGGGCTCTCTGCTCGGCGAGGAGCCTGCTTCCCTTCCTCTCTCTCTGCCTGCCTCTCTGCCTACTTGTGATCTGTGTCTGTCAAATAAATAAATAAAATCTTAAAAAAAAAAAAAGAGCCCTTTTGTCACGTGAATCCTCACTACTAATTCATATGGGGCAGGCAGTCCTGACTTTTTTTAAAGGGTTTTATTTCTAGAGTTATTTTATAAATTGGTCATTTGAAAGTCTGAATGTGTTTTGTTATAGAAAAAAAAGTATATTACAAATGATGGCTAGTAACCACAGCCATCCTTGGGTGTGTCCTCGTCCTCAAGTTGAGTCTTTCTAGATCCTTCGAGGACTGGTGTGGGAGAAGGAGAACACAGAAAGGGGTAGATGTGTTCTACAATAGCTGCTAGAGGAGGGTCTTGAAGGGTCAAAGCATTTCCTGTGACTCCAGGACTACCTGGCTGGGGAAATTCACATTTTCTGTATCAGACATTCTCAAGATGTGGGAGGAAAAGTAGTTAAGGCCTCCTCTTGGCTTCAGGTAAAAAATTAGGTTCATGTAAGCAAAAGGAAGCAGTTATAAGGATCCTGCATGGAACATAAGGAAGTGCATACCTCCCTCTTTCTCCCTCTCTTTCCCTCTCCCTCTCTGTCTCTTGTCTCTGCTTCTCTCTACATTATCTACATCATTGTTTCTGGACAAATTAGCTTTTTCTGCTCTTCAGTCTACATGGTACATGGTTTTCTATGCCTCACAATTACACTTATTACAAGCCGTTCCTCTTTCTTTTTTTAAAAGATTGTATTTGTTGATTTCAGAGAGAGAGTGAGCGAGAGCTAGCACAAGTGGAGAGGGGGAGGAGAGGGATAAGCAGACTCCCTGCTGAGCAGGGAGCCCGATGAGGGGGCTTGATCCCAGGATTCTGGGATCAGGACCTAAGCAGAAGGCAGACATTAATGGACTGCACCACCCAGGAGCCCCTGCAAGCAGTTCCTCTTAAGAGAAATGGACTTTTACCGCAGGTCTAAATCCCCAGGGAAAGGTCTTTGATTGGTTTAATTTGAATCAGGTGTCCGTCTTTGGACCAATCACTTTTGATGGGGCGGAGGAAGAGCAAGGGCAAGAATAAGTGCGAAGAGCATAACCCCAAAGGGAAGACGGGAAGCCACCGGAAAAGAAGGTCCAGGCAGAGAACCCCAGAGACGGAGTAACTGCCTGAGTTCATATGCTTGGTGTTTCTCAACATGAACACAAGTCTTTCAGCTGTTGGCCTTTTAGAAATGAATCACAGCAAAATAGTTGGAGGAACCACGTGATGCTCTTGACAGCTAAACAGTTTTAGGGCTACCTACTAACCTAGAGGGTGCTCATTGTGATTCTACTAAATCATCATCTCCCGCTTTTTGAGCAGAGATTTCAGGCAAGAGACATTCATTCTCTTTATTTCCTCCCACCTGCCAAAATTTTGTGTTTCACGGAAGGGAAAATAATCTGCAGATATTTGAGGAGAGTTTTACTTAAAACACCTTGATAAAATGCCGAAAGAAAAGTGAATGAGACGATCCCTGAGATTTATCTACCACTTTCTCTGAAAGCATCAATTGAGGCTGTTCCCTCATATAGGCTGTAGAGCCAGGAGTTCAATACCAGAGGTCATAATAATTTAGACTTTGGTTAAAATAAAATACAATATAATATAAAAATAAAACTGGGGGCGCCTGGGTAGCTCAGTGGGTTAAGCCTCTGCCTTCGGCTTGGGTTGTGATCTCAGGGTCCTGGGATCAAGCCCCAGAGCATCGGGCTCTCTGCTCAGCAGGGAGCCTGCTTTCTCTTTCTCTCTCTCTGCCTGCCTCTCTGCCTACTTGTGATCTCTCTCTGTCAAATAAACAAATAAATTCTTTAAAAACTATATAAAAAAATAAAAAATAAAACTGGTTAAAGGCCTGAAAGGAAAAAAAACCTCTAGAATTTTAGTCTTCCACTTCTCTTGTAATTATTACAAGACTGCCTTAACTAATCAAATATGGCAACGTAGACCTTTCAATGAAAAAGGACTAAGTTGTGATGTTGATTGAAACACATTCTCAAGGGAGAAATCTATCTCTTCTGTCTGTCCTGGGGACAGGTATATTAAGTGTCCCAGAACTGAAACTTCTTTATGTCGCATCACAAGGTAAGGTCTTAAGTTAGAAGTGAATGGACTCCATTCTTAGAACCAAAATTTGTCACCAAGAGAGCGGGACCCTTTGGATGAATTACCCGACAACTCAGGAGCAACAGTTACAGTCATTCCTCTGCATGAGCTCCTGCCGACACTCTACTCACCAGAAGACATCACAGGGCTTTCAGAACATTTTTGTGTTAGTGTTTGAACACCCCACAAAGAGACTGCCAAGAAATAAGTCTGTTTGGCTCAAAGGACAGACACAGTCTGGTGGTTAATTTCCTTTTTGCTAATGAATCCTCCCTTTGACTTTCTGGACAGCTTGACCAAATAATTTTGGAGGCCAAACTTTATAGCCTTCAAAGCAAACTGTTGGTATGAAAGAGACCAGACCATTTTACCTAAAATCGCCAAAAACCTTTGTGCCAAGGCCAGATTTTTATCCTTAGACAATCTTTTATGTTTCACCACTACCGTTGGGGGTTGTTTTTTGGGGGAGAGGAAATAAGAACCCCACATACAGGCATCTTCCCACCTGGACTTATTTACTTGCAAAGGAAACCTCTTGGTGACCACAAAGTCCCACCAAAGAAAATCCCAACCAAGTTTATTCCTGTGCCAGTTTCATTAATCCACAGCTTGGAGCAGCAGTGTGTAGCTGGTCTGGGAACAAGACTGCTCTTTCTTTCGGTTATCACAAATCCATCTGAACTCAAAAGGGCCTCACTTAAATCAGGAATTTCTAGCGTTCTCAAAATGCCATGTCATTTGAATTTGCAGTTTGATGATCTAAAGGAAACAAACAAGATCCCTACCACTGGCATCCAATGGAAGAGAGAAAGGAGGGAACCATGAAAGTAAATCCAGGAAAACACTGAAAGTGAACTTGTCCTTCAGCAAACAGACAAAATGAACCTCTAAGTTCTAGACGACACTAACATGTTCTGTGACTCCTCTGCAGAGTTAAGTTAGAGTAAATTGGCCAGCAGAAATACCTGTGTTATAAGGTAGTTATCTGTTTAATCTTCAATATTCAAACTTTTCATCAAGAAACAAACCAAAAAAAAAAAAAAAAAGGAGAAAACAGATGATTACTTGGAAAATAACTAGCAAGAATTACTTGTGGGTCAGTTCAGTTCCACCAGGAAGCAGACACCAAGATGGAATTAGATGAGCAAGAAATAGATTGGGGGATATGCCATAAAGAATAAAGGGCAGGGCTCCTGGGTGGCTCAGTTGGTTGAATGTCGACCAACTCTTGGTTTCAGCTCAGGCTGTGGATCTCAGGGTCATGCCTAGCTGGAGTCTGCTTGAGACTCTCTCTCCCTGTCCTTCTGCTCCTCCCTTCTGCTCTCTCTCTCTCTTTTTTCCTAAAATAAGCAAATAAATCTCTTTAAAAAAAAAAGGAATAGAAGAGAGAAGAAGGAAGAGTAGGCCAGGAAAGCCTTGAGATCGCCATGCAGATCTGACAACTGTGGAAGGAGGAAAGCGAAGGAAGGAGGGTGGGGTAGAAGTGCCTCAGACCACAGCACAGCGTGAAGAAAGTCCGAGCCAGGATGATGGGAAACTCTAGGTCAATGACTGACCATCAGGAGTGTCCCAGGATGGGCAAGGGTGGCTCAGCTGTAGCACCCGGCTGGGCTCATTCACCGGGAGACTGAGGAGATCGTGGCCTTCCCCATGGGCACGATGCAGTAATTGCACCGGTGTGGTGGTGGGAGCTGTCGGCTGACTGCTCCCATAGGAGATTCTCTCCTGAAGGGAGCTAAAAGCAGGGAACCCACACGGCTTTCAACACAGTCTATACTGACTGCATCAAAGAGAGAAACAGTCTATACTGACTGCATCAAACTCCTCCATCCGTTTCAGGATGCAGTTCTTCCGTGGCTCTCAATGACCTCTCTCCTGAGGGGAAACTATGTGGGTAGTGAGACAAATCACAGTCCCTGCTGTGGCCGTTAGTCTCGAGGCCAGAGCTGGCATTTATCTTCTCTCTCAGCTCCACTCTCCACCCTACGGTCTCCACAGCCGTTGCCATCTCCTCTGCAGGTGCTGATGGCTTGCCTACCTGGTGGGGAACTCAAACCCTCATTTTGAAGGGGGCCCAAGCCCTTGGAATCACACCCTTCTCAGGTGGGGGCTGCTGAGTATGTCCATTCACCGTTACAATGGGGCAAAATAAGCCCCAGAGGTACCAAGTGGATCACCCAGTTGTGCACATTCCTCCCTGCCTACCCCCTTGTGTAACAGCAGCCTTTACTCCTGCTGTTCAGGGTCATTGACCCCAGCCAGAATGATGGTGACTCTCTCTTGCTGTTGGCCCCTGGACACGGGAGTCTAAAGTGCATACACGCCATTCACAGATTCTAGTTAAGTAGTACTGTTGTCATGCCCCCTAGTAAGAATGTACTCCCTTTGGGGACCTGAACCTCTAACCCTATAGATTCCAAAGTTGTGAAGGGGGGAAGCACAAAGTTCCCCCAAAGGATCACTGGGAGTCATAGTAAGTGGATTCACTTTGGCTTTCATCCCTTTGTTCTTAGACTCATGCATTCTTCCTGTAAGTGACATAATATCTTCTGGAGGTCTTTGATTTGGTATATACACGGCACCCTGGAGGCCAGAGAATTGCCTAGAAGCTGGTGTTTTAGCTGTGGCATGACTATCAGGTTAGCTGATTCTAAATATTGCAGTATGTAATACAATCAGTGCAATTTATATCCAAGGGATGATTTCTACACCTCCTTCTCTCCAAAGTGAGTTCCCTGATCAAGTGCTATGTTGTGTGGGATTTTACGTCTATAGATGGGGCATGCTGTAAGTTTCCAGATAGTGGTGCTAACTGAGGCTCTGTAGGCATGAAAGACAAATCTACATCCAGAATAGTTATCTATTCCTGTGCAGACAAACTGGATGGAGGGGGCCTACTATAGTCAGCTTGCCAAAAGGCTGGTTGGACTCTTCTAGGAATAGCGCCATATTGGAGACTGTCTCCATTGTTGGTACACTGAACATTTAGAAGCAGCAGAAACTAGATTAGCTTTGGTAAGTGGAAGCCCATGCTGTTGGATACATGCATAGCTTCTGTCTCTGTTACTTTTCTCTTTTTTTTTATTGTTTTTAAAGATTTTATTTATTAATTTGAGAAAGAGCATGAGAGGGGAGAACGGTTAGAGGGACAAGCAGACTACCCCCTGATCAGGAAGCCCAATGCAGGACTCAATCCTGGGACTCCAGGATCATGACCTGAGCCAAAGGCTGTCCCCTAACCAACTGAGCCACCCTGTCTGTTACTTTTCATTTGTCTATAAAGTCAGTTCTGGGATGGTTGATGGCAAAGACTGGCTGCCAGCAACTAGCCAAATCCGTTTTGTGTACTTTTTTTTTTTTTAGTGCCTCTTCAGTGGTGAATACTTTTGAGTGGGCATTAATTTGTAACACAAAATCTTCATACTTCATGCCTGCTTTCATAGATTCATCTACACGCTTCTGCTTCTGACCTCTTGGTCTTCAGTGTTCCAGTCCTTTCCCTTTCAGAGTCATTGCACAGGAAAGTGTATATATTCGCATCTCAAGCAGTCACCTCTCCTTCCACACAAAGTAAATAAGCTTGGAATCCTTGAAGCTCTACCTACTGAGAAGTTTCTGAGCCACTGACCATTTTTGTCTTGCACCCACATACTGAACCAACTGATTCAGTTGGGCTTTTCCTTCCCCTGGCTGAGACCTTACAGAGAATGAGGGCACCTGTTATGTGTATGGTGGATGACACAAGGCCTGGGATACCTACTCATGCCATTTACTTACACCCTCTGATCCTGCTCAGGCTCCATCTCAGATGTACCACTACTCTTGGGCCTGTTCAATTGTATGACTTGATAGATCCAAAAGAATCCGGCTTAGAATAGGCAGTTCTAAATGCATGCTCACTTAGTGCCCCATGGCCAAGGGCTGCATCACCACCAGGTGCTAGTAACACACAAGAAACTGTTTCTCAAAAGATGCACAACTCCCTGCTGCAGATGACATGGCCTTGCTCTAGAAGTCCCAGCGACTATGTTGTTATTCTCCCACTGGGACTTACTATACATCCTACACTGTATCTTTTCCTACCTCCAACACTATAGGCTCTGCCGGGTGGTATGGTAAAGTAAGAGTGTTGCTCACACCACAACCTGTACCTGCTGTAGAGTCATTTCGAGCTCTGGGTCTCTCCCATAAATAAAGCCTTCCATGAATCCTAGTGTGTGGGCTACAGTAAGATTCCTAGATATGGACTATGTGCCTCTAGTACATAAAGAGACCCACCAGGCACTGTGTTCCCTTTTTCATAGTATGAGGTGCAAGATACATCACTCTGTGTTGTACTTTGCAGAGGTTGTCCCAAATTGCCCCTGACTACTGAATCCTTATAAACTTTACTCAAGAGGCAGATTTGTGAATCTTCATAGAGTTTGCTCCCCATCCTCTGGTGTGAATGTCTCCTCCCAAGGCTTCCAGCATCCTAGCCATATCTTGCTCATTCTGCCTGATCAGCACAGTGTCACTGATGTAATGAATCAGAGTGATGTTCTCTGGGATGTTCAGATGGTCCAGATCTATATATGAACTACAGATAACAGAGGGAAGGAGAATTAACCTGTCCCTGGGGGAAAACTACAAATAAATGTTGTCCCTTCCACGTGAATGCTGTTTCTGACCCTCTTTTCTAATTGGAATGGAAAACAACTCATTTGCCAAATCAACCACTCATACCAAGTACCTGAGGTCTTATCAGCAAGGAAAATGTGGCTGGCCCAGCAGCTGCAATCATGGCTGCTACTTGGTTGAGTTTGAAGTAGTGTCATTTCCTGCCTTCAGATTGGTAAATGAAACAGAGATGTGCTAGTGACCACCCACTTCCCTGCACACTTTAGTGACGGCACTAATCTCTACCACCCTCCACCCCCATCCCCAGAATGCGGTATTGGTTTTGATTTACTGTCTTGCTGGGAGTGAGCAGTTTGGCAGGGCACCATTTCGAAGGCTTCTCCTTGGCCCTATCCCCCCGGGATAGCTTTTACTCCACAGGCTAGGGCCCATATGGGATTAGTCCTATTGCCAAGTGTGTCACTCTCAATTACGTACTCAGACAGATGAATCTGCAGACCTACGGAATCTGCTCTAAGTCAGATTTTAGCCAAAACTCCATTTATTTATCTGGTCCCCATGTCCCCATATCTAACTGTAGACAAAGGGGCACGACAAAACTTCAGGGTCCAAATGTCACTATCAACTGAGAACTCCTATTTAATAATCCTTGAGACATCTGCATATTCTTTCTCCAGGATATAGTCACCCAAGAAAATAGCCATAGACTCCTTTGGAAATGGCTGTGAATCCTTCCAGCATTACTTGCCACGGTGTCCCGGGGTCCCTACTCCTGAGGACCTGGCCACCTCTTCAGACAGTTAGGCTCCTGACAACTGGCTCAGATCCAGGAATTGAGCAATGGTTTGTGATGTACTATTGGGGTGATCAGTCGTAACTTCCTGTTCCTTTATTTTTGCCTTATTCAGATTATAGATGTTAAGCCACACCCTTCAGGTTATTCGCACAGAATGTGAAGAAGGCTAAGGGATATTCTAAGTGCCGTCATTAAATGTCAAAGGTGACTCATTTAAAAATCAATCTTAATAGTCTAAAATATTTAAAGCCATGAACTTTCACTTCTAGGTACAAACAAAACAGAAACTTTTACATATGTTCTCCCAAAGATATGTATTAAAATATTCATAATTCCTAGCACTAAAAACTCTAAATTTAAAATACCCAAATACTCTTCAAGAGTATGCTGAATACATAAATGATGAGGCACTATGTAGCAACAGAATGTAGAATGTAAACAAACTGTAACTACAAACATCATATGATTTAACATCTGAAACCATCAGAGTCATTTCACCACATTCTGTTGTCAGAAAGGTCACAAAAGTCTACCCAGGTTTAATGGGAAAGATATAGATGCCACCTCTTTTTTTTTTTTTTTTTTTTTTTTTGGTAGGCTCCACATTCAGCATGGAACCCAACACAGGGCTTGGAACTCACAACCCTAAAATCAAGACCTGGGCTGAAATCAAGAGTTGAATGCTTAACTGACTAAGCCACCTAGGCATGCCAGCCAACTCTAGATCAGAAAGGAGCAAGGTCACACGGTAAGGTGATCAGGTGGGATGAGAAATATTGATATAGCCATCTTTGGAAAATATTACCTGCCACAGTAAGTTTCTTTCAATAATATTGAATAGATGCTGGCTGAGTGAGTACAAGGTATCTTTGTAATCTGAACATTAATTCTCAGGAGCTCCACTGAAACAATGAGATATAGGAAAGCAAAAGTCACCATAATAAAAATATTCACTAATATACACTCAAGCATCTCTCTCCATTTAATACTCGAGTATCTCTGATTATTGGAAGTGGTATTTATCCACCCATATGATGCAAAATGAAAAGGTAAATCTTACAAAAAAGAAAAGATTTCATTAGAGTATACAGTAGTCCCCCCTTATCCACAGAGACTATATTCCAAGACTCCCAGTGGATGCCTGAAACCACAGATATTACTAAATCATACATATACCATATCTTTCCTCTACATACATACCTGTGATAGAGTTTAATTTATAAATTACCAACAACAGGGGTGCCTGGGTGGCCCAGTGGGTTAAAGCCTCTGCCTTCGGCTCAGGTCATGATCCCAGGGTCCTGGAATCGAGCCCCACATTGGGCTCTCTGCTCTGCGGAGAGCCTGCTTCCCCCTCTCTCTTTCCCTGCCTCTCTGCCTACTTGTGATCTCTGTCAAATAAATACATAAAATCTTTTTTAAAAAATTACCAACATTATTAATAAAATAGAACAATTATACCAATACACTGTAATAAAAGTTAAGTAAATATGGTATCTCTCTCTCAAAATACATTATTGTACTAGACTCACCCTTCGTATGATGATGATAAAATACCTAGGGATGAGATGAGGTGAATGATGCAGGTATAGTGACGTAACAATAGACTACTATTAACCTTCTGCTAATACATCAGAAGAAGGATCATTTGCTTCTGGACTGCAGTTGACTGTGGGTAGGTGAAACCCCAGAAAGCAACACAGTGGGTAAGGAGGGACTACTGAATTTGGAATCTTATGTAACTGGTAGACCAGTCAACAACTGGAAAAAAAATCAGCAATGATCACATGTTAGTGGAATCACCTGAAAATCCAAAGATTAAGTAAAGGCACTAGGGAAAATTATTGAAACCCTTTGATTATTCCTGCTTATTAAAGTGAAGGGTATTCTGTGTTGTTAAAAATTATGTGCCCTCAAAAAAAAAAAAGCAATACTTAACCCAGTTTTTGTACATTTCAAGGACTAGCCCTTAGTTTCTATAATAACCTAACTTTGGTTACATATAAGATAAAATTATTTTTATAATTTTTCATTCTAATAATCAGATATAGTCCAAGTCAAATTTCTTCCTGTGAAGTTTTGATCCCTTTTTGAGTGGATTAACTTCAGTGGCCTTTTTTTCCACTACTGAGAAACAGCCTTCCTATAATCTTCATAAGCTTTCACCCTCTTCTGGGGGAGTTAAATATGAGCAACATCAATTAAAATTACTTCAGTGATAGTATTTTCAGAGCTTTCTTAGAAAGCCTATTATATTAGGTGAAATTAAACCTGAGATCTTACAAGAGTATTAGTTTTTGCCTTAGATATGAGAGCGAGGTGCATCTGTAGTTATCTGCCAGATACTCTTTCACCAACATTTATGGAGTGCCCATTTTTTTTTTTTAAGATTGTATTTATTTATTTGACAGGCAGAGATCTCAAGTAGGCAGAGAGGCAGGCAGAGAGATAGAGAGAGAGGTGGAAGCAGGCTCCCTGCTGGGCAGAGAGCGCAACACGGGGTTCAATCCCAGGACCCTGAGATCATGATGTGAGCCAAAGGCAGAGGCTTTAACCCACTGAGCCACCCAGGCACCCGTGGAGTGCCCACTTTTTGCAAGGATTTGTGCTAACATACTTCGGGAATTATAAAGACGAACTGACTCTGATGAAAACATTAGCATATGTATTTTCACTCAGGGTCACTGTGAAGTTTACACCACTGTGTCTACCACCACCCTATCATCTCCACCACCACCATCACCCCTCCCACCATAATCAGCATCATCACCTCTACCACCATCATCACCCCACCACTATCATCACCATCATTACCCCTACCACCATCACCATCACCCCTCCACCATCATCATCATCACCCCACCACCATCATCAGCATCATCACCTCTACCATCATCATCACCCTACCACCATCATCACCATCATCACCACCATCACCATCACCCCTCCCACTATCATCAGCATCATCACCTCTACCACCATCATCACCCCACCACTATCATCACCATCATTACCCCTACCACCATCACCATCACCCCTCCACCATCATCACCTCATCACCTCTACCATCATCATCACCCCACCACCATCATCACCATCATCACCACCATCACCATCACCCCTCCCACCATCATCAGCATCATCACCTCTACCACCATCATCACCCCACCACTATCATCACCCTCATCACCCCTACCACCATCACCATCACCCCTCCACCATCATCACCTCATCACCCCTACCACCATCACAATCACCCCACATCATCATCACCCTCATCACCCCTACCACCATCACCATCACCCCTCCACCATCATCACCATCATCACCTCTACCACCACCACCAGCAGAAGCCACACAGATCTAACAGTATAAACCACATTTATTATGAAAACTAGAATTAAATAAAGAACTTTACCTTAAAGTTATTTGGATAACAGCATCTCTTATTCATTTAATTCGGTTGTATTTCTCTTGGCATATATTGGACATTCCCAAATGATACACACCAAAATACTGAAAATTTCAGAGCATTTTTCAGCATCTTGACATGCTAAGAGGAAATTTTTAAGTGTGGAGGGCTCATAGAAATTACTTATTCCAATTCCCTCATTTCTTAGATCAGGAAAATGAAGTTCAGAGAAGTGAAGTGACTTATGAGTCACTATGAGTAGACAAGGACAGATCAAAGTAAGAACTCAATCCTCATAATTTACTCACTCCCCAGGGTTTTTCTTTCTCCTACTGACTCCTATAGTAGGAGGACCAAGTAAAGACCATCAGTGCTGCCTGAGGACAAAGTTATCACACCTCTTAGGCAGAAAGAAACTCTCTGAAGAAAAGGAGAAAGTGCAAATCCTCTCCCAGAAGACCTTTGTTAGCTCAGTTTGTGTGGCTGGTTATGTAAATGAAGAGGCCTTGCAAGGGGATGGGGTCAAGAGTTTCCTGGGGGTTCAGCTTGGTAATGCTGTATGGCCTGGAAAGAAAATGATACTTTGCACTTGCATAATACTTTTCATCCCTCCAACAATAACAAATGCAACTTTGTAGTTTCAGCCAAATACTGCAAAGTACTTCACAAATGTTTAACTCAGGAATCCTCAGAACAACCCAGAAAGGAAGACTTTTGAAAGGAAGGAAGAAAACAACTCTCATCCTCCTGATTCAGTGAGGAATCTAAGGTCAGAAGAAATGAGTCTACACCTAGCTGAGTGACACCATTGGCAGGACTCCTGATGTGCAAAGACATTCCTCTGTTCGCACACTTTCTAAAGTGACCTGGACATGGGATTTCAAAAAGGGCAGAAGTGGACCAAAGAAACTCCTGCTTGTTCTTCCAGCTCATGAATCTATGAAGTTTTCACAAGAGGTTTGGTTCTGAGTCTTTAAAGGTTCTTGGAATTATCTTCAAAGATTTTTGGCATGTCTCCTAAAGGAATTTTCTAAAACCATGAATCCCTTCACAAAGTTTTTAGTTGACATCTAAAATACTTCATATGTTTAAATAATTACAAAAGCTATAATTTCCAGCATATTATTAATATACAGATTTTAAATAAACTACAGCTGTCCTCTTTTTAAAATATCCAACTGAATCTAAAATCTAAGCAATTTGATGCCCATGATTATCCATTTAAAAATATGTATAAACAAGTTATTTAACAGTCCAAATTTTATATAATTTCCTTTTCTCCTTAAGCTTATATTCTTGTACCACTTCTCCTGTATACTTTTATTTATATTATTGTGTCCGAAGGTCTTCTTATTCATTATTATACTTTTCTGCAATAAAAATGTTTGTAAATTAAATTTTTAAATTTTCTGTATTTTTGTTAGGCTAAGCTAGAGTAACAAGTAAGCCCAAGCATGTAATGGCTCAACACAAAGTCTGTTTCTTTCTCACATAATAGTCTTGGTAAGATGCTCGAATAAACAAGGTGCTCTCCTCCACACAGTGATCAAGGGACCCAGTCTCCTTCCATTACATGGCTCTGCCATTCCCCTGAATGGGGATCTAGCTTGCCAGCCTACTTTTATGTGCCCCGGGAGCTAAGAATAGATTTACATTTCTAAAAGGTTATTAAAAAAAAAAAAGACAGAATATGACACAGAGGCCTTATATGGCTTGTAAAGCCTAAAATAGTTATTGTCTGGGCATTTACCAAAGTTTGCCAACCCCTTTCCTAGAGCCTCATTCTTGACTCTCTCTAGCTGGTAGAAGAAGCAAAGAGTGCATGGAAAAGATTTTACAGGGAGAGTCCTGGAAGTGACTCACATCACTTCCACACACATTGTGTTGCCAGAACAATTACAAGGCCACACCCTACAGCAAGGAAAATGGGAAAATGTAGGCTAGCTGTGCACCCAAGGAAGGGCAGAACAAATTTTAAGAAGCAACTAATAGAATCTACCACTGTCAGCCTCTAAAGAATCAAAAAGAATGTTGTAGTTACCAGTTGTGTAAAATATATCAAAATAACCTGCATATATGGTGGATTAAGATAAATATTAAACAAGGTTGCCCGATTGGCTCAGTCAGTTAAGTATCCCTCTTGATCTCAGCTCAGATGTTAATCTCAGGGTCATGAGTTCAAGCCCTGATCTGGGCTCCATGCTGGGTGTGGAGCCTATTTAAAAAAAAAAAAAAAAGATAAACATTAAACATAAAAGGAAAATTTTATTAAAGGTGCAGTTCTTTGTTTTAGAGATTTATTTATTTATTGTAGAAAGAAGAGAGAGCATGCATGAGAGTGGGAGTGAGAGGGAGAGTGAGAAAAATCCTCAAGCAGACTCCACGCTGAGCAGGAGCCTGACTCTGGGCTCAATCCCAAGACCCCAAGATTATGACTTGAGCCAAAATCATGAGTCAGATGCTCAACCAACTGAGCCACCCAGGTACCCCAAAGGTGCAATTCTTAATAAGATGGATGAGACTGTTTTCTTTTCAATTAGCTCATGTTTCCCAAGTTAGAACATCAATTTTATTTCTACTTTTCATTTTTATAAATGATCCTGCCAAGAAAATTGCATAAAAATAAGAAGATGGGAATGGAAGACGCTTTATTTAAAGGCAGTCTTAACTATCATATTCAAATCCTCAGCTAACAACTCCACTAAGGACTCCTTTAATTTTATGGAACTTTTTTTTATCAGAAACAACTTGACTTGGGGTTCTGGGTGGCTCAGTTGGTTAAGCATCTGCCTTCGAGTCAGGTCATGATTTCAGGGTCCTGGGATCAAGCCCCAAGTTGGGCTTCCTATTCAGCAGGAGTCTGTCTCTCCCTCTCCCTCTCCCTCTGCCCCTCTGACCAGCTCATGTGCTCTCTCTCTCTCTCTTTCTCTCTAATAAATAAATAAATAAATAAATAAATAAATAAAACCTTTAAAAATATATATAAAGAAGCAACTTGACTTGCTAAATGATTTGGTACCCAGTTATAAAAGTCATTCACATCTGCAATTTCCTGGGTTTTTAAAAAAAAATTTCTACTAAGATTTACTAAACAACTACCTCTGTTCTCTTTCAATTAAAGGTGCTTTGTTGGGGTGCCTCCATGGCTCAGTCAGTTAAGCTTCTGACTTTGGCTCAGGTCATGATCTCAGAGTCCTGGGATTGAGGCCCACCTGTGCTCACCAGCAAGCCCCACATCTGGCTCCCCACTTAGCAGGGAGTCTGCATGTGCTTCTCCCTCTCTCTCTGCCCCTCCCCCTGCTTGTACTCTCTCTCTCTCTCTCTCAAATATAATAAAATAAAAACCTTTCCAAAAAAAGGTGACTTGTTTACTCTGTAAATAAAAATATTGATTTTATTATACTTTTGCCAATACATAATTTTTTAAGTGCTTTTATCTTAACACAGTTTAAATATTTTTGTTAGAAGTTTAGGGCTGCTGATTTGGCTCATTCAACTTACGGGAAATACTTCCCATATAGACTAATTGGAAAGGGCATTTCTCATTGTCAAACCGATCACCTAAATCAGATTTATGTTCTGTTGGAAAAGTCTGAATTCGTTTATCAATTCAAATCATTAAGTTAAAATTCAATTTGAGGAATAGTATGAAACCACTGAAAAATTATGGAATACATCTCATAAGATAAATTACTAAAAGCTTATATCAGGATGTACAGCTACTATAATTAATTAATGTATCCACTTAAAAAATGTATAAAGCAATTTAAAAATACTTTTTCTTGGGGCACCTGGGTGGCTCAGTCAGTTAAGGGTCTGCCTATCTTGGTCCCTGCTCAGTGGGGAGCCTGCTTCTCCCTCTCCTCCCAGCCCACGCTCTCTCTTGCTATCTCTGTTGCTATCTCTGTCTCTCTCTCTCAAATAAATAAATAAAACCTTTTAAAAAAATACTATTTCTCATTACTTAATTTATAATAATACCAAAGAAGCAGCTGAGATGTTAAGTTACGTATGAAGCAAGGATGATGGAAGTTCTGGTATTCCTTTGGTAAATGTGCATGTCTGTAGCTAATGGACTGGGAGGGGGAGGTTAAATAAAAATCACACATAAAAAATCAGAAAATGTGGCTCCCGGGTGCCTCAGCGGGTGGATCCTCTGCCTTAGGCTCAGGTCATGATCTCAGGGTCCTGGGGTCAAGCCCCGCATCGGGCTCTCTGCTCAGCGGGGAGCCTGCTTCCCTTCCTCTCTCTCTGCCTGCCTCTCTGCCTGCTTGTGATCTCTGTCTGTCAAATAAATAAATAAAATCTTCTTAAAAAATCAGAAAATAACCCATTAAGGTTTTTAAAACTTATTACTTAACAATATTTAATGAAAGAGAAGAAGTATGAACTGCTAAAAACTAGTCTGGGAGTTAGCATATAATTTTATATTGTGTTAATAAGAGTGAGAAAATATGTTTTATTTTTATTTTTTTAAGATTTTTAAAAGATTTTATTTATTCATTTGATAGAGAGAGAGAGCAAGCACAAGCAGGGGGAGCAGCAGGCTGCGGAAGAAGCAGGCTCCCCACTGAGCAAGGAGCCCAACTTGGGACCTGATCCCAGGAACCTGGGATCATGACCTTGAGCCAAGGAGGCAGACACTTAACTGACTGAGCCATCCAGGTGCCTGAAAATATAATGTTTTAAAAGAATAAAGGAGAATTAACTACCACTGGAAAAATATTCCATGATGTCATCTCATATATATAAGTTCTAATTACTGTATTCAGTGATGCCCATATAATATCAAGAAAGTCCACGAAATTTTTATCCATAAGTTTCATCTAATGTAGTAGTGTTCTCAGAAACCATTTAAATTTTTTAAAATTGTATGTCACCGGGGCACCTGGGTGGTTCAGTCGTTAAGCGTCTGCCTTCGGCTCAGGTCATGGTCCCAGCATCCTGGGATCGAGCCCCGCATCGGGCTGCTTGCTCTGTGGGAAGCCTGCTTCTCCCTCTCTCACTCCTGCTGCTTGTGTTCCCTCTCTCACTGTGCCTGTCTCTCTGACAAATAAATAAATAAAATCTTTTTTAAAAAAATTGTATGTCACCCCCCAAAGTTGCACAGGTTTAGTGAGCACCATTCACACTGTATTCCAGTAAAGGTGAACAACACTCAGGATGTATGTGAGAATCCGACGTGGTTCCCATTTAGTTGTGCCACTCAGCCCGGCGTGAGAATCAGGAACCCACACAACTTCTACTATGCGTAGATGATTCTTTCTTACTAATGGTACCTCCTAGGGCTGAATTTTGAGAATAACTGAAAACAAATAGAAGACATCATCTTCAGCACTTGAAGTATCCTTTGCTTTGCTATCATGGGTCTCTCTCGATAGTTATTCATTCTTTGAAAATAGTCAGGGAACAAGAGATACTGAATCACTCCTCCTCTAACCTCTTATGACATATCGGAATTCAGAGCCTCCCAACACAGACCCAAATTCCCCAGGTCTAAACCCACACCTTACCCTTAATGGAAAGATCTACCTGGCAATTTTGCTTGTTCATTAAAAGAAGCTTCTCAGGGGTGCCTGGGTGGCTCAGTGGGTTAAAGCCGCTGCCTTCGGCACAGGTCATGATCCCAGTGTCCTGGGATCGAGCGCCGCATCGGGCTCTCTGCTCAGCAGGGAGCCTGCTTCCTCCCTTCTCTCTGCCTGCCTCTCTGCCTACTTGTGATATGTTTGTCAAATAAATAAATAAAAATCTTAAAAAAAAAAAAAAAAGAAGAAGCTTCTCCAAAATCAATACTTCAAATTATCCCTTTGTTTTCCTTTTCCCCTATTCCCCAGAGGTTCTCAAGACCCTGGAGGTAATGTTCCAAGGTAAGATCCAAGATGCATAAGGAGAAGGAAGGTTTTTTTGTGTTTGTTTGTTTGTTTGTTTGTTTGTTTTGAAATGCACAGTGAAAATGAAGGATTTATATTACCCCATGGCTAGTTTTCAGAAAGAACAAGTTGAAAATCTGGAAAATTATTCTTTTAAAAAAATAAATCCATGTGCATACATCCCTTTGGAAAGTTGCTTAACTCAATTTGAAGATCTCTCTTTTAGGGAGATTTCTATAGATTGTGCCTTTGGTTAGACAACAATAAATGTTTAGTTGAGACCCCATACATCTGTTTTCTAGTCCATTTTAAAGCCAATATTCCTGGTGCCAGCCTTTGACCTTCCAATCTCCCTGGGCTTTCCAACTCTTATGTCCTATGTTTTGAAATTTTATGGTAAAGGCCACTGCCTGGCTCAGTGGGTAGAACATGTGACTCTTGATCTTGGGGTCATGAGTTCAAGCCCCATGTTGGGTATAGACCCTATTTTTTAAATTAGTTAGTTAATTAAAGGCATCTTTCCATTATAAAACATATTAAAACATTCTATGGTAAGATTGAGTATTTCCCTGATGGTCAGAGAGAACCGATGACATTTTTCAACGAAAGTGTTATGTGGCAAAGCAGTGTTTTTGGAAGATGAATCTGACAATATTGTGTAAGTGGGCTGGGAGGGAAAGAATGTTGGGAGACCAGTTAGGAAGCTATTATATTTGTCCCTGATGGAGGTCACATGGGCTTGGACTAAGATGGTAGGAGGAAACCAGAGTGACATATCTTCCTTCTTTTTATTTCTTCTTCCTTTTGTGTTAGTAGAACTTTCATTTGTGTATGCACATCTCATGGAAGATGACTCTATCCCTGGCTCAGGGGTATATCCTGACTGGTCTAAGCCCAATCAGGAGAATCCTATACTCCTTATTTTAGAAATGAGTATATGACCCAGTTTCGGTCAATGAGATATGAAAAGTCTGCTAAGACACTTCTAGGACAGATTTCATCATTCTTACTAGACAGACATGAGAGGGTGCCCTCTCTTTATCTGCACATCAGGGTGTCTGGTTGTAATGCCTAGATCTCTGGCAACCAGAGGGCCTGAAGATCAAGAACATTCCAGGTCCTCGATCATGTTATTCAGCCACCAAGTCTTTTTTGACTTGTATTATCAGAAGAATAAAGGCACTGATGAGAGAAATAAGGAAGGTCAGAGCTAAGGAAGGATCTGGAGGAAGACAATGAAACTCTGTATTATAAATATTGAACACAAAGAGAGGCGTATTTCAAGGTGGAAATGACCAGCTCCTAATTAGATGCATGAAAATAGAGCTTAGGGGTGATATCAGAGCCCAAAATGTTAATGTGGAGTTCTTTGCAAAAACTGGTATCTGCAAAGGGAAGAGAACAGGAGAAGCATTGTCCCTGCCCTAATGTCCCACACCTAACTCCTCTGAGGGGAATTTAACAACAGAGGAAGAATAGTAAATTACCATTTGCTTAAAGAAAAAGAAGAGAGAGGTACCCCTGCCAACCTATGCTTATGGTAAAGATCTGTTCATATTCCAGAACAGGAATCTTCTTTCTCTATAGGGAAAGGAAAGAAACAAAAAAATGTCAGCACTGCCTCTTCATCAGGAAAATTTAATGGGAATGTTTCTAGGCAGTTTAAGGATTTTAGCACCTCTGGTTTTAAAGGGGAGTCCCAATCCTCTGACATCACCTCAGCAATATGAAAATTCAGTTTCATTCTTATTGAATCAGAGCATATTCTTTAATTAGATTCTTTGTGTTTTTCACAGAAAAGAGAAACATGAAAAAAAATCCATTAGAGTAGATGTCCTATTTGATGATAATAGCCCCAGCTTTAGTACATCAGTTTTTATGTAGAATGCTTTTGTTTCCGGTCCTCTCAGCAACCCTACCAGGGAGATACTGTTAGTCAGATTTACAGATGAGGAAAATACAGAATTAGACAGATTAACTTGCCCAAGCCCACAATTGGCTGGAATTCTCAATCAAGTCAACCTGCTGCCAAGGCATATACTCATTTTGCCACACCCCACTGACTTTTTTAAGGCAGATAATATAGGGCAGGAAGGCAATGGGCCTTGGAGTGTGCACACTTTTTAATGGAAGAAATCTGCAAAAAGAAAAAAAAAAATCAGAGAAGGAACAACCTGAAAGAGTATTAAAGCCTGAAGTCTATTACCACCACCCAATCTCCAAAGTCACCTGGAATACTTTCAGACTTTTAAAGGCAGAAGGCACAGTCCCAAGGTGGTGTGATACTCCACTCCAAAAGCCACTTCATATTTGCTAAAAATGTCTTTCCCCCAAGATACCATTGATGAAAGAGATCACTGTAGATGCAAACAGCCATAGGACTGGGGATATTGGTTCTGTCCTTGACTTTTTGTCTTCTCACTACATGGTATCTTGGTCAAACTCATCCATCAAGGCTTTTACTACCTTTCATATGCCGACAAGTCCCAAACGTATAGCTATAGAACCCTTTCCAGCTCCAGACACCATCTCCTCATGGTGCTCCCACAGGCACCTCAAATACAGTGTGTCTCATTCTCACCCCTCAATCTGTTTTGCACCTCACAATCCCTCTCTTGAGAGGTGTCATCACCAGCCAACTGGTGGTTGAAAAGAGAAATTTGTACATCATGCTCACAGTTTCCAGCCCTCTGTTTCAGTGCAATTCTACTGTCTAAACATCTCTCTCTAATCCTATGCTTCCAAACCTTCTTTTGCATGACGGCACACAAACTAAATTTGTGAAACTTGGACTTGCTCTGACTGAAATAATTTAGTTTAGCTTTTATAAACCAGAGAACGAATACATAAGTTCATGGTTAATTCATAAAAACCAAGAGTGTTTAGGTGATGCATTTAGGCCTTGGTAACCCTCTGGATCTAGGGTCTGAAGAACTGGAGGGAACCCTCCAATCTCTCTTTTTCTCATCTCTCTTCCTTTCTGTTTTATTTTTCTCTTGAAGGTCAGCTCTCTCAGTTTCCCTGTTCACTTAGCAGAAGGTGATCACACCCAGTGGATGAACTGGAAATTTCTTTTTTTTTTTTAAAGATTTTATTTATTTATTGGACAGAGAGAGGGAGACCACAAGTAGGCAGAGGGGCAGGCAGAGAGAGAGGGAGAAGCAGGCTCCCTACTGAGCAGGGAGCCTGATGCAGGACTCAATCCCAGAACCCTGGGATCATGACCTGCGCCGAAGGCAGTCGCTTAACCAACTGAGCCACCCAGGCGCCCTGAACTGGAAATTTCTTAATACCAATTCTAAGGTCCCAGATGAAAGGGCTCATTGGCACAGCTTGGATCAAGCAGTCATTCCTTACCCAACTGACTTAAACATTTTTTTAGCTTTATTGAGGTATAATTAACAAATACAATTTTAATATATTTAAGGTGTACAATGTGATGCTTTGATGTATGCATGCATTGTGAAAGGACCCCATCACCAAGTTCACATCCATCACCTCACATGTGTACTTTTGTTGTGGTGGTTACTGAGAATGTTTAAATTCTACTCTCTTAGCAAATTTTAGTTATATAAAATAGTATTATCAACGATAGTCATCATGATATACTTTAGACCCTCAGATCTTATTCATCTCATAAATGAAATTTCATACCATTTTACTGACCTCTCGCTATTTCCCTCACCCTCCAGTTCCTGGCAGCCACCATTCTACTCTCTATGAATTAAAACTTTTTGTTTTGTTTTTTAGACTCCACATATAAGTGATACCATACACTACTTACCTTTCTCTGACTTCTTTCGCTTATCCTAATGCCCTCCAGTTTCATCCACGTTATCACAAATGGCAGGACAAATTGACTATTGCTAAAAAGTCTAATTATAAATACAAGGTTGCTCCCACTATCACTTTGTGGAGGGAGTGAGAGGTGGAATTACTAGGCAAGGCAGAATTATAATCACTCATGGAGATAATCCATTAAACATTAAGCCAGGACTGGAACACAGGACTCCAAGTCTTTGCAATTCTGTACCAGGCAGGGATAACTTTGGACAAAATGGCAGCTCAGGCAAGTAGCAGGCTTAGCTGACCCCTTTTGTATCCTGTGTTTATTATCTGTGTACCTATATTGGAAGGTGATTTGCCAGGAAGATGATCTTTGCCATGTAATTGTATATACTTATATTATAGAATGGACAAGTTTGCCTTTAGTTTTGTTATAGATCAGCAAGAATAAACACATTTTCTCTTGGCACATCTGAAATGTGCCCTACATTCAAAAATGGACACTGCACCAATGATACAAAAAGTCTCTTGGACATTGTCTGTCTGGGCATAGCAGGCTTGTTCAATACAAAGAACCCGGGGTTTTGAGAAAAATTCAAAAAATCTTGCTTTTTTTTTTTTTTAAGATGTATTTATTCCTTTGAGAGAGAGAGAGAGCACAGAGGGAGAGAGAGAAGCATACTCCCCACTGAGTGGGGAGCAGGACACAGGACCAGATCCTGGGACCCTGGGATCATGACCTCAACCGAAGACAGATGCTCAACTGACTGAGCCACGCAGGTGCCCCTAAAAATCTTGCTTTTAAATGCACCTCAATTTTCAATAACTTTGTAATGTTAGGTAAGTTAATCAACATCTCAGAGACTCAGTCTTTTTTCCTATGAAAATGGATATAATAATAACACTGCAGAATTGTTTGAGAAGACTAAATGAGACCATGTATATAAAGCGCCCAGCAAATAGCAGGTCCTAAGTCACAAGGATTATTATGATTCTTTGATTTTCAAAGGCAGCTTTTTCTCAACTGTGTTCTTATAAACCAGAAAAATACTACTAAACACATTCTGATTGTCTAATGAAATAACAAGCAAGATCAGTCTTCCATTGACTATGGAGGTCCAAAATCCGTTTAAAGGACTTCAGTTTTGACTATTTAGTAATAGTCAAAAGGCTGGCCATCGCCTTTCTGAGACTACGGGGGCTGCTGATCCTGTTTGAAACTGGCCATGTGCCACCACAGTCCAGGCCCACTCAAGTTACTGCCAGAATTGCCCCGTTCCCCTGAAATCAGCTCTTCCAGGAGGGTATCAGCTGTAGGAATCCTCATGTTGGCAAGGTTTAAAATGTAGAAGGTGTTACTAACATTTACCATGGACCTAAATCCTTGCTCATCTTGTGACTCACCGGGTTACTTCCGACCCCTGATGCCTTAAGTCCAAATCTACCCACACCGCACTCTATAGAAAGAAGGTAGATAGAAGGCTGCCTACCAAAACAGATATTGAAATGTAAAAGCTTCTCATTACAGAGATTTTAGTCATCAGAGATGTCTCCCTTGAGAGTTGCCAGGAGGTAAGCTGAAATGAGTAGATTTAGGGACTTGTGTTTGGAAGACTCGGGTGTTGTTAAGGAGTATGTGACAAAGTGGGAGCCTGAATTTCAGAGCCCATCTGGGGCACACATGTTGTTTACATCTATAACCACATAAAAGGTGATGAACAACCCAAGAAGGTTTTGCCAACAAATAGAAACATTTACCACACAGCAGTTGTAAGGGCCAAAATATTAAAAACTGGCTAGAAATTAATGGATACATTTACAAAGCTATTCAAGTAGATTGGTTGATCTCATCAGAATTCTTTGATCTAGGATTCTGGCAGAGAAAATCTAGTTTTTCAAATAAATCATTAAATTAAGAATATCTTCTATGAAAAATACTGATTGAAGATGAATGATTGAACAAATGTCTTTATCCCTCCCCTGAATATCCGTTAAATAGAAATAAAAGGATTTTTAAAAATTAAAAGGAGGAAGACATAATGATAACAATGAGATTTTAGAAGCTGAAAAATAGGACAGTTGTTATCTGATTTAGTAAATTGCAAAAGCTAAGTTCTAAACTAGCAGAGATGAAAACCAGGAAGCAACCCAGTTCTCAGGATAGGTCTCACCAAAAGTCCCCTCCCAAATGCAGCTTAGTTGACTGCCTCTCCCCAATCCCACAAGAATGTTTGAGGGTTTTTTCTATAGAGGGTATAATAAAGGTCCCTAAGCCAGAATTAGGGGCACTAGGCGTGATTAAGATTGGGAATACTATATTGAAAGCAGAGAGATGTGAAAAAAAGGTCTATATAATGAAGTATTGTGATACCCAGTCCACTTCCAGAACACTGGCAGCTTGATATAACCCCTGTAGACAGAAAAGAGTAGGGTTTTTTTTTCCCCTGGAAAACTAAAACAGACCAAGAAAAAAAGACCTAAAGACAATGACATTCCCCCCCTACCCCCAATATAAATGGCCCAGGCAGATCATGCTAAAGACTGAACTCAACAATCTTTATCTATGGCACAGAACTTCCCATCAGATCTAAAATATTAATAAAAGGCAGGGATTACCAGACATCTGAAGAAAGCCTCTGTCAGGAAATATAGACACACACACACACACACACACACACACACACACACACACACAAAACTATAGAGGAAACAGACTGGAGCAAAATAAAATCTTCAAAAAGAAGCAAATATTAATATCTTCAGAGAGGTGAAATAGATCTTATAAGAATAGAATGCTATAAAAAGAATCAGTGGGTTCAGGGTAGAACTCTTGGAAATTTAAGATATGGTAAAAGAATTTAAAAACTTAACTGAAGGTTTAAGGTGATAAAGTTGAGTGGCTCTCAGAAAATAAAGCCAAAAGACAAAGAAAAGGATAACAGGGAAGAAGAGAAAAGACAATCAGAGGATTAGTCTAGAAGGCCCAATATTCTAATAAATAGGGGTTCCAGAAAGAAAGAGCAGAAGTGATGTGGAGGAACTCACAATAAATCAACAATTCAAGAAAGCTTCCAAAACCAAGAGACACAAGCCACCCGATTGATAGGGCCTGATAGACACCTGCTGCAACAGACTAAAACAGACCAACAGCAATGCACGACACTGTGAAAGTTCAGAACCCTGGAGATAGGGGAGAATACAACAAGCTCTCAGAGCGGAAAAGCAGGTGTCATACGGAGGAGTCCAAATAAAGGGAAACAGTAGGTAGAACTGTAGGCGAATACTTGTGGAGAAATCCTATTCTGAAAACGTACACTTGTAGGCCAGAAATTGAAAGCAAATACTCAATGTTTTGTTGGTGTTGGATTGAGAAATAGATTATAGCTAGGATTTCTTCTTAATTCTTGGATATCAACAAAACCACAATCATAATAGTTAACCTGGGCCAGGCATCTCACTAAGCACTTCCAACACTTATTAGCTTATAGGCTTTTTTTTTCTTTTCTTTTTTTTGGGGGGGTGGGGAGGGGATGGAGAGAGAGGGAGGGAGAGAATCTTAAGCAGGCTCCACACCCAGCATGGAGCCAGACACAGGGCTCCTTCTCAGGACCCTGAGATTATGACCTGAGTCAAGATCACGAGTCTGATGCTTAACCCACAGAGCCACCCAGACGCCCCAGCTTGAGTACTCTTTATGACAGTCTAAATAGGTAGAAATAATTACCACAATTTACAGATTAAGTTATGCTAATTAAGTAATTTACCCAAGGTCACACAAACCTAGACTCTAGAATCCAAACTCCAAAACCCATTCCTTCAACAGCTATGCCATGCAGGCTTGGGAAGTAATGTTCGTATTTAAATGATTCAGTCACAATTTTTATAAAGCTCAATATTTCTGCCAACACTGACTTCTTAGAGACAGCAAAAATATGTGTTCCAGAACTCTATATCTTTATATTTTGAAAAAGAACAAAAAGGAAAGATGGAGATTGGCTTGAAATTATTATAAAATAAAATACTAGTGCATGATTCTTCAGAACAGAGTTATCTTGGTTAGCTGGCAGGACTTCTAGGAAACCTTTTAAGAAAGGGAAAGTCTCAAAGATAAGGGCCCAAAAGAGAGTAGCAATATTTCCGTTTTAGTTGGCTTACCACTCGATTGCTCAGTGGTTTATTAATGCCCAAACTACAAGAACATTTTGCATAAGGCTTTTATAAGTTGGCCTGGCAGCCATTTTTATGTACAGAAGCCCCCCCATACTGAATTTTCCATATTAATGTGCTTCCATTGTTCTCAGTTGGGCCTGCAGGAACTTCAGCCCTCTTCCAGATGTTTCCTGACATCAGCATCCAAGATGTGCTGGCCAGCTGTCTTTAAAATTGCAGGAACTCTGTGTTGTGTGCATTAGTTATGCAAATGGGAAAGCAAGGACAAGAAGCCAATGTAGAGGATAAAAAAGAACCAGGGGAGGGATTGGACCAGGGCTTTCCTGGCACATGTAATGTAGGTAGAAAGCCAAGACAGCAAGCTGTCTTTGATCAAAACCCCCAGCAGCCTTCACCACCAGTCCCCACGCAGAAAGCTCAGTGTCCTCAGGTCCCAGGTCAGGCCTGGATTTCTGGAAGTTTCCTCACTCCATTTTGGTCACTTAATAGATCCACTCTGAATACCCACAGATCTACCAACCCTCTAACCAGTTTCTCCTTTGCTCTACTTCCTCAACAGATAAATATCTGCATAGACCAGAGAATAACTCCCCACTGTGTAGACCTCAGTAAATTAATAGATGTCTCATGAAAAAAATGGCTGGACAGGGGCGCCTGGGTGGCTCAGTGGGTTAAAGCCTCTGCCTTCAGCTCAGGTCATGGTCTCAGGGTCCTGGGATCGGCTCCGCGTCCGGCTCTCTGCTCAGCGGGGAGCCTGCTTCCCCTTCTCTCTCTGCCTACTTGTGATCTCTCGCTGTCAAAATAAATAAATAAAATTTTTTAAAAAATGACTGGATAGTCAAATGAGTTCAGAAAAACCTAGGTTAAACAAAGTGAAGCAATTCCCCTTCCCAGAGCACTCTCTAGGCCTCTGATATGTTCGTGGGCACCGGAGATACCAGAGGGAGCCAGTTTTCAGAGGACTGAGCCCCTGTAAGAAAATGCTGACAAGAGGCAATGAGGCCTCTCAGCCCCATTCACCTTCTCAGACACCAAACTAAGTGCCTCCTGAAGAGCTCTGCAGGTCCCAGACTTAACACACACATTACTGACCTCCCAATCGCCTCTTCCACCTGCTTGGGCTCCAGCTTCCCTTCCTGGGTTATGGCAGCACCATCCTCCTCCTCCTAAGCTGGAATTAAAGCAGCCATCCTCCATGTTTCCTTTGTCCCTACTTTCACCCTCCCCCATCTAATGCACCCTGCAGTGAAGGGCTACTGCTTTGTCTTGCCAGCGCCTCCCTGGGCACGGATCACCAGCCTCAGACCTGCATCCTTAGCTGATGACCGGGCAGTCCTATCCGGTTCACACAGGAACACTGTGCCTGAGCTCGTCAGTGACTGGGTTCATGCCTTTCTTACCCAACGGGCAGGCCGCCTTTTAAACTCTATCAGTCTAAACAGTAGAGAATCACTGTGTTCTCAGTCCCACTATGGTAGGGTTTTATTTTCCTAGTTTGTTTTCGTGGTTTTGTTTTGTTTTATTGGTTGGTTGATTTTTATTTGTTCATTTTATTTTTAATTGTGGTCAAATGCACATCACATAAAATTTACCATCTTAACCATTTCTGAGTGTGTAGTTCAGTGGTTTTAAGTACATTCACAGTGTTGTACAACCAACCTCCAGAATTCTTTTCATGTTGTAAAACTGAAACTCTGTACTGATTAAACAACTCCCCCTTTTGCTCTCCCCCAGCCTCTACTGTTTTCTGCACTCAGCATTCTGCTTTCTCTAGGAATTTGACAGAGACTCTAAGTACCTCCTATAGGATTATGTACCTCATTCAGTATTTGTCTTTTTGATGACTAGCTTACTTCACTTAGTATAATGTCTTCAGGGTTCATTTATGTCATATCATGTTTAAGATTTCTTTCCTCTCAAAAGCTAATTCATATTCCATTATATGTGTATTCCACATCATGTTTATCCACCCATCGAGGGACACTTGGGTTGTGTCTACCTCGGGCTATTGTGAATAATGCAGCCATGAATATGGGTGTACAATATCTCTTGGAGACCCCACTTTCAATTCTTATGGATATACCCTCAGACGTAGAATTGCTGGATTACATGATGAATCTATTTTTAGTAGCTTGCAACCTAGGATAGGTTACTTAGTATCTGTGTTTTAGTTTTCTCATCTATAAAAAAAGATTTAATTATAGCACCTATCTTGTAAGGTTATTGTTAAGATTAGAAGAATTAATACTTGCAAAACACTTATAAAACATTATAATTATTCCTTTTTAACAAAGGAAGAATTTGAGGCATACAGAAGTAAGTTGCCCAAGTTCTCATATCTCATAAGGAGCAGAGCCAGGATATTCACCCAGGTTCACAGCTGAAGACTGTTCTCTTAACCACTCTGCCAAAGTGACTTCACTCCCCAGTTCTAGGATGTTTTTACTGACGAACTCCACCTAAGCTGATTATGTACTGATTCACCTACATGGGCACAGTTTGGGAGGAAAATAAGGGAGGGTAGAAGAGGGAACCCTACATACCAGAAAAAAAGAACCACCAAAATCTTGATATACTGCCAAAAGGACAGGAGATTGGTAGTAAAATCATAACAAATAATTCTATTATTATTGGCATGACTTGTTAGGAGTGATATAAACCAAGTAGATTCACTTCTGTTTATTTTTGAGTTGCCAAGTGTCAGCCACTTTGAGAGTGTGTGTCTGTGAGCCGGACTGAGGATGTGAGAGGGTGTGTGTGTGTTGGGAAGTGGGGGGACATCATTGTGCCCAAACTCCACTCACCTCACCAGCCATGGGACCCTCGTTAGGAAGTTATTTCTCTTTCCCTTCTCTTCTTCGGGGTTTATATGAAGGCCATTTTCATAAGAAATAAATGCCTAAAACGAAGGGAGGAGGATGTGTAATAATAATGTTTTATAACGAAACCGTAGCTTTAGGTTCAATACTTATGTTTCTTTATAGCAATGTTTCTAAAAACCGTAGACGTGGCTAACAAGTTTTCCGGCAACCCTGCTTATCGCATGGGGGAATTACACAGAACGATTAAGTAAGTGACTTGTTTAGAGAGACTTAGTAATACACTCTAGGCTTTCATGAGGATGAGCTCATGGATAAATTTGGTGGTGTGGTCATTCTGAATGAAAGTGGTTCAGCTCGGCCAGATGTTTCACTGAGTGCCACAAAAGGCAGTCACATCCAAGAGGGCTACAAGATGCGTTTGTTTCGTGAGGGAAGGGCACTGGAACTTGTTCTGTTATCTCTGAGAGAAAAAGCCACCTCGGACCCTGGGCATACACAACCTGACCACTGGTTCTGTCCTTTGCAGACTTCTCCCCCTCATCCTTCCCCTGATGAGCTTCCATTTAGATCATTCCCTGACCCTGCTCTTGCCCCGGTCACCAAAACCTATCAAAAACATTCACTTCTGGTTTTCGTCTCACCTACCCTCTTGGCAGCACCAGCCAAACAGTCTCCCTGAGACGTTTTCTTCTCTTGGCTTCTATGGAACCACATTTTCCTGGTTTTCCAGCTACTAAGTAGGCTGCTGTTGGTTGCTCAGTCTTCTCTGACGGCTTCCTGCCCATTCATCGGACATTTTAAGGATGGAGGGCCCTACAGCCCACAGAGATTTCACCCAGTACCTAGCTCAGGCTCTCCAGGCCCCCTTGCTGTTTCCATATCAACTTTGCTCTGGGGCTTGTCTAGAATACTCTTCTTCTTGGGACCCACAGCCCTAACTCCTCCCTTCTTGGAAATCTTAAAGTTCATCTGGTCAGTGAAGCTTCCCCGACTTCCCTATTTAAAAATCACAAACAAGCTCTACCCTCACAATCCTCATCCTCCTTATCTTTCCCTTTTTTATAACACTTGTCACCTTCTAAGATAATTATGTATAAAATCTAAACCCTAACCACTGTCTAGACAGTCTTTCACAAAATGTCCCTCCCCCCAGCCTACCTCTCTGACCTCCTCTCCTACCATTCCCCCCATCACTCCTCCAATTCTGCTCCTCACAACAAACCAAGTTCATTCTCACCACAAAGCCTAGACCTCTGCTATCCTCCATACCTGTAAAGATCTCTCAGATCTTCAAATGGCTCAGACCTCATTAGGCAGGTCTCAGTTCAAGGTCACTGCTCAGAGAGGCCTCCTGTGACCACCCAGTCTAAAGAGGCTCCCAGTTATTCTGTTATATTTGTCGGCTTAATTTTCCTCATAACATTTAGCGCTCTTTGAAATCATATTACTTATGTGCATTCATTTATTGTTGCTTTATTTACTGTCTACCTTTCTAACCAATATGAGTTTCATAAGATCAAAAACTATGGCTGTTTTGCTCATCATTCCATTCTCAGTACTTGGCACAGTATCTTTTATGCGATAGACGTTCAGTTTATATGTCTTGATGGAATAAATGCTGAATGAGGCTGAAGTAATGGAAAGGCAAGAAAAGGGGAAAGGAGGAAGGCAGAATTTTATTTTGCTATTTTAAATCTTAAACTATTAGGAACTTTGATAGAGAAAAGGGAAGAAGGAGTGAGCAAAAACACAAATAATTATCAATTCCCCAAGTCAGATTTTCTTCTAGCCATGGCTCTCCTCATGTTCAGGCCTCAAATGTGCCATTTAATCAACAGTCTCTTGTTCCTGAATCCACAATTCCTATGTTGTGATATGATATGACCCCACTTTTTGACTACTCAGCCTGGGTGTTTTAGTTGCTGATAAAAGCTTGTATCAAGAGGAAAAGCAAGGGCGCCTGACTGGCTCCCTTGGTAGAGACTGTGACTTTTCTCGGGGTTGTAAGTTTGAGCCCCGTGTCGGGTGTGGAGATTACTTAAAAATTTTTAAAACTTAAAAAAGAAAAAAAAAAAAGAGGAAAAGCACGCATTCCCTGCAGATTAGGATTGTGTACCCCACCTTCACATTCTTGAAATTTATGAATAAGACTTTTTAAAAAAAGATTTTATTTATTTATTTGACAGACAGAGATCACAAGTAGGCAGAGAGGCAGGCAGAGAGAGAGGGGGAAGCGGGCTCCCTGCTGAGCAGATGCGGTGCTCGATCCCAGGACCCTAAGATCAGGACCCTGAGATCACGACTTGAGCTGAAGGCAGAGGCTTAACCCACTGAGCCACCCAGGCGCCCATGAATAAGACATTTTTAAAAATTAGACATGAGTTAGGGTGAGGCCAATCCAAAGCTAATTCCTATGGCACAGTAACAGCCCTAGGTTGCCTGGCTGTACTCGGCGACTCTAAGCCACAACCGAGATGGCAAGATAATTAACTGATAGTTATTACCCAATTTACCACTAAAGAGGATGGGAAGTGTTTTAGAACCAATTACACTCTAGAACAAGGCAAATGATATTTCATTTAGTCCTCAAAATAACTCTAAGAGGTATACATTATTACTGTGTGATTGCTGAGGTGGGAACTGAGGCTCAATCTAATCATGACCATTGCTCTAGGTCACACTGTCAATGAGTAGGGAAGGGTGCTGTCTGCGACCTTTACTCAAGGTCATGCTGTTAATGAGTAGGGAAGGGAGCTGTCTGCTGCCTGGGGCTACGTTTTCCTCTCTACCCACACTGCCTCCCAAACATCCAGATTTGACCTATCCTATGAATGTAGGGTATGTAGGCAGAAAAGGGTAATATAGTAGTCCCCGGTTATCTGCAGGGGGTCTGTTCCAGTAACCCTAGTGGGTGCCTGAAACGGGGGACGTACCAGACCCTATCTGTACTATGTCTTTTCCTCTACACACGTACGTATGATAGAGTTTATCAGGTAGGCAGTGTGAGAGATTAACGACAATAACTAGTAATAAAATGGAATAATTATGACAGTATACTATAATAAAAGTGATGTGAACATGGTATCTCTTCTCTCTCAAAACCTCTTATTTGCTGTACTTACCCTTCTTCTTGTGATGCTGTGAATGACAGAATGCCTAGGATGAGATGAGGCCAGGTGAATGAATTTGGCTGCTGTTGACCTTCCCTGATTCCTCCAGGATCATCTGCTTCCGGAGCAGGGCTGACCACGGGTAACTGAAGCCGCAGAAGATGAAACTGTATAAGCAGAAACTACTGAGCTGAAGAACGAAAAGGGGTCTGGAATTTATGAGTTGGGATCAGATTGGAGCTGGGGAATTGAAATTCAGAATATATTTTCCCATGTACTCAGTATTAATTTTGAAATATATTTCAAGTCCAAATATTTGACTTAAAAAAAAGTTTTTCACATATAAACCATTAGAAATACAAGACTATGGTCTGTGCCAATTCTAAAAAAATAGAAAACAATGGGGTGCCTGGGTGGCTCAGTGGGTTAAAGCCTCTGCCTTCGGCTTGGGCCATGATCCCAGGGTCCTGGGATCAAGCCCTGAGTCTGCTCAGTGGGGAGACTGCTTCCCCCCCACCCTCTGCCTACTTGCAATCTCTGTCAAATAAATAAATAAAGTCTTTTAAAAAAATAGAAAACAAAACCAAAACACTAATTTTTCTGGAGTAATAAGTAACTTGAATTTTTAAATCTATCAGCTTATTTAACTTCTCTGAGGCAGCTGTCCATCCTATAAAGTATCCATCCCACATGCGTGTGGGGAGATGAATGAGTGTGAATATGTATGAATAAAGTGCTGTACAAGCCTTAATTTCTCTTCCTACTGCTTTCAGTAATCACGAAAACAGTTAAGGTAAGTTAGCAAAACGTTGGCATAATACTGAGCAAAAGAATCTTTTTATTCAGGGAGGGGTGTTTCTGTTGAATTTAGAAACTGCCAACTGTGGGATGTCTAAGTGGCTCAGTGGATCAAGCTCCTGCCTTTGGCTCAGGTCATGATCCCAGGGCCCTGGGATCCAGTTCTTCCCGGGGCTCCCTGCTCAGCAGGGAGTCTGCTTCTCCCTCTGCTTGCTGCTCTCCCTGCTTGTGTTCTCTCTCCCTCTGTCTGACAAATAAGTAAAAAATCTTAAAAAAAAAAAAAACCACACACACACACAAACCACCAATTGTGATACTCTGAAGTCTCTGATTCCTTCCGTTGAATCTGATCATAGTTGTCAGAAGGAAAGAAACATTAAAAACAATCCCAAGAAATCTAAAACTACTCTAAATATACTGATATTGAGGAATGGCCCAAAGGAAAATAAGAATATTCTTACTTGGTATTAGGGAAAAAAAAGATATTCCACATATTTGTACTTGTACATTTTCTTTTGGAACTATTTACTTATTGTTGGTTGATACCTGGTTTCTCACAGCAAATAAAAAGTCATGTTTTATTTTTTTAATTCGATTTCTAGATTTCTTAATAGCCATAATACTCTATAAATGAATAAATGTCGATTTGAGTGGTTCTGAATGTGAAGGTTAGGGTAAGTCCACAAGAATTAACAGGTTTAGAAAATGAAAATTTTTTCTTTTTTTTTTTAGAAAGTGAAATTTTTTTCAAAAAGGAAGCTCAACAACAAACAAAATTGTTAGAAAATACAAACTATAAGACTACATTCGCCAGGACCAAAAGTTAACTTTACTCCTTTAAAATGAATCCCTGGCAATCATTGTTGACCATTTATTGATTACTTATTAGGCAAAGGACCTTGCCTTGTTAAATTATCTCCTAGAGGTAATCTACTTTCCAATTACATGGTTTTGCTTTCCCCTTTGAAAGCAGTTTCACTTCTATTATCTTACCTCACAAGCTTTGAAGGCTAGCGCAATGAATTGAATTTCAGATTGTCTTTAGCCAGAAAAACAATTAAAGGTTCACAAGAACAAAAAAGATTATGAACTGATTGTTTACAAAGACTATTTACAAGGACAAGTCTTTTGACTGTGCTGATTGATAAAGGGTGGTGGGGCTGCCTCCTGAGTAATCCTTAGTTTCTGTCCCTGGTGGGTGTGTTGAACCAACTAGCCACTGTAAAGACATTGTCGGGAGAGCAAAACTGAATTGTTCCTTTCAGCTTCTACAAGGTGCTGGAGCAAATCCAGAGGACAGAACTTTGCTGTGGAGGGAAAAAGGATTTATGTCCTGGGTAAGTGAGATTTAAGATATCTGCCCTCTGGTGCCCAGGAGGTGAAGGACAGGGTGACAGTTTTCATATAAGCAGGTTGTAAACGTGAAACTTGTTGAAAGATTTTAATTCCCTGATTAGATGTGAGGAAGAGGTAGTGGAAGAGGATATTCACAGTTGAAGGTAAAGACGTAAAAATTCATACATTTGGAAGGTCTGACCTAAGTGGAGATTTAGGAAAAGACTATAGTAACTTATGAGTATTCTGACCTTTTCTAAGCATTAATGTTCCCTCCAAGATTTTATATCACTGTTAATAAAACAAGTAACATCACTTTTTAAAAAAGATTTTATTTATTCACTTGAGAGAGAGAACATGTATGTGCATGTGCATGGGCTTTGGGGGAAGGAGCAGAGGGAAAAGCAGACTCCCTGCTGAGCAGGAACCCCCCCCCCCCCATCTCAGGGCTCCATTCCAGGCCTCTGGGATCATGACCTGCACCAAAGGCAGACGTTTAACTGACTGAGCCACCCAGGCGCCCCAACGCATAACATTATTACCCTCATTTTTGAAAGAACAGAAACGATCACATCATGAAGGCTGAATTTATATGGAAAAATAAGGGAACAGGGGGAATTATACAAAATTCTATCCCTAAAATGCCTATTAAGGAAAACAGGACCATCAACCCAAAAATATCATAAAATTGTTTACTCTTTTACCCAGTGCCTCTGTATCAATATATTTTTTTTAAAGATTTTATTTATTTATTTGACAGACAGAGATCACAAGTAGGCAGAGAGGCAGGCAGAAAGAGAGAAGGAAGCAGGCTCCCTGTTGAGCAGAGAGCCCGATGCGGGACTCGATCCCAGGACCCTGGGATCATGAACTGAGCCGAAAGCAGAGGCTTTAACCCACTGAGCCACCCAGGTTCCCATCTCTGTATCAATATTATTAAGTTACTAGGCCCTAGAGATTTTTTTTAAGTCTATGCGACTGTCAGAAAATTAAAGGACTTTCCATTAGTAACTTCACACCTATTTTTTAATAATCGTCGCATCAAACTTGGCACTTAAGATCTCAAGAAAGTGGGTTATTCTCTCAAAAGCAGATCAGAAAAAGGGATTTGAGGAAGGAAAGGAAGCAGATGGTGGGGAGATCATTACCAACCACTCAGCCACAGGGTGACATGGGCCATTCACTTCTGCTCTCATGACAAACTGAATGGCTCTCAGAAACTTTTTCTCAGGGTCTTCTTGTTATCTCCTCTGGGGCCCTTTATTTAATTTTTTTCTAATTTTTTTTTATCGTGGTAAAATAAACAACATAAAATTTATTATCTTAACCATTTTTAAGTGGTATTAAGTACCATATCATTGTGCAACCATCATTTACCATCCATCTCCTGAACCCTCTCCATGTTACAAAACCAAAACTCAATACCCATTAAACAATAACTCTCCATTCCTCCCTGCTCCTATGCCCTGGCAGCCATCATTCTGCTTTCTGTCTCTATTATTTTTCTCTTTTTTTTTAACTTTTTAAAAAAAAAAGATTTTATTTATTTATTTATTTATTTGACAGGCAGAGATCACAAGTAGTCAGAGAGGCAGGCAGAGAGGGGGGGGGGGGAAGCAGGCTCCCCGCTGAGCAGAGAGCCTGATGTGGGACTTGATCCTAGGACTTTGGGATCATGACCTGAGCTGAAGGCAGAGGCTTTAACCCACTAAGGCACCCAGGCACCCCTCTATTATTTTTCTATTCTCTATTTTGTTTATTTCTGCTCTGGTCTTTATTATTCCTTTCCTTCTTCTAGCTTTGGGTTTAATGTGCTCTTTTTTTCTAGTTCCTTAAGTTGTAACATGAGGTTGTTGATTTGAGACATTTCTTTTTTTTTTTTTTTAATTTATTTAATTGAGAGAGATGCATGCACGCGCATACTCACCTATAGTGAGCAGGGGTAGGACGAGAGAATTTCAAACAGACTCCCCTCTGAGCATAGAGCCCGTCGGGTGGGCTGGACCTCATGACCCTGAGATCATGTCCTGAGCCAAAATCAAGAGTTGGATGCTCAACCAATGGAGCCGCCCAGGCGCCCTGAGATATTTCTCATTTTTTAATCTAAGCATTTATAGCTATAAATTTCCCCCTTAACACTGTTTTCACTGTGTTCCGTAAGTTTTGATATGTTGGGTATTTGTTTTCATTCATCTCTAAGGGTTTTCTATTTTCTTGTGTGAGTTCTTCTTTAATTTCTACAAATTTGTGAATGTTCCAAAATTCTTACAGAGTTTCAGCCATTATTTTTTCAAATATTCTCTCTGCTCTTTTCTTTCTTCTCCTTCTAGGACTTCCACAGTGTGTGCTTTGGTTCATTGACGGTGTCCCACAGGCTTTGTTTCCTACTATCTTTTTTCTTTGTTCTTCAAATGCTATAATTTTTATTGTTCTCACTTCAAGTTCACTGACTCGTTCTTCTACCTGTTCGAATCTGCCTTTGAATCCACCTACCAAATTTTTAATTTCAGTTGTGCTTTTTAGCTACAGAATTTTTTTTTTTAAAGATTTTGTTTCTTTACTTGACAGAGAGAGAGATCACAAGTAGGCAGAGAGTCAGGCAGAGAGAGAGGGGGAAGCAGGCTCCCCGCTGTGCAGAGAGCCCGATGCGGGGCTCGATCCCAGGACCCCGAGACCATGACCCGAGCCGAAGGCAGCGGCTTAATCCACTGAGCCACCCAGGCGCCCCCAGAATTTTTTCTTGTTGTTGCTTAAGGTGTCTATCTATATATTTTTCCATTTTGTTCATATATCATGTTCTTGATTTTCTCCACATCTTCTTTTGGTCTTTGAGCATCTCTAAGACAGTAGTTTTAAAGTCTTTGTCTACCAAATCCCCTATCAAGTCCTTTTCAGGGACAGTTTCTGCTGTTGTTTTATTTTTTTCTTTGAATGGGCCATACTTTCCTGTTTCTTTGTATGCCTTGTGATTTTGTTGATGTTGTTGAAAATAAGACATTTCAGTCTGATAATGTGATACCTCTGAAAATCAGATTCTCCCCCTTCCCCAAGGCTTGCTGTTTTTCATTTTTGCTATAGGCTGTGTCTGTGCCAAGGATCAGCCTGAGGTATAAGCTTTAGGTCTTCTCAGGTCTTTTATGAGCCTGTGCCTGCTCCTGAGCATGTGCGGTGACTTTCTAATTTCCCCTTATATGCAGTTGCTTTTGAATGTCCTAGTTTTCAATACCTGGCTCCCAAAGGGAGAAAAGAAAAAACTGAAGGGTCTGGAGAAGGTGCCAGTCCTTTAAAGCCCCTGGAAGTCACTTCAGCCAGAGGGATAGGGACTTGCAACAACAGGGGGATGGGGGTGGGGGGGGTGGCACGGGGTACTACAGCAATGGCTGCCTACCTCTTTGTCTGCACCTCTGTGATCAGAAGCAGCAATCTACAATCAGAGCACAGATCCTTGGTATCTGGACGATAGGATCCTTTATTCCCACCCTGGTTCCTAGAGACTGTGTGCAAACTGTTCCAGAAACACATGCTGGGCAGCCAGCCAAGGGGCAGAGGGGTGGGAGATGAGTGGCTGCTACTCTACTCAGAGCTGAAATTGACCAAAATTAACCTCAATTTACCATCCAGCCCTTCTCCTGGAATTTGCAAGCCTTGCAGAGACTTGAGAGTTCTAACATATTTACATCAGACAGATTCTGCCAGTGCAATGTGGCAAGATAGTGGCGAGATAGATTTCTGGTGCTTCCTGCTCTGGCATCTTCCCAGAAACCTCTCTGGGGTGCTTTATTTTTTTAAAAAATGTTCTATTGTGGAAAATTTCAAACCTAATTAATCCCTATGTACCCTCATGCAGTTTCAACAATTACCAACTACCTGCTCTCATACCTGGAATTTCCATTTATGGTTTCTTATTCACTTCTCTGCCTTTCCTCCCATTGCAGGCTTCAAACAATGTGATTACCTGCCTTCTGCTCCAGCTTCAAGAACCAGTGGGATCCCTCCAGACAGCTGACTAAATCAATATGCCCTCTTTTCTATTTTCCTAACTTGAAGATTTTATTTATTTATTTGTCATGGAGAGATAGAGAGAGCAGGGGGAGCAGCAGGCAGAGGGAGAAGCAGACTCTCCGCTGAGTAAGGAGCTGATGTGGGACTCGATCCCAGGACCCTGGGATCATGACTTGAGCTGAAGGCAGCTGATTAACCAACTGAGCCACCCAGGTGTCTCTATCTTCCTAACTTGAATCATTTTTATACCTTCCATCTTTACTTTACAGGCTCTTTCCTTCCTTCCTTCCCTTCTCTTCCCTTCCTTTTTCTTTTTCTTTCTTTTTAAATATTTAGTTTATTTACTTGACAGAACACAGCAGAGGGAGTAGCAGAGGGAGAGGGAGAAGCAGGCTTCCTGCTGAGCAGGGAACCTGATGCAGGACTTGATTCCAGGACCCTGGGATCCTGACCTGATCCCAAAACAGACGCTTAACTGACTGAGCTACCCAAGCACTCCTCCAGACTGTTTTAAAAAATAAATAAATAAGGAAAAAGAAGGCACTATTTAATCCTTTCTAATGGTTTGAAAATCTGATAAAAGCCTTGGACCATTTCTCTAGGAAAAAAAGGGCATATGCTCAATTTTGTAGGCAATTTCAGGAGGTTCATGGATAACCTGAAGCTCTCCAAAGATTGCAGGTTAGGAATCCCAGTTTAGTTTACTCTGTAAGGTAAATCCCCCTTCCTAGGCCTCATCTGCCTTGGTTCTTTTTCATAGACACACGGAGCTCTTTTTTGAGGCACTAGTCATAATGTGCTGGCCCCAAATCCTGGAGAGTGAGCAACAGAACAAGAGGCTTCACCAACATTTTTCACAATAACCGTATACTACCTCTGTTTGAATATTTTCCTGACCCTTTGAAGTGAAGAACAACTCCAGAATAATCCTAAAACCCACTCTAAAAACATCTTCTTTACCATAGCCTATTCTCGCTCTCCCTTCTGTTGATTCACCTGCGTTGCATTTACATGAAATACAAGGGGAAAAAAGAAGTACTAATAGACTCAAAAGCCAGAAGAGTTGAATTAAAAAATTAATTCAAAATAATTTCTTAAAAGTATATTTTAACTACCAGGGTATCCATGCTTCTTTGTCAAGCTTCAGTTTCTGTTTGGCTCTGCCATTTGCTCATCTGTAGGGAATCTTCGGGATGGACCAGTCAACTAATGCCTACTCACATTGTGTAGAAGTTTGGGTTGAATCCTCTGGGGGTGTTCCCTGTACATTCTCCCCAGTTCTTCTAATGCAGGACCTCAACTGTGGTTGTACATCGGAATCACCTGTAGAATTCTGGAAATTAAAAAAAGAGGTGGGCTCCCATGAGCCTATTACTCCAGGTTTACTGACGTTGGGGCCAGGTTGCGGGTGTGCAGCCGGGAATGAGAACCCTGATCTAATGCTGCGTGCAAGGAATTAACATCATTACTAGTGGTGTAAGCCTGGGGGAATGCTAAAATTGTTCCACAGCCTGTAGTTCAATAATAGATTTTTTTTTTGTCTTTTTTTGTTTAAAAAAAGTGGGGGATGGAATTTCAGAAGGAAAATTTAGAAGAAACTTGGCAAATGTAAACTACCCTGGGGTAGTATTTAAAATATGCTATTTTTCTCCCTTATTTAATTCCTAATGTAGCATAAATTTCTTGCCTCGGCTGGAAAATGATTTTAGGTATTACATATACATTTCTATCTTAGTTAATTTATATTATAAAAGTAATACATATATTTTGTAAACATTTTTTTTAATGCATAGAGGAATACAAAGTGAAATCCCAAAGGGAACCCTGTTAACAGTTGTTTTATTTATTTATTTATTTTTAGGTAGGCTCCACACCAAGCATGGAGCCCAACGTGGGCCTTGAACTTATAGCCCTGAGATCAAGACCTAAACCAAGATCAAGAGTTGGATGCTTACCCAACTGAACCATCCAGGTTCCCCCACACTGCCCACCCCACAATAGTTTCTTATGTAACCTACAAATTTGCTATCCATATCAACTCTGTAAGTGACATGGTAATATTTATTTATCTCTGGTGGGCTCAGGACTCACAGGTCATATTTCCTTTCCTTCCATCCTACCCATGGGGTAACAGGAAATCCAGTCTTCATCAGGTTCCTCTCCCTAATGACCCTAAGAATCCTTAGGAATATCCCACTGTCCCATAGGACCATCATAGTCATTGCAATTGGCTTTGAGGGATGAAGGATGGACCTCTGTGCAAATGCCTTCTGCAGTGTCAGGGTTGGTCTCTCATGGCAAGTTGTTGCTACTATTGTACTGATTTGTCCTATGTGTGTACCCAACCTCTTTTCTTAATTTCACACCAGCCTGGTGAAACCAGAACACAACTTTTACTAGGACTTTGTTGAAGATTTAGAGATTGTAGAAGGAAAATACAACATAGAAACCAACCTATAATTCTTACTGGATGTAGCCTCTATCAGAATGTTTAGCCTATGATCCTAGACCTTCTCTGCCTAACTCCCAACCAGACTGAAAAAATGCAAGGGCAAGGTCTCCTACCTCTTACAGGTGTCCCTCTAGCCTGTTTCTCCCAACTTGAATCCAAGCCCTCAAATTCCCTCAGCCCATGAGAGAAAGGCATGCATATTAACATCAGTTAATATCCCACTGTGGCTATCTACCTCCAAATGACAATGGGACTGTCTACTCCCTTCAGGGAATGCCTTTACCTTTTCACTTAGGAAACTGTGGTTTTGACTCAAAAGGTAGTCTGAACTCAGGACATGTTTCCCACAGTCTGGAATCTTCGGTGGTAGAACAAAACCATGTGTGGCAGCAGGAGTCTCCCATGGCTCACTGCTGAGTCAAACCCAGGCTGGTTCCCTAAGACTCAGGGGGAGGACCTGGCCTGTGAGCCTCTCCTGAAGTCCTCAGACTTCTCTAGATTTCCTGCGGTCAGCCACTTTAAATAACGGCACCTCACACTCCACCAAGAACAGATGAAATTTTACTGGGATAATGCAGCCAAATCCCGTACTTAGCAAGGATACATTACCGTAAGGGCATCATAATCTGAGGAAATGCAGGTCTCCTAACTGCAGTGACCGTTTTCATATTACCATCCAAAACAAGTTAGCTGTTCGACTAAAAAATTCTCCATCTCAGAAATGTCTGAGGTTTGGTTCAAAACTAGTGGGAGTGGAAGCAGGTGCCACAGAGCAAAGTGGGTGGGGGTTTTGATGAAACAAAATTGGCCACGAGTTCATTGTTACCAAAATGAAGTGGTAGGCGTTTGAGGGTTCATTATACTATTCTATCTATCTTTGTATATGTTTGAAGTCTTCTGTAGCTAAAAACAACTGCATCTCTGCAGAGGGTTTGCCCATGACATTTCATCACTGGAAGACCCTCAAAGTGTCTTAAAGAAGAGCAGAACTTGAAGCCCTGCAGATGAATTTGGTTGGTCTCTACCTCTTGCAAACAAGATTGTTTTCTCCCTCCATGGATGTTTCTAAAGATTTTATGGCCAATATTGACTCAATGCTCACATTCTAGGTCCTGAGTTCTTCACCACAAGCACTCTGTTTCCGGGAACTTCTAGGTTGATGATGACACCAGGGGGTCTTGTTCTCTCTTCATACATCCAGGGAGGTGCACTCTCTTGCTAGGTATACAGACAGAATTCAGGTACTGCATTTCTAAATGGTCAAAGAAATTCTACCTGTGCTATTTTATGCCTCACTCTCTTAAAAGGTTTTCACTGGTACAATTTGAACAGAAAGGAGTCTGGTGAGAGTGGCTTGAACAACGTTGGGCCACCGTAACATCCCTGGTCTTAGCAGTTTTTGTTCTGGAATGTGGTCTTTAGTTTTATAAACTCAGAAACTTAAATGTTAGCACACACAGACACAATGTGTGGTGTTTAAGGCCTGATGAACACCGATGAATTAACTTGCAATGGGGAATGTAACTATAAGCAGACTCCAAATTCATGCCTGCTGGTTAGCACATTTTCTGTCTATGGGAAAGTTTTTATGCAAAGCCACATTATAATTAGATGGATATTTGGTGAGAGTAATCTCTAGAACAGTGAGTTTCCAACTAGGGAGAGTTAGCAGCCCCTGGGGGATAGGCAGTGGGAAGAGGGAATTTGTGTGTGTGTGTGGGGGGGTGTTATTTTCTGTTTTAGCATGTGTCATTAGGAATGATATACCCAATATTATAATTCAATAATATATTTTGGGAGAAATTAAAACCCTACTGCTTTCATAATGAAAATTATAAAGAGCAAAGCTCAACAGAATCTATTTGACTGGTAGCACTCAGCTTAGAGGGTGGGAATCCACAAATCAGACACTCTGGAGGGTCTAAGATTTTTTTGTTGTTGTATTTCAAAATGAGGCAAAAAAACATTGTTCACCGAGGCACTAAGCAAATACCATACGTGAGGCAACTCACATTTGCAGGATCAAATTAAAATTTCTGTTCTTAAGTTCTTTCTCACTAAATGGCTTTGTATTGAATACAATCATATTTAGTTTATTAGTAGTCACTAACTGTAGAAATTGATGTGGAAACCTATCTATGTTACTTATCTTTTTGGGTTATTTTGTTTCTGAAATACAAATAATCTGTGTTACTTATAACATACTATGTACTTTATACTATAGTTTATAGTATAATACTATAAAAATACTATTACAGTTTTGTGAACAAATTCTGCAGGTAGGCCAAACCACTGTGGAGTTATAGCAGACATTTATTTGGTGGTCTCAGCATTGATTTTTCTCTCCTCCTCTTTCCCAAAGACCTTCTATTTGGGAATTGTTATGATTCCTGGTAAGAGAGATCCACTCTTGTTCTAGCACTTTCCAACCCACTGAACACAGCCATTGGTTTGTAACCTAAACTAGTCCAATCAGAGTGAATCTAAACCTTTTTCTAATAACGAAACTGAGACAAAGATGGACTCACCTTCCAGGTGTCTTTGGCAGTCACCTTTGGCCATGTGGAGGGTCTAAGTTATGAGAAACCAACACCAAGACAGATAGGAGAAAGAGAAGGACATGGGTCCCTGGGGCCATCACTGGGCCACTGGATCAAGTTTGTGATCATCTGGACTTGACAGTTATTTGTCCCAACAAATTCTTTTTACTGTTTCAGCCATTTTTAATTGGAGCTGAAGCACCAGTGTGTGGATCAGGACACTGTTGAATCTGGATTGGTTGAATTTCCTGTTTGCCAACAAGCTCAGATATCAATCAGTGAAGCATGTCACAAAGAAAAAAGTCCAGTACCTGTCATGTTCTTAACTTCTGCTGTGGATCAGAATCATGCAGATAGCTTTCACAAATCTCAGTCCAATTAAAAGACAATCTACAAGGATGGGACTCAGAAAACAGAATTTTGAAAAATTCCCCAAGTGATTCCAAAGGACAGCCTAGGCTGAAAACCACTGGTCTAAGTAAATATCTGGTTTTGTCCATTCAATAGAATCTACAGACTAAATGTTCTAAATATGCCTTCCCACCAAAGGAAAAAAAGAAATGCTGATATATAACTTGTATTGTGAGGTTAATGCAAACCATACTTGTGTGACGGAAAAGCAAAATTTGTTTGGATCCTTGCTTTACCTTTAAAATGTGTGCAGATTTTGTTCTGTACTGCATTTTATATTTCTTTCTCTCCCCAACATTTAATGGGAGCTTAACAGGTACCAGTCCCAGTGACAGACACCAGTGATACAGAGGAGTACAAGAAAAACACAGTTCCCACAATCCAGGAAAACAGGTAATTAACCTAGTAATTACACCAAAATTTGTTAAACCTATGATAAGAACAGCACAGAGTACAATGTAAACAGAACAGGTCTCTTAACCTCCTGGAGGAAATGATGTTTAAAGCTGAAACCAGAGGAACGAATATGAGTTACCCTGGTAGCTGATGGAAGAGGATCCAGACAGGGGAAGGGAAATAATGAAAGAACATAGCATGGGAAGAGAATGTGAGAGAAATGAGACTAGAGCTAAAGGCTGGAGCTGAGGCTTTATCCCAAAAGCAATGCAAATCAACTGAGGGGTTTTAAGCAGCCAAAAGATACAATTTCTATTTTGAAAGAAAATTCTGGCTGCCCTGTAGGGAATGCATGGGGTGAGGAGAAAGGAGAGCTTAATAAGAGGGAGTCAAAGGACCAGTTAACCGGAGGCAGAGAAGGTAGCCCAAGCATGAGCAGGGAGGCCATGGGAATGGAGAGAAGTAGACTAGTCTGAGTGATATTTAAAAAGGTGGAATTGGGGGCGCCTGGGTGGCTCAGTGGGTTAAAGCCCCTGCCTTCGGCTCGGGTCGTGATCTCAGGGTCCTGGGATCGAGCCCCACATCGGGCTCTCTACTCAGCGGGGAGCCTGCTTCCCCCTCTTTAGTCTGCCTACTTGTGATCTCTCTCTGTCAAATAAATAAATAAAATCTTTAAAAAAAAAAAGGTGGAATTGATAGGACTTGGTAATGGATCATTTGTGGTGAGTGAAAGAAGAGAAAGAAGCCAAGAGTGACACACATATCTCCGACTTGAGCAACTGGGTGGATAGCAATGTTATTTCTTGAATAAAGAGCAGGTTTGGCAAAGATTAAGTTGAATTTTGTTCTTCTTGAGTTTGAAGTACCTGTTAGACATTTAAGCACAGACAGATGATAAATAGTTACACGTGTCTCAATTCAGGAGAGCAATAAGGGCTAGAGATCTAAAGTGGATAGTCATCAGCAAATTGATGGTAATTAAAGCCAAAGAAATGAACCAAATTACCTGGCATATGTCTGTGGAAAGAAATGGCTAAGGACAGAGCTCTGGGGAAAATGTACAACTAAGACGACAGACAGTCTTTCAAAGACTGAGAACACACTACTAGAGATACAGAGGGTAAAACAGAAGAGTGGATTTTTTGTTTTTGTTTTCATTTATTTTAATTTTATTTATTTATTTGACAGAGAGAGATAGTACAAGCAGGGGGAGTAGAAGGCAGAGGGAGAGGGAGATGCAGGCTGCTTGCTGAGCAGGGAGCCTGACGTGGGGCTTGATCCCAGGACCCTGAGATCATGACCCGAGCGGAAGGCAGCTACTTAACCAACTGAGCCACCCAGGTGCCCCGAGAAGAGTGTTTGACATCCCTCCCCCTCCAAAAGGTGTATTTTTTAGAAAGAGAGAGTGATCAGTCATGTCAGATGTTGCTGTAACATCTAGTAAGATGAGAATATACATTGTATTAGCAACATGGAAGGTCCTGGAAATGTCACCAGGAGTGACTTTGGAAGGGAAGGTGAACTTTTTCAGAAGTTACTGAAGTGGAGAAGAGAGAGTTTGTGGTAACTGGAGAGGGATGTGGATCAAGGGTTATTAAGATGAGATAGATTGGAAATATTTCTTTTTTTTTATGAGAATAAATCAGAATGACAGATAAATAGAAAATACAGGAGTGACAAGATAACTGGAAAAAGCAGAATCCAGAAACATGAGGGGTGCCTCTTCTACTCGAATAGGAGAGAAAGAATTATCAGCACACAGAACAGTGAGGATTTTAAGTTTGTTGGTCAGCAGTGGAGAAAATTCCTATCTGATCACTTCTATTTGTTGTGAAGAAGGAGATAGTCATTGATGGAAAATGAGGCGTGGTGAGTGGGTCAGAGGATTAAGGGGAGAAGAGAAAGCTTGAGATAGTTGTTGAAAATGAGAGCGTTGACTAGGGGAAGAGTGGGCTAGTCAGGCAGTGTTAAAGGCTTGAGATTAATGACCATTAATATAAAAGCTTGATAGTCTGGATGGTTTCTGCATATTCTTTCCAGTAGGTCTCAGCAGCCCATAAACTAGCAAGAAAAAAAGGACAGCTGAATTCATGTATGGTAGACTAGATAGGTGCAATGCAAGGTACAACAGAAAGGATCTGAAATATTGGTGGTAATGGGTTATGAATCCAAGCTGGACAAGGAGGGAAATACAGATAGGCAGAGGCTTTTAATAGAGGGAGGGTAGGCAAGGGAATTGAAGGTCCATCTGAAGCTGAAGAACTGGGGTGTTGGATGTCATACTGACCAATGAGTGGGATCAATTTCAGAGAATGGAATGTCTGAAACTGATTTCAGAAACAGAACAGTTCAGGTGGGGACAAGGTCCAGAGTGCAGCAGCAGAACAAGTGGCTGAAAGAAACAGGGGATACCTTGGGAAATGAGACCAAAGAAATGAGAAGCCAGGCACCTGGGTGGCTCAGTGGGTTAAGCATCTGCCTTCGGCTCAGGTCATGATCTCAGGATCCTTGAATCAAGCCCCACATCAGGCCCCCTGCTCAGTGGAGACTCTGCTTTCCCCTCTCCCTATTGCCCCTCCCCTCCACTCTTGCATATGCCCTCTCTCTTTCTCTTTCAAATAAATAAATAAATAAGTAAAATCTTTGGGGGAAAAAAAATGAGAAGCCAAGGTGTTGATGGATCATCCACATACCCAGTTTGATGGAAGGACTTGGGTGAGAAGAAAACATGGAAGCTAAAGGCCCTGTGTCTTGCTGTTGCCCAGTCCTCTGATCACTTCTATCCTCACTTAACTCCAACCATACCAACCTCTCTGCACTCCCTTAAACATACCAAGCTCATTCTCACCTCAGAGCGTTTGCATACTATTCCTGCTACCTTGAATGCTCTCCTTCCAAATATTCCACTGTGCACTCCCTTACTTCATTCAGGTTTCTGTTCCAACATCACCTTGTCAGAGCTTTCTCTGACCAGTCTCCCTAAAAAAATAGCAGCTCTCAACTCTGACTCCTCACTCTGACCCTTAATCTGTTTTTATTTTTCTTCAGAGCAGTTAGCACAACCTGAAATTATAGTTCACATTTATTTTCTCTATTATCCATCGCCCCACTAAGACATAAGCTCAATGGGAGCAGTCATATTCTCTTGTTCCCACTGTATTCCAAGCACCTAAAACTGACCCAGGAACATACCTGCTCAAATCCTGCCCTTCTCTGGACAACTCAGGAACATTTTTCTGACCATTCCAAGCTACAGTGCTTTTTTCCTACTCTGACGTTGCATAGAGCATATTGTATATACTGTTTGCTCATCACTTATTTACTCATTGACTTGTTCATTAATTTAACTATTATGTGCTGACAACTAAGATAGGCATTGTTTCATTTGATTAATTACTGTTTTATGTTTTCATCTTATTTCTACAAGCAAACTATAACTTACTAACTAAAAGGATTATGGTGGAACCAGATTTTTTAAGTTCTAAGGAAATAGTTTATAGCCACAATAGAGAAGATACAGAAAGCAAATAAAAGGAATAGTAGTAGAGCATTAAAAGGAAAATGCTAATTAAGATTTTTGGTTTGAATCTTGTCTCACTAATCAGACTGTGAGATCCTAACATGAGTTTGTTACAGTCAACCTACATCCTAAAATAATGTCTTTTAAACACATGACAATTTGCAAAGCTATTTTACAAAAATCCCACTTTATGAAATAAAGTATGCAGTTTTACAAATTTAATCTAATTGTATTAATTTGTATAGATTACAAAGTAATCTAATTGTATCATTATCCTCTATAACGCTTAGGGTTCTTTAGATCCTAGCTTTAACAGAGAATAAATTTATTGGACATATTAGGTACCCTACAGAATAAAAAGGCAGCTCTGAGACCAAGTCCTTAAAGGACTCCTGCTTGAGATTCTCTTCTCCCTCTGCCCCTCCTGCCCCCTAAAATAATAAATAAATCTTAAAAATAAATAAATAAATAAATAAAATGAATTTGTGTCAACCAGTCTCTCTGACTCCTCAGGTTTCAGAGTCCCAGGAGAGACTTAGATTAGAGGCTCAGCATGAAGAACAGAAGGCATGGACTCTCTTCTGACAGTCCTACCGAACAATATCCAATTGGGAAGATATTATTTCCCAAATGCACCTTGGGATCCAATTACCAAAAGAGCAAAAGTGATCAAGGGAAAAAAAGTACCAAACTGATGCCATGAGAACTACTCCCTCCCTCTCTTACATAAGCAGAGCTCCTGAGCTGTTTTATCTCTCCCTATGCCTCATCACACTCTGAACCCATGCTTACATACCTTTCTATTTTGTCCACTAGCTTATGAGCCCCAGAAGGCAAGTAGCTGCAGCAGCTGCATTATCCAGAGAGTGGCATCCTAGAGATCCTCCAAAATCAGTTTAGAAATATTCTGAGAAGTAAGTTTAAGCAAAAGTAAAAGCCTTTTTTCTCTATTACAGACAATTTTTTATAAATTTTTAATAGTTTTACCTAATATGAAAATACATAAAACGAATATGGGAAGACATAAATCCTTCTTAGATCCTTTCCTATCTTCTCTAAATATACAAAATGTTCACAGAACATTATTCATTTTAGTTGGAAAACTTTTGTATTAAAACAAAAAGATATAATATTAATCTAATTTCCTCGGGAGCTAATTTCAGCTAAAAGTCTTCAACAATTTAACTGTTAGTATAACATCTGGTATAACTTTTGAATAAGGCTAAAAATAAAACATTCTGTTCACTGGAGAATAACTCTACTAATAACTGGCTAGGAAGAAATTGTTCTCTGACATTTCTAACTTGTATTTGGGAAGATAATTCTAGAAAACCATTGTGGTAGAAAATACATGCCTAAATTTGTCAGAGTCTCTTTTACAAACACTATAAAATAAAATGCAATAGATTAATTCTAAAGTAAAACCAAGAATTTAAGAATCAGTCAAGTACTGTAAAAGTCAAATACTGAATATCCATACATGGAATATTATTCAGCTATTAAAAATGTACGAAGTAATGATATATGCTACAACATGAAGCTTGAAAACATTATGCTAAGAAGCCAGACACAACTATGCTACCTAGAGCAATCTATACATTTAATGCAATCCCTATCAAAATACCATCAATTTTTTCATAAAACTGGAACAAATAATCCCAAAATTTGTATGGAACCAGAAAAGACCCCAAATAGCCAGAGGAATGTTTAAAAAGAAAACCAAAGCTGGGGGCATCACAATTCCAGACTTCAAGCTCTATTACAAAGCTGTAGTCATCAAGACAGTATGGTACTGGCACAAAAACAGACACATAGATCAATAAAACAGAATAGAGAGCCCAGAAATTGACCCTCAATTCTATGGTAAAGTAATCTTTGACAAAGCAGGAAAGAATGTCCAATGGAAAAAAGTCTCTTCAACAAATGCTGTGGGGGGTGCCTTGGTGGCTCAGTTGGTTAACCAATTGCCTTTGGCTCAGATCATGATCCTGGAGTCCCAGGATTGAGTCCCTCATCAGGCTCCCAGCTCCACGGGGAGTCTGCGTCTCTCTCTGACCTTCTCCCCTCTCATGTTCTCTCTCTCAAATAAAATCTTAAACAAACAAACAAAAACAAAAACAAAAAAACAAATGCTGTCAGGAAAATTGGACAACCACATGCAGATGAATGAAACTGGACCACTTCCTTACACCACACACAAAAATAAACTCAATGGATGAAAGGCCTCAGTGTGAGACAGGAATCCATCAAAATCCTTGAGGAGAATACAGGCAGCAACCTCCTCGACCTCAGCTGTGGCAACTTCTTCCTAGACACATCACCAAAGGCAAGGGAAGCAAGGGCAAAAACGAACTATTGGAACTTCATCAAGATAAAAAGCTTTTGTACAGCCAAGGAAACAGTCCACAAAACCAAAAGACAACCAACAGAATGGGAGAAGATATTTCCAAATGACATATCAGATCAAGGGCTAGTATCCAAAATCTGTAAAGAACTTACCAAACTCAACACCCAAAGAACAAATAATCCAATCAAGAAATGGGAAGAAGACATGAACAGATGTTTCTGCAAAGAAGACATATGACAAAGTGCTCTATATCACTCGTCATCAGGGAACTACAAATCAAAACCACAATTCGATACCGCCTCCCACCAGTCAGAATGGCTAAAATTAACAAGTCAGGAAAAGACAGATGTTGGCAAAGATGTGGAGAAAGGGGAACCCTCCTACATTGTTGGTGGGAATGCAAGTTGGTGAAGCCACTCTGGAAAACAGCATGGAGGTTCCTCAAAAAGTTGAACATAGAGCTACCCTATGACCCAGCAACCGCAGGTATTTACCCCAAAGATACAAATGTAGTGATCCGAAGGGGCATGTACACCTGAATGTTTACAGCAGCAATATCCACAACAGCCAAACTATGAAACAACCTAGATGTCTATCAACAGATGAATGGATAAAGAATATGTGGTACATAAATACATTGGCATATTATGCAGCCATCAAAAATTGAAATCTTGCCATTTGCAACAACATAGATGGAACTAGAGGGTATTATGTTAAGCGAAATAAGTCAATCAGAGAAAGACAATTATCATATGATTTCACTTATACGTGGAATTTGAGAAACAAGACAGAGGATCATAGGGAAAGAGGAAAAAATGGAACAAGACAAAACCAGAGGGAGACAAACCATAAGAGACTCTTAATCTCAGGAAACAAACTGAGGTTTGCTGGGGGGTTGGGGAGGGATAGGGTGGCTTGGTGATGGACGCTGGGGAGGGTATGTGCTATGGTGAGTGCCGTGAATTGTGTTAAGACTGATGAATTCAGACCTGTACCCCTGAAATAATAATACATTATATGTTAATTTTTTAAAAAGCTGGACACAAGAAAGTCATATATTACATGATTCTCCTTGTACTAAATGTCGAGAAGAGGAAAATCTACAGAAAGTAGATTAGTGGTTGCTGGAGGAGGCAGGGGTGGAGGGTAGGGGCAGGACAGCTGGAGGAAGGGATAATGGAAAGTGACTACAGATGGATATGAATTTCTTTTTGGAGTGATGAGAAGGTTCTGTAATCAGATAGTGGGGTAGTTACACAACTCTGTGAACATATTAAAAACCACCAAATTGTATGCTTTGAAAGGGTGAATTTTATGTGAATTATTTCTCAAAAAACTTTTTTTTAAGGGAGGGAGGAGGCTTAATGAGATTTGGCATGAAAAGGAATTGTTGTAAAGGCCAAAGAAAGGCATGGAATTTAGTATTTATATCCAGGCAAAGACAAAGAGTGGAAGAAAAAAAGCATAGAAAAGAATACCCAATAATTACATCCTTACGAGTCTAAACATTAAAAATAAAGGTTTTAATTACATTGCTCATATCATGAGACAAATCATTTTCCCCTTTTGGGAAAGTGTATGGTGACTTGCTTTTTTTTTTTTTTTTCCTTAACGTACTAAAAAATTACCAGCAGCCTTTCTTAGTTCTTTTTAGGCTATGAATTGTGCAACAGTCTCAGCTGCAAATCAAGCAACTTAATGATGTTGTAGCACTTAAACTCACTTGAGCTTTGTAAGAACTCTTTAAATAAAACCATACAGTTTGTACCTCATGCCAGGACATCATATCCTACCCATCCATACTTGCCCCAGTGAAACTCAGACTTCCCTGGATTTTCTTTTCCTCATTCTTTGAATTTTAATCTCTGTGTTTTTAGTCTTTGAATTAACTGAGAAGCCTTTTGGTTCTGTGAGCTAAGCACATTCCTTCAAAACCACAGGCATCCACTTCTCATTGGATTTATGACAATCACAACATTGGCATGCAGGTAAGAAAAAGAATTCAATTTGCTTTTCCCATCACACCTCCAGTTACCTCAGGGAACCTCACTTTAATGGGAAAGAAGGACAATTTCTGCCATCCTAACCATGTCAAAATGTTCCCCAGTGTTCCTCAGTGGTCTATCCTTTCCTCCGAACACTTCCAGAGCTCCAGCTATTGAATCATTAGGGTTTTGCCTTTCAGAAAAAGGTGGCATTTCAAGGAAAAGGGATTCTAACAGACAGCACCCCAGAGGAACGTCCCTTCTTCAGAATAGCCTCTTTAGGAAATTCCTTTCTAAATCTAAGAAGTTTATGGATTAAACTACTTTCAAGGATGGAATGGCCTGAGAGCATTCTAAACTGAGATTAGGACTTTATCCTTTGTTCGACCCACAACATGGATCACTCAAAGCACTTAATAAATATTTAACAGAATTGAGTCAGTAACATTCTAAAAGAGTTAGAAAAGGCTTTAAAATTTGCTTTGTTTTTTCTATCAACACAATGACAAACATAAATGGGTGGATTATAGAAACCACCAGGAGGTACACAGAATGTAATTCAAGGCTGTAAAATGAGATCCTCAAATCTACATGAGTATTTTCTAAAGCCTGTGACTATGCTATCTATATGTTACTATGCTAAATTTAAATTCTTTTTGTCCAGCTTCAAAGACTAACCTCTTAACCTTCTCCAAGTTTCGTGCCCTAAAAGGCCACCCATTGTTATAAATTTTAAGAGCTCTCATACATGCATCCTTGACACTCTATGATTTTTCAATCTTGCCTTAGCATCAGATTCTCATTTTTGTTTTCAAAGGTATATTTTCTTTTATGGTATTGCCACCACCTTCCCAATTTGCTGCATTAAATTTGCTTAAGCTCGGAAACATCAATAACAAAACAAGCTCACTGAAATCTTGTGAAACACAAGACTTCCAATGGGTGAAGTAGAATATAGACTTTGTGATATACATTGGTCATTCCCTACTGGTAGCTCTGTTTGAGAGAAGAGATGTTACTATTCTGGCTTTGAGACATGAAGAATATGATATTTAAGTCTAAACATGCATTAGCCAATCCTGAAAAATCAACATACTTATAATCCAAAATGACTTAATAAATATTTAGTTATAGATGGAAAGGCACATTACCCAGTCAAGAAACCTGCTCATATAGCAGAGTGGAACAGTGACTATATCTGCAGAAAATATGTTCATATACAAGCTACCAAAAAAAATCAAATGTGCTATAAAACAAAGGTAGCAGAGGAGTCCCTAAGGATAAGGAATGTTTAAACAAGAGAAGAAAGAGGCTCATTCAATGCTCTGTACTAAAAAATGAGCCTCAGCTTCAAAAAGAAGTTAGGGAGTCTGCTCCCAACTCATTCTGGCCCAAAAAGGTGAAGAAGGCAGAACATCAGAAAGAATAATGGAGTAAAGAAAGGAGTCCCAGGGAGTTTGACACGGATAAAGACTAACAGCCGCTTTCTTGTTTCAATTAGGGGAAGACCAGTAGATACAGAAGAAAGGTTGCCTTGAAGGCACGCAGTGGCATTATTTCAATTTTGGCTAGTGTCAGCCCTGCTTATTTCCACCAAATGTGGATAACTAAGAAGCCTCATAGGGCTATTTTTATCATATAAGCTTGGCAGATATGCTGCTTTTAAACCTGACAACATGCTATATATGTGTGTGTATGTGTATATTCTTTCATGTAATACATGTTCTTTTTGTTTGTAAAGTTAACATGACAGATTCATTAATCAAGTTATCATAATAATTAAAATTTGACTAGAGTTTAATATGTAATATTACTTATTTTGTGGGATGCCTGGGTGGCTCAGTCGGTTAAGCATCTGCCTTCGGCTCAGGTCATGATCCTAAGGTCCTGGGATCAAGTCCTACATCAGGCTCCTTCTCAGCAGGGAGAATGCTTCTCAACTCTGTCTGCTCTGCCTGCCATTACCCCTGCTTGTGCTCTCTCTGACAAATAAATAAAATCTTTTTAAAAAAATATTACTTATTTTGCAATGACAGAACATATACCTATGGAAATAGTGGCCCAACTGCTTGTAGTGGCAATTAAATAGGTGGCAGTTAAATTTGTGCTTTCCTTCCACTGGTCTCTGCTCCCTGCTAGGCTCTTTCTTTTTTTTTTTTAGGCTCTTTCTTAAGAGAGAAGAAACATGATATCAAAATCTCTAATTCTTAGGATGGAAGGTATTGACAGAACCTAGAGTGTACCGCTTAAGAGTCTGATGGTTCCAAAGGCATTCCTGAGTTGCTCCATGGAGATAAGGCTCTCAGAATAAGACTGTAGATACATATTTAAGACTAAATGCACATTTCCACCCTTCCGTGATTTTTCTCCTTAAACCTGCCACTCAAGTCTCCTTGTCCCCCTAAGTCTGTGTCCATGTAATCTATAAGGCTGATACATCAGCATCTGAGTTTTTCAAGCCAATCGTTTATAGTTACTTATCAAAAAACAAACAAAAAAAAATCAAGTTTGTAAAGAAGGGATACTTACATGTAGTAAACATGGCCTCCCTTTGCCCTCTTTATACTTTATTCAAATTTATAAAAAGTGACTGTAATTTATATTCAGATAATTAAGAAGTGATTATATTTCCTCCTGCATCCATTGTATATAAATGTAAATGACAGGCTCTCTTAGATGCTTTGAGTACTAGAGGAAAAAAGTCATCCTTGATAAAATACAACATATGATCACAAATTTGAGTACTATGTAAGCAGTTAGCCATAACAACTCAAACTTAAGCAACATAGTAAGTGCTTATTACCTTCATTAGGAGGGAAAAATACATGAACTGTCTAAAAAATGTAGCATTTTAAAAAATTCATATTTACTTCCAGCTATTCTGTGGCTATTTATATTGTGGGTGCTTTTAAAGGTCAAAAACAATGAACTGTATAAAAATATTGTGAACAGCAATGGTATTACACTGTGAATTTTATTTTCAGATTTTGGTCAATAAAGACGAAAATAATAAAGTTAAGCAATCAAAAGAAGTACCAAAAAAAGACATTCACATACACAAAAGATATGAACAATATAGATTCACTTCCAGTTGATTCAATTCTTACATTTAAAATATAAAATACATTTTAATTTGTCAAGAAACTGACCACACTTAGCACCAGGAACATAACTTTAGCTTTTGATCATGACTTCACTATCTTGTCATAGGAAAAGAAATTTCATGGAAAATATATGTGTTTATCACTGTCAATTAATAAAAAAATTAATTTTGAAAAGTAACCGCTGCATATCGTTGATTCATAAGTGATTAAAAGGGAATAAATCCTTAAAACTGGGACTACTTGATATTGCGCACAACTCTCCTACAGTGGTTTGTTTTCATCTCCTCCAATGCTTGTTCCAGTTGCTGAACCAAATGGAGCAGAGTGGCTGGGTCTGTCTGCAGAACTTTGGTGCTGTGATCTCCATTCTGATTAAGGTGTAGCTTTATAGTCACTGATGGTTTAATCTGTTGCCTCAGGCTTCTGCTTGCAAGCTTCATTTTAAATGGAATAAGAGCATATAACTGTTTAATAATCATGCTGAACACACAATATTTATAACCACTTATATCATATACAAAAATAAAACTTTACATGAATCGTAGACTTCAAAATGAAAACTAAAGTTTAAAAAACTTTGGAAAGAAAGAAGAGAATATATATATAACCCTGCCATACAGGATTTCTTAAATATGATATAAAAGACATAAACCATAAAAAAACCCCAATAAACTGAAATACATTAAAATTATTACATTTTCTTCTAAAGGACACCTAAAGATGATAGAAAATCAAACCACAAGCTGAGAGAAGACACTTTGTAACACATATAACCAAAAAATAGATTAGTACCCAGAACGTATGAAAAACTGTTCTGATTAAAAACAAAAACAAAAAACCCCACAAGAACAAGAGAAAAATGTGCATTAGATCTAAGTAAGCAGTTCACAAAAGAAGTAACACAAATAGATAAACATAGGAAAACATGGTCAACTTTATTAGAAATCAGGAAAATGGCCAATAAAACCATACAGTTCTGTTTTACACATATCAGCCTGTCAAGAATTAAAAGCCTATCCAAATGAAGGCATTGTGAGCAACGATCATGGAACTCTCTTCCACTGCTGGTGAGAGTGAAAAGAGAATCACTTTGGAAAACAATATACATTACCATTAATTCCACTCCTAGGTATATACCTTGAATTCTTACATTTATACATTATATTCATAACAGTAATTGTTTTTGTTTCCAAGATTTTGTTTCCAATTCCAAAAATTAGAAACATCTCAAATATTCTTTAATAACAGAATGGATACACTGAGAATACTCATACAATAAAATGCTTACTAAATGGCAATGAAAAGAACTATAGCAATATAAGTTGTTATGGATAAATCTAGTAAAATGTTCAATCAAAAAGCAAGCTGCAGAATAATACATAAAAACTAAAGTTTGATGAAAAAATCTGTGTAAAAAAAGAACTATAAAGAAAGGATCGGGGCGCCTGGGTGGCTCAGTGGGTAAAAGCCTCTGCCTTCGACTAGGGTCATGATCGCAGCCTCTACCTTCGGCTCAGGTCATGATCTCAGGGTCCTGAGATCGAGCCCCACATTGGGCTCTCTGCTCAGCAGGGAGCCTGCTTCCCCCTCTCTTTCTGCCTGCCTCTCTGCCTACTTGTGATCTCTGTCTGTCAAATAAATAAATAAAATCTTTAAAAAAAAAGGAAAGAAAGAAAAAAAGAAAGAAAGGATTAACGGAAAATTCAGGATAATGGTTCCTTCAGAGGAGTTGTAACTGGGGGAGGTCATATTCGGTCTTGTTGTATTTCTTAAGCTTGGCAGTGGATACTTGTTTTATTATTATTCTTTAAACTGAGTAACTATAATCTTTTGTTTGATATATTTCAAAATTTTTTAAAGAAAATACTACTGACATATTTTTAAAAGAAAAAAATATCCAAATACTAGAAACAATGGCTAACTTGGAAGCATTAGCATTTAGTCCTAGCACCAGACTGTTCCCTAAAGACCACTCTTCCTTAAAAGGAACGAGGACCTCTTTAAAGGAATAGCTGATTAGAGGTCTGGGACAACAATTGTACAAGATGAACCTGAAGCACCTTGAAGAAGGCAAGACTGTTACCTAAAACTACCAGAGTCATGGCAAAAGGACAAGAAGCCAAACTGAAGAAACTTCCAGTGAGTAACAAATCTAAACGACAATTTCATACCATAAGACAGAATATTCTGACTAATAATAACTTCTTCCAATTAATTCTAGGTGATCTGGCTTCCAGAAGAACTTGATACTGATCCATGGCTGAAATTTAATGTAGAAAAATAACTTGGAAACAATAGATTGACACCCTTGAGTAAGCCAGTTCCCAAACATAACAGAGATACTTGTAAGTTAAAGTATTTCTTTAAGATCATTTCTCTAGTACAGAAAATTATAGGTATAAAAGACAAGTAAACTATTAAGTATGATGGCTGAAAATACTACTTACTGATTCACTTATGCATTGTTTATACTTTTTTCTCTTTATATGCCTTACACATAGGGACCAAATGTATCTAGGTGTGTAATTAAGCCATGAACTTTTTTTGTTAAGATTTTATTCATTTATTTATTTGAGAATGAAAGAGAGAGAGAGCATGAGGGGGGAGCAGACTCCCTGTGGGCAGGGAGCTCAATGTGGGACTCAATCCTAGGACTCCAGGATCATGACCTGAGCTGAAGGCAGTTGCTTAACCAACTGAACCACCCAGGTGCCCTAAGCCATGAACTTTTTGTTTAGAGACTTTAGGTCAATCTATCCTCAAATTTTTAGACAACATAATATCTAATCAATATCCTTTGCAAATAAGTATCCACACCATTCTTTAAAATTTATAAATAAAGATTATATAACATCCCTAACAAACACCTGGTAAGACATAATCAGACCTAATTTTTTCTCAGAAAGAAATTTTGATGACAATACAGGATAAAGAACAGTAGGCCACAAAGTTCCTGATATGGACTTATTTTTAATAGAGAGGAAATTCTGTCCTTATAAAAATAACAAGAGCAGGGTGCCTGGGTGGCTCAGTGGGTTAAGCCTCTGCCTTCGGCTCAGGTCATGATCTCAGTGTCCTGGGATCGAGCCCCGCATCGGGCTCTCTGCTCAGCAGGGAGCCTGCTTTCCCCCATCTCTCTCTGTCTGCCTGTCTGCCTACTTGTGATCTCTCTGTCAAATAAATAAAATCTTAAAAAAAAATAACAAGAGCAATTTATTTTTTTTTAATATTTTATTTATTTATTTGAGATGGAATGAGAGAGAGAGAGAGCGCGTGAGAAGAGGGAGGGTCAGAGGGAGAAGTAGACTCCCTGCTGAGCAGGGAGCCTGATATGGGACTCCATCATAGGACTCCAGGATCATGACCTGAGCTGAAGGCAGTCACTTAACCAACTGAGCCACCCAGTTGCCCCAACAACAGCAATTTAAATGGATCAATCCTAAAGGTAAATCTTCCCACACCAAACTCAAATGCATTCAATTTACTGATGCTATTAAATGCACTAATTGTGCTGGCAATTTATGAAGGGAAATGTTTCTATTAGAAACTCAACTATGATGATTAATGTATTTCTCATAAGCAAGTGCACAATAATTAGATGGTAATTGTCCATTCACTACTAGTGTTGAGACAAATCAGTTACTCAAAAATGAAAGGTCCTATATCCTGTTATTTGTTTCCCAGCCATTTAGCTGATCATCTGTCAAGTCTTCCCCCCATAAACAGAAAGAAGAATCTACTCCAGTTAAAATCCCTTGTAATAATTTTGACTAATGAGCTCAGAAAATCAATTAGTTCTTTAAGCAGTTTTTTTTAGCCCCAAATGCACTTCACCACATGAAGCAATATTCATTCAGCATACCCTCAACTTTAACTGTATTAGTCCTTGTGATAAGCATGGCTATTCAAACCCATTTCACTGGGTAAATGAGCTCTCCTGAGTTTTAGAAAATTCAACTGCTTAAGTTTCTAATTTTTAAAAATGTCTTCATAATGGAAAAACTCAAAGTAAATCACAAAGCCAAAAAAAGAACTTTTAAGGGCTACCAGAACCCAAAAGTCAGAAATAACCCCCATTCAAGAAAGAGGTAAATATGTACAAGATAAATTACTGCTGAATCTCATGAATAAGACCATCCCCACACCTCCTGGTTATTATGAGAAGACTGAAACATAAAAGCTTAGCAACAGTGATCTCCTCCTCCCTGGGAACCCCATAGGAGTTGCTTCTTATGATGTCTCCAAGAGCATGAACTATGTCTATGTCTGGTTCTTTGTGAATCCACACCACCTAGCACATGACAACCGTAAAAGAAATAGTTGATAAACAACTTGTTTAAGAAGCTACCTACCCTCCCCTATCCCCACCCCCACCTTTTTTAATATTCAGCACTGAATGCCTATTATGTACCAGGCATTGTGCTGGGTACAGAGTAGTGAACAAGACACAGTACCTGCCCTCATGGAGCCTATAGTCTGGTTTATACCATATCTGTGTTTCTACCTATTCAAGCACTCATCACACTGGATTATACTTGCTAGACCCTCTAATTGAATTTCTGTAACCTGTTTGGACCATCTTATCACCATTCCAATCAGGAAGAATCCACTGTAACAGTGGTTTACAAACTGCAAGCTAGAATTCCCCAGATAAGAAGGTTTAAAAAAATCTTGATGCCTAGGCCAAATCCCATAACAATAAATCAGCATCTCTGGGCATAGAACACAGACATGAAAGTATTTTAAAACTACCCAGGCCATTTCAATAGGCAGTCAAGTTTGGGGACCAGTGCACTATACCACATAGTCAATGCTCATTCCCATATCCATATAGCCCTTTACAACTTACATTGCCTCCTTTTCCAAGAATATTAACACTGGTTTTCTCCATTCATTCATCCTTCTGAAATTTCATCTTTTGCTGAAGCTTTTCTGGACTGTGCAAGCATACACTGAACTACTGAAGCTATAGATTTTTGAAATATAGCACTCAGTTGTACCTTCATTTATACAATTATATTTTCCCCCTCCAGAAATTTACAACTATCTTTAATTACTAGTTATTCTGAGAACATCTAATATCCCCAACTAGATGATAACATCTTTTCCATCTGAGAAAATGTCTTATGCTTCTTTGTTCCAAAACATTTAGCACAGCTCTAACCAGCAAATGGATGACATTCAATAAACATCTATTAACTTATCTGTCACTGCTTGATAAAGGGCTACATGCAAGAGTCTGAGAACTCCCTTCTGGTTATCTGTGTGGCTTTACAAACAACTGATTCTTTCAAACAGATCATGTAAAAGAAGTCAGACACAAAAGAATATTTACTGAATCATTCCATATATAGAAAGTTAAAGAACAGGCAAAAGTAATCTATATATTTGAAGCCAGGATGCTGGTGACCTTTGGAAAGGAAGGAAGGGGAAGTAATTGGTAGGTAGCAAAGAGGATGCTTCTGGGGTGCCTGTCATGGGTGAGTGTTGGTTTCATGGGTGTTTCACCATGTGATAATCCACTGAGCATTACAAAACCTGTGCACTTTAATATATGTGTGTTTTATGTTTAAACATGAAAGTGTCATAAAATCAAATATGAATTTAAAAATATGCATGACCATCTCCTTTCCAAAATAACCTATTTCTTACAAACTTTGTAAATTAAACTACTCTAAACACATTAAGCATATAAGAAAATGAACGATTTGTGAAATGTTCTGAAAACAAACATTAAAAAAAATTAGTTTCAAACCAAAGTTTAGTTAAGGTGGTAAAGAATATAATAAGTTTAAGGACATGGAACTAAAATTAATCTTCTATTCTATGTCAGGTGGGAAAAAAAATCCATACCTGTACATCTAGTCGCCATTCAAGGTTGTGGTAACTTGGAAGGTCTGGTGCCAATTCACTCAGAATAGTTCTGATCTCTTTTCGGTTGTCCAGATAAAGCTGAAGCAATAATTTGTTCAATTCTTCAGAGAATCCCAGAACAAAAACAGAGTCTTGGAAATCCAGTTCAGAAATCTGAAGGTGAGTCAAGTTTAACAGAACATTAATTTTTTGTCTAGTAACTGCTAAAATATTTGATATACACAAAAGAATATGATATCTCCTAATTCTTTTCTGGCTGGTAAAAGAAACAACATCCTTTACATTTATTTTTATTTATTTATTTATTTATTTTTAAAGATTTTATTTATCTATTTGACAGACAGAGATCACAAGTAGGCAGAGAGGCAGGCAGAGAGAGGAAGGAAAGCAGGCTCCCCGCTGAGCAGAAAGCCCAATGTGGGGCTCAATCCCAGGACCCTGGGATCATGACCCGAGCCAAAGGCAGCAGACCAACCCACTGAGCCACCCAGGTGCCCCCAACATCCTTTACATTTAAAGGTAACTCCTGCCCACTATTCCAAAATCTGAGTCTCTGATACATAAAAATACTTTTATTAAAACATAAAAAGAATTGTTAAAATGGCCAACTTCTCTCCTATTCCCCATCAAGCTAGATATTGCTAATACGCAAAATAAAATAAAATAAAATAAAAGTCATTTAATTCTCCCTTCTCCTAGGATATGTCCTATTGTATATGGTTTAATAGCATGCAGAATTAAGAGTAAGAAGTAAGTCTAATTTATACTAGCAAGAGGCATTCATACCAGCAGATCACATTATAGTCATATTGTTTACACATGGCTTCACTAAGTCCATTATAAACCACTAACAACATAACTGAAATGAGCAGGTGCCTGCCAGGGTTATGACGTAGAGTATATTGCACTTTTTAAGGTCAAAGAAATACAAAACAGTTCACAGAACCCCTTACCATAAGCTTTGAGCTTTCAGTGAGGAGGTACGTTAATCCTTCCACACCATGTTGGACAGTGTCACTGCTTACATTGAGTTTTCCTGGGAAAAGGAAACGTTAAGCCAGTAAATTACTGTGTGACATTTATCCCTTTATTCAAATTTTTATTTAGGCATAAATATTATCCATTATTCCATATTTTCAGGCACTGTAATGAAAAATAATGAGTTGGTAATAGCCTCCTGTTCATTCTCCACTGCGAGACAGATGCCTTCGGTATTTCCCGCCATGTAACCTTCTTTACAAAATGCAAGCCCATGGAGACTAGTATCAGCCGTATAGTCCTTCTCTCGAATGCCCAGCTATTTCAAGTCTGGCAGAAGAGGAGCTCCAAGGACTGACAATCTCGGAAACCACCCTCGTCCAGCAGGGAAAAAACAATACTGCAGAAAAGCGGATGTCTGAACAACTAATTATAACCAAACACTTGCAGGATATTAAGGCCTCACCCTGCTATTCCACACCCTTGGGTGCATCGAAGCATCATAGGATCTCTGGCAGATGGTATTATGTGCTTTCTACGCATGACAAAACCAACTTAGCGGAAGCTTTCAAAATCTCAAAGCTACTTAAGGGACGGGAAGAATTTGCGCCCACAAGAGCCCTACCACAACTCTACCTACCACATTCTACCTTATTAGCCCTACCCAATTAGCCCTACCACATTCGACCACAATGAAAGTAAGACCCTTGGAGCTGCAAAAACCCCTTCCTCTCCAGGGTGCCAAAGAAAGGCCCGCACTTCCCCGCGCAGCAACTCTCCCCGTCTTACTGGCGGCGCCTTCGTAGATCTTGGGGTTCGAGCCTCGCCTCAGGAACTCCACCGCAATCCGCCCAAACTCCGCGACCACTGCAACGGAAGCCAGGAGCCCATGAGTGCCGGGCGCACCCCTGATCCCCCAGGCCACAGGACACCACCCTCTGCTGCCGCGCCCTCTGACCCGTGCTGTCCACTTGCGGCAAAAACGCCAAGTGCTCCTTATGCTCCTCCGACAGGTCCAGGAGCATCTTCGCAAGGCGGAGGATTTCCCCGAGCAGCGTCGATCACGACCTCGCCACTTCCGGGACCAGCGTCCAAGCGCAAAGAGGCTCCGGCTCCTCAACATACCCAGCTTTTGGGTTCCGGTCTATCGCAGTCGTACACGCAAACGCCCGTGGGTGGTGTATTCTGGGGTCAGAAGACTGTTCCGTTCGCAAATCTCCTTGAAAAGATGTAGCTTGGTGGTGCACGGTGCTATGCTCTGTGGAAGATGAAAAGATGTTTAAAATCCGACACGCCCCCTTGTGGAGCTTACATTAATAATACCTGTAGCTAGCATTTAGTAAGCTCTATGTTGGGAAATGTTCTGACATTTATTAGAGTTCAAAAGAATTCCATGAGGTAGGTACCATTATTGTTCCCATTAGAGATAAGGAAACAGAGAATGGTCAAGCAACTGAAACTAACTTTTATAGAGCTATTAGTTTGCACAAAGCTTTTGTATATGTTACGTGTTTTGTATATGTTACCTTATTTGATTGGCCTTATTTAATTCGCCCAATAGCTATGACCTCGTTTTTACAGATGAAAAATCAAAGCTCCAAAGATTACATAATAAAGCAGAGACAGAGCTGGAAAGAGAGGGTCAGATCCCTTGACGACCTGCTTCAAAGCCCATCATTCTACACAGCAGGCTGAAAACTGAAGGTTTGTAACAAGTTCTGTAAATGATTATGAATTACGATGAAGATGGTGATGACGATAACAAAGACTGATGCTTGCAGGGTTCAGAATGATATCTTTATTTTAATATGTTGAGAGTAGGGTGAAAATTTGTTTCCTTTCCCAGCTTTCTCTTCTCACCTGCGGTGGTTCAGATATCAGAGTACAGAATTGCTAACTGATAGAAATATGACTCTCCAAATCTGAACCCCTTGGTGGGGGAGTTGGTGGGGGGAAAGGGGAGGGGGTCGGAGAGATAGTTCATATCTATTGTTCTATCTAAGGATTGACATCACTCTTTCTAATATCTGATTCTCTTGGGCAGAAATGAAAATTGGAAGTTTTTCAGCTCTGTTCACCGTGTGTACCTTGTCTTTCACATTGAAATTGTTTGTTTCCTCCACTGATGAACAGAAAGGTGTGTCCTTAAACTTGTTAGTTAGGTCATGAAGCAGCATTTGCAGAGAGAGTGCAATTTTTTTCTTAAGTTGCAGATCAGGATAAATGGCATCATTTCCTGAAGAAGCTTTTATTCATACATTATTGAGAAAATGTTCATTATTTAAGAATAATTTTCAGAAAACGTAAAACCATGATTCTTTTTTTTTTTTTTTTTAAGGTTTTTACTTATTTGACAGAGAGAGATAGCGAGAGAGGAACAACAAGCAGGGAGAGTGTGAGAGGGAGTAGCAGGCTTCCCGCTGACCGGGGAACCCAATTCAGGCTGGATCCCAAGGTCCTGGGATCATGACCTGCCGAAGGCAAAGGCTTAACAACTGAGCCACCCAGGGACCCCCAAACCATGATTCTTTTACAAATATATAATGAATACTTGTCAAAGATTGTGTTGGACCCCTGGGTTAATGAGGGGATTAGTAAGATTACAGTAAAAACCAGTTTCAACTGGCAAGAAGGAGATAATTCAAGAACCATAAATCCATAGAGAATAAGAAATGTTGAATCTACAAATAGATATAACACTATGCCAGTTATGGTATAGCCTTTCTTTCCTGTGATCTCAGGGACTGAAAATGGGGGCAGGGGAGGGAGATAGGGAATAGGAATAAAAAAAGGGGGGAAGGTGGTCAAGACACCAAGTTATATCTGGGGGAAAACAGCCTGGGAGTTAAACTCTCTGGGATAATTTGCAGGGCAACTTTTTGTTACCCAGTGTGATATAGTTGTTTAGAGGAAATTACCTGAATGAAAATATCAAAAGTTTAGATTCCAGATCTGGCTCTCATACCTACTACCTGTAAGGCCTACAGCAAGTTCTTTTTATATGTTATAGACTTAGCCTCTTCATTTGTAAATGGGTGGTTGTTGTTGTTTAAGATTTTATTTATTTGCCAGAGAGAGCGAGAGTGCGCATGCGCACATGAGCACAAGCAGGGGAAGTGGCAGGGAGAGGGAGAGGCATCCTATAAATGGGTGTTTTAATGATGATTGCCTTTATGTGTCATGCAGGGCTGTTATTATGCTTAGATGAACTAATAAATTCACATTAAAAATTGATTTTAGGGGCGCCTGGGTGGCTCAGTCAGTTAAGCGTCTGTCTTTAGCTCAGCCCAGGATCTTGGGGTCCTGGGATCCATACCCACCTCATACTCCCTGCTTAGTGGGCAGTCTGCTTCTCCCTCTCCCTCTGCCCCCTGTTGTGCTCTCCCTCTCACACTCTATCTGAAATAAGTAAAATTAAAAAGAAATTGATATTAATGATCAAATGAAACAATAAATTAGTGTTAAACACTTGAAAGACTTGTAAACTGAAGCATTTATATGTTATAGAAGATTTTATATGCCCAAATCATTGAGAATTCCGTGTGCATAATCATCCTAAAGTCCATTGATTTAATGCAACAAATATTTATAGAGCAATTACTCAAAGGTTCAAGCATACACATTATGCCTTGGCAATTTGGAGATGAATAAAACAATGTCCTTTCCTCTAGGAGATGACAGTAAAGTGAGGGAGACAATCAAGTGAAGTCAATACTGTATGATGAGTGATAATAGTTGAGGACTGAACAAAATGATATGCAACCATAGAGAAGGTAGCAATTGACTCTGATTCCAATAAGATTCAGGTTTAGAATAAGTGTCCCAGGGTATGCCTGTGCCTGCTAATACTAATGATTTACAACTGTGTAGCACTAAGTATAGAAGGTCTTAAAGTCACTTCATGCTGTTTCATTCCTAGGGCAAAGTGATGAAAGAAGAACTACTCATTATTTTTTCTATTGACTCTGGCGGGGAACAAGGATTCGTAACAATTGTCCTCTCACATTCTCTCCTTGTCTTTCTATCTCCCTCCACCTTATGCACTTTCCTTTTCCTTTAGATTTCCCCACATTCCTTTTTCTTTCTTAGGCATTCCAGCCCCAGAATCTCTGCACCAGTATTTCCTTGATGGTGTTTCAACGTTACATAAAATATTATCATCCCCTGCAAGGAGATCCAGTTCAATTCAGCATACTGTGAAGGGCATAAAAGCATGGTGATACCATCACTCTTATGAATTGCACTGTCATGAATCTGAAGCAAGCACAAAATGCATGAATTAGTTCTTTAGATTTTTTTTTTTTAGTTCTTTAGATTTTTAAAGAATTGTTTTAGTGTATTTATTCATTTTATTTATTTATTTATTTACTTATTTATTTATTTTGAGAGTGTGCACGAGTGAGCATGAGCAGGGAGCAGGGGCAGAGGGAGAAGCAGACTCCCCAATGAGCAGGAGCCAGACAGGCAGACAGAGGGATGTAGGGTTGGATCCCAGGACTCTGAGATCATGACCTAAGCCAAGGGCAGACACTAAACTGACTGGGCCACCCAGCCACCCCTAAAAAATTTTTTTAGTTCACTTTTTCAGTTGGATTATAAAATGCAAACAGAAACTGGGAAAGATTAAAAAAAAAAAAACTTTTTGTTGAATTTCCTCAAATTGAGCACACTGAGTAACCCAGATAGAGAAATACCCCAGAACCTCATGGAGAGGTACCCCAGAACCTCAGCAGGGCCCTCTTCCTGTTACTATCCTTCTTATTGTCTCTATAGTGAACTAACACCTATACACAATATCTTTCCAATATCTCTTTCCAATATCTCTTTGACATCATCTTTGTATTTACTTTTCTTTTTTTCTTTTAAAGATTTTATTTATTTATTTGACAGAGAGAGACAGCAAGAGAGGGAACACAAGCAGGGGGAGTGGGAGAGGGAGAAGCAGGCTTCCCGTCAAGCAGGGAGCCCGGTGCGGGGCTGGATTCCAAGACCCTGGGATCATGACCTGAGCTCAAGGCAGAGGCTTTAACCCGCTGAGCCACCCAAGCACCCCATTCATCTTTGTATTTGCTTTTACATTAACCTTCTATGTGCTCCAACCCCATAGTATCTAACTAGAAACTTTAAAGTATTTTTTTAAATGAGCTTTAGGTTTTAGGTGCCTTTGACTGTTGTAACAAAGTCTGTCTTAGAAATCTTCCCAGCAGGGGCATCTGGGTGGATCAGTCGGTTGAGCGTCTGCTGGGAGTCTGCTTCTCCTCTGCCTTTCACCCTGCTTGTGTTCGCTCTCTCTCAATCAAATAACAAATTAAAAAAAAATCCTAAGAAGAAAAATCTTCCTAGCAAATACTATCAAAAAATATAAAATATTTAAGAAAAATTTAACAAAATATTTTTAAGACCCCTACGCTAAAAACTAAAAAACATTGATGAACGAAATAAAGGAAGATTTAAATAAATGGTGACATGGATAGAGAAATAGATCATGGGTTGTAAGAGGCAATATTATTAAGATATTATTTTTACTTTTTTGTAGAGAATAACAAGTTTACTTAAAAATCTATGTGACAATGCAAATGACAGAGAATAACTGAAACAAACTTGGAAAAAGAAGAGTAAGGCCATAATAGACATACTATCTGATTTCAAGACCCACTGTACAGCTATAGTAACTAAGACAGTGTGTTATTAGTATAATCATAAATAAATAAATCAATGGAACAAAATAGAGTCTGGAAATAGATCCATAATGATATTGTAAATTGATTTTTTAAAAAAGATTTTATTTATTTATTTGACAGAGATCACAAGCAGGCAGTGGGTGGGGGGGGGAGGGGGAAGCAGGCTCCCTGCTGAGCAGAGAGCCCAATGTGGGGCTCGATCCCAGGACCCTGAGATCATGACCTGAGCCAAAGGCAGAGGCTTAACCCCCTGAGCTACCCAGGCACCCCTCTAAATTGATTTTTGATAAAGATACCAATGTAATTCAATGAGAGAAAAGAAAGTCTTTTCAACAACTGGTACTAGAACAATTTGGTAAACTTACAGGAAAAAATGAATCCTAATTCTCACCTCATATCCCATACACAAAAATAATTCACGATGGATTACAGATTTAATGTAAAAGCTAAAACATGAAACTTCTAGAAGAAAACATGAGGATTGTTGGGTCCCCAATGTTGGGTCCCCCAATAATGGGTCCGTGATTAAAGGAGTGAGAGTGATACAAAGCAAAGGTCAAGCAAAGCTTTATTTCACGCCAAGCATCGAGAATCAAACCGACCGGCCGGGGCACACCTCTTAGAGCTCGACCTCTCCCTGCCTCACAGACTAACTTTTATAGAGCAAAGGCCATGTGGTTGAGCCTGGCCACACACAGGTGGCCAATGAGATTGCAATACACAGAGAAAGCTGCACAGTCATGCTAGGTCACACATGGGTGGCCAATTGAACTACAATTCACCCCATAGTAGACATTTGAACTAGTCTATCACCTTGGTGAGAATTGGCGCCCAAAAGGCGGGGCCCACACTCCTTGGTAGCTAGGGAGACAGTATGCACGCTTTACTGATTGGATGTCCTCTACCTGACCCGACTCATCCCCGCATTCGGGCTGTTATCTCTACCTGACCTGACCCACCCTTGTATTTGGGCTTTGTTACCTGGGACTGGTTTCCTGGACTTGCTTTTAAATAAGTTCCCCTGAACCCTCCTACACTGTTGGTGGGAATGCAAGCTGGTGCAACCACTCTGGAAAACAGTGTGGAGGTTCCTCAAAAAACTGAAAATAGAGCTACCCTATGACCCAGCAATTGCACTACTGAGTATATATCCTAAAGATACAAACATGGTGCTCTGAAGGGGCACGTGCACTCGAATGTTTATAGCAGCAATGCCCACAATAGCCAAACTATGGAAAGAACCTAGATGTCCATCAACAGATGAATGGATAAAGAAGATGTGGTATATACACACAATGGAATACTATGCAGCCATCAAAAGAAATGAAATCTTGCCATTTGCGACGACGTGGATGGAACTAGAGGGTATTATGCTTAGCGAAATAAGTCGATTGGAGAAAGACAACTATCATATGATCTCCCTGATATGAGGAAGTGGAGATGCAATGTGGGGGGGTTGGGGGGGTAGGAAAAGAAAAAATGAAAGAAGATGGGATTGGGAGGGAGACAAACCATAAAAGACTCAATCTCAAAAAACAGACTGAGGGTTGCTGGGGGGAGGGGGGACGTGAGAGGGTGGTGGGGATATGGACATGGGGAGGGTATGTGCTATGATGAGTGCTGTGAAATGTGTAAACCTGGCGATTCACAGACCTGTACCCCTGGGGATAAAAATACATTATATGTTTATTAAAATAAATAAATTAATTAATTAAAAAATTTAATAAATGTTTAATTAAAAAAATAAGTTCCCCTGGGGTGGGGGGGAGGGTCAATTTAAGTTTTACTGCATAAACAACAAAATGGCTGTTCAACCTAGGTGGGGCCACTCTGGCTAAATCGGCCCTTACAAGGATATCATCACGACTTTGGGATAGGCAGAGAATTCATAAAGAGGAAACAGAAGACATGAACCATAAAGGAAAAAAAAAAAACCCAATAAATTGTACTTCATAGTGTTAAAAACTTTCACTCATAAAAAGGCACCATTAAGGGGCGCCTGGGTGGCTCAGTGGGTTAGGCCTCTGCCTTCGGCTCAGGTCATTATCCCGGGGTCCTGGGATCGAGCCCCGCATCGGGCTCTCTGCTCAGCAGGGAGCCTGCTTCTCCCTTCCTGTCTGCCTGCCTCTCTGCCTACTTGTGATTTCTCTCTCTGTCAAATAAAAAATTAAAAAAAAATAAAAATTAAAAAATTAAAAAATAAAAATAAAAAAAATTTTAAAAAAAGGCACCATTAATAATATAGAAAAGTGAACCACAGACTGGGAGAACATATTTGTAATACATATATCTGAGAGAGAATTTTTTTTTAAGATTTTATTTATTTATTTGACAGAGAGAGAGATCACAAGTAGGCGGAGAAGCAGGCAGAAAGAAGGGGAACCAGGCTCCCTGCTGAGCAGAGAGCCTGATGCGGGGCTCGATCCCAGGACCCTGAGACCATGACCGGAGCAGAAGGCAGAGTCTTAACCCACTGAGCCACCCAGATTTTTATATACTCATGGTACAGAGATTTGTACCATGAGTATATAAAAATCTCCCATAATCCAATAATTAAAAGATAAATAACCCAGTATTTTACGTGGCAAAACTCTTGAGTTGATTCTTCACAAAAGAAGCTGTACAAATGACCAATAAGCAAATGAAAAAGCATTCAGTATCGTTAATCATCAAGGAAATGCAAATTAATACACAAAGAGATGTCATTTCAACCCACTAGAAAAGCAAAATAAGAAACACTGATGACACCAAATTTTGATGAGTATGTGGAGTGACCAGAACATTTGTACATTGTAGGGGCCGCCTGGGTGGCTCAGTCAGTTAAGTGTCTGCTTTCAGCTCAGGTTATGATCCCAGGGTACTGGGATTGAGCCCTGCATGGAGCCTCGCATGGGGTTGCAGGGGTGGCGTAACTTCTCAGCGGGGAGCTTGCTTCTCCTTCTCATACTGCCCCTTCCCCTGCTTGTGTTCGCTCTCTCTCTCTTTCTCTCTCTCTGTGTCAAATAAATAAATAAATAAATAAAATCTTTTAAAAAAGAGAACATTTGTACATTGTTAATTGGAGTATAAAAATCATAAAACCACTTCAGAGAAATGTTGTGCAATTTCTTATAATGTTAAAGGTACATTTACCCTCTTTTTTTTTTTAAACAGGCTTTTTTCTTGAAGATTTTATTTATTTATTTGACAGACAGAGATTACAAGCAGGCAGAGAGGCAGGCAGAGAGAGGCCGGGGAAGCAGGCTCCCCACTGAGCAGAGAGCCTGATGTGGGACTTGATCCCAGGACTCCGGGATCATGACCTGAGCTGAAGACAGAGGCTCCAACCCACTGAGCCCAGGTGCCCCTACATTTACCCTCTTATCCAAAAATTCCACTCATAAGTATTTGCCCAAGATAGATGAAAGCATATGTCTGGGAAAAGACCTTACAATAATGTTCATAGCAGTTTTATTCATAATAACACAAATTGGAGGCAACCCAAATATATATACAGTTGAACAGATAAATTCCATACAATGGAATATGCTAGATAATAAAGAAACAGTCTAAAAAAGATCTGAATGAAGTACAGATATTGGAGTTATTAGTTCTGAACCCAAAATAACTATGAATAATATGACCAAAATATTAGGTGATGATGAAAAATTTAATCAGAGAAGTAGAAACTGTAAAAAAGAAAGAAAGAAAAGGGAAAAAATAAATAAGAAAGCAACTATACAACAGAAAGAATTAAAAGTAAAGTTCACTATAAAAAAAACAGAAATCAGAGTAGTGGATATCTGTAGGGGACTGGGATGAACTTAGTTATGGGAGTTTGAAGGGACTTTCTGGGGAAATGGAAATATTTACATCTTGATTGGAGTACTGGTTACACTGATGTATATATTTGTCAGAGCCGTTGAATCTTACATTTAAGATATGTGCAATTCACTGTATCGATTTAAAAAATTAATAGTGATTTTTTTCTTAGAATTTATTTATTTATTTGACACAGAGAGATCACAAATTGGCAGAGAGGCAGGTAGAGAGAGAGGAAGAAGCAGGCTCCCCGCCGAGCAGAGAGCCCGATGCGGGACTCAATCCCAGGACCCTGAGATCATGACCTGAGCCGAAGGGAGAGGCTCAACCCACTGAGCCACCCAGGTGCCCCATTAATAGTGATATTTTAGCAGAAATTCAAAAGATGTCCGAGACCTGTACTTGACCTAAACGGTATTTGTAACTCTCCTAGGGACTTTTCCTATAGAGAGTTTTAAAATTAATTTATTTTTACTATGTACTACATTCATATGGTTTAAAAAACAAAAAGCATTAAAAATAACCCCAGGAAAACAAAAACAGAGAAAGCAACAGTAAAAGTTCTCACCCTCCCCCCATCCTGTTTCCCATTCTTCCAGTTTTCCTACCCTGTAGGCAACTACTCCTCTCAGTTTCTTAAGAATTCTTCAATGAACTATGTAAAAAAACACATGCCTGAAATGTTCACTTACAGTGATGGAGTTCAAGAAAACATGATGTTCAACGCTAAATATCCTGTTGATAGTTGTGTAGCATTAGGACTGTTATTAGAAATTATAGCATTTGTTACTTGAAATGTTAATATGAGAACTGAAGGTTCTGTTGGATCAGGTCTTTGCCGAAACTGGAGTTGTCATGACTTTTCAAAGCACCATTTCTGGAGGAGTTTCACATGCTATTAGGCCTCCTTGCGTAGTCAGGTTAGAAATGCTCTTTTTGGCTAGAACTCTTGCTATTCCTAACTGTTGAAGCCATCGTTTCTCTTTAAAGGCACTGAAAGAAAACAAGACAAATAGTTTGTAAGGAAGTCCAATATTGTCTCTATTTATTGCTGAGAGGATAGAAATCTCCAGGTTGATTTTGGAGCTGTCGCTAGCTTATCTTGTCACACAAGGTAAGTTGTAAAGATAGAAAACAGGAATCTTTCTCAAACTAGTTCCTTGTGAAGCATTGGAAATATTTTACCAATACTAGAAACTTAGCACCAACACCTAGAAACAGAAGACCACTCAATGTTATATAGAATTCTCTAGATAGAAACGTTTTCTGTCTGTTCCCCCAGGCATCCTTATACAGCAGATATTCCCTGATGCGTCTCCCTCTCCTCCTTTTCCCCCACCACGAAAACACATTTTTTCCTTGGTAAGATATTAAATACCCTTTTACCATAATGCCATGAAACTTTATGTTTTATGGTAGCTCTTCTCTGGCTATATACTAATAAAGACTTGCAGATTTGAATATGATCACTCCTACTTTGTAGGGTATAAATGTGATCTACTACAGAGGGGCCCTCTGAGAGTCTATCCTTTGTCTTTCTCTCTCTCTGCACCCTCATCCTAGAAGGCCTTGCTTACTGATTGGTTCAACTCACATATCCTTGACTCCTAAATCCTGACCCACACTTCCAACTTCCACATCTTTTATCTTCTTCCTAAACCTGCCCCCATTCAGTATTCCTGCTCTAACACAGTGACTTTGCTATCTCCTCACCATCTCTACACCTGGAAACAAACCTCCATTCGTCCTTCTCTCTCTGCCTCTACATCTAATTAGTGATCTAGTTTTGCAGATCATTCCTCAGAAGTCTCTTTCATATTCGGCCTTCCTCCTCTTCCCTACCTACTTCTGCTCTAGTCCAGGTTTTTATCATCCCTTGTTTCTCTTATTACAGTCTCCTAAATCTACAGTAGGCCTTCCGCAGCTTCAGTAAGACTTCTTCCCAGTGACTCTTCCACACATCTCCATCAGATTTGTCTTCCAAAAGAAACATAAACTGGGGCGCCTGGGTGGCTCAGTGGGTTGGGCCTCTGCCTTCGGGTCAGGTCGTGATCTCGGGGTCCTGGGATCGAGCCCCGCATCGGGCTCTCTGCTCAGCGGGGAGCCTGCTTCCCTCTCTCTCTCTGCCTGCCTCTCTGCCTACTTGTGATCTCTCTCTGTCAAATAAGTAAATAAAATCTTTAAAAAAAAAAAAAGAAACATAAACTGCTTATGTGACTTACCTGATAAAAGCAAAAAGAAAAAAAACAACAACAAAAAAAACTTCTGTGATCTTCCTACCTACTTCCTAACAAGCGGACTCTCCACGTGGGCACACAAGATCTCAGCGTAGGTTCAATTTGCCTTGCTAGTCTCACCTTCAGCCAGTTTCTCCCTCTCCCCTAAAATGCCTTTTGCAGATCCACTTACTTCTTTGAAAACTAAATTTCTCTCTGACTCCTTCACAAAGCAGTGCCCTTGACCATGTTGCCACCTCTACCTGGCTCCTTTTGTCTGATGAAGTCCTTTAAATTTAAAGGGCATTCACTAAACCTATGAGAAGCAATTTTGCATTAAAATTTAGTGTTTCAAATATTTGAACTCTGTCCAAGTTTGCCTAACTCATCGTTAATGTTCTGGATTAACTCCTTGCTTTACCTTTGCATGTTTGCATTCTGCCTAGCACTTATTGGGACATAATAAGCACTTTAGAATGTTTTAAAAGTACATTGTTTGCTTTCCAATGTGCATCTGTTGCTAAAACTAATCAGTATTTCTTTTCTTACGTTTACAGCCTGATTTTAAGACGGCTATGTGATTTTTTCAACCAATCAATTTATAGTCTTTTTCTAGAATTTTAGAATATCTCTTTTTATGCATTCTAGTCAGAGCTGTATCACAAATTATAACGATTGAAGTTGGTAAGCAGTTTCTTCATCTTCTATCAATCTCATGCAGTCCTGAATTTTGTCAGTTTTAGAGCCCAAATTTCTCTGACCACTAGGTGGCAACAGTTTAGGGGAAATAAAGTAGAGCTGAACCAAAGACCAATACAGAGAGGCAACGAAAACAATCTAGCCTTGTTTTGTTCTTTCCTTTTCATTATGTGGAGTAGGGGGGAAAGCTGCTCATAAATCTATATTTCTACTGTAATATTAGCATCCAATAATACCTCATAAGTAATGGATGGGACCTGAGATCTGATCAGAGTTGTGTTTTCAGGAAATCTGATGACCAATATGCAAAAGTTTATCTTATGAAATGAATATGCGTGAAAAGTCCACTCTTGATACATCTGTTTCTGGCTTTAAATGTGACAATGGATTACTTTTTGAACTGACCTAAAATATTAATATCAACTCTAACACACTGTCCAGTATAGATCTTCCCCAAACATTATGTCTTGGCCAGTAAGTCAACTGAAGTCTTCACAGTTGTTCCTTTTTCTCCTTCCACTTTCATCACCATCCAGTCTTCCATGACACTTTTGATGCCTCTCTACCACACTTCAAGTTTCCCCCTTCTCCTTTTAATTATAATTAATAACTTCTTATTAGTTAAAAAAAAAAAAAGAAGAAGAACAAGCAAGGGACCTTGCTTTTTGATACAACTCTTTCTTTCTGAAAGCCTGAGGAGTCAGGTGCTACACAGATTGGTCTGGCCGGTAAAATGGGTTTATTCGGTCCTAGACAACAAGGCTAAGATGAGGTCCTTGAAGCCAGATACTGATGCACTGGAACAACCTGTACTACATTATATGGCATGATAGGGCTTCCTGGACCATTCCCTGCCCTAGACATGCCCTACTAAAGGTTTGCCCAAAAGAAAACATTACCTGGCCACAGCTAAGCAGTAGATGGCGTTCTCCCTTGGAGTCCTACCACTGTGCTCCGAGAAACACACCAAGGAGGATTTGAGTAAAAAGTCCGCTTTGGGTGTTGCATAGTAAAAAGATGGGTGTGAGTAGCCCACTTTGGAAACTGAGGGGAGGGGGACTTGAGGGAGATACGTATTTTTTATGAGCTTTTCTTTTTTCCTAGCTGTGGCAGTAATTTTTTTCTGATACTGTTGTCGATGTCTTTGTAATTCAGAGAATGTACTTGCATCTACCAGCGGAGGCAATTTTAAGGTTTGTTGTTTTGTGTCGTGCTGTGAAATTGCCAAAGGATTGACAGGTTTCCGGCTTGCCGTTTCTTCCCTGAGAGGCGGTAGCTTGGCCACGGTGCTTTGTGAATCCTCGTACCTAGCCTTGTACCAGCTCTTGGAGGTCATTTTTGGTGTGCTGAAACCATCCACCATCACCGTGTCTCCGACTTTTGCCCCAGAGACCCTTGCTCTGCAAAGCTGGCTTTTATTAAGGTTGTGACTCTGGGCTCTGAGGACCCATTGTTTTATTTTAATATAAATCCTCATGGGGACTGAAATTTTCGGAAAAGAAACCGTGGACCACATTTTACTCAATAAATACAATACACAGTCTTTATGCTTGTGTTTAAAGGCGATGGTCAGGGGAATTTGTCCTGCTGCATTTTTGCATTCCAGGCACAGCACACTGCAGTGGACAAAGGCCTTCAGAATCAACAGTTGGCCCATTTCTGCAGCTGCATGAATGGGGCATTTAGAGACATCTGTATGAAGGGCTTCATGGCACCATGCTCGACAGGGATGAACACCCACAGCCTCTTCGGGCCGCACACCCTGCTTCAGGGCCCATTCGGTGAGTTCAATGTACCCATAAAAGGCAGCGATGTACAGGGCTACCTTTTTCTGATACCTGAATGAATGAAATAAGTAGAGGTGAGTGTTTAGGAAGTCAGCAAATGAATAAATGTAGTTACACTAAATAACCACAAAACATGCTAGTTAAAATGTTTATTTCTTCCCAACTTTTAAGTAAAAAATTTCAGAAAAGGTATATGGTAATATATAGGTTAAACTGCACAGGTCCTGGGTGGCTCAAACGTCTGCCTTCAGCTCAGGTCATGATCTCAGAGTCCTGGGATCAGGTCCCCTGCTTAGTGGAGAGTCTGCTTCTCCCTGTCCCTCTACCTCTGTCCCCAGCCTCTGCACATGTTCTCTATCTCGAATAAATAAAGTGTTAAAAAAAAAATAAACTGCACAGGTCCTGCTTAGCCACATTATCCCACTATGTACAGGTAAATTGTTCAAAGTGCTTTTCTTAGAGTGGTTTTCTTTCTTATGAAACTCAGGTGCTCGGGAAAAAAAATGTATATATATTTTTTGCATTAATGAGAGGGAGGGAAAGAGAGGGTGGAGGGGTAGGGGGAGAGGGAGAGAGAGAATCTTAAGCCCTGCACAGAGCCTGACACAGGACTTGATCTCAAAACCCTGAGATCATGACCTGAGCCGAAATCAAAGAATTGGACACTTAAATGACTGAGCCACCCAGGCATCCCTCAAGCTTTATATTAAGTGGGAAAGTTTTGGAAGAAATCCAGCACGTAGAAATTTGAACGTTTTGTGTATTTGTTTGTTTTGTCTTTTCTAACAATAGTGTTTGTTTTGGGCTTCTCAAAGTCTCTACTGCTATTCTGACTGAAACCACTAGGTTGCGCCCCCACCAGCACTACCACCAGTGCCGCAGTCTCCTAACTGGAGCTCCTCTTCTTCCCCTCAAATAACTTCCCACTGCAATCGAAATCCTAACTCCTCTCCTTGGCTTACAAGGCCTCTCACAATCTGGCTCCTGACCCCGTTCCCATTCCCTGTCAGTGCGCTAGAGCCACACTGGCCTTCCTGCTGTCCCTACAATACCCTATAAGGCATAAGCTGAATGACTGGTGCAGGCTGTTTAGGGAGATAAGAATTAGGGAGGCAAACCTAGATAGGGTCCCGCTAGGTATATAGTGATATAGATACAGGATATATTTGGACCCAGCTCTCTGACCCCATCATAGGGACGGAGACAAGCTTGCCTGCTATCATCCGAAATCTACTGCAAATAACCGACTCTCCTCTCACTGGTTACACGCTCACCATGCCATCTTTTGATGTGTATGTGGGTTCCTGAGTAAGGAAGATGACCTGCCCAGAACATGTGGGTCTCTGGGACCTACAGTTAGATTAGAATTGTGGTGGTTAGATTATAACTAATTAGAGCGATTACATTAATACACTGGCATTTTGGTTCACACATGAGTTTTTGTCAAAATTCGTTAATGCAAATCAACATCTCTGGGTAGGATCAGTTTTCTTGATTTGGGGAGAAGAGCCCCTCCTGGATGAACTAACTGGCCTTTGCTTTCATCCTTAGCACTGAAGTTATGGGAGCTAGAGGCACTCTTTCACCAAGATTTACTGATGCTCTTTCCCAAATGTATCTTTTTATAGTTTGTTTTCTTAGCCCTACCTCTGCTGTCATTAGCCTAGTTCCGGCCACTGTCAACCTTATCACGGTCAACCTGTCTCCTGCCTGCCTCTTTTCCTCACACTGCAACCAGAGCCAACATTCTAAAACTCAGATCTCATCCTGGCTTTTCTCTACCTTAAATATCTTCCCAACATTTAAAATATAAAGTCCAAATTCCTTTACATTCTTATGGGTAACTGTAAGAGCTGGCCTCTTCTTATCCTTCTAGCCTCTGGCCACTAGCTCCCTCTCACTCAGTGATCTACCATGTGGAACTTGTTTCAGTTCCTTGAATCTATTCTCTTGCCTCCCTGGGACTTTGTACGTGTGGTTCCATCTGTTTTGGAATATCTTTTTTTTTTTTTCCTCCCTACCATTTACTCAACCATTTAGATCTCATCAATTGCCTTTTTCAGGATACTTCACCAGAACCCGTAAGTCTGGTTGGTTGTCCACACCACACGTTCCCATATCATCTTGCACTATGTCCATGTCCTAACGCTTTCACACTGACTAGTAAGAGCAACAACACCTAACATGTATGTCCTGCTTACCATGTGCCAGCCTCCCTTCTAAATTCCTATGATTGCTACGTCATGCCATCTCTAAAGCAGTTCTATGAGATAGATGCAATTATTAAGAATCTTTTTTTTTTTTAAGATTTTATTTATTTGACAGACAGAGATCACAAGCAGGCAGAGAGGCAGGCAGAGAGAGAGGGGGAAGCAGGCTCCCTGCTGATCAGAGAGCCCGATGCGGGGCTCCATCCCAGGACCCTGGGATCATGACCTGAGCCAAAGGCAGAGGCTTTAACCCACTGAGCCACCCAGGCGCCCCGAGATAGATGCAATTATTATTCCCTTTTTAGCAAAGAGGAAACTGAGATACAGGATGATTATATAACTTGCCCAAGTTTACACAACTAAACAGGGATGGGGCTTTGGACCTAGACAGAAGGACCCTGGACTTTGTGCCCCTAAATATTTTGCAATTCTGCTTCTGCAAGAATCGGTTACTTGTTTTCTGTCTCCCCTGCTGGACTGCAAGGTTGCAGAAGGCAGGGGCCATATCTTGTTTTTTGCTATATACCTAGGATCTGGCATAGTACATGCTCAATAGGTATTTGCTGATCGAGTAGCAGAATAGAATAAAAGGAGCTTTTTAGTTTGTTCATGTGTATTTTCTGAACTGTTTGATATATTTTCCCTCTTTTTCTCCTCCTCCCTTTGTGCCTCTGTCCATTCTATTCATACATGCGTGCGTGTGTGTGTGTGTGTGTGTGTGTTTAAGCATGATGAGAAATACGGATAATGTGTGCAGGGAGATTTTAGGCTGGGAACTGATCACCAGAGCCGAAAAGGCCTGGAGCAGAGTGAGCACGTGGGCCTAGGTGGGTCAGCTGGGCTGTGTGCAGGAGTGCATGTTGGGGACAGGGCACACCCCTGCTGCTCATGCTCCTAAGATTTTATCAAAATGCTAAGTCAAGTGGAATGGTTAAGCATCTGAGCATTAGAGTTAAATTATTGGGATTCCACATCCAGTTGTGACCTGCCTAGCTGTGTGGCATTGGGCAGATTTCTTAATGTCAGTTTCCTTATCTGTAAAACATGATAAAAGAGTATTATCTTGTAAAGTTGTCATAAGTATAAGATTAGGTAATACATGTAACACAGCGTCATGTTAAAAGGTACTCAATAAATATGCACAGTTTAAAGTACAATGCAACACAACAATTTCTTTGGACTTAGAGCATGGAAAAAGGGAATTATTACTATCCCCAAATAGAAATTACTTTAAAGTATTGAATAATATGTAAAATTACAAAAGCTGGTTTTCTAATCTGTCACTTCTAAGAGCCCTTAGAGCTCTTGGTGCATGTGTGGGTTTCTGTAAAGCATGATTAAATCACCAGGAGGGAGCACTGTCCAAAAATACCAGTGAATTAAAACCATAAGAGTAATGCAGCTTATACGTTTGGGATGCTGCTGATGGCAGAGTCATGTTAACATGACCATGTGCTTCTCTGAGCCTACTGCCCACTGCCCCAGCCACACGTGTATGGCAAAAGTATGTACAAAAGGCTTGTATTAAAAGTTTGAAAAATTACTTGGCAGCTTACGAAGAGGGAGCTAGAATTTTCAGCCAGTCAGTTAGCAATTAGTGCTTTTTAGAATAATTGAATATGAGGGTGGCAAGGTACTTATTCTGATAGGCTTCAAAAGTGCTGTGAAAAGTCTGAATTCCAAACCAAACTGAAGTCACTCGTTGAAATAGTTAGCATTTCTTGAGGAAACTCTAACTGAACTGCAGTCTGTCACCAAAGGCTGTCAGCCCTGGTGACATCTCTGCTATCTTATCCCAGCAAATATCTCAGTAAGAATATCTGCTTGAGACATTATCAGTGGAACCAGCATAGTGCGGCAACCCAGCCACAGAGTGAATTGCAGACTCAACATCCTATAGAGGTTTAGTAAAAAGTACTTAATTTAGGGTTTGCTCTACTTCCGTACTTGAGTACTGGTCCTTCATTCGATAAATAGCGTTGCACTTTAAGTTTTTGTCCCAGAAGACAACCCATCAGAAATTCCTTCCATCCGTCCCAGACATCCAAACGAAGTGTTGTTCCTGTGGATCAAGAGAGGTCATTAATGGTTCCCGTCCATCCCTGTGGTGTGGCAATCCATAAAACTTCTAAAGATAGCTTTTTCCAACCAGAGGCATAAGCTAGATGCAAACTGAAAAGTAACCTTGGAATAAGTAGACCGGGTTGCTATTTTCAGCTTAGGCCTTCATCGACTTGAGAAGACATTTAGGTTCTGTGCCCTTCCATTTTCTCATCTGCACGGTGATTGCATATAATGCTGAAATATTTTCTGCAGTTATCTTAAAACAGTCCTGTGGATGTTGATTCCATGCTGATATATATATCACCATGTAAACTCAAACCGTTATGTTGGAAGAGGAAACTAAAGAAACTGGCAGGACTGATGGGCTTTTGGGGCCTGTAGCTCACAAACGGGCTATGGGTGGAGTTAAATGATCCTTTCGTGTTTTTTTGTTTTCAAAGATTTTATTTATTTATTTGACAGAGAGAGGGAGAGAGGGAAAGAGAGCATGAGCAGGGGGAGTGGCAGACAGAGGGACAGGGAGAAGCTGGCCCCCAAGGAGCAGGGAGCCCAATGTGGGACTCTATCCCAGGGCCCTGGGACCATGACCTGAGCCGAAGGCAGACACTTAACCAACTGAGCCACCCAGGCACCCCTGATCCTTTTGTTTTATCCATCTCAAGATAGCCATTGTGTGCAATAACACAAAAGTAATATGTTCATTTCTGCTGGAGAATTTATCACTTACCCTCTCCTGGTCTGCCCTCTGTGGCACCGCATTCCCTTTGTTCCTCAGGGTGGTGTTTTCAGGAATCTTCTTTCGTCAGCCTTCTCTTCTTTCTTGATGCATTCCCTCAGGATAAAACCCAGTCTCCTTCCTATCTGACCTACCCTCACCTCTCACCTCCCTCCAGCCTGTCTCACTCACTCCATTCCAGCCACTCTGACGTTTCACCTGTCCTTCAGATACACCAAGTCCACTCCATCGCAAGACCTGAGGACATACTTTCTTTTGCTTCAAAAGGTCTTCATCCAGATTTTCACAGGACAATGACCTTCTTCAGTTTTCAATTCAAGCATTATGTCCTTACAGAAGACTGTTTTGGCTGCTACTGGCTCCTCCCACTCCTTTATTCTTTATCCTATGACCTTACTTTAATTTCTTCCCAGCTCCTATCATCAGTACTTGAAATAATTTTTCTTCTCAGAGATATTTTTTTCATGTCTCCACTAAAAAGAAATCTCCTTCAAGACTTGCCACACAGGGGCCCCTGGATGGCTCAGTCGGTAGGCCTCAGCCTTTGGCTTGCGTCATGGTCCCAGGGTCCCGGGATGGAGCCCCACATTGGGTTCCCTTCTCGGTGGGAAGCCTGCTTTTCCCTCTTGTACTCCCCTTGCTTGTGTTCCCTCTCTCACTGTGTCTCTCTCTGTCAAGTAAATAGATAAAATCTTAAAAAAAAAGAAAAAGAAAAAGAAAAGACTTGCCACACAGCCTGGCACTTGGTAAGTGCTCATTAAATACTCTTTGGCTGACTAACAGGCAATCTCAGTGACCCTACTGGCTTCACTGACCACCCACACGGCATTCATTCCCAAGTCCAAACCTCCGCTCCAGGCCTCTGCTCCAGCTCCAGATTCCACCTGCCGGGGACATCACCATCTAAGGGATTGCCCTATGACCCCATTGCTCTGAAAGGCAACTCATCATCTTTCATCTCAGTTTGTGACCCCACTATCTTCCTTGTTATCTCAGCTAGAGATTTAAGAGTTGGTCCTCATCCTTCCCTTTCTCATGCCCTATATCTATACAATAGCTAAGGCCTGTAAAGTTTATCTCGTGAAGGTTTAAGAACCATTTCCTTGCCTCCATCTTGCCAGCTCCACCCTCTTTCAGACCTCCAAGATCTTTCACCTAAATCTACTTAGGGAAGCTGCCACCAACCAGCCTCCCCATCTCTTTCTTCTGGTCTCTGCTCAAATGTCACCTCCTCCTCTGGCTAACCATCTAAAATAGCCTCCCTCTATGTTACCACATAACTCTCTGTTACCATGTCCTGTTTTTGTTTTTGTTTTTTAAACTTTAGAGTTCTTAAATTTCACTATTTTTCTGTTGATGCTTATGTTTCCCACCAAACTGCAAACTTCAAGAGGTTAGGACATCTTGCTGCTCTTGCTCACAGTGTAATGCCCACTTTCCTCAATGGTGCTTGGCTCATGGTAAATAATCAGTAATTATTTGTTGAATGAAATTCTACCCTATTCCCCAAATCCATTTTGACCGTGTACTGACCTCCTAACCCTTAGCAACCCAGCAGGCTCTCCTGCACTTCTGGATACACATCAGGCTATTTCTGGCCTTCGGGCTTCTTTTTTTGCTGCACTTTTGGTGTCTGAATTCTTGTGATTCTTCCCCACACCCTCCTTCTAATAGTTTATGATGCAACATAAACTGGTATCACCTCCTCCGGGAAGCTCTTCTTAACTATGTCCTTGTTTCACCTCTGCAAATAGTTAAAGGAATCGCTCAACTGGCCACCATGGTGTATGTTGAAACTCTTGATCATTGAAAATAGATTTCTGGGGATGCCTGCATGGCTCAGTTGGTTAGGTTTCTACTTTAGGTGGGATCGAGTCCCGAGTTGGGCTCCCTGCTTCACAGGGAACCTGCTTCTCCCTCCCCCTCTGCCTGTCACTCCCCCTGCTTGTGCTCTCCCTCTCCTTCTCCGTGTCAAATAAATACATAAATAAAATATTAAAAAAAAAAGAAAATACATTTCTGTTTTGGAATTGCTAGTTTGTAAACACTAATAGAGAACTCTCTGAGCTCAAGCATCATGTCTCATCCAGTCTGTGGACTCTGTTCTGGTTATGCTTTTGGGTTGCAAGGAGGTCCTCAAGAAAATGGGATTTATTATACTGAGACAGTGGCCAGATCTGCTGTGCATTAGGAACAAAGACACCTCTCCAGATGGGCAACTCCCCATCTCTCCCATGGGCTCCGGGATCTCTCTCTCTCTCTCAAGCCCTCTATGTCTCTTTGTGTCTTCTTCCTTTCTCTGCTGACAGGCTGCCCTGCTGCTCCTTTACAGTTTCTCTACTACTGTAAATGATGTCTTCATGCAACATTGTTTCGCCACGACCCAACCCTTCTTCATGGCACCATGCATTTTCTGCCATACTGGTAACCAGTTTTGTCTCTCTATATTTCCCAGTTTGAATTCACAAGACTAATAATAATTAATAATAATAATATATTGAATATAAATAACTAATATTCATTGAATGCTTATTATATGCTCTACATTATTCTAGATACTTTACACGAATAAGCTGATTTAAAATTTACAACAAGGGCACCTGGGTGGCTCAGTGGTTTAAAGCCTCTGCCTTCGGCTCGGGTCATGATCCCAGGATCCTGGGATTGAGCCCCACATCGGGCTCTCTGCCCAGCAGGCAGCCTGCTTGTGATCTCTCTCTCTGTCAAATAAATAAATAAATAAATAAAAATCTTTAAAATTTACAACAGTCCTAAGTGTGGTTCGTATTATTCTCTTCATTTGACAGTTGAAGAAACTGAGGCCCTATGAGATTAAGTAACTTGCCTGGGTTTTACATACCCAGTAAGGAGTGGAATCAGGAGTTGTACCCTGGCAATCTGGCTCTACAGATGTAGAGTATGTAGGAATGCCTACAGAATGTAGGAATGCCTACATTCCTATCCTCTATGTTATCTTTGTCTCCAAACAAGAATTTAATTGGCTGATGTCATTGAACAATCTGTAGATTGGCTGGCTGCCTTTGAATCAATATGATGGCATTGGCAGTAGGACAAGGCTCAGACACATAGTAGGTTCATAATAAATACTTGCTGGTATTTACCATCCTTGACACCATAGATTTAGTCTCTCTAAAGTTTCTTGTTGTACTTAATTTTCTTATTTAAAGGTTTGATTCCTGTGGGTATCACTGGAAGCAAAGGACTTTAAACAATGTTCAAATTGCATTTGTTTCGTCTCTTGATTTAAAAGTGATTTGCTGATTGTAGTTTACCATAAAATTTACCCACAGAGTATTGAAAAGCTTGCTTGGCACTGTACACCAGCCTCCTTTGTCTTCCACAGCTGAGGCCACACAGCCTTCATTTTGAAGAACCAGCCAAGCCTTAGGCCCAGAGAATAATCTTAATTCCACTGAGAGAGAATATGTTAAGATTCCAGGCTCAGGTGGGAAGTTGGTGTTCCTGTTCATCCCGCTTGGATATTGTCCCTGTTCTACTAACTTGCCCGATTCCTCCTGACCAAGCCCCCACCTTGTGCCCCAGAATATGAGTGCCTGTATTCTACTCTACCTTTTGGGTTTCAGAACTGAGGTCCATCTGTTCTCTGAGCCTGGAACTGAAGTTCCTGCTCTGAACCCCAATCTCTGGGGTTAGATTTCTGTTACATGTTGTCAGAGCCTCTGATGTCAACAACCAGCTTATCTAGTTTTTCACCTCTTATGTCATTTATTTATTTATTCATTTGCTACCTTGATGCTATGCTATGATTCACCCACCAGGTCCCTGCTGGATCTCCCTGAGGTTACCCTCTGCCTTCCTGCCTTTAGCTGCAGACTGATCTACCTGCCTATCCCGGGGCTCCCACCAGCAGTACTTATTTGAGACTAACTTCCCTCTTCCTGGCCCATCTGCCCTTCCCCAGGTGGTCGTCTAGACTCAGGATCTCAGCTCTTCCTAGCTCAACCTGTCCACTGTTGATGAACCCTGATTTTGAAAACTACAGAGAAGACTATATGATTTAAATCCTCATCAGCAGTAGGACACCTCCCATCAAGCTCTGTATTTTATTCTGCTTTAATACCCTATCTGGGAGCAATTGTTACAGGTTTTGTAACTATTAATTTCAGTTCCTTGCAATGAAGCAGTCCTAATTCCTCAAAGAACAAAGGTAACAATGGGTGGTTTTTCTCTTAATGCTCAACCTTTAAAATTTTATTTTTAAGGATTTTATTTATTTATTTTTGTGAGAGAGAGAGAGGAAGAGAATGAACACAAGCAGGGAGGTAGGGGCAGAGGGAGAAACTCCAATGAGCAGGGAGCCCGATGTAGGATTCAATCCCAGGACCCTGGGATCATGACCTGAGCCAAAGGCAGACACTTAACCAACTGAGCCACCCAGACGCCCTATCCAGAGAACTTCTAAGCACATTAACCAACACCATTTATTGGATAATACTTCCATCCCAATTGGTTTGTAATGCTTCTTTGTCACATGTTAAATTCCTTCGTAAGCTTAGGAGTTCTGTTGGAAAATAGAAATTTACTTGAAAAATGGTACATTGCTCCAGAAAATACAATTAAAATCTATAACTGAAATGAAGGTAGAACTAATGAGACTTAAGCTTCAGGGCCTTTCACTACATGAGTTTTTTTAATTCTCTATTTTTAATTTTGGATTTTTTTTAAAGAAGGCCCCCCAAGACTGTATATATCTACAAACCCTGGATCTGCTCACTTTCTGCTTGCAGACCCATCACCGTGGCAAGCCATGCAGGAGAGCAGGTATGAGCAACAGTGTGCATTCTAGGGAATTGTTTGCAACCTCTCCCCATGTGGTCCCTCTATCCCTGGGAGCATACATACTTTGAGGTCAATATCTGCCTGTCTGATATGGAAATCATTTCTCTGGAGTGGGTTTCCCCTAATGAGAAACAAAACAAAACATTGATCAGAACTTAAAGTACCAATAAAAGTAGATATTGATAAAAGCATTCTGGGTTGGCACTATAAATTGTTGGAAAGAACCCAATCCTGAGTGCGTGATTACCATTTCTTAGCAATATGACCTTGAGCAGGTCACTTAACTTCTCTGAGCCTGTTTCCTCACTTGTAAAAGGAATTAAAACAGCATGGTAGATCTCCAAGGGGCCTAAGGACTAGTAGAAGTGCCTTGGAGCCAGCTGAGATTTCAGGGTCTGAACTCCCAGGACTCTGCCCACAGATTGATTGTGATTGCTCATTCTGGCCATGAATACATGCCATGAGGCATTTACCATTGGGGTATACCAGTGGCAGCATTCTGTAAGGGGAAGTCATTCATTCATTCACTCATTTGTCAGGCACACCTTGTTCCAGAAAGGATTAATGTCAGTTTTCAAGCATATAGATCATATAGACAGATTAACTAGCAGACAAGCATGTAGATGAGCAAGAGGAAAGCAAAAGGCAGGATAGAGATTTAAGAACATGAAATGAGGCTAAAATGAACATTTGTCTCATATACAGTGATATAAGAAAAAGGTGTGTGTGTGTGTGTGTGTGTGTGTGTGTGTGTGTGTGGACCTACATGATGTGCCACTAAGCCTCTAGTCACAAAATCACATGTAGTAGGGAATGTTTATCTTTGATAAATTCTTGACAAGTTAATCATTAAATATTCTACCACCAAAAAAAGTACCTTTATCCTCTTATTACTCATCTTCTTAATCCCTGCAGTCTTTCTGTCTCCATCCACTTTATTAAAACTGCTCTCTCTGGGTTCACCAATGACTTTTAAGCCAAATCAGAACGTTTTTCTCAGACATTATCTTTGGTCTTTTACCAGCATGGTAAAAACTGTCTCTTCTTTGTCATCTGTGACAATGCAAAGTCCCACCTTTTCTCCTACCTCCGACAGCTTTATGTGTCTCATTTTCTGACTCCTATTAGCTGTCTACTTGCCCTGACTTCAGCATGTCTTGACTACTGGCCCTTGGCCCTTGACGTGTCCCTCTCTGTATAGACTCTCAAAGCAAAGCACCTCTCATAGGGCTTAGTTCCTGACTCCATGGCAGGATGCCTACAGCAACATCTACTAACCGAACCCACCACTAAGCCCTCACTCCATGTTTGTCGTGGAGGAGAATCAGAAGACGGCAGTTGGATTTACAGCTTTGCCACTAATTAGCCAAGTAACTTTTAGAGAAAGCACGTATTCTCTGCCTTTCTTTATATCTAAAGTTTAGGACCCAAAGCGTAAGCTCCTTTCCCCAATTTCACCACCACAGTCCTAGTGTCAGAACCTTGGTGCTTCCCTCCTCTTAAATGTGATTCAGCCTGACATCCTGTCTTTACTTTCTGGGTTTCTCAGATTTGCCTCTTTCTTCCATTGCTGGTGGAGCTAGTTAATACTGGGATTCTCAAAAGTGCCTGTTGGCATAACACCTTGCTTCTCCTAACTCCTTTCTGTATTTTATGCTGCTTGCTGCCAGATTAAACTTCTGCTAAACACTTCTGTTCCAGAATGTGCATAGCTCTGGTTGCCAGCATGTGAAGCCTGTGCTCTGTTGCCTCACTCCTAAGACCCTTCTCAATCTGACCCCACTTGTGTTTCTGATTGGTCTCAGTGAGTCTCCTCTGCTTTTCAGAAGTCTCCTGATATTTGTCTTCCCTGGATTAAGCCCATGTTCATGAACCTGTGGCTTGTGTTTTTCTCCTGGCTTAGAAGCCTGGAATGTCTTCCCTTTCATATGACCATGTTTCCCACCTCTTTGTGTGCTCATGCCCAGCATTCTCCAGAATGCCTTCCTTAAACCCTTCAGCCTTCATTGAGCTGACTTACTATTAGAACTAAGTATATGTGCAGGCCTTATTTCTACCACCTTATCATGAATGCTCGGAGTGCAGAGGCAGTTCTGTGTGTTTTTATATGAGCTAATATATGTAGTGACTAACTGAGCTACATAAGTCTTTGATTTTCAATATGAGCTTGACTGCTTCTCAGAAACATTCTAATTTTCCACTGCTTTTGGAGAGGGGTCAAGGTTCAAATTCTGATAGCACCAGGGATGACTCATTGACTGGGAAAGGGAGAACTTGAAAAGTAGGCTGATCAAGAACCTCTTTACCCTCTAGTTAAAAGAAGGTGGACTGGCTGCTTGAAGAATGATAGGGCTGCTTTAGGCAAAGATATGAAGCCAACCAAAGACTTCTCCTCCCTTCTCCTTGAGGCTCTTCTTTCCTTGCCTTTCCTCCTATGCCCTGTGCTCATGGTGGCCAAAGCAGTCTACTCTGGTCATGCTTGAGCCCCTAACCTGACATTTGAAAACCCTCATTCCTAGAGGGTCATTTTAGGAGGCCTGTGTGTTGTCCTTCACACACCCTTAACCATCTGGAACATTTTTGCTTTCTTTACATCTGTAAAAATTTGGGGTTGGATGAAGCCATTTCTAAATTGTCTTCTAGCTCTAGCTGTAAACTGTTACATCATGATCTGAGCAGCATAGGCCTAAAGAGCTGTCACCCTAATTTTTTTTTATGTATTCTTTTGTGTTTCATTAAAAAACTAGATCATAAATTGCTTGAGGACAAATGCCTCTTGTGTGTCCTTACCCACATAAATCCCCACCATGTTCTGGGCAGGCCTGATTCCCTGGCAAGCATGCAAAACAGTATGTACTTTACTGTGAGGTACTATGGGGACAAATCCTAGAACATCACTTCCTTTGATCAAACACAGGGATGATAAATGATGTCAAAGTTTTGAAAGCCTCAATTAAAAATATCATGAAAGAATAAGCAAATATAATAGGAGAAGTAACAATAAATGCAAATCTAGCAGTTGTAAAAAGCAAAACTGCTTAACTCAACAATGTTTACAAAGCCCAATTATAAATTGGGAGAACTCAAATTCCATTGCAACAAATGTGACAGCACAACATTACCTTAATGTCTGCTGATTGTCAGCAAAGATTCATTCACCTCAAGCAAGAATCTCTATAAAGTTTGAACCATTTTCCAATAGAGTTAAAACAATCAGACAGTCCTTTGAGTTTGTTTTAATGGTGTATGGCTACAGCAGACACCACGTGGAAGTAGAATATTTAAAGAAAGGTTGTAATCTGCCCATCAGGGATGAATGCCAACTCACTAATCTGTCCATCGGGGATACTGCACAGTAGCCACTTGCACTATTTAAAATATTAATATAATCAACAGTGTTTTAAAATGAGATTGCATAAAGCAAGCTCAGGACAGTGTGTGTATCATATGCTACCACTGTGTTGAAAGGAAGAAAAAGGATATGTACTTGAACTTGCTTCTATGTATTCTTGACATATATATATATTTTTAAAGATTTTATTTATTTATTTGACAGACAGAGATCACAAGTAGGCAGAGAGGCAGGCAGAGAGAGAGGAGAAAGCAGGCTCTCCATGGAGCAGAGAGCCCAATGCGGGGCTCGATCCCGGGACCCTGGGATCATGACCTAAGCCGAAGACAGAGGCTTTAACCCACTGAGCCACACAGGTGCCCCTTGACATATATTTTGAAAGAGAAAAACATAAACTGGTCTGAGTCTTGCTCTTCTAACCTGAGGATATTAACCAGTTATCCTGATTTGAGTAAAGAGAACAAGACATGGCAGGTCTATGGGACATTTCTTATTTGTTAGTCTAAAGACCCAGATACCAGAGAGAGGGCATGGATCATTTACATCCCCACTGAGGTTTCAGAAGTTTTAGTTTGGAAGGAACTCCTCCATTTTTTGCCAGTCTGGTACCAAAGAACCATAGTGCTGAGCAGTAGCTGGTATTGAATATGGTGGGCAGTACCGATGTCTATCTGGTAGTCCCTCAGGGTGTTGCAGTCATACATCTCCAGTCCTTCTGGGGTCCGGAGACAGAAGACACTCACAGGGAAGCCACATCTCAGAGTTACCAGGGTTCTCAGATCAGACACTTTTTGACCAAGGAGGGAAATGTTCTCCATCATTGGCATTGTCTCTTGGGTCACAGCATTAAACACATAGAGAGTTGGCTTGTCTTCTTCCTAAGGGAAAAGAAAAGGAGGAAACTCAGGAATAAGCACTGTCTAGGGATTGAAACAAGGGAAAACATTTTGGAGGGTGGCTCTGAGTGCCTCTAACTCCCACGACATGGGGGCTAAGGATGAAAGCGAAGGCCAGCTAAGTTCCCGACTCCTGGTCTGACTCCTGTTCTTCCATTCTGAGACTATTAAGGAGTCCTCCTGCTTTGAGTAAAATGAAGGAGACTTGGCAGGGTTTTGCGACCTTTCTTCTTAGTTTGCAGACCCAGACACATAAGAGGAGTGTTAATAATTATATCCACGCTGCACTTACGGAGGTGTTCATTGAGAAACAACTCTACCATCATGCTGGGCTCTGATTTGGAAGTACTATGGTTTTTAAACCCTCAGTCAATTTTTTTTAAAAGATTTTATTTATTTATTTGTCAGAGAGAGTGATCACAGGCAGACAGAGAGGCAGGCAGAGGCAGAGGGAGAAGCAGGCTCCCTGCTGAGCAAGGAGACCAATATGGGACTCGATCCCAGGACCCTGGGATCATGACCTGAGCCGAAGGCAGCTGCTTAACCAACTGAACCACCCAGGCATCCCCCTCAGTCAATTTTTAAAATCCTTTCTGAGAGGTTATCTCTGGGGAGTGGAACTGAGTTAAATGTTGTAGGGGGGGATGTTTTACTTAGCATTTTATGCTTTTCATTTTCTGTGTGGTCTGACCTAAAAAATGTGTATTTACTCTTACTGTTTAAAAAGGGAAGTTCTAAATATAAGTGATAAAAATTTCCTTTTTTTTTCTTTTGTAATATAAATAGGAAAGCAAGTGAAACTGATACATCTCAAGTCAAGTTCAAATGGAAAGTTTGGGAAAAATATTAATCTTCCTGTTAACAACAGATGAAACAAGACACAGCAAAACTAGAAACATGGCAAACCAGGAAAATGGGAAGGGGGCAGAGAGGAGAAGACTATTAACATTTTCAGTTTTCGAACCAAAAAAAATGAAACGGCATTTACTTCCTCTTCATTGGATTCAGGGCAATTGTGTTTGTCTTCAGTGGCCTCTTGTCGGCTTGGCAGATATGTGTGCTTGGAGCCGCCCCTGTCATGTGTGGGAGTCTTGGAGAGGCGCCTTAAGCAAGACTCACAAGTGGGCATCAGGCCTCTGGGTTTTCGGGGCTGGCGGGGGGGCGGCGTTCCTAGCCAGTCATTTTTCTTTTGTTCAGCTCTATTCCATCCTACCCCTTTCTCCTATCAAAATTTGCCTCCAGATTCCCCCAGGAGCCCCTCCCTGCTTCAGAATTGTAATACATTACATTCATTCCCCTCCTCCCAGATTACACATTGCCATAACATAATCAACATGCAGATCTCTTTGAAAGAGCCTTTAAAGAATAATGAATGTTACAGCTGCAGTTTAGGCTGCGGTGCTTTGATCTGGGGCCCATTTCAGTGACTCACATCGCCAAAAGCAGGTTCCGGCCCTCTGCTTCCTGAGTCTAAAGTGCTTAGGACAGTTTTTCTCAACAGCTTCTCATAAACTCACTCAATAAAAATTGGAAGGACATAGGATTCACTCTTTCCCTTTCAATATGCTTGTGCTTTCCTATGGTTCCATTAAAGTCCATCCTAAATCCATGTGGTATTTATAGGCAGGAAGAAATTCCTACAAAAACTAAATAAAAAGATAGTGGCGTGGAGAGACAAATTATATTTTAGGCAATAGCTTTTCCTTATTTCTTTGATGGCTACTCTGATTTCTTGTTAGCCCTTGGTATGGATACTAATTTATACTTAAAATTATTTGTGTAATGTGCAAACAAAGTAGCAAAGACCCAAGTCACTCTTCGTAGCAAACTAGCAACTACATGATATTAAAAAAGTAAGTTCAGGGGCGCCTGGGTGGCTCAGTGGGTTAAGCCTCTGCCTTCGGCTCGGGTCGTGGTCTCAGGGTCCTGGGATCGAGCCCTGCATTGGGCTCTCTGCTCGGCAGGGAGCCTGCTTCACCCTCTCTCTCTCTGCCTTTCTCTCTGCCTACTTGTGATCTCTGTCTGTCAAATAAATAAATAAAATCTTAAAAAAAAAAGAAAAAAATAAGTTCAAAAGGAGCTTCTCAGAATACAAATAAACATAAGCATCTATAACTAGGTATACGTAAAACTCTTAAGTAATAAGGGAGACTGCAAAACATATGGGAATGTTTAGATGAAACCAATAGTGCAAGTAAGAAAATATATGAGTTATTAATGAAGTTATGTTCTTAAATTGCAAGAAAATTAGCACCTACGAGTTTATTCTTTTTTTTTTTTTTTTTAGCCCTCAGGAACTTCCCAGGCCCATTTAATTTATGATATTTATGATGTATCCGGAACATAGTTCCCTTTCTACTATTTTAACTCTATTTATCCACCATTTTATAAACCTCACTTTTGTGAGAAAATGCATTTTAAGTTCTAATGAGGCACACCAATTGGGAGACACTTCTTCGTGTTGGTTATCTGGAGAGGGAGCACGTTGATGGGGATTAACAGCAACTTGTCAACTCACCTTATGCACATAATAAACGGCATCTCTCTATCTATGTGATACTTCTCCTCAAATATTCTAAATAAGGAACACTGGTAGTTATTCTCAAGGAAGCCAGATGTTATTAAATAAATAATACCATCAAAAATCATCATTGAAGGGGCACCTGGGTGGCTCAGTATGTTAAACGGCTGCCTTCGGCTCAGGTCATGATCCCAGGGTCCTGAGATCGAGCCCTGCATTGGGCTCCCTGCTCAGTGGAGATCCTGCTTCTCCCTCTCCTTCTGCCTGACTCTCTGCCTACTTGTGCTCTCTCTATCTCTCTGTCAAGTAAATAAATAAAATCTTTTTAAAAAAAAATCATCATTGAAAATACATAAAGTTAGGCTTTCCCCTTTACAAATAAACCAAGAAACCATGGTAGGAGGTACATGTCTTACTTTTTTTTTGTTTGTTTGTTTTGGCTTATGACTGAATTGTATTGTTTGAGCACAGTTTATTTCTGAATTTTTTTTATTATTAACATATAATGTATTATTTGTATCAGGGGTACAGGTCTGTGATTCATCAGTCTTTTTGTTGTTGTGTGTGTGTGTGTGTATATATATATATATATATATATATATATATATATATATATATATTTTAAGTTAACATATAATGTATTATTTGCCCCAGGGGTGCAAGTCTATGAATCATCAGGCTTATACATTTCATAGCACTCACCCTAACACATACCCTCCCCAATATCCATAACCCAGCCTATCCCTACCTCTCTACCACCCAGCAAACCTCAGTTTGTTTTGTGAGATTGAGTCTCTTATGTTTTTGTCTCCCTCCCGATCCCATCTTGTTTAATTTTTTCCTTCCCAAGTCCCCATGACCCCCCACCCTGACTCTCAAATTCCTCATATCAGAGAGATCATATGGCAATTGTCTTCCTCTGATTGACTTATTTCGCTTAGCATAATACCCTCTAGTTCCATCCATGTCATTGCAATTGACAGGATTTCATTTCTTGATGGCTACATAATATTCCATTGTGCATGTATGTATGTGTGTGTGTGTGTGTGTGTGTGTGCATACCACATCTTCTTTATCCATTCATCTGTTGATGGACATCCAGGCTCTTTCCATAGTTTGGCTATTGTGGACATTGCTGCTATAAACATTGAGGTGCAGGTGTCTCTTTGGATCACTACATTTCTATCTTTGGGGTAAATACCTTGTAGTGCAGTTGCTGGGTCATAGGGTAGCTCTATATTCAACTTTTTGAGCAACCTCCATACTGTTTTACAGAGTGGCTGCACCAGCTTGCATTCCCACCAACAGTGTAGGAGGTTTCCCGTTTCTGTGCATCTTCGCCAACATCTGCCATTTCCTGACTTGTTAATTTTAGCCATCCTGACTGGTGGGAGGTGGTATCTCACTGTGGTTTTGATTTGTATTTCCCTGATGCCATGATGTGATGTTGAGCACTTTTTCATGTGTCTGTTGGCCATCTGGATGTCTTCTTTGCAGAAATGTCTGTTCATGTCCTCTGCCCATTTCTTGATTGGATTATTTGTTCTTTGGGTGTTGAGTTTGACAAGTTCTTTATAGATTTTGGATACTAGCCCTTGATCTGATATGTCATTTGCTAATATCTTCTCCCATTCTGTTGGTTATCTTTTGGTTTTTATTGACTATTTCCTTTGCTGTGCAAAAGCTTTTGATCTTGATGAAGTCCCAATAGTTCATTTTTGCCCTTGCTTCCCTTGCCTTTGGTGATGTTTCTAGGAAGAAGTTGCTGTGGCTGAGGTTGAAGAGGTTGCTGCCTGTATTCTCCTCAAGGATTTTGATGGATTCCTGTCTCACATTAAGGTCTTTCATCCATTTTGAGTCTATTTTCGTGTGTGGTGTAAGGAAATGGCCCAGTTTCATTCTTCTGCATGTGGCTGTCCAATCTTCCCAACACCATCTGTTGAAGAGACTGTCTTTTTTCCATTGGATGTTCTTTCCTGCTTTGTCGAAGATTAGTAGACCGTAGAGAGTTGAGGGTCCATTTGTGGGTTCTGTATTCTGCTCCATTGATCTATGTGTCTGTTTTTGTGCCAGTACCATACTGTCTTGATGATTACAGCTTTGTAATAGAGCCTAAAGTCCAGAATTGTGATGCCCCCAGCTTTGGTTTCCTTTTTAAACATTCCTCTGGCTATTTGGGGTCTTTTCTGGTTCCATATAAATTTTAGGATTATTTATTCCATTTCTTTGAAAAAAGTTGATGGTATTTTGGTAGGGATTGCATTAAATGTGTAGTTTGCTCTAGGTAACATAGACATTTTAACAATATTTGTTCTTCTAATTCTCGAGCATGGAATGTTTTTCCATTTCTTTGTGTCTTCCTCAATTTCTTTCATGAGTGCTTTATAGTTTTCTGAGTCCAGATCCTTTGCCTCTTCAGTTAGGTTTATTCCTAGGTATCTTATGGTTTTGGGTGCAATTGTAAATGCGATCAACTCCTTAATTTCTCTTTCTTCTGTCATATTGTTGGTATATAGAAATGCAACTGATTTCTGTGCATTGATTTTATATCCTGCTACTTTGCTGAATTCCTGCATGAGTTCTAGCAGTTTTAGGGTAGAGTCTTCTGGGTTTTCCATGTAAAGTATCATATCATCTGCAAAGAGTGAGAGTTTGACTTCTTTGCTGATTTGGATGCCTTTTATTTCTTTTTGTTGTCTGATTGATGAGGCTAGGACTTCTAGTACTATGTTGAGCAATTGTGGTGATAGTGGACAACCCTGTTGTCTTCCTGACCTTAGGGGAAAAGCTCTCAGTTTTTCCCCATTGAGAATGTTATTTGCTGTGGATTTTTCATAGATGGCTTTTATGATATTGAGGTATGTACTCTCTATCCTCACACTGTGAAGAGTTTTGATCAAGAAAGGATGCTGGGGGCGCCTGGGTGGCTCAGTGGGTTAAAGCCTCTGCCTTCGGCTCAGGTCATGATCTCAGGGTCCTGGGATCGAGCCCCACATCGGGCTCTCTGCTCAGCAGGGAGCCTGCTTCCTACTCTCTCTCTCTGCCTGCCTCTCTGCCTACTTGTGATTTCTCTCTGTCGAATAAATAAATAAAATCTTTAAAAAAAAAAAAAAAAAAAAAAAAAAAAAAAAAAAAAGAAAGGATGCTGTACTTCATCAAATGCTTTTTCTGCATCGATTGAGAGGGTCATATGGTTCTTGTCCTTTCTTTTATTAATGTAGTGTATCACATTGATTGATTTGTGGATATTGAACCAAACTTGCAGCCCAGGAATAAACCCCACTTGGTCGTGGCAAATAATCCTTTCGATGTATTGTTGGATCCTATAGGCTATTATCTTGGTGAGAATTTTCGCATTCATGTTCATCAGAGATATTGGTCTGCAATTCTCCTTTTTGGTGGGGTCTTTGTCTGGTTTTGGGATCAAGGCAATGCTGGCTTCATAAAAAGAGTTTGGAAGTTTTCCTTCCATTTCTATTTTTTGTAACAATTTCAGAAGAATAGGTATTAATTCTCTTTAAGTGTTTGGTAGAATTCCCTGGGGAAGCCATCTGGCCCTGGGCTGTTGTTTGTTGGGAGATTTTTTATTACTGCTTCAATTTCCTTGCTGGTTATGGATCTATTCAGGTTTTCTGTTTCTTCCTGGTTCAGTTTTTGTAGTTTATATGTCTCTAGGAATGCATCCATTTCTTCCAGATTGTCAAATTTGTTGGCATATAGTTGTTCTTAATATGTTCTTATAATTGTTTGTATTCCTTTGGTGTTGGTTGTTGGTTGTTGGTTGATCTCTCCTCTTTCATTCATGATTTTATTAATTTGGGTCCTTTCTCTTTTCTTTTTGATAAGTCTGGGCCAGGGGTTTATCAATCTTATTAATTCTTTTGAAGAACTAGCTCCTAGTTTCATTGATCTGTTCTACTGTTCTTTTGGTTTCTATTTCATTGATTTCTGCCTTGATCTTTGTTATTTCTCTTCTCCTGCTGGGTTTAGGCTTTCTTTGCTGTTCTTTCTCTAGCTCCTTTAGGTGTAGGGCTAGGTTGTGTATTTGAGGCCTTTGTTGTTTCTTGAGAAAGGCTTGTAATCCTATCTAGGTCCTCTTAGCACCACCTTTGCTGCATTCCAAAGATTTTGAACTGTTATGTTTTCATTTTCATTTGTTTCCATGAATTTTTAAAATTCTTCTTTAATTTCCTGAATGAATTTCATTCATTCTTTTGTAGGACGCTCTTTAGTCTCCATGTATTTGAGTTCTTTCCAACTTTCCTCTTGTGGTTGAGTTCTAGTTTCAAAGAATTGTGGCATGAAAATATGCAGGGAATGATCCCAATCTTTTGGTACCTCTCGAGACCTGATTTGTGGCTGGATGTGATCTATTCTGGAGAATGTTCCATGTGCACTAGAGAAGAATGTGTATTCTGTTGCTTTGGGATGGAATGTTCTGAATATATTTGTAAAGTCCATGAGGTCCAGTGTGTCCTTATTTCCTTGTTGATCTTTTGCTTAGATGATCTGTCCATTTCAGTGATGAGTGTTAAAGTCCCCTACTATTATTGCATTACTGTTGATGTGTTTCTTTGATTTTGTTATTAATTGGCTTACATAATTGGCTGTTCCCATGTTAGGAGCATAAATATTTATAATTGTTAGATCTTGTTGGTTAGACCCTTCAGTTATGATATAATGTCCTTCCTCATCTCTTATTACAGTCTTTGGTTTAAAGTCTCATTTGTCTGATAAAAGGATTACCACCCCATCTTTCTTTTGATGTTCATTAGCATGATAAATGGTTTTCCACCCCCTCACTTTAAATCTGGAAGTGTCTTTGGATCTAAAATGAGTCTCTTGCAGATAGCAAAAAAAGCAAATGGGTTTTGGTTTTTTATCCAATCTGATACCCTGTGTCTTTTGATTGGGGCATTTAGCCTATTAACATTCAAGGTAACTATTGAAAGATATGATCTTTTTGGAAACATATTTTCATTTGTAAATTAAACATTGTTTTTAAATAAAAAAAATTTTTTTTAATTAAGTAATTTCTACACCCCATGTAGGGCTTGGACCCCTGACCCCAGGATCAAGAGTCACATGCTCCTCCAACTGAGCCAGCCAAGCATCTCTCATTTGTAAATTATACATTTTTCTTTTTTCCTTTTTTTTTTTTTTTTTTTTTTGAGAGAGAGAGAGAGAGCACCCGTGATTGGTAAGAGGAGGCACAAAGGGAAAGGGAGAGAGAGAATCCTAAGCAGACTCCACATCTAGCAGAGAGCCTGATACAGGGCTCAGTCTCACAACTCTGAGATCATGACCTGAGCCTAAATTAAGAGTCAGACACTTAATTGACTGAGCCACCCAAGTGTCCCCCACCTCACACTTTAGAAGGCATGACCTGTCAGAGAATTGCTTGTTAGCCCTCTTTGTAGCAGGGCCTGGCCATGTGACCAGAGTGCTCCCAAGCTGGCCTACTCACCAGCCCTACTTTGAATTAGGAGCTGGCAAGGCAGAGAAGCAGCAGACACAGGGCCTCATCCCTGGCAGTGGCAGATCTGCAGCATTGCTTGTCTGGCAGCAGGGCTGGAGGCGGGGTCCAGTGCTGGCTTCGAGGGCTCAGAGGTGGTTGCAGCTGCGGCCTTCTTGGACTAGTTCTGGGGCATGATGAAGACATTGTTTTTGGCTGCATACTCTCTGAACCTGCTTATCTAGTCTTCTTGACAAGACTGTCAGTTACCGAGTAGCCTTTCAGTGCATTTATTTTCTGCTTAAATTGTCCAGGCTTTGTTTCTGCTACTGCTTGCAATTAAGAACCCTGATGCTGGAAAGGAAAAAGGGCAAGGATGTAGGAGCACCTTGCCTTGAGGGTACAGAGGGAGGAGAGATGCCTCAGTCAGGGAGGAAATCCTAACCCTGAAATGCATCTTGATACCTTGCTATGATGTTTCTGATATCAAACATATACCTTCTTGTTAATTTTCAAACTTCACCTCTCAGGGCCTTTGTCAACTTATTCATGCATCACATTTTTATGGAGAGCCTACTATATGCCAGTTACTATTTTTCAGCACTGGTTGGCAACAGTGAACAAAACTCAAGCAATAGTTTCCACAGTGACACTTGTTAGAATGAAGGAGGCAAATGGGATAGTACTTCTGCATGCCCAGCAATAACATGGGTCCTTCCACTGCATCATGCTTTGGCTTATAGGAACATAGCAGTCTGTGGCAGCAGTAGCAATGAATGGGCAGGACAGACTCCTGCGTTAATAGAACTTGGATATATATCTTATAGAAGATATTTCTTATGGTTTCTATAGAACTTTTTCCCCTGAAAAGGAAAAAATAATGCAATATTCTTTCCCCACTATTCTCATATTGCACCCCCATTCACTTTTCCATATGTTTCCACATTACTATTAAAAGAGAAGGTATAGGGGTGCCTGGGTGGCTCAGTGGGTTAAAGCCTCTGCCTTTGGCTCAGATCATGGTCCCAGGGTCCTGGGATCGAGCCCTGCATCGGGCTCTCTGCTCAGCAGGGAGCCTGCTTCCCCATCTCTCTCTCTGCCTCCCTTTCTGCCTGCTTGTGATCTCTCTCTCTCTGTCAAATAAATAAATAAATAAAATCTTAAAAAAAATAAAATAAAAGAGAAGGTATAATACACAGGGAAACTGGAAGATATAGTGACTATTTAAAAAATGTATTTAGGAGCAGTTCATCTCTTAATTTATCTAAAGTCTTTTCCTCTTTTCACACAAGCAAAATGTAATTCACACAAAATATAAGCACAATAAAGAAACCAAATACTTTGGATTTATTTTGCATCACATAATGTGTACTTGTATTTTTAAAAAGAGTTTATTTATTTATTTGAGAGAGAGAGAGGACGTGCATGTGCACAAGTAGGGGGTGGTTGTGGGGACAGGGGGAGAGAGAGAAGCAGACTCCATGCTGAGCAGGGAGCCTAATGTGGGCTTGATCCCAGGACTCTGGGGTTGTGAACTGAAGTGAAAGCAGACACTTAACCGATTGAGTCACCCAGGATCCCCTCTACTTATATTTTTTTAAAAAAGAAAATTGCTTACTTGGCAAATTTTTAAACTTTGCAAAAGCATATTATTTACATCTTGATATGTCTAAGTTGTGCAAAATAAATGAAGAGACTAGCTTTCCATGATTCTCAGAAGGTAGAACTAACTGCATAAAGTAGCATAGTTAAATAGGAAAGGTACTACTTAAATTTGTGTATATCTAATTGCAGCAACATGACTTAGAATGCAGCCTTTTGTTACATAAAATAGATTAGATAGCTTAGAACTGGTCTGACTGCATTCTCTGAGGCATGGGATATTTTCACGAAGTATTTTTGTCATTGTAATCCCATTTTAGACTACTATTATCCATACATAGTAAATAGTGTGGAATTTTGAAATAGGCCTCTTTTTATAATTTAATCTAAACAGGAATTAAGTCAGGATGAAAAACCAATATTTATGGTCTTTGCAGGTAATTCTCTTCCTTAAGTTTCAAGATACTGTTTTTCTTCCCAAAACCAGTCATATGAAATTTTCTAAATGTGATTCTACTGGAGAAGGTGAAGATTAAGATCACTAAGATTTCCATGGAACTTGAACATTTTTATTTAAACCCTGTGTGTTGGCCAGTTCTGTGATGCGTAATTATATTCTGCCTCTCTTGAGTAAACCCATTTTACCTCTATACTCTATTTTTTCCACTGAGAGTTTAAACTCCAGGGAAAGGTCAGAGTTCAGTGCAAAGACGGCTTGCACCACTGTGATAGATGATGTTTTATTGGCAGAATTTATGGAATATTTTTATAAGTAAAAGTATGAAATAGGTTGCCTCTGGGAAGGGAAACTGGGGGCCAGAGGTGGAAGGAAGACTTTTTACTGTATATACTTTTTATATCTTTTGTCATCTATGTGAATGTACCACTATTCAAAAATAAATAAAAGTTAGAATTTTAAATTAAGGGAAAGAAAGCCAGTGCTGAGTTAAATAATAGTATACTATTCACGCTCTTAACACACATTATGTACATCCCTGAATAGCTGTGGCTCAATCCCATCCCTCCAGCTGCTCAAATATCAGTAATAAACTTGTGCCGCTATCTCTAGGTAAGCAAGCAACAAAGTCTCAAACATCATTATTGGCACTGGAAAATTCCAGGATATTTTAAAGGGTTTATCCTATACAGTACCAAAAACATAGTATATAAATATATTTAAATACATAAGGAAAGACATTTACGAAATGAGATTTAAAAAAAAAAGGAATGAGATGGAATTTAGTCTGCCTAAAGAAGGATTATACTATAATTTTCTTAGTGTCAGAAGGAGAAAAGAAGAAATCAGAGTTGTCTTTATTTATCTTTTTGATAATTAAACATTCTTCAAGAATATAACAATAATACATGAATAAATGCTCATAGAACATTACAAACACACGTACAAATATGTTATTTTTTATTTACTTAAATGGAATCACACAATACTAATTTTTCTGTGTCCTGTTTTTACTAGTTAGTAATAACTATTTTAGATTTTTTTGAAACATAGACTTCCTACTTAGTCAATCAATGAAATATATTAAAAAACAAAAAAAGTTAGCTTTGGCTATCATAAAAAAATTTTAATGTTAAAATGAGAAAATTAGTGCCCCATTTAGCAGAGAATGTGTACGTAGTTACTTGGTTCCTTGAGTCTCATGTTTTCGTATAGAATAAAGAACTAGTATTGAATAACATTTCTTCCCTAGAAATCAACGCTTAAACTCTTTAGGTCACCTGTCTCCTGAAGAAACTGTCAGAAATTTAAAAAAAAAGAAAAAGAAGTTTTCAGAAATTAAGGATCCTCCACCCAGAAAATCTCTAGGCACATAATTTTGCATATTTTGTAATTTTAGGGTTTTGTAAAGTTCTTAAAACCCATCCAGGGACCCCCAATTAAACACCACTAATTAAGGACACTATAAATGGAAAAGGCTGTCTCCAGGTGTAGGTATGTACACCTAATTCATGAATGACTACTCTGGCTGGATTTGGATGTAGAAATTGCCCTTTCATTCTTATTGTTGCTGAGAATTTCTTACCTCTCCTCACTCCCCTGCCCTTAATCCACTGGGGATCCAAGGAAGTGATTGAATTTTCTTTCAACATCAATATTTCAGATCCACCCCTGCCCTCATTCCAATATTGGTTCGTGAGATGTTCTGGGATGACAGTTTGGGCAGCAACAGGGGGACAGAGAAAGGAAGGGAGATAAGGAGTTAACAAGGGAAATTCCCTCTAGTCTCTACACCTTACTTTCCAGTACATCAGAAATTGTGCATAAGACCAGTTAGACAAATGGAAGAGAGGAGAAGGCAAGAAGAGAAAACTTCTTTCTAAGTTATGAAATGACTTTTGTTGAATTATCCACAACTTTATTCAAAATGAGGTAGATATCTAGAACAATTGTTGTTCTGATCATCATACCTTAACAAAGCATTTGAGAGTTGAACCAAAAGATATTCCAACATCAGCAAGACTCCAGCTGTCCTTTAGGGCTGCTCCAGCATATATTAGCTCCAGATACCACCTGCCTTGTTCATCTTCAGAGAGAGGAATGTGGAAATAATCCTTAAAAATCAATAGCATATTATGAAAACAGTATATCTCGATGTTACTAGACCCCCAGTAATATAATCTCTCTTCTTTTACATTTTTTTCCACTGAGCATTATAAAAGTGTTTTGGACAGATGAAGAAGTATGAGGCAGGGGTTCTTAACTTGGAGCCTATAGGCCTCTCCAGAAGGTTATGAATAGGGTTTAGATGGGAAAAAACTGTGTTTTGTTTTTATTAACTCTAAATCAAACTGAGATTTTCTTTCAATTACGTATGTAGGCAACAAACTAAAGAAGCAGTAGTTGGCCATACCTATGACTTCGTCACCAATAGAAATCACAGATTATTTTTATATCATTATAGTTGTTGCAAAAATCTCAAAATATACTGATCACTACTTTGAAATTACAAGTTATTAGATGCATTGCTAAAATTTGATAAGGTGTAAATAAAGAAGCCCATGTGTACTATATCACAAATTTGTTTTTTAATGTTTGAAAATTATTTTCCAATATAGTTGGTTTTCTTTTCTTCGTATGTATTTTATTGTACGCATTTGAAGACATTCTGAGGAGTCTATAGGCTTCACTAGACTGCCAAAGGGATTCAAGACATAGAAAGATTAAGAGCCTCTGTGTTAGAAGATCTAGGTTTCAGTAATCACAGTAATCTCTATTAACTAATGTAACTGTGATTCAATAAATGCACCTTACTAGATGGGAATGATCATCTCCAAGTTAAATACCATCTGATAGTCAAGACCTAAATATTTGTCTTAATTTCCTGTATTATTTCCTTATGAGAAAGCTACTGAATCCAAATTATTTCTTTTTTTAAAAGATTTTATTTATTTATTTGACAGACAGAGATTACAAGTAGGCGGAGAGGCAGGCAGAGAGAGGAGGAAGCAGGCTCCCTGTGGAGCAGAGAGCCCGATGTGGGGCTTGATCCCAGGACCCTGGGATCATGACCTGAGCCGAAGGCAGAAGCTTTAAACCACTGAGCCACCCAGGCGCCCATGAATCCAAATTATTTCTTATTCCGGTTCTGTAATTGTAGGTAAGCTGGTCAACCTCTCTGAGCTTCAGTCTCCCTGGATGCAAAATGAGGCTGTAGTTCAGGGTTGTTTGAAGTCCTCTCTACCTCCAAAATCCTTTGCATCTTTACAGTTGCTTGCTCACCAAATGTACCATCCAACAACTGGCATGCTCTATTTAGCTAGTTTAGAGTTAATGTCCTGTTTTTGTCCTTTTATGAAGAGCAAAAGGACAGTGCACAACCCACACACTTCATAAGGAGAAGTCAAATTTTTTTTTTCCTTAGAATTTACTGACTCAGTTTGCTTCCTGTCTAACACCTCCATGGTTACTATCTTCTTATCAAACTATTGTGTAAGCAAATAATGGTATTTTCAAATAGTTTTAGTTTCCTCTTTGCTGAAAATGTACCTAATATTATCTCTACCCCATGTATAGTTTAAAGCCATGGCGTAGTTTAAATTAGTGGACATCTTAGTGGCTTGGGGACAAAGTACATACCTTTATCATCAGCTTGACAGCTTCCACAGTTTCATCTGTTGCAACATCAAATGGTTCAAAAGATCCCTCAAAGGCTATGAAAATTCTCATTCTCTCAAGAAACAAAACAAAGCAAGCAAGCAAACAAAAAACCCCAACCCTACAACTTTTTTCAAAGAATTGGGTAGCTGGAAAAATTCTAATTCACAATTATGGACAAAGATGATGGCCAGAGGCAGCTGTTTCCATCTAGCTTGAAAGTTGAGCGGAGAGAATGTGAAGAGACGAGTCCTGCTATCTGAGTACTGGGCAACACAGACAGTAGCTGTATTGGCGGAAATGTTTTCCCCGCCAATGGCAGGCAACAGCCCCTTGTTCCTATAGTACAGAAGCTAGCAAACTTGACAATGGTTGGGGCAAGTGTGAACAAGCACCGAACAAGTATTGCAGAAAGGCCACACATAAATTATACTTTTGTGATGTAACCATCATCCAGGGACTCTTGAATCTCTATTCACTCAGTGCAGCTGACTGAAGGACCCTTCAATACAGAGATGTGATTGGAATGTACTGGCACACAGGGAAGCCAAACAGATTTGATTTTAGTGAATGTGGTAATCCTGAAAGTTCTCCGTAAATAACTCTGAGCTGAAGCATTCTGGTTTCCATAACAACTTTGTGTACTTGTTCCCTGGCGGTATTTCTAATCCTGCCACGGGGTACAGAACAATGCCCACTCGCACCAGGGAGATGAATGCGTAGGCAAATGTCTGTGGTTTTCCCTTATCGTCTCTGTGTAACAGAACCTGCCCAATAACAACATGTAGTTGGTGTGTCTTCTAGTCCTTGCCTTTATGTTATTTATAACAATTTACCATTGTTATCTTCCTCAGCTTCCCTTAGCATTGGTGGAAAATATTTCAAACTCCACTCAATAAATGAGCAAAGGTATTAAGCACCATTACTCAAGTTTATAGAGTAAGCATTGTACTGGAACTTAACTCTAAGACTCTCCCGGTATGATACACTTGGTTTAGTGTTGTTATGTCTGATTATTTGCTTGCATATGTAAATCTCGTTTTCTTCCTCAAATTCTCCTCCTGACCTATGACAGAATCCTCATTTTGCTTTTCTTTTTATTCTAAACAACACTGAGCACAGTGTGAGTCATGTGATAAGTGCTTGGTAAATGTTAACCTCTTGGTTGATTCTGTTCCGATTTCCAACTTGTGTTCCAACCACAAGAAATGTGAAAAAATGGAAGATATATAAAGGGCAGAGGATTTCATGGCAGAGCTAACTCTCTTTGCATCATATTTTTCAGGTGTTGCAACATCATGTTATCTCCTTTTGTTGTTGACATTTTGATAGGAAGTTTATTAACATAGGGTATAGTTGATTCTGTTTTGGTGTTTCCCCACAAGCTGCTGTGGTTGTTGCCTGGTGAAAGCTCATAGCTACAGCTCCTTCTCCAAGGAATTGCCCTTGGATGATGGGAAAAGCCTTGACAAAAAAGCTGGGTATCCCCCTTAGTAACTGACAGCCGAGGGGCTGCAAAAGGCCTGCCTTCTCATCTGAAGGAGTGAAAACTCTGCAAAGGATTCTTGTAGATCAGGCCATGGCTGGACTTTACCTGAGACTACATGCTTTCTCACTTTTTCTTCTTCCCAGCTCTGCTGAACTCTCCCTGACTAGTTTTTCTTGTGCACTCCCTCAGTAATTGATATGCATCCAATCCCTGCCTTAGGCTCTGTTTCCAGAGAAATCAACCTACGGCAGAGGATCTTAAAGAAGCTCAGAAGCTTTAAGAAATCATAACCAACTGCTTTATAGCTTCCTAAAATACATGTTTATTTATACATGTGTATTTTTATACATTGTAGTAGGCTTGCCTTTAGAGTAAATGCCCAGCTCAAAATTATGTCATTAAGGACTAGTTCCTTACCTCTGTCCCCAGCAGTGATGTTTGTAATGTGACACTTTTCTCATCATCGCAATTATTTGGACCAGAATGGAACTGTCAGAATCCTTTCTTTTTGGACTGAAGGAAAATATGACTTTGTGGTTTAATCTGTAACATGCACTTAGCCACTGTGAGTGAATCATCCTCTACCTCCAATGTGACTGAGTGGCAGAGAATGCTAAGAAGAAAGAATGAAACAGACATATGAAGAGGAGCACAGGACAGACAGAGGGCCCTCCCATGGTTTCTGTTGCCCATGAATTGTGAGACACCTTCTCTCTATATAATACCTTGCCCCCATTTTGCTTAAACATGCAAAAAACCAACCAAAGTTGGTTTCTGTTACTTAAAATTGAGAGAGTTCTAATTCATATTTATCCTTTCAGATCCAGCTTCCTTTGAAACAAGATAAGGATATTCATGATCACAATTGTTGTTTAATGTTGTTGCCAAGATATTAGCCAAAATGTTTTGGTAAGAGACATAAACCATGTACCAATATGGAAAAATCTCGAAGGTATATAATTAGGTGACAAAAGATGCAAAACAGAATGTGTCATATGCTACCATTTGAGGAAAAAGGAGGGAAATCATATCTATAGATATGATATACGATATAGATAGTTTCCATAGACCTCAAAATCCCTGGAAATATACTCAGGAAACTAGAACCATTGGTGCCTCTAGAGAGGATACTTGAACAGCCAGGGGTCAAGGACAAGAAAAATACTTTTCACTGTATCTTCTTCTTTTTTTTTTTTTAATAGGCTTTATTTTTTAGAGAACTTTCAGATTTACAGCAAAATTAAGCAGAAAGTGCATAGAGTTCTATACTCTTATACGTCTTGCCCCCACACATTACAGCTTCCCTCATCAAAATCCCAAACTGAATGGTACATTCATTACAACTGATGAATCCACGCTGACACTTCATTGGCCAAAGTCCATACTTGATATTAGGGTACACTCTTGGTGTTGTACATTTTATGGGTTTTGACAAATTCATAATGACATGTATCCACTGGTACAGTATCATATGGAATAGTTTCATTGCTCTAAAATCCTCTGTGCTCTGCTTCTTTATCCCTTTTCCTCCCCTAACCTCGGGCAACTACTGATCTTTTTACTCTCCATGGGTTTGTCTTTTCCAGACTGTCAAATGGTTGGAATCATACAGTATGCATCCTTTTCAGATGTTTCTTCCACTCAGTAATGCGTATTTAAGGTTCTTCTATGTCTTTTCATGACTTGATAGCTCATTTCTTTTTAGCATGGAATAATATTCCATTGTTGGATGTACCACAGTTTATTTATCTATTCACTTACTGAAGGATGTCTTGGTTGCTTCCAAGTTTTGGCAATTATGAATAAAGCTGCTATAAACATCCATGTGTAGGTTTTTGTGTGGATGTAAGCTTTCAGTTCATTTGGGTAAATACCCTGGAGTACGATTGCTGGATGGTATGGTAAGAGAATGTTTAGTTTTGTAAGAAACTTCCAAAATATCTTCTGGAGTGGCTGACCATTCTGCATTCCTACCAGCAATGAATGAGAGTTCCTATTGCTCCACATGCTCACCAGCATTTGTTGTTGTGTTTGTGTTACCTTTTTTTTTTCTTTTCAGATTATGAATGATGTGAAAGCATTAACTACTCAAAAAATTAAATTAGATGAAATACAGTAAAATAAAATAAAAAAAAAGCCCAACTCAGTCCCTTTAAGAAGTCTTCTTGATCTCCCCAGGGCAGTTGACCTCTCCCTCTATTCCCTCACTGCATCATACGTTTTTAAACTATTAGACCTTTTATACTGCATTCCATTTATCATATCAGTGTTACCCTCTCCCATTAGACTGTGAGCTGCCTCATGGAGGGGCAGTATCTTAATCACTTTTGTATCCCCAGTACTGAGTGTCTCGCAGTATGAATAAACAAGTGAGGTTATTGTAGATTGATATCATTAAAAGTTACCTTGTAATAATGAAATGATAAGTAGACTTGAAACTCTCTTAGCAATCTGGGGACAGATTGAATTGATGAAGAATAGACTTGAAAATTTTCTTAGTTGCAATCTAGGAATAACTACTTTAGCATCTAGAAGCTCTTTTTGAGTGCCCCTCCCAAGAGTTTTTAAATAATTTAGTTAGCCTACTGGGTTCCTCCTACATGCAATGGAATATGCTAGGTCTTTGGAAGATTTGGTGATGGATCTTAAGGAATTTGCCATGGATATGGAAAATGGTATCTGTCCAACACACCTGGACCAGGAACTGTATTGTAGGATGAAGTGTGATAAGAGATGTACAAACAAAATTGATGGTATGGAAGTGAAGAGATTTAATCTGATGTAAAGATATACTATTCATTCATTTCAGTCGTTCAGTACATACACTCCGAGCCTTTAGTATGTATCAGGCACTGTTCTCTGCAGGATCATTGCAGTGAATAAGATATGGAACTTCCAGTTTAATGTGAATGTGTGTGTGTGTGTGTGTGTGTGTGTGTGTGTGTGTGTGTTTGGAGTGGAGGAAAGGTAGGTAAGGAATAGTGGGGAGGGACAAAGACAATAATTAATAAACAATAAATAGCTAAGCTTTGTTTAAAGAGAATGGTCAGATAGTAGGGATAAGCATAGAAAAAGTGAAGATAAATCTAGTGAAATAGGAAAGGAAGTGCTTGTTAGGAATAATGGTATAGAAGAATTAGGTTCAATAAAGGGAAAACAAGAAAATAGGAAGGTGACACATACTAAGGGAGAAAGAACAAGAAAAAAATAAAAGATCTGTACTGGGGTAAAAAAAGAAAATGACTATGTCACAATCAGTGATTAATATTTTAGTCCTCTGATCTCTCATATGTTTCATAAATGGAAATCTATGATTCTTGATTCTTATTTCTGCATTTAGAGTCATGGCAGTCTCCCTATTACAATTTAATCCCTTACTTTAGGCTCCTTTTAAAAACTCTGAAATAATTACATGTTTACATTGATTTTAAGACTTTCTTGATTTATTATATATTGATACATGTCATACATGTTATATGATATTTACAAAACAAGAAGAAATAGAACTTCATGTCATATGGTAAATAGTCTTATATAGGAACACAGAATGATTGATGATTCTTTACAATACTAATTACCTTAGGAGTATATGCTTTGGTATGAAAAATGCTTACTGCTGATGTGTTTAGAGAAAATTGATGGCATTTTTTTATTGAAGGTTAGTTGACATACAATATTATATTTGTTTCAGGTGTACAACATAGTGATTTGACAATTCTATACATTATTCAATGCTTATTGCCGTGTGTAGTCACCATAAAAATTTTCCCAATATTGTTGAGTATATTCCTTATGCTATCCTTACACTTTTCATCTCTTTGACTTGTTTATTTTATAATTGGATGTTTGTACTATAATCCCCTTTACCATTTTGGCCATCCTCCCACCCACCTCTCCTCTGGCAACCATCAGTTTGTTCTCTGTATTTGAGTCTGTTTGGTTTGTTTGTTCATTTGTTTTGTTTTGTTTTTTGGATTCCACATATAAGTGAAATCATACGGCATTTGTTTTTCTTTGACTTCACTTACCATAATACCCTCTAGGTCCATCCAGGTTGTCACAAATGGCAAGATTCACTCTTTTCTATGGCTGAATAGTATTTCATTGTATGTAAGTATGTATATGTGTATGTGTGTGTATATACATATACACACACATATATATAACTTATATATATTTACACACTGCATCATATATATACCACATCATATATACCACATTTTCTTTATCCATTCATCTATTGATGGGCACTTGGGTTGTTTCCATATTTGGCTATTGTAAATAAACCTGCAATAAACACAGGAGTACATATATCTCTTTGAATTAGTGTTTTCATTTTCTTTTTTAAAAAATATTTTATTTATTTATTTGACAGAGAGACACAGTGAGAGGGAACACAAGCAGGGGCAGTGGGAGAGGGAGAAGCAGGCTTCCTGCTGAGAAGGGAGCCTGATGTGGAGCTCTATCCCAGGACTCTGGGATCATGACCTGAGCTGGAGGTAGATTCTTAATGACTGAGCCACCCAGGTGCCCCGTGTTTTCATTTTCTTCGGTTAAATACCCAGTAATGGAATTACTGGATCATATGGTAATTCTGTTTCTAATTTTCTGAACTATCTCCATACTGTTTTCCACAGTGGTTGCACCAATTTACATTCCCACCAACAGTGCATAAGGAACCGTTTTTTCCACATCCTTGCTGACACTTGTTACTGCTTGTCTTTTTGATGCTAGTCATTCTGACGAGGTGGTGTCTCATCGTAGCATCTATTTTTAATCTACAACTCTGCTTTTATTTTTACAACTTTAAAATTTGTCATTGAGCTCTGTTGCGTTTTTTGAGAATCAAAACAAATTTGAAAAAAGGAAGTAAAAATTCTTAATTCTCAATATACTTCCTGTCCTCATATTATTCCTGATTCATTTAAGGTACAGTTTTTGTTAGTTATTTAATTTTTTAAAAGATTTTATTATTTATTTATTTATTTATTTTAAAATAATTTATTGTTATTTTAATTTTAACTGGGAAAGAAATCATGCAGGTTTGGATAATCCTGAAACACCTAGATATATTGAGTTAAATCTATCTTCTTAAGTGGATAGCAGAGTTTGCAAGAAAGTAAGGGATACCCTCTTGGGTCAAACAAAAAGAGATCTAAAAATCAGATTTTACAGTTTTTTGAACTTGCTATTTAGCAAAGAAACACATGAAAAGAAACAATAAACTGAAGAAGATGGATTTAACCTTTAAAAGGAACAGATGATTTAGAAGTTTGGTCTGAGGATCACCAGTATCACCTGGGTACTTGGCTGGAACTTTAGAATCTCAGGCTCCACAAGAGATCTACTGAATCAGAATCTGCCTTTCAGCAGACTCCCAGGTGTTCCTATGCATAATAATGTTTCAGAAGCACTAGTTTATATGACATCATAGTTGAGGGATACTAGGAAGATTTCTCCTGACTGCCATTTTCCCACTCACTCATTTTAGTATCTAAAATTTCATTTTCGGGGCGCCTGGGTGGCTCAGTCAGTTAAGTGTCTGCCTTCAGCTCAGGTTGTGATCTGGGGTCCTGGGTTCGAGCCCTGTGTTGGGGGGGGGTCCCTGCTCAGTGGGGAGTCTGCTTCCCCTTCTCTCTCTGCCTGCCTCTCTGCCTACTTGTGATCTCTCTCTCTGCAAATAAATAAATATCTTGAAAAAAAAAAGATAAAAGCTAGTTTAACTCAGCAGACGATTCTAGGTTGACAACTGTAATTATTTTACTTCAGTATTTGAAGATATTGTTTCATTGACTTGTAGTTTCTTTTGTTGCTACTGAGAAAGTCAGCTGCCATTCCTTTGTATACTTTTTTTAAATTTCAGAACTTTTGTTTTCCTTTGATTTTCTCTAAATTTCACTATAATACCTAAATGTGAATTTATTTTGTTTCTTTAGGGCATAGTTCCTGGGCTGGAATTGCTGTGTCATAGAAAATGTTCTTTTTCAGCCTTTCCAGATAATGCCAAATTCCTTCCCAAAATGACTGCCTTAATTCACACTACTGAGTTCTTACATCTTTATATAGCATTATGTTACATAAATTTTTGCTTGCTTATTTTGTAATAACTTTGTTAGCAAATAGAGGAAGACTGCTTCTCAGTGTCCCAAATAAGAAAGGAAAAATTCAAATTGTATGTTATTCATCTTTTTTTTTTAAAGGTTTTATTTATTTGTCAGAGAGAAAGCACAAGTGCACGAGCAGTTTGTGCAGCAGACAGAGGGAGAAGCAGGCTCCCCACTGAGCAAGGAGCCCGATGCGGGATACAATGCAGGACCCTGGGATCATAACCTCATCCAAAAGCAGGTGCTTAACCAACTGAGCCACCCAGGCATCCCTGTCATTCATCTTAGATAAAGAAAGGGAAGCAACTCATCCCAAGGGAAACAATGACCAGATAATTTTTTAAGGCATTTAACCTGAATCAGGCTTTTTTTTTTTTTTGGTCTGGTCTTTTTCAATTCCCTTGAAAACAAATAAGCTTTGTTGAAAAAACCTTTCTGACTGATACTTGTCCTTTTGTGTTTTAAACTTTTTACTTACTACCTTACAAGATGAACTTATTCATTAGTTTAGAACTTGGTAAGGAATTGGGAGTCTTTTCTAATCTTTGGACCCAAACTCCCTAAAACAGTTTTTAGTTCTTTTTGGTACTTTTTCAAATGTGCCTACTCCTACATATATGAGTAACTATGGAATTTTTATGGACTCTATTCCTTCTTTTACCACAGTAATACTTTTATTTTCTTTTCAAAATGAAAGTAGATTTTTATCTGATTCTAAAATTATCTTTTTTTTGATTATAAATATAATAATGTTTAGGGTAATTTTAACGTCTCTAGTTGATCTCAGCGCTTAAAACACCTCCTGCATTCTTGTCACTACTTATGGAGAATGACTTCTAGGCCATTTTAGACAACGAGTTATTTGATATTGTCTTTTTAGTTGTTGTAGTTGTTGTTGGTGTCTTACAGTATTTTGGAGGTAGGAGATGCTACAATTTCATATACTATCTGTTTATACTTTTAGGAGGATGTAAAATAAAACCTGTTAGACACAAAGTCCTAAAAGCTCATTTTCTTTTATTTGTTTTTATAAGGAGATAATTAGCAACTATTAGTATCATGTGCCATGTTAACCCTTCATATTCTTGAAAATTACTATTAAGATATCTATCAATCTTACTGTTTAACATACTTAAAAACAATTGGTACATTTTCCCAGTCTATTTTCTTCCAGTTTGTCTTAATTCATCACAGTGGGGAGAATAACTGCTTTTGCAGGGTGTACCACAATTCTTCTGCATGAATCCAGTACAAGTAGCACATTACCTTGTTCATAACTGAGAGGATTATACCTATTGTCATCTGAAGAGAAGAATAAAGTCAGAATAAAATGTTCTGTACTTGGGACACATGGGTGGCTCAGTCCCTTGACCCCCTGATTCTTGATGTCGGCTCATATTTGATCCCCGCTCCAGGATGGAGTCCTGAGTGGGGCTCTGAGCACAGCCAGGAGTCTGCTTGAGGATTTGCTCTTCCTCTGCCCCTCCCCCTCACTCATGTGGGCACTTGCTCTCTCTCTCTCTCTCTCTCAAATAAATTAATTAATCTTAAAAAATGTTCTATACTCAGGGTACTTTTATTTAAGGAATAAACAAAGCTGTTTTCCCCCTTATTTTAAACGTGTAGAATATGGACATTACTAGTTTTTGCTTTTTTTGATGTCATTCAACAAATCTGATTTTTTTTTTTTTAAGATTTATTTATTTATTTATTTGACAGACAGAGATTACAAGTAGGCAGAGAGGCAGGCAGAGAGAGAGAGAGGAGGAAGCAGGCTCCCCGCTGAGCAGAGAGCCCGATGCGGGGCTCGATCCCAGGACCCTGGGATCATGACCTGAGCTGAAGGCAGAGGCTTTAACCCACTGAGCCACCCAGGCGCCCCAACAAATCTGATTTAATATAAAACCAATTTGAGGTAATTTAAGGAAATCCTTATAGAGATATTGTAACTATGTTTACATTAATTACACTAGCCTTTATGTATCTTTTTTTTTTAATGATTTTATTTATTTATTTGACACACAGAGATCACAAGTAGGCAGAGAGGCAGGCAGAGAGAGAGGGGGAAGCAGGCTCCCTGCTGAGCAGAGAGCCTGATGCGGGGCTCGATCCCAGGACTCTGAGATCATGACCTGAGCCAAAGGCAGCGGCTTAACCCACTGAGCCACCCAGGTGCCCCACTAGCCTTTATGTAATATTTCCAACTCTGATTTTGTTTGCTCCTTTCTCCCCCTCCCTCATAATTCTGATTTTTACTTATGACTTTCTTAAAGGCAGGTGTTGTATTAAGTATTAATGTTTTCGCAACTGATGAAAATCTAACAATATATAGTATATATAGTCATAAGGTACATAAGAGAGCAAAGTAACTCTGATAGCCTTTATTGATTTGTGTGTGTAAGTTTTATTTGAATACATAATATTCACGATATTCAAAATTCAGAGGATACAAAAGCATACACAATAGGGAAAGTTTTCCTCCCATTCCTGCGTCCTAGCCACTCAGGTATCCCCAGAGCAATCAGGGTTACAAGTTACATCAGTGGTGTTCTACAGGTGTTTATATGTGATGATCCCCTCTAGTACCTCCGTTATTTAAAACACAAGGTCAAAGAACGTGAATGGACTTTTAAAGGCACCTCATTTTGAAGCAGAAACAGGACCAGAATCTTGGTTTCCTGGCATTCTAATTCAGGACTTTTTGCAATCTTCACACTAAGCCACATTGCCTCTTTTAAGTGGCTAGTTGGCAACTGGTTAATCAGTGCTGTTGTTCCAGTCCAGGCAATTTAAGTTTCAAAGTAGTTTGGTTTAAGATTGGACGCAGGTTAATCAGAAAGGCAGTAGGGGGCGGGTTTCTTTGGCTCGCCAAAAGGAGGCTCGGGTTTTAAAAGGCTGACCTAGGGCTTAATCACACGGTTTGACTTTTGCTGAGTCCCGGGGATGGCGCGTGTCAGGCCCAGAGTGCTGACGTCAGCACGGCTCCGAGCCGGGCGTCTGGGTACTCGCTTTCAGCCTTCGGGCTGCTGGCATCTTTAAAGCGACCCGGACTCTATTTAAGGCGTTGGTGGGTCTTGGTCCCATCCATCTGGACTTCAGTCTGCACACCGTGCAGAGGGGATGAGGTTTCATTCTCGCCCCTACAGCCGGTCGGGTGAGTGTGGTGCAGGAAAGAGATTTGTAGGTCCAGAGCCAGCCCCGCCCAGGCGCAGCCAGCCAGCTGGGTCTCGGGCTACCTAGTCCCAAAGCCAGAGCGGACCAAGGCGGCAGGCCCTTTTCGCTCGGTACGGTCCCCTCCAGACCCCACGGCCTCCATTCCTGGGAGCAAATGGTGGGGGGTAGGCTTCCACAGCCAGTCCCCTCGGCCAGCCTGCTCGGTCCCCTGACAAAAAGCGGATCCTTCAGCGGCGCTGCAGAAGCCCGCCCTACCCACGTCTTCCCTTCACGGGAAGAGGGATCACGCGGCCAAGAACGCGACTCCACAAACTGGGCTTTTTTCCCTGCCAGCTGGGGCAGGGAGCGAGACGCGGGGTGAGAGCGGGAAAGGGCCTTAGCAAACAGGTCTGTGGGCCAATGGCTTTTCTTTGTCTTCTGGTGCCGGCCAATGAGGCGTTTGGGGGCGGGACTTCCGTCTATCCTTGATGTTGTCGCCCCCGCTCCGATTCCGGCTGTGGGGGTCGGTGCGGATATTCAGTCATGAAGTCGGGGTAGGGACTTCTCCCGCAGCAACGCGGTGGGCGAGCCTATTGGTATTGCCGGGTCGGGCTTCCAGGTAAGCGCCTCTCTGGCTTCTCGGTAGCCGGGCAGGGGATTGTCCCTCTCAGGGCCTGGCGGGGAGAACACACCCCCTCGCCGGCCCTCTGTGGCAGCCCCGCTGCTGAGAGAGCTTTTTGCTGCTCCTCCCCAGGCTGGGTGCGGAGGAAATAAGGCTTTTTGCAAAAGATTAAAAAACAAAAAACTCTCTGTCCTCGGAGGGCCGCTTCCCGTTCTCCCCCTCCCCCGCCCTTTGAGTTTGTATGTATCTAAAGTTGTATTATCTGTTTTGCTTCTCACCTTCCCATCCTGCGGTGGCAGGACCCTGGGAAGATGTTGGGAAGGCTTCTCTGGTCAAGTACCTGCAGCGAAGTCCCGGGGCAAAATCACTTAAGTTGCGGGGGACTGTGTAGCCTTTGAAAAAAGGAGGGCAGTCACCTCCTTTCTTTATAATTTTCCTCCTTCCCCCGCTGGAAGCTCAGGTTGAAGGTGGGACCTGACTCTACTAGGGACATACTTCATTCCCTTTCCTCTCAAAGACAGCAGCTCTGCCAGGACACTTGCGGAGTTGACCCGCACTGATTAAAGAACTCTGTCCCACTGAAGGAGTGGGCAGACACTGAAGCCAAGCGATCCCAGAAGCACTCAGGCAACTTTAGTGGCAGCCACTGAGTGTTTTCTGCTAGTTTTTGGTGAATTCCTTTATTTTTTGTCTTAACCTGGCAGTAGTACATTTCCAAAATTACTGTTCCATCCTGCTTTTCAGCACCGTGGGCAGCTGCTCAGGTCCATTTCTTTTGCCCCAAACTTCCCTGAATGTGAATGTTCCTCAGTGATGCAGCAGGAACAGTGAAAACGAACGCATTCCTTTCAACAATGATCTTTTGTTCTCCCAGGAGAACATCTGCACTTTTTGATACAATATAAGTAAGAAAGATGGGTGTGCCTCCAAAGGGTTGTACTAGAGAGGGTTTAATCTTTAAATTTAAGGACCGTTTTTAATTAGTTGAGGAGATGAGTTCCATTGAAGGGAAACAAAACTGGACTTGTAGCAGTGAAAAAGAATTTTAAACAGAAGGTAAAAAGTGTAGTGCAGTGCTGTAGTTTGGACTCCATGAGGGTTTAATGGATTTTGGAATCCATTTAGTGCATTGACATTAACATTAGAAAGAAAAAAAAATAGGACATCCTATGGAGTAAGACTAAATATTTTATGAAGGTTTTGTTTAAGTTTTTAAAAAATCTGGGGGCACCTGGGTGGCTCAGTGGGTTAAAGCCTTTGCCTTCAGCTCAGGTCGTGATCCCAGGGTTCTGGGATCGAGCCCCGCATGGGGCTCTCTGCTCAGCGGGGAGCCTGCTTCCCCCCCCCCCAACCCTCTCTCTCTGCCTGCCTCTCTGCCTACTTGTGATCTCTGTCAAATAAATAAATAAAATCTTAAAAAAAAAAATCTGTATAGGGCGCCTGGGTGGCTCAGTCGGTTAAGCGGCTGCCTTTGGCTCAGGTCATGATCCCAGCGTCCTGGGATTGAGTCCCACATCGGGCTTCTTGTTCTGTAGGGAGCCTGCTTCTCCCTCTGCCTCTGCCTGCTTGTATTCTATTTCTCTGACAAATAAATACATAAAAATCTTAAAAAAAAAAAATCTGTATATGGGGCGCCTGGGTGGCTCAGTGGGTTAAGCCTCTGCCTTCAGCTCAGGTATGATCCCAGGGTCCTGGGATAGATTCCCCGGTCATGCTCTCTGCTCAGCAGGGAGCCTGCTCCCCACCCCCCCAACGTCTGTCTTTCTGCCTACTTGTGATCTCTCTCTCTCTCAAATAAATAAAATATTTTTAAAAATCTGCATATGAAAAGGAAGCTGTGAATGTATACCATATTATTGTGGATTATGGCAAAACAGTGGATTCCACATTTTGTTGGGTCACGCCTTCAGCTCTGCCACTTACTAATTCTGTGACATGACCTGTGAATAAGGGAAGAATGTTAGGAATTATTTGAAGTAAAATGTCTTTTACATAGTTAAGCCTCAAAGTTTTGTTGTTGTTTTTTTGTTTTTGAAATGATTGGGTAGAAGACTGAATATTTTGGTGTCAGAAATGACAACTGTTTTATTAATATATATTTTTACCTTGTCCTTATTTGAAGCCAGCTAGCGTGCTGTCTCCATGTGTAATAGTAAATCATGTGGACATAATTTTGGCTTGTGAGGTTTAATACTGAAGGGTTTGGAGTAAGTTCTTACTTCTCCTTGTTTAAAGCTTATTTTTCTCAAGCATTTTGAGAGGGCCCTCAGCTGTTACTAGCATTCAACATCCTTCTTTTGATATATTTTTCAGAAGTTTGTCAGGCACTAACTTTAACAAAGTTAAGGCAGGGTAAGGGCATGATTAGTTTATATTTTTGAGTTAAAGCATTTTGTTTTATAGTTCTTGTCATTAAGGTGTATAAAATGAAGTGGCGTGGTCAGAGATCCTGGTATACTTTATGTTGCTGTGATCTAAGAATGTTTGATGTTGAAATAAAAAGTGTCATTTTGGACATTTTAAAACCTGGGAGTTAATAATGTTTAGCAGAAGGCAAATGATTTGAGTCAAAAGAGTATTTTGTATCATTTGACATATTACTACCATATGGCATTGCATATGGTAGTTTCATATGACCTGAAAAAGGGAAGACAGCTAGTAAGTATTGTAAGTTTTCTCAAAAGAGGAAACAGAACTAATAGTCAAGTGAATTTCTTTTAATAAAGCATGGTTTAATAATTGTTTAAAAATTCGTGTATTCTGCAAATACCTGTGACTATATCAAAACCACATTGTTAAGCTTTACAAAGCTTTTACCTAAAAGTTGATTTGGAAACAATGAAGACATATAATTAGTATTGTCAGTTTACAGATTATAACATATAAATAACAACAACAGCAGTAATAGCTAACACTGAGTTTTTTCACTATGGGCCAAATATAATTCTAAGGGCTTTACACTATGTCGTATAATAAGTAGTACAGTTATGTCCTTATAGAAGGAGAAACGAAGACCTTACAAATACATAGGCGTTCACACAGATTTTTAGTGGAATAACTGGAATTTGGACCTAGGCATTCATGGACAAAAAACCGTGTCCATTTTGTGCCATGTTTTATTAAAAAAAAAAAAAAAAAAAGAATGCTGGGGCACCTGGCTTGGCTCAGTTGGTTAAGCATCTGACCTTGGAACACCTGGGTAGCTCAGTCTGTTAAGTGTTTGCTTTCAGCTCGGCTCATGATCTCAGGGTCCTTACTTGGCAGGGAGTCTGCTTCTCCCTCTGCCTGTTGTTCCCCCTGCTCATTCTCTCTCTGACAACTAAATAAATAAAATCTTAAAAAAAAAAACTTTTGATTTCAGCTTCAGGTCATGATATCAGGGCTATGAGATTGTACTCCATGTGGAGCCTGCTTAAGATTCTTCCCCCTGGGGCACCTGGGTAGCTCAGTGGGTTAAAGCCTCTGCCTTCGGCTCAGGTCATGATCCCAGGGTCCTGGGATCAAGCCCCGCATCAGGCTCTCTGCTCAGCGGGGAGCCTGCTTCCTCCTTTCTCTCCCTGCCTGCCTCTCCCCCAACTTGAGATCTCTGTCAAATAAATAAAATCTTAAAAAAAAATTTTTTTTCCCTTCCTCTGTTCCTCCCTCCCCCTCTCCCTTCCTAAATAAAATATAAAAGAAAACAAACAAACAATGCTATGGGGTTATTTTGGATTCTTGCTTGTTTAAATGATCTTGGCTAAGTTCCATTGGCCCTCTGTTTCCTCAATTCCTTCTTCAAAAATACAGTACTGAGCCATTATGTTTTTGTGGGGATTAAGATAATTTGTAAAGGACTGGACAGAATGTGTTCAATAACTCATACATGCCTCAGCTTTTTTTCTTTTATGTTAAGGATATGCTCATTTGAAAGGTTATTAGCAGTTGGAGGAGGATGGGAGAAGAAAGATAGTTCTTCATAAGGATGCTATCCAAGCACAGAGATTAGAGATAGGAAAGCAGAGAAGATTTTCCAAGGTTGTATGTTTAAGGAAAAGGCTGGTAAAGGTGGATTGATATAGAGTATGGAGATCTTAAATGCCATGATAAGGATTTTATATATGATTCTAAGTTGAAAAGAAGCCCTCTTTATAGATATGAATCTGAAACAGAAGTGGAGTGAAGGAGTTTAAGCCTGGAGGTAGGAATACCATGGAGTTTAATTATAGTAGTTGAGGCAAGAAGTGATGATGGTGGGATTGTAAGGAACGGTATAGATTTGGAAAATGTTGACATCAACATTGGGAACTGACCTGAGTATGGGCCCAAGACAAATTTGGGGGAGAATAGTGATGTTATTTATGAAATAAGGAGATTATGATGAAGAACAGTTTCTGGGGAAGGGAAGTTAGAAGGAGAATTTATGATAGGGATTTTAGTTTCAGTGCTGAGGAGTTTTTTGGATGTTTGGAAATGTACAGTGGGAGCTGGGAGTTTTGTATATTCCATAAAAAGGGAAAAGTCCATTGTGAGGAGGTGGTCTAAGGCAATCCCCCTTCTGTGATCAGTTTCATCGGAGTGATGTAACTCCTGAAGGTCCTCAGAAATACAGATTTCTCACTGGATAGTGATGTACCCACTGTTTTCCCTGTGAAATTTTGTGTCCTGGGATGGTAGTAGAAGGAAAAACTTTGGAAACCTAGCAATGCTCACACTTTTTCAAAAGAGAAGCAATCTTTGCCCTCATGGACCTTATCTTCTAGTGGGACAAATAAGGTCTATTTTAATAATAGAAAATAATTAGGTCTTTTTTATACTATATATTTATAAAATCATAATTTTTTAAAAAGACTTTTTTTATTTTAGAGAGAGCCTGAGAGGGGAGAGGAGTAGTGGGAGAGGGACAAGCTGACTCCGTGCTGAGCGCAGCGCCCGACGCAGGGCTTGAGCTCATGACCCCAAGATCATGACCTGAGCCAAAATCAAAAGTGGGTCTGGTTAACCAACTGAGCTACTCAGGTGCCTCAAAGCATAATTATAAATAACAGTACTATATCAGATTGTAACTAATACTGTAGAGCACTTTGAAAGAAGGGACTGTTACTCTTACTCATATGTGTCTCCCCATTTCCCCTTCTTCTCAATGGAATGGCTTAGATATATTTAATACACAATTGTAGGTATTCATTAAATGTTTATGGTAGGGAGATGGAATTGTGTAAAGGAAGGGGCCAGATCTTAAAGGAATCAGCTAAATGTAGCAAGTATTAAGGACCCAAGTACTCACTAGAGTGATGATTGGGAAAGAGAGGTGTGCTGTGAATTGTACTGCCTTGCTTGCCTAGGAGGTTGAAATGGAAATAAGATTATATTGCAGTTGTAAGCTTCAACATTAATGGAATCTGGGTGTACAAAACTTGCCCACTAATTAGCTGGTTGACTATACATAACTATACCTTTCCGTTCATTTCCTCATTTATAAAATGATGTTGGAATTTTTTAGTTAAAGTAAAAATTTGCTTTTAAGACTTATAAAATATTTATTGCTGTAATGTTTCATTTTACTAATGAAGATAAAATAGAGCTGATCCCATGCTTCCATTGTATAATAATCAGACTAAATTTATACTTAATGAAGTAGATATTTTTAAAAAAGGGGTCTACAAATTTAATGTCATCTAGTTATGTTACTAATATGACTGCATTATGATTTTAAAAAATAAAGCAAAATATGGCCTAATATATAGTTTCCCTTTTTGCCATTATGTAGGAAAAATAAGCCACAATATTTTAGACTCTAATAATGGTTCTTAATAGTTATTCATACTTTCATACTTGAATTTTATAACAGCCTTTGATGTTTTTGCCAGGTGCTAAGTATATAAATCAGAAAAGGTATAATCCCTAACTTCAAGGAGTTTAAAGATAATGGGAGTGATGAACAATTAGTTTTGTTACCTTGTGGTGGCATAGAGAAGGCACTTACAAAATGAGGGTCTGTGAGAAGAAATTTGTATGGTTAGAGGAGAAAGATGAGGAGCAATGAATGGCAAGGGACAAAGCTGGAGTCTGTTTATCAAAAACTTTCTCTGCTAAGCTGCAATTTAGTTTTGAACTTTATTTTGAAAGTTACTTAATCTGTTAATGAATTTTATGAAGGAAGTAACCTGGTTAGGCATTTGCATATCTACCTTTACATTCCTTTTTTTTTTTTTTAATTAACATATAATATTTGTTTCAGAGGTACAGGTCTGTGATTCATCAGTCTTACACAATTTACAGCACTTCCCATAGCACATACCCTCAATGTGATACACAAGGAGGATACATTATTTCAGTGATAGAGTCTTACTTGAGGAAATCAGTCTTTTAACTCTTTTAGTCTTCAGTAAAGTCTGAGGACCAGTGCTTTTAGGGTATCTGTAACTATGTAATATTTGGATATTAGAACATTTAAATGTTCATGGCCACATTAATATAAATTGAAAAAAACCAACAACTGAAATTTTGGGATACTTTTCTTATTGAAGTAAGAGAACTTCTGGTCAGCTCTAAGAATTTGATTTAGAATCATTTCTTAAAGGGCTAGAAATTTGTTGAAGTTTGACTGAATGTGACTGTAGTTACACTTTAAAGAGGGAATGGACTTCCAGGGAGAAATACCACCTTGTGATAGGTGAATATTTCTAAATCAAGTAATGAGAGAGAGTAAGTAGAAATTGAATTTTTACTTTGCTTAGATATAAAACACCTCATAGGGCTGCCTGGGTGTCTGAGTCGGTTAAGCATCTAGCTTCAGTTCAGGTCATGATCCCAGGGTCCTGGGATTGAGTCTGGCATCATGCTTTTTGCTCAGCAGGGATCCTTATTCTCCCTCTGCTGCTCTACCTGCTTGTGCTCTCTCTCTTTCTCTGACAAATAAATAAAATCTTTAAAGAAAAAAACTCATAAAGTGTTGAAAGATACTGTATTGGCCTAGTTACTGTGCTTGTAATTTACATGTTCGACTTTCAAAAAAGAACTGCTTGTAATCGTCCAACACTTACTATAAACAATAATGCCTTAAAATTTTTTGAGGTGAAATTCATATAACCTGAAATTAACCATTTTAAAGTGAATAATTGAGTGGCATTTCATACATTCACAGTGTTGTGCAACTACCACTTCTGTCTATTTCCAGAACATTTTTATCACTCCAGGATGAAACGCTATACCCAGTAAGCAGTAATTCCCCATTCCCTGCTGCCCCTACCCCCTGGTGGCCATTGATAGGAGTCATCCAGTAAATCCAGAGAAACAGAAAGCCTATTTGTTATAGAAATTTCATAGAAATGAAATCATACCATGTATGACCTTTGTGTCTGGCATACTGTTTTCAAGGTTCTGCCCTGTTGCTGCATCAACCTTGTCATATGTGTATCCTTTTTACATTTAAGTCATTGTTACTGTATATATACACTACACTTTATCTGTTCATCTGTTGTTGGGCACTTGAGTTCTTTTCTGCTCCTTGGCTATTATGAATATTGTTGCTTTGAACATTCATATATAAGGATTTGTATTGAATGTCAGTTTTCATTTCTTTTGGGTATATGTCAGAAGTGGAATTGTAGGGTCATCCTACGTTTAGCTTTTTTGAGGACTCACCAAACTGTTTTCCGTAGTGGCTGAACTATTCTACAAATCCACTGGCAGTGTATGAACATTCCAATTTTTCTACATTGCTGCCAACATTTGTTCTTATCCATTTAAAAGTTAATGTTATTAACATCCTTTTGGGATGAAGTGGTATCTCATTGTGGTTTTGATTTGCATTTCCCTAATGACTAATGAGATTGAGCATCTTTTTATGTGCTTGTTGGCCCTTTGGATATATCTTCTTTGGAGAAATGTCTGTTTAAGTTTTTTGACCATTTTTAAATTGGGTTTGTCTTTTTATTATTGAATTGTAAATGCTTTCCGGATCTAGATTCTTAAAAGATACAGTATTTAAAGCATTTTTTCCTATTCTATGAGTTGTCTTTTCCTTTTTTCTTTTTTAAATTTTATTTATTTATTTGACAGACAATGATCACAAGTAAGCAGAGAGGCAGGCAGGGGGGGAGAGCAGGCTCCCTGCTCATCCCAGGACTCTAGGATCATGACCTGAGCCGAAGGCAGAGTCTTAACCCACTGAGCCACCCAGGTGCCCTGTCTTTTCACTTCTTGACAATGTCCTTTGATGCATAAAAGTTTTTAATTTTTTTTTAAAGATTTTATTTATTTATTTGACAGACACAGATCACAAGTAGGCAGAGAGGCAGACAGAGAGAGAAGGAGAGAGAGGAGGAAGCAGACTCCCTGCAGAGCAGAGAGCCCGATATGGGGCTCGATCCCAGGACCCTGGGATCATGACCCGAGCCGAAGGCAGAGGCTTTAAACCACTGAGCCACCCAGGTTCCCCAAAAGTTTTTAATTTTGATGAAGCCCAATTTATTTTCATTTCTCTTGCTTTTTATGCCCTAGCTAAGATTCCATGGTTGAACCTGAGGTCATCAAAACTTGCTTATAAGAGTTCTGTCATTTTATCTCTTATATTTAGGTCATTGAACGATTTTTAGTTAATTTTTATATTTGAGTTTGGGGTGCAACTTCATTGTTTTGTATGTGAATATCAGTTGTCCAGTACCACTTGAAGGGACTATTATTTTCCCATTGAGTGGTCATAGCACCTTTGTCAAAATTCAAGTGGGCATAGATATAGGAGTTTATACCTGGACCTTAATTCCTATTTCTTTGGTCTATCCTTAAGCCCATTCCACACTGTTTTAGTTATTGTAGCTTTATGGTAAGATTTTTAAATCAGGAAGTGTGAGTCCTTTAGCTTTGTTCTCTTTTTTACCAAAAGTGTTTTGACTATTTGGGACTTCTTGTAATACCATATGAATCTGAGTTGACTTCCATTTCTGCATAAAAGGCTATTGGAATTTTGACAGGGAATGTATTTAATCTGTGAATTGCTTTCAGCAGTATTGCCATCTTAACAATACTTAGTCTTCCTAATACGTGGCATATTTTTTTATTTATTTAAGTTGTTGATTTTGTTTAGCAATGTTTTATAGTTTTCAGTGTATAAGTCTTTCACCTCCTTGATTAAATTTACTCCTGGGTATTTTGTTCTTTTGGGTACCTTTCTAAATGGACTGGTTTCTTAATTTCATTTTTGGATTGTTCATTGCTGCTATGTAGAAACACAACTGATTTTTTTGTGTAATGTTCATTGCTTTTAATAGTCATTTACTTTATTTTTTACCTATATGAACTGGATCATATAGATAAGAAATTGGAAAGTGATTAAAAAATTTAAAAAAAAGTAGAACATTAAAGAATTTTTATTTTTCTGATGTGAGATTATGCTACATATGAATTGTTTGGGATCTCCTTCCAGCATAGTGTTGAATGATTTTCTAATTCTGCTAGTGAATTCCTGGTATCCTGTTACACATGGCCATTATAATAGAAGATAGAACATTTTATTTTCTTTAAGCTTTTGGAGGGAACTTAGTTGTGATGTTTACAGAGAAAGCCTTAGGGATAAACCAGACTTATCACTGAATTTGGTTTAGAGATCCATGAGTAATAAAAATAAGATTGGAATGGAAGCTGATGTGAGTATATAAATTATCATTAATACACATCAGTTTACTTTTCTCAGTTTTTCTTGAAAGTTTTCAAATATTTAGCCTTAAAATTTTATTATGAATAAACATAGTTTCAACCTCACAAGTAATTAAAGCAATACAAATTTATACAATCAGATCATCTGGAAAGGCTGGGATTTCATGACACAGACTTGTATTTATTAGCTCTACTGTATAAGAGGCATCATTGAGCAAGTTACTTAAAAATAAGAGCAAATACAAGGCGCTTGCTATATGTCAGGCACTGTTATAAGGACTTTATGTTACTGATCTAAGTGTTTCTTTATGGAAAGATAGTAAAATCAACCTCTATCCGTTATAGTATTGTGAGGATTTAAAAAAAATGGCTAAAAACTTAGCCAAAAATGTAATCATTCAATAAACATTAGCTATTTGTGTTCTATAACTTTACCTAACATCAACTAAGATGAGGAAAGGATAATCAGTGCAATGAAATGCACACTTATTTAGAAGTGTAAATAGAACATTATTTCTAGAAGACAGTTAGGCAATATGTATTAAGTCTTAAATGTTTCTTTGGTGTAGTGATTCCACATCTAGGAATTTATCCTAAGAAAATAATCAGAAATGTGTGAAGATATTTATGTTTATCATAGATTTATTTATTTATTTAATTTTTTTTAAAGGATTTTATTTATTTATCTGACACAGAGATCACAAGTAGGCAGAGAGGCAGGCAGAGAGAGAGAGGGAAGCAGGCTCCCCGCTGAGCAGAGAGCCTGATGCGGAGCTCGATTCCAGGACCCCGGGATCACAACCCGAGCCGAAGGCAGAGGCCAAAAACCCACTGAGCCACCCAGGTGCCCCATCATAGATTTATTTATAATTGCAATAGTTGGATTAATCTTAACAGTTAGGGAATGGTTAGGCAAAGTCATGATTGAGCTATATAGTGGAATAATAGACAATTAACATATTGTGAGAAATTTTATTACAAAGGAGAAATGTTTGATATAACTTTCAACTAAAAAGCATATAAGTCATAATATAACATGATACAAATGATGTAAAAAATATGTGTGGAAAAAATATTGTCACTCATGGTTGGGTCAGAGAAGCAGAACCATTGTGAATAAAGTGAATGGTATAAAATAAGGGATTAGATTTTAAGAAATTCTGGCAACTGGTTATGAAGTATATCATAAGGTTGTTGCCTTTGTGCCTTGTATGTTGGGTGAGCTGAGGGTCATTGTGGAATAACTGGGTGGCAGTAAGAAGGAAGAGCTGAAAGTGTGGTTGGGAGATCAAGGATATATTAAAATGAACATTGAGAACTAACTGCAACACACGAGGACAAGCACTAATGTTATCTGTGAATATTAACATTATGGTAATCAATCCTTGTCTTCTCTTGTCTCCCCTCTCTTCAACGTAGGGCTTGAACTCACCACCCAAGATCAAGACCTGAGCTGAGATCAAGAGTCTGATATTTAGTTGACTGAGACACCCACGCTCCCCTCAATATTTTCTTTACGCTTTCCAGTGAGCATTATTTTTAGCATTAGGAAAAAAACCCTAACATTTTATTAGATAGTAATGTGATGAATAATATGTAAAGAATAGAGGCTAGTTACAAGGGTATTAACTTAAGTTAGTGAACAGTGGAACCAGGATTAGAACCTTGATTCCTATGTTACAACTCTCCTTATAAGTCTTTGCAGCTATACTTTAAAAGTTAAATTCAATTTGTCAGGGTTTCTGAGAGAAACCACAGTGATTAAAAAAAAAAAAAAAAAAGATTTCCTTACTTGTTTTTAGGAAGGGAGAATGAGCTGAGAAGGAGTGGGAGGGGCAGAGGAAGAGTGAGAGAATCCCAAACAGACTGAACACTAAGCCTGACACGGGGTTTGATCTCCTGACCCTGAGAGCACGACCTGAGCTGAAACCAAGAGTCAGTCACTCAACCAACTATGCCACCTAGGCGCCCCCAAAGTGATTTTTATAGCTGGTAAATTTTCAGTCCTCTGTACTAATATTTAGACAAGCCTCAAATAATTTATTTTGAACCTTGGAAGGCGTGGTTAAAATAAAGTAATATATATTTTTTATTTTGAAGTAATCCCAAGGTTCCAGAAAAGTTGGAGCTTTCGAGAGTAAGTTGTTGACCTGATGCTCTGTATCCACCAAATACTTCAGTGTAAGATTCTTACATACAAGGATATTTACCTTGAAGTTGTTGACCTGATGCTCTGTATCCACCAAATACTTCAGTGTAAGATTCTTACATACAAGGATATTTACTGAATAAATGGCTGGTTTTAGGGCAGAGGCAGAAAACTATAAGATGAGACTGGAAAATCTAGTCAGAAAACAAAGAGGAGCTCAAGAATGATGGAGACCTATCAAAAAGACATAAAAGCCAGTTTGAGCCAGGTTGGGGACAGTTAGGCATCAAAATAATTACTCTAACAGTTTATAACCCATTGAACAAATAGTAACCCATGATTCCGTAATGATATAACTGAAAGTTTGAGAAATGGAATACTTACTGTGATAGAACAGTGACCCAAAGATGTCCACATCCTAATACATAGAACCTGTGAATATTTTCTCTTATGTGATAAAAGGAACTTTGCAGATATGGTTAAGGATTTTGGGGTAGGAAGAATATCCTGGATTATCCAGGTATGGTATTTAGAAGGAAGCAGAAGAGGAGTTTAGGATAATGTGATGTGAAAGGTGTCCTCTGCCATTGCTGGCTTTCTAGGTGGAGAAAGGGGCTCACCAGTCGGAGAATGTGGGCAGCCTCTAGAAGCTGATAAACATAACAATCAGTTGTGTAATTGAAAACACTTTTATTTTAAAACAGACATGGATAATAATCTAGAATAAAATATGAAATTTGTGTGGCTTTTAAAAATAGATAATTCAAAGAGACTGTAGGTGTTCTTTCAGATTCTGTGCCTTAATAACATGCTAATGGCCATATATTTATTTTCCTTTTTCTCCTGTTAAGTGAGAGAAACACTGCCTTATTTAAATACTGTCTTGAACAGAAAGTTGACCATGTCAGTTACCAATTTATTTTCTTTCTGCTCCAAACTGTCCCATCGATACCTGCTCCACAATAAAGGACTGGACTCTGAGTGGTTCTCATTTACAAAGAGCAGGATGTTAAGCTTTATCAGACTCTGGAGGGGACAGAGTGCTAGAGGGAACTTAACTAGAGAAAGGGACTTTTTTCCTTCCTTGTTCCTGTTACCTGTGTTTTCCTTTTCTTGCTCTTGTTGCATGGTCCATCAGCAGTCCACATGGTTGAGGACATCTGGTGATTGCCTTAGCCATGTGCCCAAAATACAGAGGCTCTCCGTGATCTTGCAGCGTCAGTTTAGACCTGGTAACTACTTTGCCACGGCCCTTCTGAAGTGGATGTCCTGCATCTCAGGCCTCATGCCTTCAGTGCCTTGACTACCTCTAAACATGGCCCACCATTCTTGGCTTGTCTTTACCTCAGGGAATTGTTTCCTGAAGTCCTCTTGACATGGATACTGTGCATTCCAGGCCTTGTGCCTACGGCAGTGTCCTAAGTACCTCTGCACACCTGCTTACCAGCCTCAGGTTGCCTGCACTCCAAAGTATTGTTCCTACTTGCCTGGCAACATTGGACCAGCTCTGGTGAAATTCTCTCTAGTGTGCTGCAACCATACCTTCTCCAATGAGAAACCCTGGCCTTGGGAAGAGGACCAAGGGAAAAAAAGAAGGGGAGAAAAAGGGGAGGGGGAAAAAAGGGAAAAAATATTTCCCATCATAGTTAATAATTACATTCATTTTAAAAAATTAAAAAACTTCTTTATTGACTTGTAATTGACATAAACTGTACATATTTAAAATGTAGAATCCTTCTCTCCTTCTCCTTGCCACACCTTGTCAACATCTTTATAGTTACTCTGTCAATGTTTACTAATTACTTCTGTCAAACATTGTTTAATTTACTTTATAGTTTGTCTTGTAATTGAACCCCTGCTGATAGAAAATTGATCCCTGGAGGGTTCCAGGAACTAGACGTAAAAATCTGAAGTTTTGGTATTGGTTTGATCATGTTTTTAGTTGTGAGCACAGTGCTGAGCTCCTTGGCAGTGGAAGTGGGGTGCTAATAATCCATGGCATCATAGTTAAGCTGTTACCTGTGGTTCATAGTGATTTATTGTTAACTCATATACATTCCTTGGAGCCCAAATGGCTGCTACTTTTGAACTTCATGGCAATGCTATCTGAAAGGACTATAGTGTGGGATGGAACATTTTGAACGCTTTACAGAGAGGAAACAACAAAGAATTTAACTCTTGGCTTAAGATATATCCTTGCTTCACACCTTTTTGATTGTACATTTCACTTCACAAGAAATCATTTCATTTTTAAATCATGAATAGACGTGTGAAGTGTAAGACCTTACTGCTTGCTTAACTTTTTTTGGTATAAAAGTAATGCACACTTAGAAAACTTGAACAAGTGGAATGGATTTTCGTTAAGATTTCTATGTATTTTCTTTTGGGCTTTGTTTGGTATACATTATATAATAGACTTTTAGAAAAGTCTTGATTTTTTTAGTTTTAAAACATGCAGATTTATAAATATAAAGAAAATAAAAACCATATAGAGTTCCACCACTCAGAGTTTATATGCATTAACAAATTGTTTTCTTTTATAATATTTACTCATTTTTTTAAATGTACACATAAAATACTTTTAGGGTTAAGGTCTTAGTTTTTTTTTTAAAACCATGATTAGGGGATGGCCACATTCAGAGGCTCTGTAGAAGATAATACTGAGAGGTCATGTGTGCATTCATTTTACGAATATTAAACACATAATACATGCCATGTACTGTTTAGATACTTGTGATATATTTGAAAATAAAAATTCCTGTTTTGGAGGAATTTACAGTCTTACAGCAAAGATGGATACTAAACCAAAACATAACATTTAAGGAAACTGTAGTATGATAGAAAGTAATAAATACTATGAGAAGTAAAAAAAAAAAAAAAAATACAGGAGACTAAGAAGTAAGGCATGGTGGGTACAGAGGCAGGTTGCAGGCATTTGCCGAGGAAGAGTGTGGTATACAGAAAAGAAGGGCAGGAATAGAGCTCTGGGGTGGTATTTTATTTTTATTTTATTCCTTTTAAATTGGTTCCACATCCAGCATGGAGCCCAAAGTGGGACTTGAACTTGTGGCTCTGAGATCAAGACCTGAGCTGATATCAAGAGTGGGACACTCAACCGACTGAGCCACCCAGGTGCCCCTGGGGAGATATCTTAAGGAAACAGTTATCAGGAGGAATGGTATAACTTGATCTGGTGTCTCATGCTTCTCCACAATTAACATATAGTAGGCCAGATTTCATGCTTACTGTCTATAAACTCTGTGGGTCATTGGGCATGTTCAGCTTTTTGTTCAGAAATTCTGCATAAATTAGGGAGAGGGGGTGAGATAATGGGTATGGAAATTGGTTCATTTATTCAGTCAGTCTCTAGTACATATAGATATTGAGTCCCCTAAAATAGGGAAACTGGAATGATAGCACAAATTGATACTTTCCTATACATTTTGTTTTTCATTTTACTTGAGAAGATTATTCTGAGGTTTTGATGAGAAAACAGTCCTGTCAGATACTCAGCAGAGTACCTGGCTTAAAATTAAGTTCTCTACTGATGTGTCTGTAGTGATGGTGGTGACTTTTGTGTGAAGCATCCTAAAAAAAATTTTGGTTCAGGAGATTGATACTTTGAAGTATATACTGAGCATGATATTTTTGATGACCTAGAAAATAACTTCCTGCCATGTTTCCTTAAATGGTTCCTAAGACTCTGATATCCATGAAAGCAATTTCATTGTCTGTTGTCTTTTTCTTGTTTGCTGGGTGGCTTATGGCTGGGTTGGCAACCTATGACACTGGTGACAATGGTGGTATTTCAGAGAATTATGAAGTGTATTTTTGTTAGCATTCCTATTTCTCTTTTTTTTTTTTCTACCTCTAATTTGCTCCCTCTACTCCATATCTCTTTGACTTGAAGTTTATGAATAATGACTTGGTATGCCAGTTGCCAATATATGAGAACAGTGTTTTCCAAATTTGGCTTGATACAAGGATTCAATGGGGGACGTTGTTTAAAATTGTTATCACAGGGCCCAGTGATAAGTGCTGTTCTGGACTAAAGCATATTTTCCAAACTTCCTTGATGATAAGTAACTGGAGTACATGTTAATAATATGAGTAATCTATATTACCAGATACCATCTCCTGTCCACTGAAGGAGAAGCTGTAACTGGGGTTGAATATGAGTCTGGACATTAACAGTTGCTTATTCGTTCATTTGCTTAGTTTGAATGTGATCTCGGTAAGCTACTACTTGCCAGCTTTTAACTTTCCCACATAGCCAGAAAAACAAAACAAAAAAATCTTGTTTTAAATGGAAGCCTGCTTTATTCTTTTTTTTTTTTTTCCTTTTAAAAAATGGTTAGAATTAGGGCGCCTGGGTGGCTCAGTGGGTTAAGCCTCTGCCTTTGGCTAGGGTCATGGTCTCAGGGTCCTGGGATTGAGCCCCAAATTGGGCTCTCTGCTTGGCAGGGAGCCTGCTTCCCCCTCTCTCTCTGCCTGCCTCTCTGCCTACTTGTGATCTCTGTCAAGTAAGTAAATAAAATCTTTAAAAAAAAATGGCTAGAATTATAGAAACAGAGTGCATTAGACATTTATGTGTGGTTTTAAGGAATGATGATAATGCAAATTCCCATCTCACACTGCCCAGGTTGATATAGGGAATATTGGTGGCATACTAGAAGTACCCTTTCCCTGATCACACTCCTCTTTCTTACCCTTGAGGTACCCATTGTCTTATTTTTATAACTTCCTCATTTTTCTTTGTTTTTACTTCTTAAATGTGAATCTCTGCATAATCTCATCTCCATTGTATTTTATTTTATTTTATTTTATTTTATTTTTTTTTTAAATTTATTTATTTGTTAGAGAGAGAGAGAGCAAGCACAGGCAGACAGAGTGGTAGGCAGAGGCAGAGGGAGAAGCAGGCTCCCTGCCGAGCAAGGAGCCCGATGTGGGACTCGATCCCAGGACGCTGGGATCATGACCCGAGCTGAAGGCAGCTGCTTAACCAACTGAGCCACCCAGGCGTCCCTCCATTGTATTTTAAAGAACTTCTTATGATTGGAATTATGTTTGCATTCCTTGTGGCTTCTTTGGCTTTGGGTTATTGTTGTGAAATTCATCTATGTTATATAGCTGTCATTTTCATTGGTGTAGAGAATTATATGTACATACCACAATTGATTAATTCTATTTTTAATGCCTAATGCTCAATAATGTTTCATATAAAAAAGGAGATCTCATTGTTTATTTCTGCATAAGACTAAGGGTTTATGTTGTGGAAGGACAGGATATCAATTCTGTCACTTAACAGTAGAAATAACCTTGATTCTATTATAGTTGATATTTTGAGGGAAAGAGTAAAGTATTGTTTCTCTGGGGGAAAAAGCCAATGTGACTACATACTAAACATTGAGAATAGTTTGTATGAGGCCCTGAGGTTGGAAAGAATTGATGTTTTGCTATTTACTAACCTTTTGAAATTAAGAATTTGTTCATTTTGTGTCATTTGTTGGAAAAATCAAATTGTAAAGCATTGTCCTGGAACCTGAAAAAATTTTGCTTTGATTGATGGTAATGGTTAAAAATCTTAAATGAGGCTTGCTTTGAGTTTGGATGGCTTCACATTAGAGAAATTAGATGGGCAACCTATGGTTTCCTTGCAAAGAACTATAAGGCATCTTATTTTTTGCTTAAAAAGCTAATTAAGCCTTGTTGTTTTTTCTTTTGCAACACTTTTGTTCATGACAGCCTCTTAACCATTTTTTAAAAGCCATCTTTATGGGAATTTAATTTATATTAGTAGTTCCCAGTTGTTAAAACTCTTGGAAGTCATGATGCTTTTAAGGGAACACTGTGAAGTTATTGATGTTCTCAATTCATACAACAAGCGATTATAGTATTTTAGAGGAAACATTATAGTACCATATATATACAATATATGTACATGACCCTTCGCACATTTGTTAAAAAAATAATCTATTTTATGAAATGTGATTTGGCTATTACAAATTTTACACTAAAGTAGTTAACTAGCTGGTCACTTATTTTTTCTGTTAGCACTTGCTATAGCATATGTTCTTTTGATGCATTTTATAATATAAAATACATTTATGGAGAAAAACAAATTGAAATTACTATCCATTAAATCTTTTGGCAAATTAGGAAAGGTTACCATTATTTTAGCAACAGAGTATTTTGGTCCATTTTTGGAGTGCTGGTCATGCTCAGGGAAGTAGCTTGAAAACATTAGAGTATGAGCTTATTCAGAGGCTTTCCTATGGAGATGATTAGCTGTTTCATGAGTGTTACTTGGCATTGAACTAGTTGAATGTGAGTCATCTTCAGAATAAAAAGTTGTTTGGGAAGGGAATTTCTTGTAAGTTGTTGCCCTTAACCACTTATTAAATGCATTTCCATTTGTAAAATGAAGGTTTAATTTTGTAAGTTTGTGTAGATGAATTGTATAGTCACAGATTTAAATGTGAGGTTAAGGTTTACTGTGATGCCTGGGGACGTTTTTAATTTTTAAAATTTAAAATTTGCAAATGCCAGTTACTCCTCTAATGCTCATCTGGTATCTTTGCTCTGTTCGGCCATATAGATGATGATGATGATGATCATCATCATCATCATACAGGTGATAATAATAACAACAGATAATAACAACAACAACAGATAATAACAACAAAAACATGTGCCAGCTAGGGTGCTCAGGTTTTGTAAAACAAGGCTAAGAGAAAAGTAACAACCAAGGGTTGGTTCTTTGAAAACATCAACAAAATTAATAAACCTTTAGCTAGATTTAAGGAATAAAGGAAGGCTCAACTAAAATCAGACATAAAAGCCAAAACATTATTACCAATTTTACAGAAATGAAAAGGATTATGAAAGAATACTATGAACAACTGTAAAGCAAAAAAAATTGGATAACCTAGTTGACATGGAACACACAACGTATCAAGACTGAGTCATAAATAGAAAATCTGAATATATTATATGACTAGTAAGGAGATCAAATCAATATTAAAAACCTCCCAAGCAAGAAAAGATCAGGACCAGATGGCTTCACTGGTGAAGTCTACCAAATATTTTTTTTTTTTAAAGATTTCATTTATTTATTTGACAGAGATCACAAGTAGCAGAGAGGCAGACAGAAAGAGAGGAAGGGAAGCAGGCTCCTTGCTGAGCAGAGAGCCCAATGTGGGGCTCGATCCCCAGAACTCTGGGATCATGACCTGAGCCGAAGGCAGAGGCCTTAACCCACTGAGCCACCCAGGCACCTCTATTTTTAAAAAGAATTATACCAATCCTTCTGAAACTCTTCCAGAAAGTTGAAGAGGAGGAGATACTTCCCTAGCTCATTATATAAGACCAGCATTATTCTGAATCCAAAGCCGGACAAAGTTACTACAAGAAAACTGCAGACCAGGATTTCTTATGAATATTGATGCAAAAATCCTTAATCCTAGCAAACCAAATTAAATAGCACCATGACAAGTCATGTGCTTGTTGACATGACATGTCAAGCAGTAGGCATAATTAGATATGATCAGAGATTGTGGTGATGGCTCTACCTCTAAGAAATTTGCTTGGTAGTTCCCAAGGATTTCTAGCATATTCTCTACTATATACTTCCTTTGAAGAAATGCAGCCTTATTCTGATTATAAGAATACTTAGAATGAATATGGAGTCATGTTCTATTTTTGGTAATTATCAAAAGAGAGAAGAAAGAGAGCGGGGAAAGCTAGGGAAAGAGCGAGAGAGGGTGGGATGGGAGAAAAGAGGTAGGTATTTGTAACTAGCAAGATTTTGTTACCAAAAAACCCAAGTTCAGCTGCTTGTTGCTTGAAAAGCCAATACTTAAGAGACAAGTTTTGACTGGAAAGGAGTATGATTGTGATGATCACTGGGTGTTGTATGTTAAGTGATGAATCACTTCTGTACCTGAAACTTACATTGCACTGTATGTTAACTAGTTGGAATTTAAATTTTTTGAAATATTTATTTATTTCAGAGAGAAAGAGCGAGTGAGTGAGCTCATGAAAGCTGGGGTGGGGAGGGTGGGAGAGGAATAAGCAGACTCTGTGTTGAGCATAGAGGCCTGATGTGGTCCTCTATTTTAGGACCTTAAGGTCATGATTTGAGCTGAAATCAGGAGTCGGACACTTAACCAACAGAGCCACTCGGGCACTCCACTAGCTGGAATTTAAATTAAAAACTTGGAAAAAGGGGTGCCTGGGTGGCTCTGGTTAAGAGTCTGCCTTCGGCTCCAGTCGTGAACCCAGGGTCCTGGGATCCAGCCCCGCGTCTGGCTCCCCACTGAGCGGAGAGTCTGCTTCTCCCTTTCCCTCTGCCCTTCTCTACCGTTCATGCTCTCTTACTCTCTCAAATAACTAAATAAAATCTTAAAAAAAAAAAAAGCCTGGGGAGGGAGGAGAAAAGGAATGATCTTTATTCAGGACACCCACCGTTTGGGGAGAGTGTCCCCAGCCTTGGGAAGGCTGACTCTTGTCCAAAAACCAACTCTGAGGTTTCTGCCTGGCCCAAAGATTTTTAAAGGAACTTTAGGGCGATTAATCAGTAAAAGGGGAGTACAGTGGTCTATAACACTTCTTGATTGTGTGCAGCTACAGATATATAATATCTGGAGGTTATATATTGGTGCCTGGTGGGGGGGTGGACGGCGTAGTGGGGGCAGGTTGTATAAAAGGGTTTAGTTCCCTATGCATGATCTATGGATATACCAAGAAAGATTTAATCACACAGGCTAAAGGTGCTTCCTAAAACTTAGACTACTTGGTTGGCCAGAGGGGCCAAGGTGGTGGCTTCAATTTTATTAGAAGGCTTTTCTGTGTGCTCTTTCTAAACATGGTTCTAAAGAATTGTCCTCAGTAAAATTGTGTTCTATTTGGGGGTAATAAATTCACAACAAAACAATACTTTATTCAATTCTGTTATAGAGGCTGCAGTAGTTGAGTTAATTCAAAAACCAGAGGCTGATGAGAATTGTAATGGGAAAGAAAGATATAATACCCACTCTGCATGAACAGTGAGAGGTTCTGATTGACCTTAACACTTTCAGTAAATGATTGGGCATAACCTGACACCAGGTCCCACTAGCTTTGTAGAAGAATACGGACTGGGAACATAGCATATCAACATATATCTTCACTGAGAACCTTACATTCATCCAGGTGCAGCTTTTATACTCAACTAAGTATACAGGATGGTGACAGACAAGCATGTGTGGGTATATATCAAAGCTGCATAGGAAAGTCTCCTGGAGGAAAGAAACCATTTTTTTGTAATAGTCCATGAATAGCTTCCATATTTCTTTAAGGGTCACACTTATTTCAAGAATGTTTCAGGGAATGTTTTTGTTTTGGTGACAAACTTTTATAATTAGCTTATAGTTTTTCCACTTGTCATGCTTTTCATAAATTAGGAAGTCCTTTTTATAATAAATGTTGCCTAATAATACAATTTGACAGTTTATATCTTTTTTTTTTAAATTTTATTTATTTATTTGAGAGAGAATGAGTGAGAGAGAGCATGAGAGAGGAGAAGATCAGAGGGAGAAGCAGACTCCCCAAAGAGCTGGGAGCCCAATGCGGGACTCGATCCTGGAAGTCCGGGATCATGACCGGACCCGAAGGCAGTCGCTCAACCAACTGAGCCACCCAGGCGCCCTGACAGTTTATATCTTAACCCCATAATTTAAGTGCTACAAGAAAGCATTGAAGGATTTAAGCTTATTAACCTTTCTCTCTGGAAGACTTCTTGGAGATTTGTGTGATTTTGTTTGTGTGTGTGTGATTTTTTTTTTTTTTTTGAGAATATGTGTTAATAACCATGGATCTTGTTTTACCGAAATGGTGCATATTTACATGTAAAATTTTGCATAAGATAGCATAGAAGTCTTAGTTTTCTCCTAAGTTTTCCTTGAAGATAGTGGAGTGTATTTTAAATTTCTGTGTAATATGAATGAAGATAGCTGGTGATAGCAGGGTGCATTCTTGGAAGTTGTGAGTTGATCAGAGCAGAGAACCTGTTGGACTACTCGGGAATAAAATTGTTTAGGTTGGGCAGACTCTGAAGATTTTAGATTTTTTGCCACTTCTTTATCATTTACTTCTGTTGTCTGCCTGCCTTCCCCCCACATTGATGTCAAAATTCTTTTCTTTCTTGACTTCTGTGAAATTAATCTTTCTCTGGACCCTTAAATTTAGATATTCTTCACTTTTCTTTAACCCTCTTCTCTTTTTAATTTTTGCTTTTACATTAAGATCACTTTAGTTATCTATCACCTATTTGTTGATGATTCCTAAATCTCTCTACGGTTTGGTTAGAACTCCTGACTTCTGTTTATCACTATCTGTTTACATGTCCACCAGAGTATTTCGCAAACATTAAGTGAAAAAAATTCCCAAATTGTACTCACCTCCACTAACTGTAGTTCTCCTTTACTATTTCCTCTTTTGTCTTTTGGCAGCACCACCCAAACTGTCTTCTTCCTATATTCCACTGCTGTTAAGTCCTTATATGTACTTTTGTATTTATTCCAGAGTTGTCTTTTTAAATCCTAAATAATCTGCTTTCACAGATGAAGTAATTATTTTGTCTCAAAATCATACTGTTAGTATGTGTTAGTACTAATAACATAAACCTGGGTCTGTCAAATACCAGATCTCCTATTTCTTGCCACAGTTGTAATACTGCTACTCACTTCTATGAACTTAAAAAACTGGGGGTGTGCCTATAAGGTTTAATTACAAGAGTATTTATTGCAGAGTTTATAATGGTAAAAAAGAATTTCCAACAATAGAAATCCCATTAAATCAATTAGAGCACATTCACATGGAATGACATGTTGTCATTATACAACTGTGTTTTAAACCAGTAGTTTTCATTTTGTATAAACAGTCGTATGTGGAAATCCAATGTATGAAATACATTTAAAAAAATGTTTGTTTAGAAGGCATGGAAGCCCCAGAGGGCCTCCTGGACTGCTATCTGCAGTGGTTCTCCAGGAGATGTTATGGTACAGGGTTTGAAATTTTCCATTTTTTCAAGTATAGGTTAATGAAGGAGGAAAATATTCGCAATAAATGAACTGAAAAGAATACATTTAACAAAACAAGGGACACTTGGGTGCCTCAGTGGGGTAAGCCTCTGCCTTCGGCTCAGGTCATGATCTGGGATCGAGCCCTGCACCAGGCTCTCGGCTCAGCGGGGAGCCTGCTTCCCCCTCTCTCTCTGCCTGCCTCTCTGCCTACTTGTGATCTCTGTCAAATAAACAACAAGAAAAATCTTTAAAAAAAATATATTTAACAAAACAACATGTACATATCCCCAATTTTGCCAAATATATATTTGAATGTACATATAACTAAAAGAATGAAAGGTTTATACATCAAGATATAGACACTAGTTATTCCTTAATTTGGTGGTTGAGTGATTTAAATTTTTTGTACATTTTCTACAATGAACAAGAACTAGTTTTGTAAATTGACTATAAAAACTCCAGAATGTGTTTTTTAAGGCAATAAACGCAAAAATAAGTATAACCAAACTCACTGCATATTGTTAAATATACACCTATGCAAACCCTCTCCCAGCCCTCTCCTCCCCTTCATATCCAGAGTAAAAGAAGAAAACAATCTAGTGACTGTTGTGCCATGAGCATTGGTTTGATGCCCTTGAGTAGCTGTTTAAGGATAGGGTCATTACCTTGATTATTAACATCAACCTTGATTATTGATGTTATTGTTCATTGGCATTTAGAGTGTGGCTTTTGGAAGCTGCCGGGGTTTGAAACCCGGCTCTGCCCTTATTCATTGTTTGACCTTGAGTAAGTTACCTACCAGTACCTAAGTTTTCCCCATCTATGAAAAGGGAGATGTTAGGTTTAGATGAGATTAACTTGATAATATGCTTGAAGAAATGCCTGACACTTAGTCATCAGTAATAGTTGTTGTAGTTATTATACCTTTAGAGTTATTTTTCCTCTAAACTCTTTTTCCCTCTCCTTATTCCCAAAGTTGGCTGGGAATTCCAGAACTTTACAAAGAAAGTCATAGTTTTTACGCAGATTAACTTTCTCAAACAGGTTGGTAGTCAACATTCTGCATATTTATTCTTTCTAACAAGGTTTAGTAGTAACCATACCTTATTTTATAGGGATTTGCATACTTTTTATGGTATGATTTCTGACCAGAAATTATCTAGGGTGGTTGTGTTGGGGATCTCTAAGACTACTGCAAGTTTAGTGATTTACTAGAAGGACTTACAGGACTTAGCATCTGGTTGTACTCATAACAATGATTTATTACAGTGAAAGGACACAAAGCAAAATCAGCAAAGGGATAAAGTCCAGAGAAGACCAGATGTAAGCTTTTAAGAGTCCTCTCTCAATGGGGTCATGTAGGATATGCTAAATTCCTCAGCACTGAGTTATGACAACACATGTGAAATGTCTACCAGGGAAGCTCAGTGCCCAGAGTTTCTACTGGGGACTGTTCTGTGGGCACCCTCTGCCTAGCATGTTCAAAATTTCAGATTCCCAGAAAGAGAATGTGTTTGCTACATAACCACACTGCAGAGTTCAGACGCAATGAGCCATTCTTATCGGGGCTGATGGGAACCCTCCTGAAATCTAGTTCTCAGATGCCCGTGAAGGGCCAACCCTGAAGCAGGTTTTTCTAAGGATAGCAGCCTCAGGCATGCTATGTTAATTCTTCTCTGCACAGAGGTATATTTATATATTTTACCTAGGAAACTAATATCAACAAATCTGTATTAAAAAAAAACTTTATAGACTTAATTCACACATCATAGGATTTACCCATTTAAAGTGAACAGCATAATGATTTTTAAACAATTTTTTCAGAGCGCGAGCACAAGCAAGGGAGAGCAGCAGGCCGAGAGGGACAGAAGATGTGGGGCTCAATCCTAGCCCCCTGGGGTCATGACCTGAGCCAAAGGCAGGCTTTAAACCAACGAAGCCACCCAGGTGTCCCAGCACAGTAATTTTTCATATATTTATGGAGTTGTGCAACCATCAGCACAATCTAAATTTGCATGACCCCAAAAAGAAACCCCATACCCATTGGCAGTCATTCCCCATTCCTAGCTGCCTACCACCCCTCCCTTAACTCCTACCTGCAGCCCCCCCAGGCAACCACTAATGTACTTTCTGTCTCTGTGGAATAGAGCTATGCGTTGGACATATTTTCAGCTTTATTTCTTCTTTGATCTTAATGGTTTTGTAAGAAGGTAGTTCAAGAGTTATTCAGAGAATTCTCTTTCAGTGTGTTTCAAAGAGTCACAGTTTGAGTCTGCATGGTATCCTCCAAATACAGAGCCTTATCAATAGTAATCATTATCAAAATTGGTATTACTTGAGTTGGTGGCATTTAATGAAATAATTCATTATAAATGTTCCTGTCTTTGCAAACTTTGTTCTGATCTTTATTTCTTTTTTAAAGATTTTATTTATTTACTTGACACACAGAGAGAGATCACAAGTAGAGAGGCAGGCAGAGAGAGAGGGGGAAGCAGGCTCCCTGCTGAGCAGAGAGCCCAATGTGGGGCTTGATCCCAGGACCCTGAGATCATGACCTGAGCCGAAGACAGAGGCTTAATCCACTGAGCCACCCAGGCGCCCTGTTCTGATCTTTAAAAAAGTATGTTATACCAATAGTTGAGGCCTACCAAGAGAATTTTAATACTTATTACTTGGTTATTATTTAGTCCTTAATGGGATCTTTTTGCTGCAGGGTAAGGACTCATGTAGAAAATTGGATGAGGTTGGAAAAGGTAGCTGCACTATTGTCATTAGGACATAGAGAGGGAAAAAAGTATATATTAAGAGGGAAAGGGCAAAACATATTACTTTGTAATACATGCTTTTGTTGTTTTTTTTTTACATTTTCTAAAGTGGGTACAATATGCAAGAATAAATAAATTTACATGAGAAGTTAAGTTATATTCAAAGAAGTATAAAAATTCCTTAAAATTGTAAAAATTGTGAAGTGTTTTTAAGTCCTTATTTAGATTGAAATCTAGTTCCCTTCATAACAGAGTTAGTAGACAAGCTGTACTACACACTGAGAACTGTGGGAGGACATTTGTTCTGTGGTTAGAACACAGAACTTAGTCACCATGAGTTATGTAGTTGTTGACTAACTTTGGGTATTTACCTAAATGTCCACATCTGTGTAAATTCGAAATAGGCCCAATTTTAACGTTAACCCATGTTTGTAGTTAAGATATTTTTGGACATCAGGAATTAATATATGAAATGACTTGTTTTCAAGGACAAAGTACCAGAGCTCATTGTTACTTACTTCTCTTTCAGGTGATTTTACAGCGAGATGCTGCTCTCCATAGGGATGCTCATGCTGTCAGCCACGCAAGTCTATACCATCTTGACTGTCCAGCTCTTTGCATTCTTAAACCTACTACCTGTAGAAGCAGACATTTTAGCAGTAAGTACAGTAAAATTTATTCATGTCTAAACATCCTTCAGAGAAAAGCTTTTTAAAAGTCCTAAATGATATTTACCCATGAACATACAGGCCTGTACACATAGTTGTTACTTGAAAGTTTAGGACCTTACCCATCTTCGTATTGCTTAATATCTAGTGTAAGATCTCACAAACAATAAGAACCTGATAAATGTTGCTCCAGCTCTCAGGAGTGCTCAAACACACATGTGTCTACATGCTGTGTGTTTGTGTAGAATCTTATTCTTTTTTTCTTTGGTAATTAGCATAGCTCTAATGACCTTGATAATGATATTTTTAAAAAATTATATAAGGTGCTTATAGAAAATTTCAAGCTTGGATTAACATTAATGAGAAGGGAAGCACAACAATCTTTGAGAAAAGTTTTTACAGGGGCGCTGGGTGGCTCAGTAGGTTAAAGCCTCTTCCTTCAGCTCAGGTCATGATCCCAGGGTCCTGGGATTGAGCCCCACATCCGGCTCTCTGCTCAGCGGGGAGCCTGCTTTCTCCTCTCTCCCTATGCCTGCCTCTCTGCCTACTTGTGATCTCTGTCAAGTGAATAAATAAAATCTTAAAAAAAAAAGTTTTTATAGAAGATTATTCCTCAAAACCTTAGTAGTTCTTTCTAGATTGTCTTACTGTCTTCTACCCTGGGAAGTTTATATTTTCTGTGAAGCCAGAAAAGGAAGAATTGTGTGTGTGTGTATATGTGTGTGTGTACATCTGTACTTTAGGTACTATGCTAAAGCTTTATTATTTTTAATTTCTGGGTACAAGTGATTTGCTTAATGACAATAGGTCATTCTAGAAACAGAAGGGCTAGAATTTGTTGCTGACCAGAGCTTCATGTGGTCTTCAGTCTCTGTATACTGTGGTTTTTGGGGAAGTGTCTAGGATCATTGCAGAATTTGGGAGAGCCAGGCTGGTTTCTATGTCCTAATTTTTGAATCATAGCAACTCTGATTCCTGTAAAATTTGTCACCCTTGTTACCCTCTTTAGTAGAGAACTGGTTGATTTAGATTTTTTCTGGAATAGTCTAGAGTAGTCTAGATGGAGTAAAAGTAGAACCTTTAAGGACTAAGAGTCCATTGACATGCAAATTTTCCTCTAAATTGGTCCCCAAAGTCCTTGGAATATTCTTGGGATGACTTTTGAAATGAAGTAGAGGATTTATGGACTGATCAGGGAATGAAGTTTTCTGTGTGTCCCTTTTCTCCTTGGATATCTTCCATATTCTCCCCTCCCCTTCCTCTCTTATTTGTAACATCTGGCACTCCTTGTTTTCCTTCTTTTCTTTTTACGTGAAGTGGATTGTTATTTTGAGGTTCAGCTTTGATGGGTTAAATAAGTTTCAGTGGCCTGCTCTGGGAATTCTTAACCAGCTTTGTGATCCTAATCAAATTACTTAGCCACTCTAAGTACTTTAGTTTCTTTATTTGTAAACTGGTATGATGTGATAATTAAGATAAACTGCTTAGAATAGTATCTAATACATAGTTAATGTTTTTTTTTTTATCTTCATTATAATTATCATTCTCCTCATCCTTCACCCACTACCTTGAGTAGTATATGAGACTGCCTGAGGTGTTTTTTTTTTTTCTTTTTAATGTAGACACAAAATAAAAATATTAGGTATGGAAGTACAGTCAGTCTTTGCCAGCAGTGTTCCTTGTGTTTCAGGCAAGTAAATATGTGGAATGTATGTTGATATCATCTAGGGAAGGAGCCATCTGCATGGGAGCTGCTTAAATGGGGGTCTTTATGTTGACACTAAAGGATAGAAGGCTGATGATGCAGAAATAGCTAGAGGAGAGTAGATTGTGAAGGCATGGAACTAGTAAAAAGGGGAACTAAATATCAAGGCAGAGGAACTCGATGTGGTAACACAAGCAATAAAGGAAGTGAGTCAAGAGCCAGAAAATGTTAGCTTTTCCTTTTAATTGAATAAAAGCATCCTGAAATCGAGTATGTACTATTGCACATTTAAATAAGTTGGGCATTAGGTTGGTCCATTTTGGACTGGTATTAGGATACTGCTTTTGAAAAGATAAAATTCAGATGCTTTTATTTTTGGCCATTGAATTTTGTGGCCAATCTGTAAAATGAGGATGATAAAACAGTGTCCAACTTTATAGGGTGTTTGTAAAGATTAAATAAGTGAACACCTGTCTGGTGTATAGCATGATAACATAAATGCTCAATAATTGTTAGCATTTGTTACTTTCTAAATTAAATTAAACCTTCTGTTAAGGCTGCTATTGAAGGAGAAACTTGGTTAAGAAAAGACCTTTTCAAAAAAGGTAGATTAAAACTGTTATGTGGCAATAACCGGATAGGATTCCAGAAAGGAATACTTTTATTTTCTGCTTCAAGAATTTTAACAGTAAGCATTCTTTAATTTCATGAGCAGCAGTCCACTGTCTAATACTGAAAAGCACTTTTGTGCTAAAGATGTTTGTTTATCTTGTTCGTGATAGGAATATTATTATTTTTCTTTTTTTTTAAGTTTTTATTTATTTAGTCATAACAAAGAGAGAGTAGGGAGACAGGGAGAGGGAGAAGCCGGCTCCCCACTGAGTAGGGAGCCTGATGTGGGGCTCGATCCCAGGACCCTGAGATCATGACCTGAGCCGAAGGCAGACACTTAACCACCTGAGCCACCCAGGTGCCCTGGAGTATCTTTTTATTTTTAAACAATGTGATTTTAAGAGTCATTGTGAGACAATCTGTGTTTTGCTGTTAAGGAAAGATGAAGCAATTTCAAAATGGGTCTCACTCAGTAACAAAACTTATTCCAAGTCCCAGTGTTGCAAGTATTGTTGTTCAAGGTAGACATTTTATTTCTGAAATTTTAGCCAAAAAAGTGAAACTCCTCAGTAATAGGAAGTGATTAAAAAAAAATTCTTAGTACAGTTGTAGATTTTCCATTTTCTGATTTTAAAAGTACAATTTTACAAAAAGTACTGCCTGCACACATTTGTGCTTTTCCTTTGGTCTATGTTCATCTAGATCACTTTCTTTATTTTACAGTAGTGTCTTTGGTCTTGGAGCAATTAAGACTTTCTCAAGTTTAACACTTGAGTCAATTAGAGAAAGGTGTTTTAATTAAGAGATTAAATGACACATCGTGATAATGGATATAAAAAGACCTTTGTGACTCTAAAGCACTTTGTAAACTATAGAGCACTCTGTAAGTATGAGTTATTGTTACAGTAGGAACGTACCCTGAATTAGTGTTGGCTTCCAAGTATATTACCAGGTGATTATCCCAGAGGTAACCGAATAGTTAGGTCCAGTGACCAAATTCATATGCTTGAATCCTACATTGTATTGAATTAATTACAAACATACAATGAGAAGTGCCATTAAAGAATGACTGTGTTAAGACACTCAGGGTAATATTCAAGTGAAATGCCAGAACCATACCACCCAAATCCTGTATTGCCCATTATTAGTTTGTCCAGTCTGTCTCAATTCTGCATCAGCTTTCTCTATTCACAGTGTGGTTGCTGGGACATGAGTTGAGGGTGAGCAAGGGAAATTGACAGATGAAAGGTTTTCAGATCCAAAATTTGCTCTATTGGAGAGACTCAAGATATTTACATCTTGAATATCTTGAACACAGCTATAGCTTGCTGTTAACCCGCAGAGCTATTTTTCTGCTTGTCTCTGGCAGATGACACTTGAATTTAGAATGGGTATCACCAGTGGGCGTTTGATTGAGGGATGACAAAGCTCTCAATCTGGATTTGTAACCTAATCCTTTGTGAATATTTAAAGTTTGGTTGATCTTTTGTACTATCCTTTTCTAGCTATACGTAACACTCTCGCTTTGTTCCATACATTTTACCTATCTGCAAAACGATGTGTTCTCTTGTTCTCTTTTGGCCTACTATTTGTGAAAAGCTATCTTCACTTCTAATACATCATGTAAGCTTTGCCTGTATTTCAGAAGTTACTTGTTTATTATGTTTGCTTAGTTTCATCTATCTTCTTTGTTTCTCTTTTCTGTATAGCAGATAGAACATTCTTAAATTATATAGCACACTCACTTCTCAATTATCATTAGTATTATATTCTACGATGACAGAGAACCCTTGCTTTGTTTGGCTCTGTTTTGGTAGGAAACTGATAAATACTGTGGCATCGGAATCTATACCTATAAGGAAGGGGAAAGTTGATTGTGAATGCCTTCAGTTCTCTATATGGATATGTTTCATTGTGTTTCCATCTTTCATTGTTCAGCTCTAGATGAAAATGTCCAGATTATATAGAAAAGATCATTTCTTAAAAATGATTTGATGCTTCTTCTTTGTCTGGGGAAAAGGCATCTTTTGTAGCTAGGGCCAGAAATCCTTTGTATCTCTTCTATTAAATAAGACCATTTAGAGAAAGTCAAATGGAACTCCTGTTGGAAAATAATCTGTTTAGAAAATTCCTTGCTAGGGCGCCTGGGTGGTTTAGTTGGTTAAGGGGCTGCCTTCAGCTCAGGTCATGATCCTGCAGCCCTGGGATCGAGTCCCAAATCAGTCTCCCAGCTCCACTGGGAGTCTGCTTCTCCCTCTGACCTTCCCCTCTCTCATGGTCTCACCCTTTCTCTCTCAAATAAATGAGATCTTAAAAAAAAAAACAAAAAATTTCTTGCCAGGTAACTGTGGGAGAAACTCAGCAAAGCAGTAAGTGGTTTAATGTTATAGGATTGCTGCTGTTTAATAAGGATTTTGTGAAATCAGAATCTAAGCAGTTGTATATGTAATAAATTATATATATTCCTTGCCATTTTAGTAGATGTACATTTATAAAGTTGATAAAGTAGATGTACATTTATAAAGGTGTGATAGTGGATAAAATTTGTGGAAATGACAACTTAAATAATAAACATTTTGTTTTTAATGTTATGTGTAAATTGATTGTAACTTGATTATTTTTAATTTTTTATTTAGTATAATTTTGAAAATGCATCTCAGACATTTGATGACCTTCCAGCAAGATTTGGTTATAGACTTCCAGCTGAAGGTTTAAAGGTAAGCAAATAGTAATATGCAGTAAAAGCACAAGGTATTTAGTAAGGTCATTTTTATTGCTCTTTGTTTAAAGAATGAAAATATTTCTTACCATTACCATAAAATCCACACATATTCATTTATAAATGGTTCAGACTATTCAAAAGGTATAAAGAAGAAAGTGAAAATCACCTATGATTGTATCATTCTGAACGAGCCACTGTTAACATTTTGGTATGTATTTCAGACCTGTTTTCTAAGATATGTACTGTGTGTTGGGTATATGTGTGTGTGTTTATAGATATGTGTATGCATGTATTATATTATGTAAGTGTTTACTTATATAATGAGTTTATATTTTAACACTAAATAGAAACATGCTACTTGGTTTCCAGGACTTTTCACTTAATTCTCAATCTAGAACATCTTTTCATGGTATTAGAGAAGAATCTTTTTATTTGGAATGGCTGGATAGTTCTGCAATATCATGAAATACTATGGGTTTTTGAACATTTATTTATTTATTTATTTTATTTATTTATTTTTATTTTAATAAACATATAATGTATTTTTATCCCCAGGGGTACACGTCTGTGAATCGCTAGGTTTACACATTTCACAGCACTCATCATAGCACATACCCTCCCCCATGTCCATATCCCCACCACCCTCTCCCGTCCCCCCTCCCCCCAGCAACCCTCAGTCTGTTTTTTGAGATTGAGTCTTTTATGGTTTGTCTCCCTCCCAATCCCATCTTCTTTCATTTTTTCTTTTCCTAGCTCCCCCCAAACCCCCAAATTGCATCTCCACTTCCTCATATCAAAGAGATCATAGGATAGTTGTCTTTCTCTGATTGACTTATTTCGCTAAGCATAATATCCTCTAGTTCCAACCACGTCGTCGCAAATGGCAAGATTTCATTTCTTTTGATGGCTGCATAGTATTCCATTGTGTATATATACCACCTCTTCTTTATCCATTCATCTGTTGATGGACATCTAGGTTCTTTCCACAGTTTGGCTATTGTGGACATTGCTGCTATAAACATTCGGGTGCACGTGCCCCTTCGGAGCACCGCGTTTGTATCTTTAGGATATATACCCAGTAGTGCATTCGCTGGGTCATAGGGTAGTTCTATTTTCAGTTTTTTGAGGAACCTCCACACTGTTTTCCAGAGTGGTTGCACCAGCTTGCATTCCCACCAGCAGTGTAGGAAGGTTCCCCTCTCTCCGCATCCTCGCCAGCATCTGTCATTTCTTGACTTGTTCATTTTAGCCATTCTGACTGGTGTGAGGTGGTATCTTGTTGTGGTTTTGATTTGTATTTCCCTGATGCCGAGTGATGTGGAGCACTTTTTCATGTGTCTGTTGGCCATCTGGATGTCTTCTTTGCAGAAATGTCTGTTCATGTCCTCTGCCCATTTCTTGATTGGATTATTTGTTCTTTGGGTGTTGAGTTTGCTAAGCTCTTGATAGATTTTGGATACTACCCCTTTATCTGATAATGTCGTTTGCAAATATCTTCTCCCATTCTGTCAGTTGTCTTTTGGTTTTGTTAACTGTTTCCTTTGCTGTACAAAAGCTTTTGATCTTGATGAAATCCCAATAGTTCATTTTTGCCCTTGCTTCTGTTGCCTTTGGCGATGTTCCTAGGAAGAAGTTGCTGCGGTTGAGGTCAAAGAGGTTGCTGCCTGCATTCTCCTCAAGGATTTTGATGGATTCCTTTCTCATATTGAGGTCCTTCATCCATTTTGAGTCTATTTTCGTGTGTGGTGTAAGGAAATAGTCCAATTTCATTTTTCTGCATGTGGCTGTCCAATTTTCCCAGCACCATTTGTTGAAGGGGCTGTCTTTTTTCCATTGGATATTCTTTCCTGCTTTGTCGAAGATTAGTTGACCATAGAGTTGAGGGTCTATTTCTGGGCTCTCTATTCTGTTCCATTGATCTATGTGTCTGTTTTTGTGCCAGTACCATACTGTCTTGATGATGACAGCTTTGTAATAGAGCTTGAAGTCTGGAATTGTGATGCCACCGACTTTGGCTTTCTTTTTCAATATTCCTTTGGCTATTCGAGGTCTTTTCTGGTTCCATATAAATTTTAGGATTACTTGTTCTATTTCTTTGAGAAAAATGGATGGGATTTTGATAGGGATTGCATTAAATGCGTAGATTGCTTTAGGTAGAATAGACATTTTCACAATATTTGTTCTTCCAATCCATGAGCATAGAACATTTTTGCATTTCTTTGTGTCTTCCTCAATTTCTTTCATGAGTACTTTATAGTTTTCTGAGTATAGATTCTCTTTGCCTCTTCAGTTAGATTTATTCCAAGGTATGTTATGGTTTTGGGTGCAATTGTAAATGGGACTGACTCCCTCATTTCTCTTTCTTCTGTCTTGTTGTTAGTGTAAAGAAATGCAACTGATTTCTGTGCATTGACTTTATATCTTGACACTTCACTTAATTCCTGTACAAGTTCTAGCAATTTTGGAGTGGAGCCTTTTGGGTTTTCCACATATAGTATCATATCATCTGCAAAGAGTGGTAGTTTGACGTCTTCTCTGCCGATTTGGATGCCTTTAATTTCTTTTTGTTGTCTGATTGCTGAGGCTAGGACTTCTAGTACTATGTTGAACAGCAGTGGTGATAACGGACATCCTTGCCGTGTTCCTGACCTTAGCGGAAAAGCTTCCAGTTTTTCTCCATTGAGAACGATATTTGCAGTGGGTTTTTCATAGATGGCTTTGATAATATTGAGGTATGTGCCCTCTGTCCCTACGCTTTGAAGAGTTTTAATCAGGAAGGGATGCTGTACTTTGTCAGATGCTTTTTCAGCATCTATTGAGAGTATCATATTGTTCTTATTCTTTCTTTTATTAATGTATTGTATCACATTGATGGATTTGCATATGTTGAACCAACCTTGCAGCCCTGGAATAAATCCCACTTGGTCGTGGTGAATAATCCTTTTCATGTACTGTTGGATCCTATTGGCCAGTATTGTGGTGAGAATTTTCACATCTGTGTTTATCAAGGATATTGGTCTGTAATTCTCTTTTTTGATGGGATCCTTGTCTGGTTTTGGGATCAAGGTGATGCTGGCCTCATAGAATGAGTTTGGAAGTTTTCCTTCCATTTCTATTTTTTGGAACAGTTTCAGGAGAATAGGAATTAATTCTTCTTTAAATGTTTGGTAGAATTCCCCTGGGAAGCTGTCTGGTCCTGGACTTTTGTTTGTTTGGAGATTTTTGATGCCTGTTTCAATCTCCTTACTGGTTATGGGTCTGTTCAGGTTTTCTATTTCTTCCTGGTTCAGTTGTGGTAGTTTATATGTCTCTAGAAATGTATCCATTTCTTCCAGATTGTCGAATTTGTTGGCGTAGAGTTGCTCATAGTATGTTCTTATAATTGTTTGTATTTCTTTGGTGTTGGTTGTGATCTCTCCTCTTTCATTCATGATTTTATTTATTTGGGTCCTTTCTCTTTTTCTTTTTGATAAGTCTGGCCAGGGGTTTGTCAGTCTTATGCTTTCAAAGAACCAGCTCCTAGTTTTGTTGATTTGTTCTATTGTTTTTTTAGTTTCTATTTCATTGATTTCTGCTCTGATCTTTATGATTTCTCTTCTCCTGCTGGGTTTAGGCTTTCTTTGTTGTTCTCTCTCCAGCTCCTTTAGGTGTAGGGTTAGGTTGTGTATTTGAGACCTTTCTTGTTTCTTGAGAAAGGCTTGCACTGCTATATATTTTCCTCTCAGGACTGCCTTTGTTGTGTCCCACAGATTTTGAACTGTTGTGTTTTCATTATCATTTGTTTCCATGAATTTTTTCAATTCTTCTTTAATTTCCTGGTTGACCCATTCATTTTTTAGAAGGATGCTGTTTAGTCTCCATGTATTTGCGTTCTTTCCAAATTTCCTCTTGTGATTGAGTTCTAGCTTCAGAGCATTGTGGTCTGTAAATATGCAGGGAATGATCCCAATCTTTTGATACCAGTTGAGACCTGATTTATGACCCAGGATGTGTTCTATTCTGGAGAATGTACCATGTGCACTAGAGAAGAATGTGTATTCTGTTCCTTTGGGGTGGAATGTTCTGAATATATCTGTGATGTCCATCTGGTCCAGTGTGTCATTTAAGGCCTTTATTTCCTTGTTGATCTTTTGCTTGGATGATCTGTCCATTTCAGTGAGGGGAGTGTTAAAGTCCCCTGCTATTATTATATTACTGTCGATGTATTTCTTTGATTTTGTTATTAATTGGTTTATATAGTTGGCTGCTCCCATGTTAGGGGCATAAATATTTAAGATTGTTAGGTCCTCTTTTTGGACAGCCCTTTGAGTAGGATATAGTGTTCTTCCTCATCTCTTATTATAGTCTTTGGCTTAAAATCTAATTGATCTGATATAAGGATTGCCACCCCAGCTTTCTTCTGATGTCCATAGCATGGTACATTGTTTTCCACCCCCTCACTTTAAATCTGGAGGTGTCTTCGGGTGTAAAATGAGTTTCTTGTAGGCAGCATATTGATGGGTTTTGTTTTTTTATCCATTCTGATACCCTGTGTCTTTTGATTGGGGCAGTTAGCCCATTAACATTCAGGGTAACTATTGAGAGATATGAATTTAGTGCCATTGTATTCCCTGTGAGGTGACTGTTACTGTATATTGTCTCTGTTTCTTTCTGATCTACTACTTTTAGGGTCTCTCTTTGCTTAGAGGACCCCTTTCAATATTTCCTGTAGAGCTGGTTTGGTGTTTGCAAATTCTTTCAGCTTTTGTTTGTCCTGGAAGCTTTTTATCTCTCCTTCTATTTTCAATGATAGCCTAGCTGGATATAGTATTCTTGGCTGCATGTTTTTCTCGTTTAGTGCTCTGAATATATCATGCCAGTTCTTTCTGGCCTGCCGGGTCTCTATGGATAGATCCACTGCCAATCTAATGTTTTTACCCTTGTATGTTACAGACTTCTTTCCCGGGCTGCTTTCAGGATTTTCTCTTTGTCGCTAAGACTTGTAAATTTTACTATCAGGTGACGAGGTGTGGACCTATTTTTATTGATTTTGAGGGGTGTTCTTAGCATCTCCTGGATTTTGATGTTTGTTCCCTTTGCCATATTAGGGAAATTCTCTCCAATAATTGTCTCCAATATACCTTCTGCTCCCCTCTCTCTTTCTTCTTCTTCTGGAATCCCAATTATTCTAATGTTGTGTCATCTTATGGTGTCGCTTATCTCTCGCATTCTCTCCTCGTGGTCCAGTATTTGTTTGTCTCTCTTTTGCTCAGCTTCTTTATTCTCTGTCATTTGGTCTTCTATGTCACTAATTCTTTCTTCTGCCTCATTTATCCTAGCAGTGAGAGCTTCCATTTTTGATTGCACCTCATTAATAGCTTTTTTTATTTCAACTTGGTTAGATTTTAGTTCTTTTATTTCTCCAGAAAGGGCTTTTATCTCTCCAGAGAGGGTTTCTCTAATATCTTCTATGCCTTTTTCGAGCCCGGCTAGAACCTTGAGAATCGTCATTCTGAACTCTAGATCTGTCATATTACCAATGTCTGTATTGATTAGGTCCCCAGCCTTCGGTACTGCCTCTTGTTCTTTTTTTTGTGGTGAGTTTTTCTGCTTGTCATTTTGTCCAGATAAGATTTGCTTTCTCCTGCTGTGGAATTCCGCTGTTATTGGTGAGTGAAGTTGGTCTTGGTTGGGTTTCTTGTTGATCTTCTGTGGGAGGGGCCTGTTGTAGTGATTCTCAAGTGTCTTTGCCGCAGACGGAATTGCACCGCCCTTGCCAGGGGCCGGGCTAAGTAATCCGCTTGGGTTCGCTTTCGGGAGCTTTTGTTCCCTGAGCGCTTTCCGTAGAGCTCTGGAGGACGGGAATGAAGATGGCGGCCTCCCAATCTCCGGCCTGGAGGAGCTGAGAGCTTGGGGTCCCGCTCTTCAGTGCACCCTCAGAGAAAAGCAGCCAACCGCCCTGCCTCCCTGGCCTGCGGTTGTGCCTGGAGGGAAGCAGTCAATTACTGGCACTTGGAGAAAAGTGCCCGGTCGCTTCCATCTCTGTGGCCTCCGGCCACGCTCTGAGCTCACCCAGTCTGCGACCGGCACAAGGTAATCCCAGGCTGAGAGCTCACTCCTCGGCTTTGTCGCTGTAGCCGGCTTCCCCGCTCTAATACCTGCGAGCTCTGCGGCACTCAGACCCCCGTTCCTTCTGTGACCCCGCGGGACCTGGGGTTATGCTGACCCCGTCTGGGCTTCCCCTCGGTTTAGCCTCTGGAACGATGTCCCTCCGTGGAGCCGACTTTTAAAAGTCCTGATTTAGTGCTCCGTTGCTCTGCCGCTTGCCGGGAGCCAGCCCCTCCCCCCACGGTCTATCTTCCCGTCACTTTGGATTCACTTCTCCGCAGGTCCTACCTTTCAGAAAGTGATTGATTTTCTGTTTCTAGAATTGTTGCTCTTCTCTTCGATTTCCCGTTGGATTTGTAGGTGTTCACAATGGTTAGATAAGCTGTCTAGCTCATCTCCTGCTACCTGATGTCGTCTCATCCTGCTACTTCTCCGCCATCTTGACTCCTCCCCTCTCACAGGTTTACTTTCTGTATTTGTTTCTGAACTCTTTTGCTATCCAAGATTTTGTTAGGAGTTTCGTAATTGCTTAACATGTTTAAAGCTCTTATGTTATCTGTCAAGTACTACAGAATATAAAATATGAATAAATATTCCTTACTGACTTGTGTTGATTTGTCAGTTTAGAAGGTGATCTTAGAGGGTATTTCCAATGTGAGCTCAATCACTTAGTTTCTCTAAGAGCAAAAGGAATTTTATCTTGTTGGATGTAGCAGATCGTACAAGTATACCATACTCTTTTGAGCTTTTGGTTTTTTACTTGTTGGTTCAGTGTTTAAAGTGACAGTGTTTGACTGAATTTTTTTTCTTAAGCAAGACAATGGTGTGATTATGATGGTTGTGTGGTGTGTAACATATTACTAAAAGGCATTGTCCACCAGAAGGCACAGTCATTTTGTTTTTTAAATTGTCAAGATATGATCTATGAAGTGAAGCATTATCTGTGTGGGCTGAATGGGAAACACATAATAGTTGTCCTTTCTTCATATAGCTTGATAGAAAGTTGAAACCCTGACAAACAACTACTTTTGTGTTGAAATTCAAGGCAATAATCTTTAAATTTTTAAGAATTATGTTGTTTTCAGGAATTAGACTTGTTAATAGAAAAACCAAAGGATTGTCAACCAGATCTGTTACAATATCTCTTTAACTCAATATCTCTTTAACTCAACAATATCTCTTTAACTTCAACATCAGTTTGAGTTAAAAGGGAATTACTGATCTCATTTCCAAGCTTTATCCTGGACACCATGATTTACTGCCCTCCCCCCCTACACTCTTTTTAATGATAAGATCATTAGTAAGCTATTATGTTTACAGATTAGTTTGAAATAGTAAACTTAGGAAGAAGGTATTCGTTTGTTTACATATAAATGTGAAATTCTATTTGCGATCAAGTTAACCTGAGTTTGATCATATAAAGAAAGGTATAGTAAATATTTAACAAGTTTAATTATATTTACATGGGACAGCCAGTATTCTAAAACCAAGAGGTGATCAGATGGGCTTGCGGAATATATTTCCATGTTACACAATGTGATCTAGGAAACAAAAGTGAAAAAGACAAATCCAGAAGAATCTCCATAGGATAAAACCATGCTTTCTTGTCTGCAAAAATAATACTAGTTACGGTGGACTGGAGCCTGTATGAAGAGGCTATCCCCTTCAAGAGCATTCTTGAAACATATGTTTCTAGATGACTTGTATGAGGTAATACATATATATTCAACAAGTAATACTTTTTTGGGTAAGAATTTAACAACATTAATAGTAAGAACAGGAATATTTAAGATACAACCTGAAGTTATACTTAAAATCATCTAGTTCGTTGACCAGCCTCATGTCCTCGTTTTTTTTTAAAGTTTACTGTATTTTTTTTAAAAGATTTTATTTACTTATTTGACAGAGAGAGATCACAATTAGGCAGAGAGGCAGGCAGAGAGAGGGGGGAAGAAGGCTCCCTGCTGAGCAGAGAGCCTGATGCGGGGCTCGATCCCAGGACCCTGAGATCATGACCTGAGCTGAAGGCAGAGGCTCAACCCACTGAGCCACCCAGGTGCCCTTTGAGTTTACTGTATTTTTAAGTAATCTTTATACCCATTGAGGGGCTCAAACTCATGACCCTGAAATCAAAGGTCGCCTTTGACTAAGGCCATCCAGCACCCCATGTTTTGTTAATAACAACTTTATTGAGTTATAATTCACACACCATGCAGTTCACTCATTTAAGGTGTATGTTTCAGTGGCTTTTAGTATATTTAGAGTTATGCAGTTATCATCACAGTCAATTTTAGAACCGCCAAAAGAAACCCCATACCCATTAGGAGTCATTCTCCATTTCTACCCAACCCGTCCAGTTCCAACTCTAGGCAATTTTCATTTATAAATCGGATCATATAATATGTAGCCTTTTGTTTCTGTCTTTTTTCACTTAGCACTTCTTCAAGGTTCATCTATTTTATAAGATATATCAGTACTTTGTTCCTTTTTATGGCAGCTAATCTATTGTATGGGTATACCAGATTTTGTTTATTTCTGTATCAGTTGATGGATATTTGGGCAGTTTTTACTTTTTGGATATTATGGATAATTCTGCTATGAACATCAGTGTACATGTTTCTATGTCTGTGTTTTCATTTCTCTCTTTTAAGGATCCACCCATTTATTTTTAGAGAGAGCAAGCACATGTGGGGAGAGGGGCAGAGGTAGAGGGAGAGAAGCAGATACCCTGCTGAGTGTGGAGCCTGTTGTGGGGCTTGATCCCATGACTCTGAGACCATGACCTGAGCCAAAATCAAGAGTTGGACAGTGAACCAACTGAGCTGCCCAAGTGCCCCCTCTTTTTTTCTTGAATATATACTTAAGGGTAGAATTGTTGGGTTATATGGTAACTCTTTAACCTTATAAGGAACCCCCAGATTGCTCCAAAGTGGTTGCACCATTTTCAACTCCCACCAGCAGTGTGTGGAGTTTCCAAGTTCTCCATTTCTTTATCAAAACTTGGTCTTAATCTTTTTTTTTTTTTTTTAATAGACATTCTAGTGGGTGTGAAGTGCAATCTCATTGTGGTTTTGATTTGAATTTCCCCAATCATTAGTGATGTTGAGTATCTTTTCATGTGCTTATTGGCCATTATATTTTCTTTGAAGAAATGTCTTTCAAATCTGTTATCTCTCTACTTGTATATCTATCTCTTTATTATTTTAGGTGGCTAACATATGGTGCATATTGGTTTCTGGAGTAGAATTCAGTGATTCGTCGCATACAACACCCAGTGTTCATCATAACAAGTGGCCTTCTTAATACCCTTCACCCATCTAGCCCATCTCTCCCTACCTCCTTCCATTTACTCTGTTTATTCTCTATTGGTAAGAGTCTCTTATGGCTTGTTTCCCTCTGTCCTTTTCTTTTTTTCCCCCCTTCCCATATGTTCATCTGTTTTCTTTCTTAAATTTTACATATGAGAGAGATCATATAGTATTTGTCTTTCTCTGACTGACTTATTTCACTTAGTGTAATACTCTCTAGCTCCATCCACATCATTGCAAATGGCGAGATCTCATTCTTTTTTATGGCTGAGTAATATTGTAGATTTATTGTAGATTTATATTTATATAAATTTATATAAATTTATATAAATTTATATTTATATTTATATTGTAGATTTATACCACATCTTCTTTATCCATTCATCAATTGGTGTACATTTGGTTTCTCTCCATGGTTTGGCTATTGTTGGTAATGCTGCTATAAAGATCAGGTTGCATGTATCCCTTGGAATCTGTATTTTTGTATCCTTTGGGTAAATACATAGTAGCACAATTGCTGGATCATAGAGTAGTTCTAAATTAACATTTTGAGGATACTGTTCTCCAGAGTGGCTACACCAGTTCCCATTCCCATCAACAGTGTAAGAGGGTTCTCCTTTCTCTGCATCCTCACCAACATCTCTTATTTCCTGACCTGTTAATTTTAGCCATCCTGACAGTTATGAGGTAGCCGCTCATTGTGGTTTTGATTTGTGTTTCCCTGATGAGTGATGTTGAGCATCTTTTCATGTGTTTTGTTGGCTATCTGGATTTTTTTTTTTTAAAGCATCTAATCATGTCTTCTGCCCATTTCTTTTATTTTTTTAAATTTATTTATTTGACACAGAGAGAGAGACCACAAGTAGGCAGAAAGGCAGGCAGAGGGGGTGGGGGAAGCAGGCTCCCCGCTGAGCAGAGAGCCGGATGTGGGCCTTGATCTCTGGACCCTGAGATCATGACCTGAGCCAAAGGCAGAGGCCTAACCCACTGAGCCACCCAGGCACCTATATCTTCTGCCCATTTTTTAACTGGGCTATTTGTTTTTGGGTTTTGAGTTTGGTAAGTTCTATATAGATTTTGGATACTGACCCTTTATCAGATATGTTGTTTACAAATATCTTCTCCCATTCCTTAGGCTGTCTTTTAGTTTTGTTGATTTTCTTTGCTGTGAAGAAGCTTTTTATCATGATGAAATCCCAGTAGTTCATTTTTGCTTTTATTTCCCATGTTTCAGGAGATGTATCTAGTAAGAAGTTGCTATGACTGAAGTCAAAGGGAATACTGCCTGTGTTTTTCTCTAGGAATTTGATGGTTTTCTGTCTCACATTCAGATCTTTCATCCGTTTGGATTCATTTTTGTGTGTGTATGGTTTATGAAAGTGGTCCAGTTTCATTCTTTTGCATGTTGCTGTCCAGTTTTCTCAACACCATTTGTTGAAGAGACTGTCTTTTTTTTATTGGATAGTCTTTCCTGATTTGTCAAAGATTAGTTGACCATATAATTGTGGGTCCGTTTGTGGGTTCTTTATTCTGTTCCATTGATCTATATGCTTGTTTTTGTGCCAGTACCATACTGTCTTTATCACTACAGCTTTGTAATATAGCTTGTATTCTGGAATTGTGATGCTTCCAGTTTTGTTTTTCTTTTTCAGAATTGCTTTGACTATTCAGGGTCTTTTGTGGTTCTGTACAAATTTTAGGATTGTTTGTTCTAGCTCTGTGAAAAATGCTAGTGGTATTTTGATGGGAATTGCATAAAATGTGTGGATTGCTTTGGGTAGTTTAGGCATTTTAATAATATTTGTTCTTCTAGTCCATGAGCATGGAATGCTTTTCCATTTCTTTGTGTCCTCTTTAATTTCTTTCATAAGTGTTCTACAGTTTACAGAGTGTAGATCTTTCACTTCTTTCATTATATTTAGTCCTAGGTATCTTACTGTTTTTGATACAATTACAAATGGGATCAATTCCTTGATTTATTTTTCTGCAGCTTTATTATTGTTATATAGAAATGCAACAGATTTCTGCACATTGATTTTGTATTCTGTGAGTGCTGAATTCATGTGTGAGTTTTAACAATTTTTTGATGGAGCCTTTTGGGTTTTCTACATAGAGTATCATGTCTGCATAATAATGAAAGTTTGACTTCTTCCTTGCCAATTTGGATGTCTTTTATTTCTTTTTGTTGTCTGATTGCTGAGGCTAAGACTACCAATACTGTGTTAAGTAGTAATGGTAAGAGGACATCCTTGTTCTTTTCCTTGTTGATTTTCTGCTTAGATGATCTGTCCATTGCTATAAGTGGGGTGTTAAAGTCCTCTACTATTATGGTATTATCATCAATGAGTTTCCTTATGTTTGTTATTAATTCATTTATATATCTTGGTGCTATCACTTTCAGGGATAGATACTTAAAATCTTTTTTAGAAAAATAAAATATTTTTAAAAAGAAGATCTAACAATTTTATTTATTAGCAGGCATGCATGAGCAGTGGGGAGGGGCAGAAGGAAACTCCTGGCTAAGCAGGGAGCCCGATGTGGGGCTTCATCCCAGGACCCTGAGATCATGACCTGAGCCAAAGGCGGATGCTTAACCAACTGAGCCACCCAGGTGCCCCAATTGTTAGATCTTCTTGATGGATAGATCCCTTAATTATAATACAATGCCCTTTTTTATCTCTTGTTATAGTCTTTGTTTTAAAATCTCACTTGTCTATTACAAGTATGGCTACTCTGGCTTTCTTTTGACATCCGTTATCATGATAAGTAGTTTTTCATCCCCTCACTTTCAATATGCAGCACCTTCTGTGTTTAGGTCTAAAATGAATCTCTTGTTGGCAGCACAGCATATAGATGGATCTTGTTTTTTTTATCCATTCTGATACCCTTTGCTTTTGATGGGAGCATTTAGTCCATTTATATTCAGAGTGATTATTGAGAGAGATGGGTTTAGGGCCATTGTGTACCTAGAGTTAGTGTTTCTGGTGATTTTTCTCTGGTCCTTTCTAGTCTTTGTTGCTTTTGGTCTTTTTTCTCCCCTTGAAGAATTCCCCTTAAACTGTCTTGCGGAGCTAGTTTAGTGGTCACAGACTCCTTTAGTTTTTGTTTGTCCAGGAAACTCTTTATCTCTCCTTCTGTTCTGAATTACTGCCTTGCTGGATAAAGAATTTTTGGCTGAGAAAAAAAAAGGTGGGGAGGCTCCTGGATGGCTCATTCACTTGATTAAGTGACTGCCTTTGGCTCAGGTCATGATCCTGGAGTCCCAGGATCAAGTCCTGCATCAGGCTCCCTGCTCTTCAGGAAGTCTGCTTCTCCCTCTGATCCTCCCCCTTCTCATGCTCTCTCTCTCTCTCAAAGAAAAAAAAAGATCTTAAAAAAAAGAAATTCTTGGCTGCATGTTTCTCCCATTCGGCATGTTGAATATTTTCTTCCACTCCTTTCTGGCCTGCCAGTTCTCTGGACAGATCTGCTGCAGACCTGATCTGTCTTCCCTTATGGGTTAAGGACCTTTTTTCCCTTGCTGCTTTCAGGATTCTTTCCTTCCTGGTTATTTTGTGAATTTGACTATGATATGCCTTTGCCATGGCTGGCTTTTGTTGAGTTTAACTGGAATTCTCTGTGCTTCTTGGATTTTGATGTCTGTGTCCTTTCCCAGATTAGGGAAGTCTTCAGCTATAATTTGTCCAAATCAATCTTCTGCCCCTTTATCTCTGTCTTTATCTTCAGAGACTCATATGATTTGCGTGTTTTTACATTTTACTAAGTCACTGAGTTCTTGAAGTCTGCCTTCACAGTCCATTGCTTTTCTTTTCCTCTTCCTTTTAGCTTCATTATTTTCTGTAGTTTTATCTTCTGTATCACTGATTTGCTCCTCTTTCATCCATCCTCCTTTTTGTGGTCTCCATTTATTTTTGCATCTTGGTTATAGTATTTTTAATTTTGGCCTGACTAGATTTTAGTGCTTGTAGTAAGGCATTAGCTAGTGTCTTCTATGCTTTTTCAAGCCCAGCTAATATTCTTATAAACACTCTTTTAAATTCTGGTTCAGACATCTTACCTATATCTGTATTGATTAAATCCCTGGCCATGAGTTCTACCTCATGTTCTTTCCTTTGGAGTGAATTTCTCAGTCTTGTTGTTTTGTCCAGAAAAGAAATGAAGAAAGAGAAAAAAGAACAACAAACAAAAACAAAGCACAAAACAAAAAAAAAACCCAAGAAAAACAAAAATATAAAACAAGATAACCAAAAACCTCCCCTAAATCCTGGGTGTATTTTGGTCTGCTTGTTAAAATAATCTAGATCACAAAATAAAAAATAAAATAAAATGAAAGTAGACAAAAATAGAAAGTATATCTGAAAATTATATATATAAAAATTTTAAAAAGTTAATAAAGGAATTGGAAAAAAGAACAGTGAAACAATAATAAAAATAAAAAGTAAAGAATAAAAGTAAAAAAGGAACTTGATCCTGTTTCCCCTAGAGCTGAGCTTTGTAGCACTCAGTGATCAATAAATTTGGTGTATGCTAGTTGTTTGTGCTGGTATTCTGGAGGAGAGGTCTGCTGCACTAATTCTCAGGCTGTCTTATTTCAGAGCAAATGCTTCTTCAGTGCTCAGGTGGGCAGGGTTTGGTGTATGTGGCTTGGCCTCCACTAGGTGGGGCTGTTTTGCTCCCTGATGGCTTTTAGCACTCATGCGCAGGATGAAAATGGCTATGTCCAGCTCTCTAACCGGGGAGCTGATCATTTGCCCCTACTCTTTAGTGAACCCTCACAGGAAAGCAATCATTGTTTCTCCCACTTTCCTTCTGAGCCCTGTATTTACCCTGCCCTAGTGGAGCCTTTTTAGCTCAGGTGTGTGACTAAGTTTCAAAACTGCAGATTTCAGGGATGCCAGAGAGGCAGACCTGCCCTGTTCCTCCAGGGCAGGGTCTTGTGTTTGTTGCCAGTCCCAGGAAGGTAGTTGCATGACCAGAGGCGGTATGTGGTTTATGGCAAAAAGCCCTCACCAGGATCTGCTGCTCTCTGCCAGCTTCCTGGCTCCGATTCCTGGAACAGTGCGGCAACTTGGTGCCCCTTCCTGCAACCCAGGGGATCCTCAGACCACCCTGTCACTCCTCGATTCTGCCCCTCTTTGTCATCTGAGCACCTTTACTCCAGGCATGTCCCCCACGGTAACAAACTTAAAAGTTCAGATTTTTGCGCTCTGCCCTTCTTAATACTCTGTGATAGCTTTAGCAAGCAGGCTCCCTCCTTGTTGGGGCATCTGTAGCTGTCTTCTCCAAGCGAACTTCCACCCCTCCTACCTTCCAAAAGGTGGCTGCTTTTCTGCTTGAGGAGTTGGAGTTCTGTTCTCTCAGAACTCCTTTTGACTTTTTTGGGCATTCAGAATAATTGGTAACTATTTGTGTTCCAGGGATGAGACAAGCTCAGGGTCCTCCTACTCCTCTGCCATCTTAACTCCGCCTTTGCTCATTTTAAAATTAGAGTCTATGAATTTTTATTATTGAGTTATAAGATTTCTTTATGTATTTGGGTAAAAGCCCCTTGTCAGATACATGATTTGTAAATACTTCTTCCCATTCTTCGTCTTGTCTTTTCATTTTTTGGATGATGCTCTGTGAAGTACAAAAGGTTTTAATTTTGATTAAGTCCAGTTAATAGTTTCTCCTTTTGTTTATGCTTTCTGTATCATATATAAGAAATCAATGCCTAATCCACAGTCATGAAAATTTATGTGTCCTAAGATTATTTTGATTTAGTTCTCAGATTTAGGTCTTTATTTTGAGTTAATTTTTCTATTTAATGTGAGGTAGAGGTTCAATATAATTCTTTTGCCTATGGATAATCCAGTTTTCTCACTACCAGTTGTTGAAAAGCTATTCTTTCTTCACTATGTTGTCATGGCACCGTTGTTTAAAAAAAAAAAAAGTCAATCATAAATATGAAAGTTTATTTCTAGAATTTATATTCTGCTCCATTGATTTATCTGTACACCAGCACCATACTGTTTGGATTATTGTAGCTGTATAGTAACTTTTAAAAATGGAAGTGTGTGTCCTCCAATTTTGTTTTTCTCTTCTAGATTATTTTGGCTGTTTTGGATACCTTGGATTTCCATTTAAACTTTAGGATCACCTTGTCGATTTCTGCAAAAAAAAAAAAAAACAAAAATAAAAAATCCAGCTACGGTTTTTATATAGATTGCATCAAAATTATAAATTAATTTAGGGAGTATTACCCTCTTAAAACTATTAAATCTTCTTATCTATGAAAATAGACCGTCTTTCCGTTTATTTAGGTGTTCTTTAATTTCTTTTAACAAAGTGTTGTAGCCTTTACTATACAAGTCTTAGACTTCTTTTATGAAACTTATTCCTGCTTTTGATACTGTTGTATCAAAAGATTGTATTGTTTTCCCAGTTTGCTTGTCAGATAGCTCATTGGAAGCGTTATAGAAATAGTTGATTTTTGTACATTAATCTTGTATCATGCAATTTTGCTGAACTTGTTTATTCTAATTTTTTTTAGTGGGTTCCTTAAGGTTTTCTATATACAATTGACCTTTGAACAATGTGGGTTTAGAGGCATTGACCCCCACATGGTCAAAAAACTATGTATAACTTTTGACTCTCCAAAAACTTAATTACTAATACTGTTGACCAGAAAAGCCTCAGTGATACAAACAGTTTATCAACACATATTTTGTATGTTATATGCATTACATTCATATAAATATGTATACATACGTATACATGCACATAAAATACACACACATAAACATGGACATACACACATATACATACATATACATAAAATATATATAGTAAACATATAACACAATATACAGTAAAGTAAGATAGGGAATAAAAAATGTTATTAGGAAAAATTATAAGGAAGGGAAAATACATATATAGTACCATACTGTATAAAAAAAAAAAAAATCCATGTGTAAGTGGGCCTGTGCGGTTCAAGCCCATATCGTTCAAGGGTCATCTATATAAACTTATGTCCTCTGCAGATCAAATAGAGAAAGTTTTACTTCTTCCTTTCCAATGTGAATGTTTTTTATATCTTTCCTCTTTTTTCCTTCCTTTCTTTTCCCTTTTTTCCTTCTTCTTCTTCCTCTTCTTTTTTTTTTTTTTTTTCGCTTAATTGCCTGGCTAGCACTGCCAGGACTTTTTTTTTTTTTTTTAAATTGAAGAATTTTTTTTATTTTGAAATTTGAAATGTTTCTTTGACATGAAGCAATGAATTTCTAAAATATTTAGGAAAAGGCAAATACTTTTATCAGAAATTCCTAAATAATCCCATTTAGAATATTTCTGAATAGAATTGTCAAGAGCAGACATTTTTTTTCTTTTTTTTAGATCTATTTATTTAGAGAGTATATGTGAGGGGGGGTAGGATCAGAGGGAGAGGGAGAGAAAGAGTGTGGGGCTTGATCTTATGAACCATAAGAGTATGACCTGAGCCAAAACTAAGAGTCGGTCACTTAATGGATTGTACTACCCAGATGTCCCCAGCCTTTTTTTTTTTTTCCAATTTATTTGTTCATGACAGAGGGGGAGAGAGAGACAGACAGAGAGTGTGTGTGTGTGTGTGTGTGTGTGTGTGTAAGCAGGGGGAAGGGCAGAGGGAGAGGGAGATAGTCTTCACGATGAGCACAGAGCCAGATGTGGAACTTGATCCCAGGACCCTGAGATTATGATCTGAAATGGAATCAAGAGCTCATGCTGAGCCACCCAGGTGCCCCAAGAGCAGGATTTGCTTTAGGATTAGTTTGCTCTTCTTTTTCAAGTGTCTTAAAGTGAAAAGGTTATTGATTCGACATTTTTCTTCTTTTTAACATAGACATTTATAGGCATAAATTTCTGTTAAGCATTGTTTTAACTGTATCCCCTTAATTATGATATGTTGTTTCTCTTTTTGTTTTCAAAATAATTTTGTAATTTCTTTTGTGAATTATTTGATTCATTGCTTATTTAAGAATGTGTTGTTTATTCTGTACTTATTTCTGAGTTTCTTCAAATTTTGATTTCCAATTTTACTCCAGTGTGGTCATAGAATGTACTTTGGATGATTCAGTACTTAAAAGTTATTGAGCATTGTCTTATGGTCTCACATATGATCTATACTGGAAAATTTCCATGTGCAATTGAGAAGAATGTATACTTTGTTGTTGGATGAGATGTTCAATAGATGTCATTTAGCTTTAGTGGTCTTATACTGTTGTTTAGGTCTTCTGTTTCCTGATTGATCTGATAAGTTCTGTGTATTGAGATTAAGATATTGAAGTCTCCAGTATAATTGTTGAATTTTCTGTTTCCCTTTTCAATTTTCTTAGTTTTTTTTTTTTTTTTTTTTTTTTTTTTTACTATGTGTAATGTGGAACTCTGTTGTTTGGTGCCTGCATGTTTATAGTAGTTATATCTTTCTGGTATATTGACCTTTATATCATTACAAAGTGTTCTTGTTTATTTCTCATAATGTATTTTTACTTTAAAACTTATTTTGTTTGTATTAGTATAGTCATTCCAGCTTTCATATGGTAGCTGTTTGTATATCTTTTTCATCCTTTTACATTTAAACCCTTTATAATTTGTGTTTTCTGTATACGGCATACAGTTGGAGCTTCATTTTTGAAATCCATTTTGACAATCTGTCTTTTGAATAAATTATTTAATTCATTCACATGAATGTTATTCTTGATGTTGGATTTATATTTGCCATTTTATTTTCTGTTTTCTGTGTTTCATGTCTATTTTTTCTTTTATTGCTTTCCTTTGCAGTAAGTTAATATTTTCTAGTGTATCATTTTAATTTATTATTGATTTTTTTTCCCCACTGTATTATTTTGCATTATTCTTTGGGTGGTTGCTAGGGCTTACCATATACATCTTTAATGATGAGATTCTACTTCAGATGAATACTAGGTCAGTTTCAGTAAGATATAGAAACATGATTACAATATAGCTCTATTTTTTTCTCTTTTATATTACTTGTATGTATATTATATGTTATAAGTCCAATGATACATTGTTTTAACTATTACTTCATATAATTTTATATTTACTAATGAGCCTGAGAAAAGAAAGGAGAATAAGTATATATTTGTAATGTTTTATGTTAGCATTCTTATTTATTATTTCTGGTTCTCTATTCTTATGGATTTGAGTTGCCAGTTAGTGCCATCTACTTACTTTAATATGGCTCTCTAGTGCATGCTAATTGGAAATTCAACTTTCAGGCAGCAGCTGGAAAATCAGGATATTATATATGCAGTTTAGTTCCTGTTCCTGTCAAGGTGGGTGTTTTTGGTTACTCAATCTGGTGAGCTAGAGAGAGTAGTCACTGGATATGCTTGTGTTTCCAAGTTAGAGTCGTCATTGTTTTGTATGTTCCAGGATACTCAAAGATACCAAGCCCTGTGGTATCCCAGATCCCAGAGTTAGGTGATCTGGAAGTTAGTCGTTGGGGTAACAGTTGGAGTGCTAGTTGTGTGGACAAGCTCCTTTTCAGGGAGAAGCTGGAGGCTGGTTTTACTGTTCAAGTGAGCTGACAGTGGACAGCAGATGATGTGCCCACCAGATCTTTCGGGCTTCTGGGAGGATCTTAGTTCCCACATGGAGGCTGATTACAAGGCAGAACCTCAAGCATCAGCTAGAAAAGTATGCAGTCATAGCTCTTCTACAGAAAGACAGGGATGGGTATTTTTACTTGCATCCTCTGTGCTAAGCCCTGGGGGGAAATAGTGGATAGTGATTGCTTCTATACCTGTTAAAAACTGCTTTTTTGTTGAATATGGTCCTGTAGGACTTGTGAATGCTAAGCCTTACGTGGCAGCCATAAAAATTGGGATGTTAGATGTGTGGACACACTTCTTCTAGAGAGAAGTTAGAGACTTGCTTTAATTATTGGAGTGAGCCAGAATTAAAAGTTGGACCCTCTTGTACAGTATACAGTCAGTCCTTTTCCAGGGAATGACTGGGAGATGGGTGTTTGCTTGCTCCCTCTGTACTGAGTCCTAGATGATAGCCAGGCTGGGTGCACCTGGTTTTGTTATGGTGTGTGGGACTCATGGACACATGCCCTGCTGGCTTTCAGAGATAGGCAGTTTGGGGACTGGTCCCTTGGGTAGCAACCTTAAAAATTGGAGTATTAGGAATGGGAGTATGGTTCAATGTAGTATAATTGTATTTTGTGTGTGTGTACACACATAGTTGTTTATTATGTATATATATACACGGTTGTATATATATATACACACACAACTGTGTATATATATACATATATACACATGCATGCATATATATGCAAATATATGTAATTGTATGTATATAAAAAAACAAAATATACATTAACAGAATGTAGGGGGAAAAAATCTCACAATCATCTCAATTCATGTAGAAAACAAGTTTGACAAAATCCAACACCCTTTCATGATAAAAACACCCAACAAACTAAAAAAAAGTAAACTTCCAAACGTTGCTGAAATTAAAAGACACAAACATCCTAAGGATGTCATCCTATCATGGGTTGATAGACAATATAGTTAAGATGTCAGTACTGCCCGAAGCAATCTATAAATTTGATACAATTCCTATCAAAATCCCAATGATGGTTTTTGCAGAAATAGAAAAATCCATCCATTATCTATATGGAATCTCAAGGGACTTCTAGTAGTCAAAATAATATTGAAGAAGAGCAAAGTCAAAGCTCTCATACTTCTCATACTTCCTGATTTTAAAATTTACTACAAAGCAGGGAGCCTGGGAGGCTCAGTTGGTTAAAGAATCTGACTCTTGATTTCAGTTCAGGTCATGATCTCAGGGTTGTGATACTGAGCCCTGCACGTTGGGCTCCACACACAGCTTAAGATTCAATCTCTTTCTCCCTCTCCCTCTGCCCCTCTCCACCCTCTTCATGCCTGCTCTCTCTTTCAAAAAAAAAAAAATAATAATTAAAACAGTACAAAACTACTGTAATCAAAATAGTATGATGCTGACATAAACATGGACACAAAGACCAATAAAATAGCATAGCTCAGAAATAAACACATACAAATCAAATGATTTTGACAAGGGTACCAAGACCATTCAAAGAAAGGATAATTCTTTTGATTGATGTATTGGGAAAACTGGATATCCACATGCAAAAGAATAAAATTGGACCCTTATGCCATATAAAAAAATTAACTCAAAGACCTTACATTTGAGTTAAAGACCTGAATGTAATAGCTAATATATAAAACTCTTATATGAAAACATAAGGGAAAAGCTTTATAACATTGGATTTGGCAATGTTTTCTTGGGCATTAAAAGCACAGGCAACAAAAGAAAAAAATAGATGATTGGACTTCATCAAAATTAAAACCTTTTTGCATTAAAGGGCGAAAGACCCTAAAGACAACCCATGGATTGAGGGAAAATATTTTTCAATCATATATCTGATATCCAGAATATATAAAGAACTTCTAGAACTCAATAAAAATAAGTTAACTTGATTTAAAAATGCACACAGGACTTGGACAAACTTTTCTCGGAAGAAGATAAACAATGGCCAACAAGCTCATGAAAAGATACTGAGCATCACTAATACTTATAGGGAAATGTAAATCAAAACTGCATTGTGTTATGCTAGGATGACTATAATCAAAAGGAAAATAATAAATGTGGCCAAGGATGTGAAGAAATTGGAACTCTTGTGCATAGCTTGTGGGAACTTAAAATGGAATAACCACTGTGGAAAACAGTATGACAATTCATCAAAAAATTAAATATAGAATTACCATATGGTTTAGTAATCCTACTTCTGGGTGAATACTCAAAAGAAAAGAAAGCAAGAACTTGAACAGATATTTGTACACCCATGTTCATAACAGTATTATTCACAATAGCCAGAAAGTAGAAACAACTGAAGTATCCATCAATAGATGAGTGGATAAACAAAATGTGGTATATGCACAAGAATATCATCCTGCCTTAAAAAGAAAAGAAATTTTAAAAGATTTTATTTATTTATTTGACAGAGATCACAAGAAGGCAGAGCAGCAGGCAGAGAGAGAGGGAAGCAGGCTCCCTGTTGAGCAGAGAGCCCGATGTTGGCCTCGATCCCAGGACCCTGAGATCATGACCTGAGCTGAAAGTAGATGTTTAACCTACTGAGCCACCTAGGTGTGCCCCTCCCACACTCTGTTTCAAATAAAGTAAATTTCTTTAGGAAGAGCTTTGAGGGTCTTTTTCTCACCAACTGCCTCTCTTACTGGGCCAACTTTCTGAGTCACTGATCTGGAATTGGCTCCATTCAAAATTCATCAGCCTCACTGGCTTTCTTTCTAATCTAAGAAATGACTGTGTACTTACTGTTTCCTGTGTTTGTTTCTTTATTACCAATATCTATATATCTCCTGAATGATTGCCTAGCACAAGTCACATTTTCATTTTTCGGTGATCCCCTGCTAAGCTCTGTGCTGGTTGGGGATAGTTGTCTCTGATCTCTGCCCCTCTCAGCATGGATCCTTTGTCCTGAAGGTGGGGTAAGGTAAAGGTGACCAGGGCCCCAGTGTTCTTGGTTTTGTATACTTTGCAACATTCACCAGGAATTTAGCCTTTGCAGTTTGGAGCTGGAGAGGATGACAAATGGTGACCTTCCCTTCCTGCTGAGATACCATATTCCTTAACTGGGAGCTCAGGGGAGAAGGAGCCCTGTGGTCTTTGCCCTGGCAGTACAGAGTGGCGCTTCCGTCTTAATGACCTAATGACGTCGGGGAAGTGGGTTGTGGCTCAGATGCCACAAACTTTTTTCTTACTCTAGCTCTCCTTTAGCATAAATTTCTCATCAACCTAATAACTACCATTCTTGGTTTAACCAGGCAGTTGTTTTGAAGGTACAGTTTCTCCTAGACTTTGGAAATAATCTCTTTGATAATAAGGATATTCTTAATATATCCTCTGTTTTTATAGAGATACTATTTAACTATTAAGAGCACTTCTAATTTAAGACTTATTTATATGATTTATAGTTGGTAGTCACTCAGTTTTTATATTTAAATATTGGGGGTGTATGTGTATTCAAAATGATTGCAATTTTGTGGGAGTATCTTCTCAGTCCTGTCTGAGCAATTTTACCAATATGAATAGATATAAAAGCTATATTCAGAATTTACAGATTGAAAAGTTGATAAATATAAAACCAGGAAGGAAAATGTTATAGTAGAGGTCCTCACAATCAACAAGTACTTTATCATACTCATTTCTGTTGTAGTATAGTGTTTGGCATAGAATGTAAATTTCTTGAAGGCAGAATCTTTCTCTCTGGCTGTACCTGAATTATAGTAGGGATTCAACAAATTTGTTCAGTGAACCAATTTATCAATAAAATAAAGAATCAAAATGGCAATTAATGTTTCAGGTTGACCTGTTGGGAAGAAATTGTGGAATAGGAAATAACCAAAATGACCATAAATATATTGAGAAGTTTGCAATCTCAAGGGTTCATTAGTGTTCTTCAGTGAACATGAAAATCCATATTTAAGAATCTAGTAGCCTGATGTTTTCTGTTTGTAGGGCGATTTATGCCATCCGTTTTCTGCTTGCCCTCAGAAGCTCTGTGGAAAAAAACTTGAGGGTGAAAATTCCAACTTTAGGATTTATTTTGCTCTCTGACAAGTAGGAAGTATATTGGAGATATGCCAATGTCTTGGGGTCACCTTCACACCTTGATGACTAGCTTGTCTTATATGTCTCATTGAGGAGTATTTATCATGATCAGTATCTCTTACACATCAGAGATGCAAAACTGTCAACAGTTATTTGGCATCAGGGGGAGCCTAACTTGAACCACAACAGCTCATGATTATTTCTTACTTTTTATTCAGTATTGTTTTGGCCTGACCACTATTCCCTAAAATTTCCTCTCCCAAAGTGAACATATTTTACTTGCAATTTTTGGCATCATAATACTGTAGATGCTAAGAGAATTTGCTCCTGTAATGGAATCTGAAAATGAATCCTTGTCTAAAGCAAGGGATCTTTTTTTTTCCTTGAAAGATTTATTTATCTTTAAAGATTTATTTATTTTAGAAAGGGTGCATGAGTTGGGGGATGGGCAGGAGGAGATAAGAGATTCCCCACTCAGCAGGGACCCCAACATGGGGCTTGATCCCAGGATTCCTGGGATGATGACCTGAGCTGAAATGAAGAGTCGGATGCTCAACTGGCTGAGCCACCCAGGTTCTCCACCAAGGAATCTTTTCTTGAGTCAGTTTATTAGAATATGTATTGAAAGAAGGTAAAAATTTTACTGACTGATTTTATATATAATATATATGTATATATGTATATTTTATATGTAACACACACACACATAGAAATATCTTTGGTTTGATGCTACCAATTTCCTTCTTGACACCTTATAATTCACTTTAAGTTGTGAACTTTTTTTTTCTTTCCGAGTGTATTTGTTTAGCGCAAAGATCATCATAATAATAGAAATAATAAAAATAGAACTACCCTATGATCCAGTAATTGCACTACTGGCTGTTTGTCCCCCAAATACAAAAACACTAATTCAAAGGGATATATGCACCCCTGTGTTTATTGTAGCATTATTTACAATAGCTAAATTATGGAAGCAGCCCAAGTATCCACACTAGATGAATGGATAAAGAAAATGTGGTGTATATATACAATGGAATAAAAAAGCCATGAAAAAGAATGAAATTTGCCATTTGCAACAAGGATGGAGCTAGAAAGTATAATGCTAAGCAAAATAAATTAGAGAAAGACAAATACCATATGATTTCACTCAAATGTGGAATTTAAGAAACAAAGCAGAGGAGGAGCACCTAGGTGGCTCAATTGGTTGAACATCTGACTCTTGATTTTGGCTCAGGTCATGAATCTTAGGATCATGGGATCGAGACTGGAGTTGGGCTCTGTGTTCGGCATGGAGTCTGCTGGATATTAACTCCCTTTCTCTCTGCTCCTCCCTCTGCACTCTCTCTCTCTCTCAGATAAATAAAATCTTTAAAAACAACAACAACAAAATAAGCATGCAAAGATAAAGAAGAAAAAGAGAGACAAACCAAGAAACAGACTCTAAACTATAGAGAACAAACAGATGGTTACCAGTGGGGAAGGGGGGGTGGGTGGGTGAAATAGGTGATGGGGATTAAAGAGTACACTTATCATGATGAGCACTGAGTAATGTATAGAATTATTGAATCACTATATTGTGTGCCTGAAACTAATATAACACTGTATGTTAATTATACTGGAATTAAAATGAAAAGTTAATTAAAGGAACAAAATAGCATTAAAGAATAATCTTTAGTTTTACTGATCTCACTGAAATCATCTTCTTTTTGTGTTTATATTAAATTTGAAAGACAACATGTTTTTAAGAAAGGAAACATTTGAGTCAGTGTGACTCACAGCACCATTAGTTAGCAGCTGAATCTTGACTGTGTTGTCTTCTTTGAAGCTTAATTAAATATTCTCTAAAACAGAATGATAATGCCTGTGATTTGTGATCCTCAGTTGTGAGCATAAAGCTGTCTGTGTGTTCTAGGACTTCAACTCAGTTATGATAGTTAATTTCAACAGCCGCAAATGAGTTGAAAAACCAGTTGTCTATAAACCACATATCAAAACGTCTACATAATACAATGAAATATGGGATAATAGGATAGTAGGTATAAGAAGGAGAAGAAAAAAGGTAACCTAGGCTGCTAATAATTTTAATAATAAGTACATCTAAACTTTTGCCATAAAAGTTATGATTATATTAGCACAATGCCAAAATTATTAGAGTGCTAGGCTGACAATATGGAAACCTGAAACATAGTGCTGGTTTAATCCCTATGAGTACTGTGCTAAAATGGGAAGAACATAGGCTTTGGGGTCAGCATTACTGGGCTTCAAATTATGGTTCTATCACTGGGCGAGTTATTCATCTTAAGGCTGTCCACTTGTCTATAGTAATACATATCCAAAGCATTAGGGTAAAGAAAATAGCTGTTATTTATTACTTCTTTCTCTTATTTTGGGTTCTGTTTGCTTTGCCCCACTTTTCCTAGTTTCTTTAGATGAAAATTGAGGCCATTGATTTGAGACCTTTTCCTCTTTTCTAATATAAATATTTAGTGCTATAAATTTCCCTCTAAGTGCTATGTTAGTTGTGTCTCACAAATTTTGGTAAGTTATATTTTTGTTTTCATTCATTTCAAATGTTTAGGGCTCATTTGGCCCATTTCTGAGGCAGTAGTTTTCTGAGGACTCTATTTGGTGCTCTGTATTAGAAAGTTTTCCCACTCTGGCTGATAAGGGTACAATAATTCCCAGACCTGTGTAGGCTCCAGGGATTGTTCTGTTTACTCCTTTCTTTATCAGTTTCGGGTAGCTCCTTCCCACAAAATACAGATTACTACTCAGCCAAGGACTTGAGTGGATACCTCTGCATGTATCTAGAGCTCTTTCTTTGAAGCTCCCTTTTCCCCAATATGGTGCCACAGAAAACCTTAGCTGCGTTGGCCTCCCCATGCTCTGAACTCTGTCTCCTCAACTTATTGAGACCACCAGACTCTGGGTTCTCCTGTCCTATTCTGAGGTCTGGAATTTCTCCAGGCAGTGAGCTGAGGTATTTGCAGGGGTCATTGCATTTATTTATTTCTTCTTAGCAGTTGCTGTCTTGTGCTGTTATCCATTCTTTGAAAGCTAATATTTCATACTCTGTTTAATTTTCTAGTTATTTAAACCAAGAGGATAAAACTAGTCCCTGTTACTCTGTCATGGCTAGGAAGTAGTTCATCTTAGCATCTTAGTAGGTAATTGATATAGGCTAATTATAAAATCTTTTTAAAGCAATCACTCAAAAATTCTTACTTGAGTAAATTCTCAAGGTGGGTGATTTTAGAACTGTGTATTAACATTGTATAAATTTTTATGCTTTTTCTTTTTTTGTTTTTAATCTCAGTGCAATTAATAAATATAATAGTCTGGGACCTTATTTAAAGGTTTGACATTCGTAGACTATTGATATGAGCCTAATTTTGTATTTAATACTTTCTGAACTTTTTCAGAAATAATACACTTTAAAAATTATATAGTTGGTCTAAATAGTATTTGGTGACTTAGCACTTTTAAGTCTTTAATGTTTTCAGTTATTTATGGGTTTGTTGTATTTTTGTGACATCCTTAAATCAGATATTAAGATCTAAAATCTAACTCATTGATAAAATATATAACCAAAAAAGTTACTAGGGAGAATTCTAAAAGTATATATAAGGGGAGATATAACTTTTGAGATGAAAGATAATCGATTACTGATTTTAAAAATGCCACAAATGTAATATCTAGATGTGTGTGTTTTTTTAAAACAACCTTTTCTTATAATTTAGTTAAGGGTTTAACTTTTAATTAGTATATAACCCTCAAATTTCTGTCTTATTCAGTGCTTTCTTCAGTGATGTGCAGAAAGACATGGAAGGTATGACTCAAATTTGCAAATGGCATGAAGCTTGCAATGGTTAAAATACTAATGTTTTGCCCTTGAGTCCTAAAAAATAGGTACTTAAAAAAGGCAAAAAATAGCTTAGTAGCAGCATATGTCAAAAATTTGTTGAAACAACTGTAGTGTGTTTGCCAGAAACATCAGTATATCAGAGTGTATCAGTAGAAGTGTACTGTCAAGAGCAGGTTAAAGCGTGTTAATTCCCTTTGTTACCTTCTTGTTGTTGATTTGTTTGCTTTATCAAAAAAATTTTTTTGAAATAAACTTAGACATAGAAAAGCTGTAAAAAATAGTGCAGAGAGTTTCCATATACTCTTTACTCAGTTTCTTTTAATGTTAACCTTTTTATATAACCCTGGTGCCTTTATCAAATCTGAGAAATTAAAATTTATACAATATATTAAAGTACAGACTTCTTTCAGATTTCACAGGTTTTTCCACTAATAACCTTGGTATTCCAGGATACAGTCCTGGCTATCTGTTATTATATTGGTCAGATCATTTATAGTAGTATGCTTGGGTTTTGGCCCCAAATTAAAATATTGTAAAGCTTAAGAACCAAGTCAAATGCCACTTTTTCTGTTTCTGCCTCCTATAGGTTGAATGATTTGCTCTGTTCTATGCAGTTGAACTGCATGTTGTTTATACTTTGTTTTCTCTTATTGGATCTGTTAGTCCATAGCCAAATAATTAATATTGGAAAGAACTCAGTCTTATTCATCCTCTTACAAAGAGCCCATATGAAATGAGACCAGTTATTCAGAGCATAGTGTTAAAAGAACTTAAAAAAGCATGAGTAGTGGTTAAAGGATATTTTACTGTATAAGAAGAGCATAATTTCCAACTATTTGTGAAAAAGGAATTAAATGTGTCCTGTATGTGAAAATTATGGGTAAATTTTGGCAGAATGATCTGATAAAAAGTTAGGGAAAAGAACAGTGAATATTTTTTAAATCATAGAAGGTTGTTGATATAAATAAATCCATTTGTCTCAGATTAGAAAAATGTTAGCTAATAAAGTCTGATCAGTGTAACTCTTTGGTCTGTGCTGGAATGTAAAAATTACAACAGTTTCCTTTGACATCTTTGTTTGAAATATTTATATCAGATATTGGAATCAGCCTTAATCGCCTTTTAGACTAACATTTTGGCTTATTCATTTTTATAAATGTTCATTCTTCTTTTTGTTGCCTGTTTTGGTTTTCACCTAGTTGGGTTTTATTTTGTTTTGTCATCTTAATGGAAGTAGTATAACATCGTGGTTCAGAACATGGGTTCTGGAGTCAGACTTCCTGGGATTGCATGCGGGCTGTGTATGTAACCTTGGGCAAGTTACCCAACCTTTTTGAGACTTCATTTCCTCATCTTCAAAATAAGGATAATAACAGTAGTTACTTCCTTGGGTTATTCCATGGATTAACTGAATTAGAACATTGAAAGAACGTAGTGCCTGACACACAGTTTTGAGTGCCATGGCTCAACAAATGTTAACTGCTTGCTGTTACTGCAGTTAATTAGTTAATTTACAACTTTAAATACTAACAATATAACTCACCTCTTTCTCTCGTTCTGCTTTTAACTTTTATACTCCTACAAAGGGAAAGATGTAGTGCTGTCTTTCAACATTTTTGTTGACATTATAATTGCATATACTTTTCTTAATTTTACTATTTTTTTTAAGATTTTATTTATTTACTTGACAGAGAGCATGTGCACAGGCATGCACAAGCAGGGGGAGCAACAGAAGGGGAGGGAGAAGCAGACTCCCTGCTGAGCAGGGAGCCAGATGCAGGCTTGATCTCAGGACCCTGAGATCATGACCTGAGCCGAAGGCAGCTGCTTAACTGACTGAGCCATCCAGGCACACCTTAATTTTACTATTTATATAGTTTAACATTAAGTGCAAACTGAAGGGAAGGAAGGTTAAAGTGCTTTTTCAGCCCAAAACAATCTTTGAAACAAAACCACTTTATCAAATTACCTATCTGTTATGCACTTATTAACCAGTATAACTTATCAACAAAATTAATTTTTCCATAATGTTTATCCTGAAATATTGTAGTTCTAAATACCTTCTGAACCATTAAAGCAAAATTATATTCAGCATGATTTTTATGTTTAGGTTTTTTGGACATTCCAGTTAAAAAGTAGTAATCCAAACTACTTTGGAATGCTTGGCGGTATTTACTAAAGCTTGATACCCCCACGATCCAGCTTGATATCCTATGGTTTTATTTTTATGTACATACTTGACAGATGTGTATGTGTTAATGTCCATGGAATGTTTATAACACCCCTATTTGTAATAGCTCCTAACTAGAAATTACCTTCATGCTCATCAGCTGTAGAATAAATTTTGGCATAGTCACACAATGTAATACTATATAGAAATGGCAGTAAAATATCCTCCAAGTATAGTTGCTCAACAGTAGGGCTGAATCTCACAAATACAGCATTGAGAGAGAGAGAAGTCAAAAGACCACTTACTGTACTATATGGTTTTGTTTGTGTCAATTGTGAAATTAGGCAAAATGAAGCTGTTAGAAGTCTATGTAGTGACATTAGGAATGGGGTTTGAAGAGTGGTGACTGACAGGGAGGATGAAGGGAACTTCCGAAGCACTGTTAATGTTCTATTTCCTAATACAGGTGTGTTTAGTTTGTAAAAATTAGTTTGTAAAAATTCATCAAGCTGGAAAATTATATTTTGTGTATTTTGCTTTTTTTTTTTTTTTAAAGAATTTATTTATTTATTTGACACAGAGAGAGAGAGATCACAAGTAGGCAGAGAGGCAGGCAGAGAGAGAGAGAAGGAAGGAGTCTCCCTGCCGAGCAGAGAGCCCAATGTGGAACTCCATCCCAGGACCCTGAGATCATGACCTGAGCCGAAGGTAGAGGCTTAACCCACTGAGCCACCCAGGCGCCCTGTACTTTGCTTTATGTGTAGTCACAAAAGCTTTCAGAAGAAATCGACATATTTATATATTGTAGACCTATTGGATTATACATTGATGATACTGAGGTACCAGTCTGCCTGCACTATTTTTGTCCAGCATTCTTATTAAACACCAGGGAATTACAGCAATAAAGAGAAAGTATAGATGGGCATCTACTTTAAGTATGGTACTTGGTACCATAATACTTGGTACCAAGTACTTGGTAGTTTTCTTGGGCTTCCTACATGTTGGCATAAAGTGCCCCTGTGAGAAGGTAGAGATGAGGAGAATCTTTGATTACAGAGCAAGCATCTTTCAATAAGAAGAGAATGAATCTGAGAGGTGACAGTAAGCACAGGGACCTGGCTTCAGGTAGCACCTTCTTGGCCATTCTTATTCAAGGGATAGGGAGTTGTGCCAAATTAACTGACAAAGCCCATCACACTACCCTGTAGACTTTGTGGATGATACAAAGTTTTACGTGGTTTGCTTTTAGTTTTAAGTGACTCACATCTCAAGGATGGATAGGAATTAGTTGATTTAGCAAGTTATTCTTTTAGCATGGTCTACAGGAAAGATGATATTTAATAATTTAAGAACTATTTTTTAAGACTTCATTCAATTTTCTATTAATGCAACTAGATTGTTTTGGGGACTTTAAGTTTATGTGTATTTGACTTTTGTAAATTTTCTTATGCTTAAAAATAATACATATTTGTCATAACAGATATAGCAATAGTTATTAAAATGTAAAACCCCTTTTCCAGTTTCACTTGTGGATCTTTTTGTGTGTGTATCTGTACATACCATAAATTCATTGATTCTACAGTGCATTTATTTTATTACCCTGTGTTCTGACATATCTGAAATTGGGATGTGTCTTTCAATTGCTGTCCACTAGGTGGCAATCATAGTGGAGTTGACTTCTCCGGACATGGGAAATTAGGCCATAGCTGTTCATATTCTTTTTATTTCACTTGAGTTGTATTCCTTGTTGGTACTGTATGGGTTGAGTTTGATTGTTGTTACAAGTATCTTGAAAAGAATGGCTCTATGTGATTTGTCATTAAAGCAAAAAGTGTGCAGAAAGGTACAGAAAAGACAGCAGGGTATAAATTTAACATGATTGAAGCAAATATTCATTGTCGGAAGGATAACCACAGTTATAGATCTCTGCAAAGTAAAAATGAAGTGCTTTATGGAATCAAGAAGGGGAGCTATTTTATGAATAAATGAAGGTATGCTGCATTTTATTCCTGAAACATGCAAAAGCATTTCCCATGACAAGGCAGGAGAAATTGTCATATCCTGTGGATAGGTGGTTGGTGTGACCAATTCACACACCATATAGGAAGACTGTTGTGTCAGAGCTTTAATTGTTCACATCTTATAAATTTATTGAATTTGGTGACTTTTTATGTGGTTTATTCAGTGTCTTACATCTATTGAGACAATCATTTGATCTGTTAATGTAACATTTTTTTTTCTGTTAATTTAGCATTTTATGTTAATAGATCTTCTGATGTCAACCATCCTGTATTTCTGGGAAATCAACTTGCTATTTTCTCTTTAAATTAATAGTTATCTTGTGTGGGGCACCTGGGTGGCTCAGTGGGTTAAAGCCTCTGCCTTCGGCTCAGGTCGTGATCCCAGGGTCCTGGGATCGAGCCCCACATCGGGCTCTCTGCTCAGCCTCAGCAGGGAGCCTGCTTCCCTTCCTCTCTCTCTGCCTGCCTCTCTGTGTACTTGTGATCTCTATCAAATAAATAAATAAAATCTTTTAAAAAAATAGTTATCTTATGGATATCTTTTTAACTTAGTGTGTATAGATTTACCTCATTCTTTTTAATGGCTCCATTGTTTTCCTATTGTATGTGTTTTTTAAAGATTTTATTTATTAGGGAGCGAGAGCACGAGGGAGAGAGAGCAAGCATGAGTAGGGGACAGAGAGAAGAGGGAGAAGCAGGCTCCTCGCTGAGCAGGGAGCCCAATGTAGGACTTGATCCCAGGACCCTGGGATCATGACCTGAGGTGAAGACAGACACTTAATGGACTGAGCCACCCAGGTGCCCTATTGAATTTTTTTTAAATGGCTGCCGTGATGATGTGCATGATTTCCAGCTTTTGCTATTAAAAACAATGTAGCAGGGAACATCTTTCTACATATATCTTAATATACTCGGGCTAGTATTTCTATAGGACAAATATCTAGAAATGTGAGTTTTCATTGTTTGATAACATGAAATAATGGAAAAGTTAATTTTAAAAAAGTACATACTTGGTTTAGAAATGTCAGTCATCACTGGAAAATATACCAACATGTTAACAGTGGTTTGTCTTTGGGGTGATGGGCTTATGTGTGATTAAAGAAAAAAAACTTTAGTGGTAGAAATGGAATGAACTTTAAAAAAACTTAACGCTTATGAAATCAAATACTACTACATTAGAAGTCCTGGGATTATGAGCACTTGGGAGGATAGGAATTGTCGTAGCTCCCAGATAATTCATCTAGCATAATGCAAAATACATGAAGCAATCTAAAAGATGTTTTTAGAAGTAAGTTGAATTGATTTTTGGAATTTAACAGAGAAAAAAACTTCTTGCCAATTCTTTTTCAGGGTTTTTTGATTAACTCAAAACCAGAGAATGCCTGTGAACCCATAGTGCCTCCACCACTCAAAGACAATTCATCTGGCACTTTCATCGTGTTAATTAGAAGACTTGATTGTAATTTTGATGTAAAGGTAATGTTTGTTTTTTTCCTTTTTTTTTGTTACTTTTTTTAGTTTATCTACCTTGAATTCTCCCTTGTTTCAGAAAAGCTTTAAAAGTTTTGTAGAATTCATCCAGATTAAAAAAAGAGGTGAGGATGAAAGGAAAATGGGAAGTTGGTGAAGGCAAGCAAGACTGGAACAGGTTTAAGTTTTTATTCATCTGCTACAAAATTGACTCTAAACTTTCAGCAGCCAGTACAAAAAGGGGGACAGCTCACAATTCATAGTTTTTACAACACTGTAAACAAATTGACGAGAATAAAAATGATTGCTATTGTCCTAAGGATTTTCACATGGTTATTGGGAATCTTGAATCTTTAATATTAGAATATTGCTTGATCTAATCTAGGAATGGAAACATTAACCTTCAGTTTTATGCCTTTACTCTTCCATTACCAATACTACACATATATTTATGTTGACATTGGGATTTCTCTTTTGCAATAAGATAACTCTGTCACCTGTACAAAGTTTGTCTCCCTGGTGTGGGTTAGGTCAGATAGTAAAACAAAGTTTGCCATAGGACTTCCCTCCCTATCATCAATGCTACTCTAAAGGTTTTTGATACCTCTAATGCTGTCTTTGCAAATCTGGCTTTGGATGGTCTTGGCCGAAGAGCCACACTGAGGGCCGTATAAAAGCCTTGATGTTACTTTTACCGAACCGCCTCAGACTTGAGTGTCATGTAGTTTCTTGTGTGTATCTTAGAGAATAGACATGGGATATTACTTCATGGACTTGGCATAGCTAAGATCAAGATCTTAGATGATTTGTTCAGTAGGAACAGACCCCTGCAAGTCTCTGTTCCTTGCATTTCATGAAAGAAATGACATTTCCATAATAAACTTATTAAAAGAATAAAATAAATAACTGTAAAAGGGTTTGGAAATGTAGAGCACTTCGTAAATGATAGGTGGTGTTACTGTTTTATATCATTTCCAAATCTTAGCTCTTAGTTGCCTTTAAATGGGAAATAAATTAGAAATTGAAATCAAATGTAGATTTCCTGCTCTTCAGAATTATGTCTTTTTTTAAATAGTAGTTTGAATTTAAGCCATTTTAAGATTTGATCTAGAACTAAAACTGTAATAATTGCAGATTGTTTCAACAAAAAAGGAAACATTATTGTAATGTTTCATTAGTTTCTTGCTGCTGAGAAATTAAAAGTAAACTAAAATTTGCTGATTCTAAGGTTTATTGCATTGTTATGCTATGTAATTTATGGCTCAGTCTGGTCTTTATTAACTAGAAACTACAATACTTTTTTTTTTAATAACTTTTTCATTGGGGATGAAAGGTGGTTCACTGCAAAATTTAGGGAAATACTGTCACTGAATGTTTTTTTCATGGTGAAAACACAACTCTGGAATGAATATGTAGGCTTATTAGACCTCCTGTCCCTTGAGTGGATCCACATCATGAGTCTGAGTGTTTCTGATAGAATTTTATCATTAGCCATACTCCAGCAACTCTCTTCCTACTTCCCGCCTTGAATTTTAAGCTGCAGCCATACCCCCTCCTTGAAGTCTCTTGTACAATGCTGACTACACCTTTGTGCCTTTATATATACTATTTTCTCTGTTCAAGATCTCTGTCCAAGATGACATTTAAATGCTAGCTGAGGATGTTATCTTTTCTGGAAGCCTAACTTTTCTTTCTGCCCTCTCTGATAGAATGAATCATTTTAGGTCAATGTGCTACTCTTCTACTTTGTAAATATCTCCTTTACTGTTTATCACATTATTTTTTATTATATATATGTTTCACTTGTGAACTATGTTTAGAGTTCATGTTTTAATTATAGTTATTACCTAATTTGTATCATGGTGCATAGTAGAAGAGCAATAAAGGTTTGTTAAATCAAACTATATAACATAGTAGTAAGCCTTCTACTTATGCATATAATGCATTGTTTTAAAAAACATGTACATGTAAAAATGTTTAAATTGAGGATTCTCATTTTAGAAAGAGAAATATTAGAAATTTTCCCATTATACCTCACTGTAGATACAGTTTTAATGAGTAAGATTCTAGTCTGTTGTACATGTTTTTAAACTCTGTTATCTTTCCTTCACAAATAAACAACAGAGTGTATTATAGCCATTTAAGGCTAAAGATTCCTTACTCATGTTTTTCCTAATGGTTTCTGTCATGTCTCAGTTGTGTTAAAAATATGAGACCTCTGTTTATAGGGAAGACACATTAATTTTAATGAAGGTCTGGAAATAGACTGCATACATTTGAGTCCCATTTTTTTTTTTTCATTTGAAATACAACTTTATTCTGATTCTCAACTAAAAAGAATGGGAATGACAGGGAAAAATTAGATTTTACCACTGGATATTGTGATGTGACTATAGCAGTCTTTTATCTGAAACTCAGAAAGGAAACAGTTGCATTCTGAAACAGCCAAATATGCAGTTCCCAAAAATGAAGGTACTTTTAAAACTGCCACATTCACTCTGAAGCCCATTCATCTCCTCCAGCATCCCCAAGATTAAGCACAGGTGCTGTTCAGCTATATAATAAAGTGGCAAACATGCTGCACCACTGACATCACAGGGGACAGCAGCCTATAAAACTGGACTTCTGGGGGCACTTGGGTGGTGCAGTCAGTTAAGCACCCAGCTCTTGGTTTTGACTCAAATCCTGATCTCAGAAATCAAGCCCCATGTCATGCTTCTTGCTCAGCATGAAGTCAGTTCGAGATTTTCTCTCTCTCACTTAGCCTCTCCCCCTGCTCACTCACTCACTCACTCTCCCTCTCTCTCAAATAAATAAATCTTTAAAAAAAATCCAAACAAACTAGACTTTTGACACTGCACTTTCTCACAGGTCATCATCCTCATCCAGGCAAACAGTTGTCTAAGCAACTCTAGATCATGCTTATACTGTGTTGCCAAAGCTAGGTCCCTGACAACCTCTGGTGGGGCAAGAGCAGGCATGGCGACAAACTCCACGTTGGGGTCTCCAGTTTGTTTTCTAGCAGACACAAGAAGGGCTTTTCAAAGTTGTAGTTAATTCTTTTGGCAGAAATGTCACAGTATTACAGGTTCTTCTTTGAGTGGAAGACAACAGATTCTGAGTTAACTTTCTTGTTCTTAACATCTACTTTGTTGCCACACAACCCCATGGGGATGTTCTCACATACTTGTACCAGATCTCCATGCCAGTTAGGTACATTCTTGTAAATAACTCTTGATGTTACATCGAACATTATAATGGCATGCTGGGCCTGGATGTAATAGCCATCCCTCAGCCCACCAAGTTTCTTCTGACCAGCTGTATCCCCTGCATTGAACTTAATAGGTCCTCTGTTGGTATGGAACACAAGAGGATGGACCTCAATACCCAAGGTGGCTATGTACTTCTCAAGTTTATCAGTCAGATGATGTTTCACAAATGTGGTTTTTCTAGTACCACCATCACCAACCAATACAAGTATGAATTGGACTTGGGATTTTCCTTGGGCAGCTATCATGTTATTGCTTCCAGAGGTGTCTCTGATTGAACTGAATCTCATTTTTATTGTTAGCTGTGTGATCTCAGGCAAGTTATTTTACCTGTGGCTCAGTTTCTTTATCTGTAAAATAGGAATTGTAATGTTCCCTACATCATAGAACTGTTATGAGGATCAAATGAAATAATCAGTGTTAAATGCTTTTCAACCAGTGCCTTGCACACAGTAAGTAAGCAGCAGGTATTAGCCATTGATGTTTTATGCTTCTTGTCATTGGTGTAAAATAGATTAAGAATAAAGGTGGCAAAGATACTGATTATATTAGGCCTAGAAGTTTCTCATAATCCGCTGTTCGCAAGATGGATAACCAGGAAGGCTGTGGTATAATTCAGCCTGAGTCCTAGGGCCTCAGAACCAAGGGAGCTAATGGTCTGGAATCAAAAGGTCCAAGAATCAAGAGCTCTGATGTCTCAGGGCAGGAGAGGTGGATATCAGGAAGATCATCTATTTGGGCCTGCAACAAATTGGATGATATCCACTCACATTGATAAGAGTGGTAGATCTTCTTTAGTCTATTGAATCAAATGCCAATCTCTGTGAGAAACCTCTCACAGACACACTCCAAAATACTGTTTTACCAACTCTGGCGTCTCTTAGCCCAATCTTGTTGACACATACAACTAACCATTACACTGACCTCTCAGAAACTAAATTATTGACTGATAAGTCACACTATGGTACAGTAACTCAGTGACAGTTGAGAGTGAAATTTCTAATGTGATTTATTTATTTATTTATTTTAAAAGATTTTATTTATTTATTTGACAGAGACCACAAGTAGGCAGAGAGGCAGAGAGAGAGGGGGAAGCAGGCTCCCTGCCGAGCAGAGAGCCTGATGTGGGGCTCGATCCCAGGACCCTGAGATCATGACTGAGCCGAAGGCAGAGGCTTAACCCACTGAGCCACCCAGGTGCCCCTCTAATGTGGTTTATAAAGGACAGTTTAGTCATGCCAGCATGTAATGTATAAAATATAAGTTTCATGAATACACAAGAGTAAGAAGTATGGATCACCTATTGAGGTACTACGAAGTAGGATACATTTATCATAGTTACTGGAAAAACAACTGGAATCTCATCCCAAAGGGTGGTTTCTTTTTCTAAGTGTAGTCATGGGTTGATTGGCTATTAACTTTATTAGCTATAATCTTCAGATCAAAACCTATGGCTGTATTTTCCAAGCTTCCAAATTGATGATTATGTATAGTTTTCTTATTAGGTATGTTATAGAACCTACTCATTTAGAATGTATATTATAGTACTTCTCTGAATTGAAAATAAATAGCTCTTTATAAAACAGGGGCACATTCATATATATCTACAGTTCTGTATGAATACATTGACTTAAGAAACCAGTTAAAAAAAAAAAAACTTTCTTATTACTGAGAATAATAAATACTAAATACTGGGACCTGGGACCAAATACTAAAAATGCTTAATTCAGCCCCATACAGAATGCAGCAGTTGACAGTAGTTGCAATATTTTTTGTCATGCCTCCTATTGAAAGTGATACCCAAATTATCTCAATGAGAATTAGCTGTACTTTACAAAGCTTTCCTTGAGGAATGGAGCACTTTCCATTGTGGAGAGCAGAAGGGAAAAGAAGTAAAATTTCATCAACATCTTTCAGTAATTGTGGTGGTGGTAATCTTGGTGATGTGGTGGGTATTTCAGGGTTTACTCTTTGAAATTCTTTAGATTTTTTTTTTTAAGATGAGTATTGTACTATAACTGAAGAAACCTAGACTTCCTTTATTTCTTCCTTAGAAGTCAATGATGAAGTGAAGTGGTGTTCTACAATAAAGAAAATAGCACATTTTTTTCTATACAAACTATCCCAAATGCTTTCTGACTCAGCCAATAAGACAGCCAAAATGCAATTAATAATTTTTGGAAGGTAGGAAATTGTACTGTTTATAACATTCTAAGTTAAAGAGAGCATGGTTTTAACCGTTTGTCTTCTTTTGAGAGAAGAAGAGGCTTTTAATTTATCTTGCTCTAAAGAAATGCGGCAAAACTGATACTCGGAATTAGTTTTTAGATATGTAGGATGTCCAGAGGGCTAGTGAGAACTGTTGATTATCCGCCAGCTGCTTATTCTGAAAACAGTCACTTTTATTCACACTGACAAAAACTGTATCCTCTGAAAAATGCGGCTCTTTAGAGGAAAAGCTAAACAATGTCATTTTGTTTAATCCTTACACAATGCTTTCTTTACTGTGACAAAATGTAATTGTTAGCTAGTTTTTGTTGACTATTTGAAGTTAAAAAACATTGCTGGCTCTGATAAAGGTATTATTAAATTTTTTAATTAGAAAAATGTAATCTCCTAAGGCAGAGAGTTTTCAGAAGACTTGAATTGGCATCCCAGTGGGAAATAGGACTTTTTTTTCTTAATTTTTGTTTCAAGAACATTAAAATCACTTTAAATAGAACTTTTCAGAACTACACAAATTATGATGTTTATAATCAAATAAAGATTAGTTTTCAGAAATCTGTTCATTGCCATTGCAACTCAAGATATTTTCATCATATGGTTAATACTAAGTCAACAATTTCTTCAAATAGTCCTCTTATATTAATTGAACTCTAGGGAAACTTAGTAAACAGATATGGTGCAATGCATGTACTTCTGAATTTAATTACCGTTTTTTTTTGCTCTAATAATTATTTTTGAATGATGCAGCTGCAAAGTCATATAGGCCAGTTATCAAGAAGCTAAAAGGACTTTTAGATATCATTCCTTCTACCTTTTGTTTTTGTTTTTTCCTGACGTGGATGGAATAGTGTTTGGACTATAGATGATAAGGAATATGTTAGTACTCATTTTCTGTTGGAATATGATTTATAAAACTTAGGGGGCGTACAAACCCCCTTTACCTGACTTACGCCTTTCTCTCAAATCCCATCTGTACTTTGCCTGTCCTGTCACTTTAACCTTCAGGAGTTTTAGTCCACATAGGCGTTGAGCAGTCTCTCTCTTTCTGTCTGATTTTCACCATGTTCTTCATGTGGATTCGCCTCCCTCTGCTTGGTTATCTGGCCAGCCTGACCTTATTTTCGCTCTAAGATGAAGTAATTTGAAACTTTTCCAGATTTTTTTTCTTCTCCTGATTTTTCTCCAGGTTGAATAGATCACTTCTTCTGTAATATATTACTTAATCCCATTTAATCTCTTTTTCTTTTATATATTCTGTAATCTCTGTGAGGGAAAAGATAATGTTTTAGGTTCTATAGTTTTAGTGTCTGATACATTGTATGGCACTTGGCGGGTGCTCAGTATTTGCTGAATGAACTGATTTAGAAAACTTTAAGGGTTTACAATTTAAACTGGATTAAGGAATAAACAGTATTATCGGAACCTTCTGTTGGCTCCATGTTCGCTTCACTTAATGTTCTTGGAAGTATTTCTAAATCTAGATACTCATTTATCCCATAAACATTTTTGTCCAGGTCCCAGTGTTTTATGAAAAATTTTAAAAATTACCATAAAGTTCTTTTGGGATATTTGGATGATTTTATAATAAACATACTATTTTTTTAAAGAAATTTTAGCATCTTATAAAATAGTCTTCCAGTTTTCCTTTCTAGTTTTGCCTTTCATTATCCTCTTTCAGGCCTCTAGGCTGGGAGTCCCAGGATTTCACTTTTATTTCAGTAATACCAAGCAAGTAAATATGACCTTGATTAGAAATTAAACTGTAAATTATCTCAAAGTTGCTTAATATCATTATTTAATTTTTCCTACTCTTTTCTATATTCCTACAAAGTAATTTATAGCATTTATTAATCTACTTCAGAATCATGTTTAAAAGATTCTACAAAAGGATTATTTTCAAGGATTCTTGGGGAAATGGAAACATTTCTACCCATGTACGGTTCAAACAGCTTTGTGCTGCTAGCTCATTAATTTATTCATTTGTTTCTTTTGCCCTTTAATTGATAAACATATCTGCATTTTAATAGGTTCCTAGGGACATCTGGCTGGCTCAGTTGATAGATCATGTGACTCTTGATCTCAGGGTTGTGAGTTCAAGCTCCACATTGGGCATGGAGCCTACTTAAAAAAAAAATAATAATTGGGTTCCTTTATACACATTTATGTTTCCTTTTTAATGTTTATGCAATAGTAAAATGATAAAATACTCTTCTTTTACCAGACAGTAATATTCATCAAAGGAAACCTTAATAAATTACATGTACTTTACCCTAACCTAATGAAATGTGTGATACTCCTGACTTTATTTACATATCTCTTTCCCACATTCTTTTGCTTCAAAATCAAGATGTTCAGATTACTCAGATAGACTATAAGTAAAGGAAGTCTAGGAGGGAGGAAAGATAGGATCTAAAGGAAGAGGAAAGGATGGATTATATAATTGAAATTCTGTTAACATAAGAGAAATATTACTAGCACCTAGTACCATCTTCTGTGCATTAGCTTTTCCCAACGTGGCCTGTAGTGATACCAAAGTAACATGGGGGAGAGAATGGCATTGGAATGGGATTTAATCTTGACAGGATTACTTGCTGTAGTTATGGATCTTATTTCAACCATTGGTTGTTCCCTGCTATAACATTTCTAGGAATATTTATCCTATAAGTAGAATTAACAGTTTTACATTGACATCTGAATCTACTAGTGCTGCTCCATTCTCATCTCCATTGCTTTGATCATTTGAGAAAGAGATTCTACTTCCTAATTTCTTTTTACTTCCTTTGATGAAAAAGGAAGATCATAGGCAGGTTTTGAGAACTATCTTTATTCTCTTAAGTTTTCCATTAATTTTTTTTTCCATGTCTTTCCCTTTTAAGGAAAACAACTTTTTCTTCTGTCTTAGACATCTAGGCTGGGAGAAAGGGTAGCTTTTGCTAGGCCGATGTTTGAGTTACTGTGGCTTTGTGTTGGCAATTCTGAAAGAAAAGGAAACCAGTTTTCCAGAGAAATTTTTCAGTTGGCATTTGGAAGCAGAGTTAGACCACATTTTCTGCAGAAAGATCCACAGAAGTCCCATAGAGGTTGGACTGTGAAGTGAAGCTCCAATTTTTTCAGATTCTGTTAGAACCACCAATACCCAGTAGTGTATAGCCAGCAGGTCAGAAGACGCTAGGTTCCAGACCCACCCAGGATCTGTTGTATACTGTTTCTTTTTTGTTTTGACTTTTTACCTTTTTATGTTTTGAAACTAGCACACACAAAATATTTATAATGTATGTATATACAATCCAATAGTAAATGAATATTAGAATTCTCACTACTCGGTCAAGATGGCGGAGAAGTAGCAGGCTGAGACGACATCGGGTAGCAGGAGATCAGCTAGATAGCTTATCTAACCATTGTGAACACCTATAAATCCAACGGGAAATCGAAGAGAAGAAGAGCAACAATCCCAGAAACAGAAAATCGATCACTTTCTGAAAGGTAGGACCTGCGGAGAAGTGAATCCAAAGCGACGGGAAGATAGACCCCGGGGGGAGGGGCCGGCACCCGGCAAGCGGCGGAGCGACGGAGCACAAAATCGGGACTTTTAAAAGTCGGCTCCACTGGGAGACATCGCTCCAGAGGCTAAACTGGGGGGAAACCCAGGCGGGGTCAGCATAATCCCAGGACCCGCAGGGTCACAGAAGGACTGGGGATGTCTGAGTGCCGCAGAGCTCGCAGGTATTAGAGCGGGGAAGCCGGCTATAGCGACAAAGCCGAGGAGTGAGCTCTAAGCCCGGGGTTACCTTGTGCCGGTCGCAGGCTGGGTGGGCTCGGAGCGCGGCTGGAGGCCACGGAGACAAAAGCGACCCGGCGCTTTTCTCCAGCTCCAACAATTGACTGCTTTCCTCGAGTCGCGACCGCAAGCCAGGGAGGCGGGGCTATTGGGCGCTTTGCTCTGAGAGTGCACTGAGGAGCGGAACCCCAAGCTCTCGGCTCCTCCGGGCCGAGAGATTGGGAGGCCGCCATCTTCATTCCCGTCCTCCGGAACTCTACGGAAAGCGCTCAGGGAACAAAAGCTCCCGAAAGCGAACCCGAGCGGATTACTTAGCCTGGCCCCTGGCAAGGGCGGTGCAATTCCGCCTGCGGCAAAGACACTTGAGAATCACTACAACAGGCCCCTCCCCCAAGAAGATCAACAAGAAACCATCCAAAACCAACTTCAGTCACCAAGAACAGCGGAATTCCACAGCAGGAGAAAGCAAATCCTACCTGGACAAAATGACAAGGCGGAAAAACTCACCTCAAAAAAAAGAACAAGAGGCCGTACCGAAGGCTGGAGACCTAATCAATACAGACATAGGTAGCATGACAGATCTAGAGTTCAGAATGACAATTCTCAAGGTTCTAGCCGGGCTCGAAAAAGGCATAGAAGATATTAGAGAAACCCTCTCCGGAGAGATAAAAGCCCTTTCTGGAGAAATAAAAGAACTAAAATCTAACCAAGTTGAAATCAAAAAAGCTATTCATGAGGTGCAATCAAAAATGGAAGCTCTCACTGCCAGGATAAATGAGGCAGAAGAAAGAATTAGTGACATAGAAGACCAAATGACAGAGAATAAAGAAGCTGAGCAAAAGAGAGACAAACAACTACTGGAACATGAGGAGAGGATTCGAGAGATAAGTGACACCATAAGACGACACAACATTAGAATAATTGGGATTCCAGAAGAAGAAGAAAGAGAGAGGGGAGCAGAAGGTATATTGGAGACAATTATTGGAGAGAATTTCCCTAATATGGCAAAGGGAACAAACATCAAAATCCATGAAATGCTAAGAACGCCCCTCAAAATCAATAAACATAGGTCCACACCTCGTCACCTGATAGTAAAATTAACAAGTCTTAGCGACAAAGAGAAAATCCTGAAAGCAGCCCGGGAAAAGAAGTCTGTAACATACAAGGGTAAAAACATTAGATTGGCAGCGGACCTATCCACAGAGACCTGGCAGGCCAGAAAGAACTGGCATGATATATTCAGAGCACTAAACGAGAAAAACATGCAGCCAAGAATACTATATCCGGCTAGGCTATCATTGAAAATAGAAGGAGAGATAAAGAGCTTCCAGGACAAACAAAAGCTGAAAGAATTTGCAAACACCAAACCAGCTCTACAGGAAATATTGAAAGGGGTCCTCTAAGCAAAGAGAGACCCTAAAAGTAGTAGATCAGAAAGAAACAGAAACAATATACAGTAACAATCATCTTACAGGCAATACAATGGCACTAAATTCATATCTCTCAATAGTTACCCTGAATGTTAATGGGCTCAATGCCCCAATCAAAAGACACAGGGTATCAGAATGGATAAAAAAACAAAACCCATCCATATGCTGCCTACAAGAAACTCATTTTAGACCCGAAGACACCTCCAGATTTAAAGTGAGGGGGTGGAAAACAATGTACCATGCTAATGGACATCAGAAGAAAGCTGGGGTGGCAATCCTTATATCAGATCAATTAGATTTTAAGCCAAAGACTATAATAAGAGATGAGGAAGGACACTATATCATACTCAAAGGGTCTGTCCAACAAGAAGATCTAACAATCTTAAATATCTATGCCCCTAACATGGGAGCAGCCAACTATATAAACCAATTAATAACAAAATCAAAGAAATACATCAACAGTAATACAATAATAGCAGGGGACTTTAACACTCCCCTCACTGAAATGGACAGATCATCTAAGCAAAAGATCAACAAGGAAATAAAGGCCTTAAATGACACACTGGACCAGATGGACATCACAGATATATTCAGAACATTCCATCCCAAAGCAACAGAATATACATTCTTCTCTAGTGCACATGGAACATTCTCCAGAATAGACCACATCCTGGGTCATAAATCAGGTCTCAATCGGTACCAAAAGATCGAGATCATTCCCTGCATATTTTCAGACCACAATGCTCTGAAGCTCGAACTCAATCACAAGAGGAAATTTGGAAAGAACGCAAATACATGGAGACTAAACAGCATCCTTCTAAAAAATGAATGGGTCAACCAGGAAATTAAAGAAGAATTGAAAAAATTCATGGAAACAAATGATAATGAAAACACAACAGTTCAAAATCTGTGGGACACAACAAAGGCAGTCCTGAGAGGAAAATATATAGCAGTGCAAGCCTTTCTCAAGAAACAAGAAAGGTCTCAAATACACAACCTAACCCTACACCTAAAGGAGCTGGAGAGAGAACAACAAAGAAAGCCTAAACCCAGCAGGAGAAGAGAAATCATAAAGATCAGAGCAGAAATCAATGAAATAGAAACTAAAAAAACAATAGAACAAATCAACAAAACTAGGAGCTGGTTCTTTGAAAGAATTAATAAGATTGATAAGCCCCTGGCCAGACTTATCAAAAAGAAAAGAGAAAGGACGCAAATAAATAAAATCATGAATGAAAGAGGAGAGATCACAACCAACACCAAAGAAATACAAACAATTATAAGAACATACTACGAGCAACTCTATGGCAACAAATTTGACAACCTGGAAGAAATGGATACATTTCTAGAGATGTATAAACTACCACAACTGAACCAGGAAGAAATAGATAACCTGAACAGACCCATAACCAGTAAGGAGATTGAAACAGTCATCAAAAATCTCCAAACAAACAAAAGTCCAGGACCAGACGGCTTCCCAGGGGAATTCTACCAAACATTTAAAGAAGAATTAATTCCTATTCTCCTGAAACTGTTCCAAAAAATAGAAATGGAAGGAAAACTTCCAAACTCATTCTATGAGGCCAGCATCACCTTGATCCCAAAACCAGACAAGGATCCCACCAAAAAAGAGAATTACAGACCAATATCCTTGATGAACACAGATGCGAAAATTCTCACCAAAATACTGGCCAATAGGATCCAACAGTACATTAAAAGGATTATTCACCACGACCAAGTGGGATTTATTCCAGGGCTGCAAGGTTGGTTCAACATCCGCAAATCCATCAATGTGATACAATACATTAATAAAAGAAAGAGTAAGAACCATATGATACTCTCAATAGATGCTGAAAAAGCATTTGACAAAGTGCAGCATCCCTTCCTGATTAAAACTCTTCAAAGTGTAGGGATAGAAGGCACATACCTCAATATTATCAAAGCCATCTATGAAAAACCCACCGCAAATATCATTCTCAATGGAGAAAAACTGAAAGCTTTTCCGCTAAGGTCAGGAACACGGCAGGGATGTCCGTTATCACCACTGCTGTTCAACATAGTACTAGAAGTCCTAGCCTCAGCAATCAGACAACAAAAAGAAATTAAAGGCATCCAAATCGGCAAAGAAGAAGTCAAACTATCACTCTTTGCAGATGATATGATACTATATGTGGAAAACCCAAAAGGCTCCACTCCAAAACTGCTAGAACTTATACAGGAATTCAGTAAAGTGTCAGGATATAAAGTCAATGCACAGAAATCAGTCGCATTTCTTTACACTAACAACAAGACAGAAGAAAGAGAAATTGAGGAGTCAGTCCCATTTACAATCGTACCCAAAACCATAAGATACCTAGGAATAAATCTAACCAAAGAGGCAAAGAATCTATACTCAGAAAACTATAAAGTACTCATGAAAGAAATTGAGGAAGACACAAAGAAATGGAAAAATATTCCATGCTCATGGATTGGAAGAACAAATATTGTGAAAATGTCTATTTTACCTAAAGCAATCTACACATTTAATGCAATCCCTATCAAAATCCCATCCATTTTTTTTAAAGAAATAGAACAAATAATCCTAAAATTTATATGGAACCAGAAAAGACCTCGAATAGCCAAAGGAATATTGAAAAAGAAAGCCAAAGTCGGTGGTATCACAATTCCAGACTTAAAGCTCTATTACAAAGCTGTCATCATCAAGACAGTATGGTACTGGCACAAAAACAGACATATAGACCAATGGAACAGAATAGAGAGCCCAGAAATAGACCCTCAACTCTATGGTCAACTAATCTTCGACAAAGCAGGAAAGAATATCCAATGGAAAAAAGACAGCCTCTTCAACAAATGGTGCTGGGAAAATTGGACAGCCACATGCAGAAAAATGAAATTGGACTATTTCCTTACACCACACACGAAAATAGACTCAAAGTGGATGAAGGACCTCAATGTGCGAAAGGAATCTATCAAAATCCTTGAGGAGAATGCAGGCAGCAACCTCTTTGACCTCCACCGCAGCAACTTCTTCCTAGGAACATCGTCAAAGGCAACAGAAGCAAGGGCAAAAATGAACTATTGGGATTTCATCAAGATCAAAAGCTTTTGCACAGCAAAGGAAACAGTTAACAAAACCAAAAGACAACTGACAGAATGGGAGAAGATATTTGCAAACGACATATCAGATAAAGGGCTCGTATCCAAAATCTATAAAGAGCTTATCAAACTCAATACCCAAAGAACAAATAATCCAGTCAAGAAATGGGCAGAGGACATGAACAGACATTTCTGCAAGGAAGACATCCAGATGGCCAACAGACACATGAAAAAATGCTCCACATCACTCGGCATCAGGGAAATACAAATCAAAACCACAATGAGATACCACCTCACACCAGTCAGAATGGCTAAAATTAACAAGTCAAGAAATGACAGATGCTGGCGAGGATGCGGAGAGAGGGGAACCCTCCTACACTGTTGGTGGGAATGCAAGCTGGTGCAACCACTCTGGAAAACAGTGTGGAGGTTCCTCAAAAAACTGAAAATAGAGCTACCCTACGACCCAGCAATTGCACTCCTGGGTATATATCCTAAAGATACAAACGTGGTGCTCCGAAGGGGCACGTGCACCCGAATGTTTATAGCAGCAATGTCCACAATAGCCAAACTGTGGAAAGCGCCTAGATGTCCATCAACAGATGAATGGATAAAGAAGATGTGGTATATATACACAATGGAATACTATGCAGCCATCAAAAGACATGAAATCTTGCCATTTGCGACGACGTGGATGGAACTAGAGGGTATCATGCTTAGCGAAATAAGTCAATCGGAGAAATATAACTATCATATGATCTCTTTGATATGAGGAAGTGGAGATGCAAGGTGGGGGGGTTTGGGGAGGGGTAGGAAAAGAAAAAATGAAAAGATGGGATTGGGAGGGAGACAAACCATAAAAGACTCAATCTCAAGAAACAGACTGAGGGTTGCGGGGGGGAAGGGGGATGGGAGAGGGTGGTGGGGAAATGGACATTGGGGAGGGTATGTGCTATGATGAGTGCTGTGAAATGTGTAAACCAGACGATTCACAGACCTGTACCCCTGGGGATAAAAATACATTATATGTTTATTAAAATAAAAAAATTAAAAAAAAAAAAAAAAAAAAAAGAATTCTCACTACTCAAGTTTAAGTTTTCTGATGTTCATTAGTTAATGTTAACTAATTAAATTTCATTAAAGTCTACATTAGGTAATTTTTTAAAGTTTTATTCTAACTACAATCATATTAAATCAGTATTTGTATCTGATCTTCATGAGGGAGCTTCCTATTTGGAATATTTTTATAGTAATTTCAAATGTTTTAATAGAGTGATGTTAAATATATCACAAAGTGATTGCTTATTAAAGCTGCTCATTTTCTGTCTTATATTTGAAAAACTTTGTGATGAAAAAAATTCTTTGCTAAGGCCAGACCAAACCCCAAAAGTACTGTGCATTTCTTTTTCCTCTACAGTAGATTCTCTTTTTATATTCTGTTCTTATATATTATTGTTTTATTTCTCCCTAACTTGATTCTAGCCTAAAAACCCATGGGTACTTTCTCATGTCAGCTTCTTGGGAGTAGAACTTATGTTTTATGAAGTTCTGTGTACTGAGTTTTTTTCAGTACAGTGCTTGGTACAACAAATGAGTGAGCAGTTAAAGAAGGGTGAATGCTCAGAGTTCTACCACTGGGTGGTGCTGAGCATTAAAGTGCTCATTGTAATTGTTCCCTCTATTACATTACAAGTGTAGTACAAGTCTGTCAGTACTTGGGAATTCTTGGTTGGATCATAGTAAGTGCAGAGTTGTCTTTTTGTTACACGAAAAGTTCTTTCAACAAGCTTTATTTACAGTGGTAGGTGGGTTGAAATGAGCTTCTCATTCTCATTGGGATGAAAAATAATTAAGATTTGATTAGAATAGAATATGAATTCTGGCAGTATCAGAAATATCAAAATATGAATTTTGATCATATTTTTCATTTTAACATACAGTTTAATATGCATATGTAACTAGAGAATAATTTGTGGATACCTCTATTAAACTTAAATTGCAATTCTGAAAATTTATTTAGGCAACTTTTAACTGATGTGGTTAATTCTAACTGGTAAAAGTTCGTTACAAAGTTCTTTTTTTTTTTTTTTTTAAAGATTTTATGTATTTGACAGAGAGAGATCACATGTAGGCGGAGAGGCAAGCAGAGAGAGAGAGAGAGAGGAGGAAGCAGGCTCCCTGCCGAGCAGAGAGCCCAATGTGGCACTTGATCCCAGGACCCTGAGATCACGACCTGAGCTGAAGGCAGAGGCTTAACCCACTGAGCCACCCAGGTGCCCCCAAAGTTCTTTTTTTTTTTTTTTTTTAAGGCATCTTCAAACTAATGACAGTATTAGAAATAGCTGTACATAAAGGTTTATTTGTGTTTTCTTAACATTTCTAAGAAAAAAGGATTGTTTTTAGTTTTAATTTATTATTCTACTCATGTCCCAGACAAAATATTAAAACTTCATTGTAAACAGCCACATTTAGAGACCCATAAGCTAAAGACTTTGACTTTGTGATGATGTGTTGCAGAATACTATTGCTTCAATAAAAAGCACAGATTTATTTTCTGATTGCAGACAATGTACAGAACATTAAGAACTCTTTATATAAATAGGTTTTCAACTTTTTTGACTGAGAAAGTACAGCCAAATCCACAATAAGAAATTTACTTTTATTCTTGCCCCAATACATATACAACACATAGCCTATAATAAAGTTTGATGAAGTAGTATTTACCAATACTACCTATAATATTCTAATATATGAAATTTTTTAAAAAGATTTTATTTATTTATTTGTCAGAGAGAAGGGGGGAGAGAGAGAGAGAGAGCAAACAAGTAGGCAGAGAGGCAGGCAGAAGCGGACAGAGAAGCAGGGAGTCCAACACGGAACTCAATCCCAGGACCCCGGGATCACGACCAGAGCCAAAGGCAGCGGCTTAACCCACTGAGCCACCCAGGTGTCCCTGAAATTTCTTTTTATTAAAAAAGTTCACCCAGGTCCACCAAATTATTTTACTACCCATAATTTTTATTACCTTCAATACTTAAAAATTGCTTTCCTGTGTACCAAAACAAAGATTGACTAAAATGCTGCCACTGGACTGGAACCGAAAATCGTTTTGAAGTTTCCCGAGGATTCTAGCTTCTGTTTTATGCTGTACTTGAAACAAGTAAGTATGGCTTTGCATACAAATACTGATTTTACCAGCCCTACCAAAAATGTTTTCTAATTAAATAAATTCAACTTCTCTCCAAACCTAAATAAACATATGCCATTTGTCAAAAGGTCCACTCTCCTAAAATATAACCTTACATGAGAGAGGAAATGTGCCTTCGTATCATGATAATAAATGTCATAAAGTGTCAGCATTAAAACCACATACTTTTCGTAACAGTTTTTTTTTTTTAAGATTTTATTTATTTATTTGACAGAGAGAGAGATCACAAGTAGGCGGAGAGAGAGGGAGAGAGGAAAGCAGGCTCCCTGCTGAGCAGAGAGCCCGATGTGGGGCTCCATCCAAGGACCCTGGGATCATGACCCGAGCCGAAGGCAGAGGCTTTAACCCACTGAGCCACCCAGGCGCCCCCGTTAACAGTTTTTCTTAGAACTTTTATGTACTTATTATTTTTTTGGTAAGAGTTGAATTCTTACCAGGTTTACTTCTTTGTTTCTCTACCACAGAAAAGAAGTAAGGGTGGGGGAAGGCTGGAATGACTACTAGTTTAGCCTACTACTAGTGAGTGCAGACAGAGAGGAAGTGACATTTAACACTTAACATTAAGGAGAAAAACCAGCTAGGGTATGATGAAGCCTATTCATGATGATCCCCCAAGTCACTGGAAAAGGTCAAATCATATTTGTTACCTTTTCCTGAGAAAGCTGGGAGAATGCAAAATATTTTAGGAACATTTTTATCTGTGATGACTGAAGTAAAAATTTTGGCATGTTTTTCAGGGGGAACTAAACAAAAGATACAGGAACTTTTATTTTTGTGGCATACATCTTGCTGGTAGGGCTGGTAGACTGTTACCTTACTTGTGATTTAGTTTGATTAAACAAGTGTTTATGTGAGAGAGCTTCTTCTAGGTTTGAGATATATACAAATAAACAAGGTAGTTCCTTTCCTTAAGGAGCATAAAATATTGCATCCAAAGTACTCTAAATGTCATTTTATCATTTTATTTTTCAAGCTGATTAACAGACTTAGTTTTCTGATAAGTAATGTTTTCACCAAGATGTTTTTTATCAGGATGGGGAAGTTCCCTTCTATGTCTAATTTTTTTTAAGATTTTATTTATTTATTTGACCTACAGATCACGAGTAGGCAGAGAGGCAAGCAGAGAAAGAGAGAGGAGGAGGACGCAGTCTCCCTGCTGAGCAGAGAACCCGATGTGGGGCTCGATCCCAGGACCCTGGAATCATGGCCCGAGCCAGAGGCAGAGGCCTTAACCTACTGAGCCACCCAGGCACCCCTATAACTATTTTTTTTTATTTTTTTATTTTTATTTTTTTAATAATTTTTTTTATAAACATATAATGTATTATTAGCCCCAGGGGTACAGGTCTGTGAATCACCAGGTTTACACACTTCACAGCACTCACCATATCACATACCCTCCCCAATATCCATAACCCCACCACCCTCTCCCTACACCCCTCCCCCCCGCCACCCTCAGTTTGTTTTGTGACATTAAGAGTCTCCTATGGTTTGTCTCCCTCCCGATCCCATCTTGTTTCATTTATTCTTTTCCTACCCCCCAAACCCCCCATGTTGCATCTCCACTTCCTCATGTCAGGGAGATCATATGATAGTTGTCTTTCTCTGATTGACTCATTCGCTAAGCATAATACCCTCTAGTTCTATCCACGTTATTGCAAATGGCACAATTTCATTTCTTTTGATGGCTGCATAGTATTCCATTGTGTATATATACTACATCTTCTTTATCCATTCATCTGTTGATGGGCATCTAGGTTCTTTCCATAGCTTGGCTATTGTGGACACTGCTGCTATAAACATTTGGGTGCACGTGCCCCTTCGGATCACTATGTTTTGTATCTTTAGGGTAAATACCCAGTAGTGCAATTGCTGGGTCGTTAGGTAGCTCTATTTTCAACTTTTTGAGGAACCTCCATGCTGTTTTCCAGAGTGGTTGCACCAGCTTGCATTCCCACCAACAGTGTAAGAGGATTCTCCTTTCTCCACATCCTCGCCAGCATCTGTCATTTCCTGACTTGTTAATTTTAGCCATTCTGACTGGGGTGAGGTGGTATTTCACTGTCGTTTTGATTTGTATTTCCCTGATGCCATGTGATGTTGAGCACTTTTTCATGTGTCTGTTGGCCATTTGGATGTCTTCTTTGCAGAAATGTCTGTTCATGTCCTCTGCCCATTTCTTGATTGGATTCTTTGTTCTTTGGGTGTTGAGTTTGCTAACCTCTTGATAGATTTTGGATAACTACCCCTTTATCTGATATGTCGTTTGCAAATATCTTCTCCCATTCTGTCAGCTGTCTTTTGGTTTTGTTAACTGTTTCCTTTGCTGTGCAAAAGCTTTTGATCTTGATGAAGTCCCAATAGTTCATTTTTGTCCTTGCTTCCCTTGCCTTTGGCTGTGTTCCTAGGAACATTGCTGAGGCTGAGGTCGAAGAGGTTGCTGCTTGTGTTCTCCTCAAGGTCGAAGAGGTTGCTGCTTGTGTTCTTCTCAAGGATTTTGATGGATTCCTTTCTCACATTGAGGTCCATTTTGAGTCTATTTTCGTGTATGGTGTAAGGAAATGGTCCAGTTTCATTTTTCTGCATGTGGCTGTCCAATTTTCCCAACACCATTTGTTGAAGAGGCTGTCTTTTTTCCATTGAACATTCTTTCCTGTTTTGTCGAAGATTAGTTGACCATAGAGTTGAGGGTCTATTTCTGGGCTCTCTTTTCTGTTCCATTGATCTATGTGTCTGTTTTTGTGCCAGTACCATACTGTCTTGATGATGACAGCTTTGTAATAGAGCTTGAAGTCTGGAATTGTGATGCCACCGACTTTGGCTTTCTTTTTCAATATTCCTTTGGCTATTCGAGGTCTTTTCTGGTTCCATATAAAATTTAGGATTATTTGTTCCATTTCTTTGAAAAAAATGGATGGGATTTTGATAGGAATTGCATTAAACGTGTAGATTGCTTTAGGTAGCATAGACATTTTCACAATATTTGTTCTTCCAATCCAGGAGCAGGGAACATTTTTCCATTTCTTTGTGTCTTCCTCGGTTTCTTTCATGAGTACTTTATAGTTTTCTGAGTATAGATTCTTTGCCTCTTGGTTAGGTTTATTCCTAGGTATCTTATGGTTTTGGGTGCAGTTGTAAATGGGATTGACTCCTTTATTTCTTTTTCTTCCGTCTTGTTGTTGGTGTAAAGAAATGCAACTGATTTCTGTGCATTGACTTTATATCCTGACACTTTACTGAATTCCTGTACAAGTTCTAGCAGATTTGGAGTGGAGTCTTTTGGGTTTTCCACATATAGTATCATATCATCTGCAAAGAGTGATAGTTTGACTTCTTCTTTGCCAATTTGTATGCCTTTAATTTCTTTTTGTTGTCTGATTACTGAGGCTAGGACTTCTAGTACTGTGCTGAATAGCAGTGGTGATAATGGACATCCCTGCCGTGTTCCTGACCTTAGCGGAAAAGCTTTCAGTTTTTCTCCATTGAGAATGATATTTGCAGTGGGTTTTTCATAGATGGCTTTGATAATATTGAGGTATGTGCCCTCTATCCCTACACTTTGAAGAATTTTGATCAGGAAGGGATGCTGTACTTTGTCAAATGCTTTTTCAGCATCTTTTAAGAGTATCATATGGTTCTTGTTCTTTCTTTTATTAATGTATTGTATCACATTGATTGATTTGCAGATGTTGAACCAACCTTGCAGCCCTAGAATAAATCCCACTTGGTCGTGGTGAATAATCCTTTTCATGTACTGTTGGATCCTATTGGCCAGTATTGTGGTGAGAATTTTCACATCTGTGTTTATCAAGGATATTGGTCTGTAATTCTCTTTTTTGATGGGATCCTTGTCTGGTTTTGGGATCAAGGTGATGCTGGCCTCATAGAATGAGTTTGGAAGTTTTCCTTCCATTTCTATTTTTTGGAACAGTTTCAGGAGAATAGGAATTAATTCTTCTTTAAATGTTTGGTAGAATTCCCCAGGAAGCCGTCTGGCCCTGGGCTTTTGTTTGTTTGGAGATTTTTGATGACTTTCAATCTCCTTACTTGTTATGGGTCTGTTCAGGTTTTCTATTTCTTCCTGGTTCAGTTGTGGTAGTTTATATGTCTCTAGGAATGCATCCATTTCTTCCAGATTGTCAAATTTGTTGGCGTAGAGTTGCTCATAGTATGTTCTTATAATTGTTTGTATTTCTTTGGTGTTGGTTGTGATCTCTCCTCTTTCATTCATGATTTTATTTATTTGAGTCCTTTCTCTTTTCTTTTTGATAAGTCTGGCCAGGGGCTTATCAATCTTATTAATTCTTTCAAAGAACCAGCTCCTAGTTTCGTTGATTTGTTCTATTGTTTTTTTTTAGTTTCTGTTTCATTGATTTCTGCTCTGATCTTTATGATTTCTCTTCTCCTGCTGGGTTTAGGCTTTCTTTATTGTTCTTTCTCCAGCTCCTTTAGGTGTAGGGTTAGGTTGTATATTTGAGACCTTTCTTGTTTCTTGAGAAAGGCTTGTATCGCTATGTATTTTCCTCTCAAGACTGCCTTTGCTGTGTCCCACAGATTTTGAACCTCGTGTTTTCATTATCATTTGTTTCCATGAATTTTTTCAATTCTTCTTTAATTTCCTGGTTGACCTATTCATTCTTTAGAAGGATGCTGTTTAGTCTCCATGTATTTGCGTTCTTTCCAAATTTCCTCTTGTGATTGAGTTCTAGCTTCAGAGCATTGTGGTCTGAAAATATGCAGGGAATGATCCCAATCTTTTGATACCAGTTGAGACCTGATTTATGACCCAGGATGTGATCTATTCTGGAGAAATGTACCATGTGCACTAGAGAAGAATGTGTATTCTGTTCCTTTGGGGTGGAATGTTCTGAATATATCTGTGATGTCCATCTGGTCCAGTGTGTCATTTAAGGCCTTTATTTCCTTGTTGATCTTTTGCTTGGATGATCTGTCCATTTCAGACAGGGGAGTGTTAAAGTCCCCTGCCATTATTGTATTATTGTTGATGTGTTTCTTTGATTTTGTTATTAATTGGTTTATATAGTTGGCTGCTTCCACGTTAGGGGCATAGATATTTAAAATTGTTAGATCTTCTTGTTGGACAGACCCTTTGAGTATGATATAGTGTCCTTCCTCATGTCTTATTATAGTCTTTGGCTTAAAATCTAATTGATCTGATATAAGGATTGCCACCTATCTTTCTTTTGATGTCCATTAGCATGGTACATTGTTTTCCACCCTCTTCCTTTAAATCTGGAGGTGTGTTCGGGTGTAAAATGAGTTTCTTGTAGGCAGCATATTGATGGGTTTTGTTTTTTTATCCATTCTGATACCCTGTGTCTTTTGATTGGGGCATTTAGCCCATTAACATTCAGGGTAACTATTGAGAGATATGAATTTAGTGCCATTGTATTCCCTGTAAGGGGACTGTTACTGTATATTGTTTCTGTTCCTTTCTGGTCTACTACTTTTAGGGTGTCTCTTTGCTTAGAGGACCCTTTTCAATATTTCCTGTAGAGCTGGTTTGGTGTTTGCAAATTCTTTCAGTTTTTGTTTGTCCTGGAAGCTTTTTTTCTCTCCTTCTATTTTCAATGATAGCCTAGCTGGATATAGTATTCTTGGCTGCATGTTTTTCTCGTTTAGTGTTCTGAATATATCATGCCAGTTCTTTCTGGCCTGCCAGGTCTCTGTGGATAAGTCTGCTGCCAGTCTAATATTTTTACCATTGTATGTTGCAGACTTCTTTTCCTGGGCTGCTTTCAGGATTTTCTCTTTGTCGCTAAGACTTGTAAATTTTACTATTAGATGATGGGGTGTGGACCTATTCTTATTGATCTTGAGGGGGATTCTCTGCACCTCCTGGATTTTGATGCTTGTTCCCTTTGCCATATTAGGGAAATTCTCTACAATAATTCTCTCCAGTATACCTTCTGCTCCCCTCTCTCTTTCTTCTTCTTCTGGAATCCCAATTATTCTAATGTTCTTTCATCTTATGGTATCACTTATCTCTCGAATTTTCCCCTCGTGGTCCAGTATTTGTTTGTCTCTCTTTTGCTCAGCATCTTTATGTCATTTGGTCTTCTATATCACTAATTTTTTTTTCTGCCTCATTTATCCTAGCAGTAAGAGCCTCCATTTTTTATTGCACCTCATTAATAGCTTTTTTTATTTCAACTTGGTTAGATTTTAGTTCTTTTATTTCTCCAGAAAGGGCTTTTATTTCTCCAGACAGGGTTTCTCTAATATCTTCCATGCCTTTTTTGAGCCTAGCTAGAACCTTGAGAATCGTCATTCTGAACTCTAGATCTGACATATTACCCATGTCTGTATTGATTAGGTCCCTAGCCTTCGGTGCTGCCTCTTGTTCTTTTTTTTTTTTTTGTGGTGAGTTTTTCCATCTTGTCATTTTGTCCAGATAAGAATATATGAAGGAGCAAATAAAATACTAAAAGGGTGGCAAAGACCCCAGGAAAATGTGCTTTAAGCAAATCAGAAGAGACTCCAAATCATGGCGGGGAGAAAGGGGGTAAAAGAGGTTCAGAAAAAAAAAAATTAAAAAAGGAAAACAAATCAAGAATAAATACAAAGAAGAAAAAAAATATATATATATATACATATATATATATATTAGACTGGTGACTAGAATAGGGTCACCCACTTAATTTTGGGAGTATTTTGGTCTCTTAGAAGAAACTACCTCCCAAAATTTTAAAGAACGAAAAACGTATGTAAGGGTAAACACAATGAAGTAATGGAATATGACTATAAAGATGAAAAAAAAAATTTTTTTTAATTTCTAAAAAAAGGAGTTGATAAGGTAAGTTGGTTGGGAGAATAAAGAAAAGGAAGGTGGAGAGAATTTGCTCAGTCTGGAGAGTAGAACAAGCCCAGTGCTAAATTTAGGGTGTATTTTGATCTATTAGAAGTTGTACCCCAAATTTTTTAGAAGCAAAACCCCTATGTGTATATAAAAAATAAACTTAGATATAATGAAGGATAAAATATGACTATAATAATGAAGGTTCAAAAAATTATTTTTTTTATGAAAAGTACTGTTAAGATAAACTAGTTAAAAAACGTTAAAAGAGGAAAGGGTAAAAGTTAAAAAAAAGTTAGCAGAAAAAAAAAGTAAAATTAAAAAAAATTAATTAACTTTGCAAGACTAAAGAATCATGGGGGGAAAGCCATGAATTCCGTGCTTTGCTTTCTCCTCCTCTGGAATTCCACTGTTCTCCTTGGTAAATGAACTTGGTCTTGGCTGGATTTCTTGTTGATCTTCTGGGAGAGGGGCCTTTGTAGTGATTCTCAAGTGCCTTTGCCCGAGGCAGAATTGCACCACCCTTACCAGGGGCCAGGCTAAGTAATCCACTCGGGTTCGCTCTTGGGAGCTTTTGTTCCCTGAATGCTTTCCATAGAGTTCCAGAGGATGGGAATGAAAATGGCGGCCTCCCAATCTAGAGCTCGGGGCCCCACTCCTCAGTGCGCCCTCGGAGAAAAGCGCTCAATCAGTCCCGTCTCCCCGGCCTCCGACCGGGCTTGGAGAAAAGCACTCAATCACTCCTCTCTCCCTGGCCTCCGGCCGCACTCTGAGCTCACCCAGCCTGTGACCAAGTGTCTCTGTCTCTGGCACACAGCTCTGCCTGGAGTCTCCAAACCCCATAGATCCCTAAGCTCTTCCAGGGGGGAGTCTCCCTGGATCTTGTGGGGACCTCACTCACAGAGCAGTGACCTGTGCCACAGATTACAGTTCAAGGTAACCCTGAGTTGAGAGCTCACTCCTCAGCTCTGTCTCTGTAGCCAGGTTACCCGCTCTAATACCTGCGAGCTCTGCGACACACACCCCTGATCCTTCTGTGACCCCGTGGGATCTGAGGCCACGCTGTCCCCACGTGGGCTTCACTCCGGTTTAGCCTCTGGAGCGATGTCCCTCAGTGGAGCAGACTTTTAAAAGTTCTAATTTTGTGCTCGGTTGCTCTGCCACTTGCCGGGGGCCAGCCCCTCCCCCCACGGTCTATCTTCCCATCACTTTGGATTCACTTCTCTGCCGGTTCTACCTTTCAGAAAGTGGTCGATTTTCTGTTTCTAGAATTGTTGCTCTTCTTCTCTTCGATCTCCTGTTGGATTTGTAGGTGTTTGCAATGGTTTGATAAGCTATCTAGCTGATCTGCTACCTGATGTCGTCTCAGCCTGCTCCTTCTCTGCCATCTTGACTCCTCCCCCCGTCTGATTTTTAATTCAATATCATTTTAATATCCATGATAGCAAACAATATCATGAAAAATGTGGCCATTATATTTTCAAGGCTTGCCCCATGCCAATACTCAAATGTTTACCAAAAAATGAAGAGACATAGTTCCAGCTATTTCCTGCAGATGAAGAGAGCTTGAGGAAATAAACTGTTAGCATTAAAACCAAGTGGAAACTCTTACTTTAGCCAAGTAGTGGTGGTGAGGTGGACTTCTCAGACACATGCCCTTGTTAGTTAGGGTCATTAGTGGATGTGCACGCTATCTCTAGTACTATTGAACTCACTGAGGACCTATCAAATGTCTAATTGAGAGAATTTTTATGGAATTTTTCATTTTTACAGTCTTAATAGTCTAAAATCTATCCCTGCATCAGGGGAGATCTTTAGAAAGCTGAGGACATAGATCAAGTAACATTGGTCCCATCGAATTTTTTTACTTAGATGAACTTGGCATGATACCATCATTTTGTATTAAGAAATACTATAAGAAGCAGCCCTACTTCATTGTATTTATCTTGATGTAACTAGCATTTTAAAAATTATTTGTCCTACTGGAAGGGTCCGAAATAGAGATATTTACAACTTTATTTTTTATCTTGCTTTAGTATGTATGTTTGCACTATAATCGTTTCGCTTGTTCTTCTTACTGGAGTAATTATCACAATGAATTCTAAACAGTTAAATCAGGTAGCATATACCTTCAGGACAGCTAAACCCCATCATCCATCCCTCCATCCATCTAGCCAGCCCGTAGGTTTTTCTGAGCACTGGTCTTGTGTGTATTTGCCACCATTATGCCAAGTTGGTAAAGAGTCTCTTCAGTCTTTTGCTCATTTTGTGTGTGGGGGGGGTTGTTTTCTTATTAATAAGTTTTGAAAGTTCTTGATATATTCTGGAATATAAGCCCTTTATCAGATATGCATGGTGCAAACATTTTCTTCTAGGCATTGGCTTGTTTATTCTTAACAATGTCTTTCAAAAAGAAGAAATTCTTAATTTTGATGAAACCTGATTTTTTTAATGAATTGTGCTTTTGTTGTTATAAATAAGAAATATTTTCCTTCCTGAGGTCACAAAGATCTCTGCTTGTATTTTTTTCTAGAAATTTTTTTGTGTTATGTTTTAAATTTAGGTCTAAGTGGCTCATTTTTAGTTAGTATTTTAATTTGGTGATACATCATATTCTGTGTGTGTGTGTGTGTGTGTGTGTGTTAGTCACCATACATCAATATTTTTTCTTTTTTGGGGGGGGCATCTAATTGTTCTAGCACTGTTTTTCGAAGATTGTCCCTTTTTTTTTCATTTTTTAAATTGAAGTATAGTTGACACATGCTACATTAGATTCAGGTGTACAACATAGTGATTCGAACTCTGTATGTTATACTGTACTTACCACAAGCATAGCTACCATCTGTCACCATACAACACTCTCACCATACCATAGACTGTGTTCTCTATGCTGTACTTTTCACCCCGGTGACTTCTTCATTCTATAACTGGAAACCTGTACTTGCCATTCCTCTTCACTCCTTTTTGCCTCTGACAACCACCAGTTTGTTCTCTGTATTTATGCTATTTCTGCTTTGCTTTGGTTTTTAGATTTCACATATAAATGAAATCTTTTGGTATTTGTCTTTCTCTGTTTTTTACTTAGCATGATACTTGTAGGGCCACCCATGTTGTTACAGATGGTAAGATCTCATTCTTACTTTATGGCTGAGTAACATTACTCTGTATGTGTGTCTGTGGGTCTGTTTGTGTGTGTGCGCACGCACGCACATACGTCACATTTTCTTTATTCATTCATCTATCAGTGGACATTTACTCTGCTTCTATATCTTGGCTGTTATAAATAATGTGGCAGTCAACATTGGGGTGCATGTATCTTTTTGAATTAGTGTTTTTTGTTTTGTTTGGGTGAATACCCAGTAGCAGAATTACCAGGTTTTATGCTATTTCTGTTTTTAATTTTTGAGGAACTTACGTAGTTTTCCACAGTGGCTGCAGTAATCTGCACTGCCGCCAACAGTACACTAGGGTTTCTTTTTCTCCACATCCTCGTGAACACATACTTTGGTGTTGAGTTGTATACTTTATATATTTTGGATATCAATCTCTTATCAGATAAATCATTTGCAAATATCCTCTCCCATTCAGTAGGATGCCTTTTCATTTTGATGATTTCTTTCACTCTGCAAAAGCTTTTTATTTTGGTGTAATCCCAGTGGTTTATTTTTGCTCTTATTTCCCGTGTCTGAGGAGACCTATCTAGAAAAATGTCAGTAAGGCCAGCATCAAGGAGATTACTTCCTATGTTTTTTTCTAGGAGTTTTATGGTTTCAGGTCTCACATTTAGATTTTTAACCCATTTTGAGTATATTTTTGTGTGGTATAAGAAAGTGGTCCAGATTCATTATTTTGCATGTAGCTGCCCAGTTTTCCCAGCACCATTTGTTGAAAAGACTGTCTTTTCCCCATTATATGTTTTTGGTTCCTTTGTTGTAGATTAATTGACCATATAGATGTGGGTTTCTTTCTGGGCTCTCTATTCTGTTCCATTGATCTATGTGTCTGTTTTTGTGCTGGGACCATCCTGTTGTGGTATTTATTGAGTATTTTTATCATGAAAGGGTATTGATTTTGTCAAATGCAGTGCTGGCTGCATTCCAAAAGTTTTTATATGTTTTGTTTTCATCAATTCTAAGTATTTTACAATTTCCTTGGTGATTTCTTTTTTGACTCATTGGTTATTCAGGATGTGCTGTTTAATTTTGATGTATTTGTGAATTTCCCAAATTTCCTTCGAATATTGATTTCTAACTTCATTTCATTGTGGTTGGAGAACTTTGTATGATTTTAGTACTTTTAAAATTATTGAGGATTGTTTTATGCCCTAACATCTGGTCTACCCTGGAGAAACTGCACTTGAGAAAAATGTTTATTGTAGAGTAGAATGTTTTATTGATGTCTGTTAGGTCTAGTTAGTTTATATTTTGTTCAAGTCTTCCATTTCTTCATTGATCTTCTGACTTGTTCTATCCATTAGAGAAAGTGGGGCATTAAAGTTTCCGACTATCGTTGAATTGTGTGTTTCTCCCTTCACTTCTTTTTAGTTTTGCTTCATGTATTGTGGAACTCTGTGATTAGGTGCATATGTTTATAGTGGCTATAGCTTCCTGATGGAAAATGGAAAATGTCTTCCTTTGTCTTAGTAAGACATGGATCATGTTTTTAAATCCATTCTGCCAATCTCTGGTTTTTGATTGGAATATTCAGTATGTTTACATTTAATGTAATTATAAAGTAGGATTTACATCTGGCACTTAATTTGTTTTTTATCTCTTCTGTATGTCTTTTTTAGTTTTTCAATTCCTGCCCTTTTTTGTGTGTTAAATGGATATTTTTTAACATACCTTTTTAATTTCCTTGTTGTTTCTTCTGTATATTTTTTAGTTACTTTTGATAGTAATGGTCCTGCTATTGCAATTAACATCTTAAAACAGTGTAGTTTAGATTAGTACTAAGTCGATTTAAATAGTATATGAAAATTTTGGTTCAATATACCTTTATTCCCTACCTCTTCTATCATGCTATTGTACTATTATTGTCATACAAATTGTATCTTTATATAAGTCTATTAACACATTTTTTTTATGCAGCTGTCTTTTAAAACAAATAGGAGCAGGAAAGAGTTAGAAATAAAAATATCTTTGGAGACTCAATCTCCTTTCCTTTCCAAGTCTTCTGGACACTCTGTCCATATCTACATTCCCTGTGTCTTCTGCAAACTCTGTTCTTACTTCCTCTCAGTTTGTGTTTGATTTCTATCCTGTGTGAAGCCAAGGACCCTCTTGGCCGGTCCTGTGGGATTCCACTGTGGGTCTTTGGACCCAGCCAGCCTGGACCCAACCACATCAAAAGTGTGGACTGCAGGGGCACCTGGGTGGCTTGGTTGCTATACATCTGACTCTTAATTTTGGCTTAAGTCACAATCTCAGGGCAGCAGATCCAGCTCTGTGTCGGGCTCCATGCTTAGTGGGGAATTGGCTTGAGATTCTCTCTCTTTTCCTGTCTCTGTCCCTCCCCCCCTCACGTGTGTGCGCTCTCTCTCTCTTTCTCAAAATAAAATAAAAATCTTTAAAAAAAAATGTGGACTACAGTAATACTTAGACTGCAGGCCAGGAATGTCTGCTGCCTCACACACTGTTCTGGTCAACAGAGGGAAGAGTGCAGAGATTGAGAGAATGCATTTAGAAACTTTCATAGCAATTTCATAGAGTCATCTATATCTGTTGAATCTAATAAAAAAATTAGGTGTCCTAAACAAAACAAAACAAAACAAAACGTCTTTTTAAAAAAAGATTTATGTATTTTAGAGTGTGAGCGAGTGTACATGCATGAGTCAGGGGAGGGCCAGAGGGAGAGAATCTTCAAGCAAAATCTCTGCTGGGGGCTCGCGGGAAGCCTGAGGTGGGGCTGGATCCCAGCACCCATGAGATCACAACCTGAGCTGCTACTTATTTTGTATAGATTCAACTTACTGGGTACTCTTCATTTCATTCATTTCAGCCTAAAGGACTCCTTTTGATATTTCTTGTAAGGCCACTGGCACAGATTCTCTGTTTTTGTTCACCTGGAAATGTCTTAATTTCACCTTCATTTTTTTTTCAAGATTTTATTTAATTTATTTTAGAAAGAAAGAGAGAGTGAGTGAGTGCATGGGGTGTGGGTACAAGCAGACTACACCAAGCTGGACTTGGGCCTTGATCTCGGGACTCTGAGATCATGACCTGAGCCAAAATCAAGAGTCAGTTGATCGGGGCGCCAGGGTGGCTCAGTTGGTTAAGCGACCGTCCTTGGCTCAGGTCCTGATCCCAGGGTCTTGGGATGGAGCCCCACATTGGGCTCTCTGCTCAGTGGGGAGCCTGCTTCTCCCTCTCCCTCTGCCTTCTACTCTGCCTGCTTGTTCTCTCTCGCTGTCTCTGTCAAATAAATAAATAAAAATTAAGAAAAAAAGTCAGTTGCTCAACTGACTGAGCCACCCAGGCGCTCCTCGCCTTCATTTTTGAAGGAAGCTTAAGCTGGATACAGAATTCTAAACTCAATTATTTTCTCTTGAAGCCTTTTATTAGTTCATTTAAGTAGATGGTTATGTCAACTTACAAATTAAGAGCATCTTCTTTGGTAATCTATATTCACTCTTTCTTTCTCTCTTCCCAATCTCCACTGCCCCGTGCCTCCCACCTTCCTTATTTCAATGGCCAGAATTTCAGTATACAATGCTGAATAGATGAGGTGAGAGTTAACATCTTTCTCTTGTTGCTGTTATTGAGAAGAAATATTCAGTGTTTTACCAGAAAATATGTTGATTGTGGGATTTTTTGTAGATAACACTAATAATGTAGAAATATTTTAAAATGTCAATATAAAATGTGAACTCAAGTTCATTATTGGGCAGGAAAGCAGATTGAGAGCCAAAAGAAAATGAAAGATGCTTTAAAGTCACTGTAGGTATCATATGATTAAATTTAGTCATTCTCTTCCTAGTAGTCAAGTGCTTAAAATGCATCTTGAGATAGGTTTATCTTTTAATATTTATACCCAAGCCAGGTAGACTTTCCAGGTAGAAATTCCCTAATATTTATTACATCTTTTTTTACTCCTATTACTGCTTTACTTGTTTCAGTAAATAAAATTATAACATGTCATAGAAATTTCACTCTAAATCATATTTTCATTCTGAATGAATTACAATCTGACGTATTTCAGCTTTCTAGTTAAAAATAAATGACCTTTTTACATTTATAATAAAATGGCGAAATAATGAACTAAACTTAAGATTGTATTATCACTAAAATTAGAAGATAATATGTTTAAACTTGGCTACTATTTTGAATCAAACGTCTTTTGTGCCATCAGTTTAAAGCAGATATTCTTAGAAACATGGGGCATCTGTAGAAGACATGTGTATGGTGTTCATGGAATGTTACCTGTCTGGCTGAAGTAATCCAATAAGCTTGCCTTTTCACTGTTGTTCAGGTGTTACAAATTTTTCTTCATGAAAGAAAAAAAACAAATTTATAATTCAGATAAAGACTTGAAATGTGTTTCAAAATTTAAAAAAAAATCTTCTTACAAGTGTTTCTGCTGACAATAATTGGGTTCTTTTCAAGGTTATTTTCCATCAAGGAAAGTCAGCTCTGTTGAATTTTTACCATTCTTGCAAATATATAGCTTAGAGATATACATAGCTCTGCTTATGTGTAGCATCTCTTCTCAGAGGAAAAAAAGAAGTACATTTAGTTCATGTACAGGTGTTAAAGGGGTTTGAAGACTATAAGAAATGTAAAACTGTGAACGGATTATGTTTTATTAGAAGTTAATTATTTTTAGCAACCAGGTAGCTAGATTTACTCCAAATATTTGTTGGATGAATGAGTGAATTAATTTGCTGAAAATCTTTAAGTTTTTACCTCAAGTCTTAATCTGTTGTATTCTATCTTACCTAAAATATATATATATACACATACATATATATACATACATATATATGTATGTATATGTATGTATATGTATATATATGTATATGTATATATATGTATGTGTATATATATATGTGTATATATATGTGTGTGTGTGTGTGTGTGTATATATATATATAGAAACCTCGCTACCTCCCCCATTATTCAGAGACATTCCTTTCTCTTTCCTTGTGAAAACAAGCTCTGCTTCTTAGGCTTTTCCATTTCTGTTTAAGAATATTCCCCAAGTTTCCTAGGTTTCAAGGTCCAAAAATTAGTTTTTGAAGAAGAATAAAAGCTACTGCTCTTTCATATCATTGCCATCTTTCTATCCTGCCTTTTCATAACATCTCCACATATTCAGTTTCTCCTTTCCCTATCAATCTAAGTAGACCAGATTTGTTCGGAAATACTCCCTCAGCCATGTCAGCACCTTATTCAGTTGCCTTCTGTGAACCCTAACAGAGTAGATGCCATGTCTGATTTTTGGAATGGTCTTCAAGGTAGTACTGCACAATCTGGCCCTTTGTTTTCTTTCTTCTCACCTTGGATTCTCCAAGAGCAACAATAAAAATCAATAGCAATGACAGTACTCATAACTATACTTATTTAATATGTGCCAGGTACTGTCTAAGCACTATTTTGAGTGTTTTACATATATTAAATCATTTAATCCTCATAGTAACTCTTTAAGTTGGGTATATTATCAGACTTATCTTACAGAGAAGTTAACTTACTTGCCTAAGTTTATACAACTTATATGTGACAGAATCAGAATTGGAATGCAGGTAATCTTGTTCCAAGAGTTTATATTTTTAACTTCTCTGCAGATCTTCCTTTCAGTAACATTCTTTATTTAGTAATGTCGATGTTTTATTTTGTTTTTAGTAGGCCTTGCTAGGTCCTGACTTTTGTTTTGTTCTTTCTCTTCCTTTTCATATGAGAAATTTCCCTCAACTCTTTTCTACAGTTAGCCCAAATTTTTTCTCTTTGTTAAAGTGTAATTCATGTCCCATAAAATCTGTGATAGGCATTTCAGCCCACTAAATATTTCCCCTCTAAGTTTCCAAAAACTCTATGACAATACTTTAGCACTTTCCTTCTTGGCTTTAAACTCTGTTTTGCATAGAGGTTTCATTTGACCCACAAGGTTTTATGATCATGTTGTCTAAGTTTTGATGACTTCTCAGTTCAGTTCCTTTTCTCACACATTTGTAAAATGTTAAGTAAGGTTCATAATTTTCGTTCTCCTCCTGATTCATTGGGAAACCCCATGCTTCTCTATCTAATCAGATAAAAAAAAAAATCACAGCTCTTTCTAAATGCGATTGTAGGGCACTTTTACTTACCCATTTTTCCTCCTTTCTAAAATGTAGAAAAGAGTACCTACTTTGTTGAGGTGTGTTAGGTATTAAAGATGATATATATCTACATGCACTAGCATATAGAAGTTTCCTTTATTCATTATAGCTTTTAGTCTGGAGCCTTGTTACATGTATCCTATCAACAGTTAACCCCCAACTTCTCAATCCTTCAAATCCCATAAAAGATCTCTACTTGCAATCTTGACAGCTCAATCAGTTCTTCTTACAAGACTTGTTTTATTAGTGTCAGTATTACCAATTTGTCCACTCTGGAAATAAGATGAACTATTGTGCCATTTCCAGGGTTCCTTTTTGAACCTTACTGAAAGTTTTTCCATTAACAGTTTGCTATCTTCTGACATGCTGGCTACTTCGTATAACAAGCCAGCCGTCCCATATTACTCCAGAACTCTTGGATAGGTGCCGCCTGGTCTACATAATTTAGTTGCAGCTAATTTTTTTATTAGAGCTAAAATATTTAGAGCATTTACCACAATTTGAGCTAATGGCTCTGATCAATCTCCTTTAAAAGGCAGATTGGCGATACAATTCAGAAGGCTTTTTCATGAAATTTTCAGTTTTGATGTCTCTTGGAATTTAGGTTTGTTCACAGTGCATGTTTTTTATTCGCCAATCTTTGAGTCTTTGCCTCTATCTGACACCATGTGTGAGGTTGCATTTTATGAATGTGAAACTTTGCACATGTTTACTAAGTTGATTTAGGTTTTATTTCTGCCTCGTGTTCTTAAAAATACCAGCTGCTGCTTAGTTAAAAATGTAATTTAATTTGACTTGATGCACACGTTTTGTAGTTCATAAACATGGATATAGTTTCCTTGTTTGTATTCATAAGTCTGTTGGTCCATATGTTAATGTGTTTCTTGATTTAATTTTAATACTTTATTTTGGAGATCAATAAAAACAACAAAAGCCTTAGGGAAGATTTCTTGTTAAATTTTTGAAAACATGTTTCTAATTTTGGGAAGTCACACTTGTACATTCAAAAATCCCTGCCTATTTTAGTGGTTTTCTATTTGAGGGATTTTATTGTTTTGTTAGCAGAGAACGCTTTTGATATTGATATAATATTATATTGTATTTATGGAACCAATTGCATTTTGGATGTGTGAATGAAACATTTCTCCTCAGTTGCTCCATACAGTTTTAAGAATCTAATGGCTAGATTTAATTACATACATGGCAGATTGTTGTAAATCCAATAATTTATATTGGTGGTTACTAACATTTGGGGGTTCAGAAAACCTTTTGTAAAATTAATGATGGTTTTATCTCTTCCTACCAGAAAAGCTCACACGTAGACAACTACAGGAGCTTTAAGGACCCCGTGGAAGGTTGTTTTTTTTGTTTTGTTTTGTTTTGTTTTTTTGAAATGGGATAGTACGTGTGTGTGTGTGTGTGTGTGTGTGTGTGTGCGCGTGTATAAGGCGCAATATAAGATCTTTAAGAAAAATGAAAACAAATTGATATAAATGCTGTAAGCAGGGAGCGGTTATGTGGGTGCTTGAAAAAAGATGCACACCAGGGCATGGAACAGGGCAGGCTTCATGGAGATAATGAAATTTGAAGGCCTGATAGGTGTTCAGAAGACAAAGCCTATTCCAAGCAGACATACTAGCATGAGCTAATAGAGAGGCAAGAAAGTGCCTGACCTCTTTGGATATCCAGGAGAGTTGAGAGCTCTTTCAGAGTAAGGATTGTTTCTAATTCACCTTTGAGTTCTGCACTGTGCCACACAGTACCTTATGTAATTTTATTATGTAAACTCCACAAATACTAGTTGAATTGAACTTTTTTTTCACTCTTTATCATGGTTCCTGAGACCACCTTCCTGTGTGTCCTATTGTGTTGTATCACAAATATATATCTTACAGGGAAACAAGTTAAATCATGTAATTTTCAAATTACATGATTTTTTTAGCCAAATTCATTGGCTTTAAAAAGCTAAAACTTGTTTTTTTATTAGAAAACAACTTTTGATATAAATTTTATACTTCTTAAATTGTATCTCTGGCAACATTTGTTTTTTGAATGTCTTAAACATTTCTCCTCAGTTAGTGGGTTAGCTTTTTGGGAGCAGTTAAAATGGTCATGAAAGTATCAAATAAACTAATAGCAACCCCAAGCAAGTATACTTCTGTTTAACTAAAAGCTAAGTGAAGTCTCTTCTGATATGGTAATAGAATGAATAAATAATAGATTAATATATAAGTAATAAATAAGTAAGATTTAGAAACTATAATATCCTTCTTAAGAGTATATTTTTCCTCCCCTTGAAAAAACAGTATTATCTATGTGGAAGAAATTTTGGAGCTAGCAGTTTGTCAATTTTAGCTGGATACTTAAAAATGCACATGTAACAAAAAAAATGGCAAACTTTCTTGATTTTTGACATTTTCTTGCAGGACTAATAAACATTCCTTATTAACAGTTTTATTGGCTGGTTAATTTTCTTGCCATATTCCTAACATTAGAGCAGTAGGTCCTGTGTTGGTGAACTATTTATGCTACTTTAATCAGTTTTTAGAAAATCTCTGCCTAATTTTCTTTCTTGTGTTCATAATGTTATAATGTGGGCTATTAATTTGTGTGCATGTTTTATACATTTACTCTTGAATAAGGAATATTTAGTGAGCTCCTGCTCTGTGAGGCTGTTTCACAGGTGCTTTTAATTCCTGAGGCACTCATCGACTACAGACTGGGTTTTTATTTATTTATTTTTTCAGTGATAGGATAAAATTATTCTGATTAATCTGCATGAATAAAAGTAATTTGTCCAAGTTTATTCCCCTAAAAGCAGCAAATATTTGAACGTCCAAGAGCTGATGACTCTTGAGCATGATCATAGCAAATCTCTATGTGTTAGAGCTAAGTGGGTTTATTGCTTTGGATCCTTTAGTATTTTAGCTTGTATCTGTCCCTTATTTGCTTTTCATTCACTTCATGCCATGAATGAAACGAAGAAAATATCCAGAGTCATTGATAATTATGAAATATGTTTCAAGAACATATTTGAGATCTATTCTTAGATATATACGTAATCTAGTCCTAGACACATGGTATAGACTTGCTGGTTTATGTTGAAGTTGAGGGACTGTATGACAAAGCAGTCTTTTCCTCATAATTGTGATTGTTTTCTGATTTGCAGGTTTTAAATGCACAGAGAGCAGGATACAAAGCAGCCATAGTTCACAATGTTGACTCTGATGACCTCATTAGCATGGGATCCAACGACAGTAAGTACAGGTATCACTTTTCTTCTCTCCTGTTTGACAGATCTTTTTGAAACTAAAACTTAACAAGACTTCTCCCCCACTCTCATTTTCTGTTTAAAAAGCAAAATTTCTTTTCTTTTAGAAAGGTAACTCATCCTAACCCTCTTGTGACAATTTTATTCATACTGAAGTAGAATTGTTCTTTTTTGAACAGTTAGTTGTCTTGTTTTCTTTTATCTTTGTGTATCATTTTAGAAGATGTGTTGATATTTTGGCAAAAATCAAAGTTTTAAATAGAGATAAACATGCTGAGTTAAGGATCCCATAGAAGAATTCTGGTGATTTCTTTATAGAGTTACAATATTAAATGTTAGGGTATGCATCTATACTAGGTAGCTACTGTATTCTTATAGAATTTCAAAGCCACATACTTGTGCTTTATTACACCAGTTGGTTATTAGCTTTTTAACATACATTGACATGCCTATAGCTTTTCATTGAAAATGGGAATGTTTTCCCTTATTCTCTACTAAATACTAGGTTGTAGGGAAAATGAGCCAATTTTAACCAAATAACCAAAAGTCTCTTAACCAGTGACTTTTAAGCTGTATGCTTTCACTTAATTTGGTGAGAGTGGTAAAGGGTATCTTTTGTTATGTTAAGGATGTGACTTTGGGACCCCATCAAAGGATAAGGGCTGGCTGCCAGGAGAACCAACCCTATGATGAGAGGGTTGGAGCTTTCAGTCTCCCCAGCCCCCAATCTGGGGAGAGACAGAGTACTGAAAGTTGACTAGATCTCCAATGGCCAGTGGTTTACTGTGTAATGGAGCCTCCATAAAAACCCAAAAGGACAGGGTTCAAAAAGCTGCTAGATTGGTGAACACATTGAGATTTGGGGAGAATTCTGTGCCTGGAAAGGGCATGGAATCTCCACATCCCTTCTCACGTACTTTGCCCTATGCATTCTCTTCCATCTGGCTGTTCCTGAGTTCTATTCTTTCATAATAAACTGACAATCTGGTAAGTAGTTGTTTCTCTGAGTTCTGTGAGCCACTTTACTAATTAATTGAACCCAAGGAGGGGGCTGTCAATGGAACCTCTAACCTGTAGCCAGTGAATCAAAAGCATATGTGATAACCTGGACTTAAAACTGGTGTCTGAAGAGTTGAGGGCAGTCTTGTGAGACTAAATCTTTAACCTGTAGAATCTGATGCTATCTCTAAGTAGATAATGAGAGAATTGAGTTGAGTTGTTCCATGGTGTGGGGGATATCCCCCACATATCCATTGAAAATTGGGTTCAGAACCCAAAGCACACTGCCAGCATCCATGATTAAGTATTTTATTTTTGTTTTTCTTCTAGCACCTAACCATAATACCTCTGGCTACTAAGTGCCATTGAGTCTCATATGCAAGAATGAGCTTGGAGCAAAAAGCAGACATAAAGCTATGGACTGGTATCCTACATTGGAATATATTTAAGACTTTAAATAATTAGATCCTCAATAGGAAATATTTTGGAGTCCTTAACTAAATTTTTTATAACTTAAGATGCTGTTCGTTGTTGTTGTTGTTATTGTTTGAGTAGAACCCTTTTCTTCTTACTCTTGGAATCTGAGGTAAAATTATAACTTATAAAAAGTAAAATTTGGTGGGGCGCCTGGGTGGCTCAGTGGGTTAAGGCTCTGCCTTCAGCTCAGGTCATGATCTCAGGGCCCTGGGATCGAGCCCCACATTGGGCTCTCTGCTCAGCGGGGAACCTGTTTTCCTCTCTCTCTGCCTGCCTCTCTGCCTACTTGTGATCTCTCTCTCTCTGCAAATAAATAAATAAAATCTTAAAAAAAAAAAAACTTGGTAATAAGTTCCTTCATCAATTTCCATATATATTTAAAATTATTATTTAACATTCTAGCTGATTAAATCATTAAAATCCATGAGGTACCCTTAGGAGGGTCTAGCATTTCAAAAAAGTTTGACAATCACTGCTGGGAAGTAGAGGAATTGATGAAGGTACTCGACTTACCAAATAAACTAGTTCTTTTGGTACTGCAGATTTGACATGATCTTCTTCCCCTTCAGCTATCTCTCTTAAAAAATATATATATATGCCAGGTCAGTAACTTTTGTTACCTGTATACATTACTAGCAAAATGGAAAGCATAACTATCCAAGAAATGGGTGTGAATTTAAATTGACACTCTCACTTGTATCAGCTGTATAACTTTAAGCAAGTTACTTACTCCTTGTGTGTTTTGCTGAAGTCCTGAGCCCAGTGTTTAGCAGACTTCAAGACCTTCTCAGGTGTTTTGAGTTAAACAGATTCATATTTATAAACTATTTACTCTCTTTACACGTTTTCAGTAAAAATTTTGCAAGCAGGAAGTGCCTGTTCCCTCTAACACCTATTGTCTTTGTAATACCATGAAACCTTTTTGTGGTAATCATGACAGTTCCTAAGGAAAATGTGTTGAATGTTAAAAGTAGCACACAACCCTGTAATCCTGTTGTTGCCATGGAAATGTTCCAGTTGAGCTATTACATTTCAAAGATTGCTCAGAATTTTGGTTCTTTATTGCTTGGATTATTTCTGTGATATGTTGCTCTATCCCTGTGTATCTGTGTTTGGGACATTTCTTATATTCAAAAACAAATGTTGTAAAGATCGTTACCATTTTCAACTTTGCTGTTACTTGGAAGAGGAAAGGAAAGCATGGATTCATTAAAAGAGGCATGTATCTATCCCCTTTTTAAGGCTTAGTTTATAACCACCAAGAATATTGCACATATTCTAGGAACAGACATTGTAGTATCTGGAAACAAAAGAAAGTCTTAAAAGCCCCTTGCTGCCAACATTTCACACAAGGAATTTGTCTGTTTTTATTTCAGCTAGGACATAGGATGGGTTAACTCAGTGAGCCAGTAATATTTGTCATCTTCAGGAGGCAGCAGAATGTGATGGAGAAAACACCAACTTCGGAACCAGGAAATGTGGGTTTATTCTTCTAGGTTAGTTAATATATGAATTTTGGGAGAGTTACTTAACATTTTAAGCCCTTTACTTTCATCTGTAAAGGTGTGAATAATTTTTATTTGACCTGACAAGGTTGTGAAGATCCTATGAGAGCAGATATGTGAGAAAACCCATGCCATGACAGAGTTGCAAGAGCTTAGATTAGGAGGCAGAGCCTCAAGTTTGAATCTAGGCTGTACAAATTCCTAATTGTATAACCAGGGCAGGTTATCTATATGTCTGGGTTTGTTTCTTCTCTTTTTTTCCTTGCTGTCTTCCTTGAACAAGTATTTTTTTGACAGCTTACTCTTCATCAGGTACTATTTTAGCCACCATGACTACAGCAGAGAATGATACACTTTAAGACTCTACTCTCGTATCTTTCAGTGAAATAGCAGAATGCAGCAGTTAGTGTGGCTTCTGGGTACTGCCTGCTAGGGTTTGAATTGCAGCTGGATCGCCTGCTAGTTGTGTGACCTTGGGAATATTTTCTTACATCCCTATAGGCCTCACCTTTCTGGTCTGTAAAATGGGGATGATAATAGTACTTAACTCTATTGTTGAGGATTGAATGAATTCAGACATAGAAAACCTCTAGAAGACTGTCTGTTTCTTAGTGGTTTCTTAGTCATTACATAAATACATGGTAATATAATTATTAGATATTATATAATAGTATTAATAATCATTTATGGCTATTATTACTGCTATTATTACATTCTAGGGTGGGAGAGAGGAAATGAACGCACAAAGAGATATGCTGTATGTCAAGTAGTGATGAGTGCTATAAAGAAAATTATGAAAAAAAAGAAAATTATGTCAGGGCGCCTGGGTGGCTCAGTTGGTTAAGCAACTGCCTTTGGCTCAGGTCATGATCGTGGAGTCTCAGGATCCAGTTCTGCATCACGCTTCCTGCTCAACGGGGAGTTTGCTTCTCTCTCTGACCCTTCCCTCTCTTGTGCTCCCTCTCTCTTATTCTCTCTCTCTCTAATAAATAAAATCTTCAAAAAAAAAGAAAGAAAGAAAGAAAAATCCATGTTAGGCTGAAGGGATATAGAGTGGCAGGGACGAGAGGAGGCTGGCCATTTTAGATAGGGTGGTCAGAGGAGGCTTCTCTAAGGCTTTGACATTTTAACACAGGTCTACAGCAAGATACTGAGCCATGCAGATTTCTGGAGCAATGTTCCAAGGAAAGGGAACAGCAAGCAAATACAAAGGCTCAAAGATAAAGCATATTTGGTGTTTTCAAGGTGTGACAGAAAGCCACAGTGGCTGAAGTATAGGCAGAGAGAGTGGAGAGAATGAGGTTAGAGAAGGTGCTAGTGGCACCTTGTTGTGTATTTATAGGACTTTGGAATTTGTTATGTGTAGCTTTTATTTTTTTTATTTATTTTTTTTTTTAAAGATTTTTTATTTCTTTATTTGACAGACATAGATCACAAGTAGGCAGAGAGGCAGGCAGAGAGAGAGAGGGGAGGAAGCAGGCTCCCTGCTGAGCAGAGAGCCCGATGCGGGGCTCGATCCCAGGACCCTGGGATCATGACCCGAGCCGAGGGCAGAGGCTTTAACCCACTGAGCCACCCAGGCGCCCCTGTTATGTGTAGCTTTTAAACAGAGATGTGAGGTGATCTTTTATTTTAAAAGGATCACTTTGGCTGTTCTTTGGAGAATAGATTGAAGGTGGAAGGTGGGCAGGAGTGCCAACAAAGAGACAAGTCAGAACGTTGCTGCAATAGCTAGGCCAGAGGTGATGGTGATCTGGAGTATTAACAGTGACTATGATAAGTGATAGAATTGTGGCTCTGTTTTGAAGTTGATAGGATTTGATAGAAGAAATAAAGAAATTGAGGAATCAAGAATGATTCCAAGGTGTACAGCCCGAGAAACTAGGTGAATACAGAATGCTGTTTACCGAGGAGAAAGACAAGGAGTAGAGCTGATTTTGAGGAAAGAGACAGTGAGAGTTCCATTTGAGAAACATTAAGTTTAAAACATCTATTAGGCAAGCAAGTGGAGATATTGAACAGGCAGTTGGATATATGAATCTGGAGACGTTGGGGTTGGCCATCTAAATTGTATTTTGTCTATGATATCATGACAATACTATTGGCAGTGTATATTTCACAGAGTTTTGTGGATAAGAATTAAAATTTAGTGTTTTTTAAAGTATTTTGTGAACTAGATGATGTTTGGTTCAGTAGATAAATAATATTGCAAAGTCTCCAAGATGGCTTTTCATATTTGTATACGTTTCTCCCCTTCTGACTGAAGTGAGGAGCTTTTTACATCTCTTTAGATATCATAACTCAAAGAAGTTCTATTACTTCCAATAATTATTGACATGACAGAATATCTGAGTTGTATCATTCAGTGGAAAAAGCTTATACTTTTTTCCATTATTATATGGTCCCACTGATATAAAAATTAACATTTTTATTGATCCCACTGATATAAAAATAGCGATTAAATATTCCTTTACCAACCATTTTGGATCTTGCCTTCCTGGGGCTTATATGGGATGTGTATATGTGAAAGAGGGGTAGGGATGGGAAGAGTGGGAGTAAGCAAGAGAATGAGCAGAAATGAATGATTATATTTACGTTAAAAAAAAAATCTAGAAGTGAAAAAAATGTACTCTACCAGGATTTTATAACTTTAAAACTTGTTTTTATGGGGCGCCTGGGTGGCTCAGTCCGTTAAGTGTCTGCCTTTGGCTTAAGTCATGATCTCAGGGTCCTGAGATCAAGCTGCATTGGCTCCCTGCTGGGGGCGGGGGTCAGGGATCTGCTTCTCCCTTCCCCTCTGCCTGCCCCTGCCCCGTGCTCAGGCTAACTCCCTCTCTCTCACATAAATAAATAAAATCTTTGAAAAAATTATAAAGTGAGTCCTAATATTTTTTAAAGAAACTTATTTTTATAAAGATTAAAGAAAACACATCTGCAATAGCTTAGGTTGGAGGGGAGAGGTTGAAAATAAAGTGGGGGTACAAGGCAATTTTGGGGGTGATAGAACATTCTGTGTCTTGATTGTGGTGGTGGTGGTTACATAACTGTATGTGTTGAAACTCCTAGAACTGTTTATTACTTCAAATAAAACCTTTGTCTTTGGGTGGGAAGGATAATGGTTGTGTTTGGTTTTCTTCTTGTATCCACTCCCCACCCCCGCCTTTTTCAAATTTGTGTTTTTGAGAGAACAAAGTTATTGTGAAAAATGTAATGAAAGTAAATGGACTTTCTCTAAAGCCAAATTTATTAAATTAACTCACAGCTAAAAACAAGACTGCTTTTTCTATTGTAAATTTAAGAGGCTCTTCCTGAGTAATGGGTAATTTTTACAAACTTCTCTTTTGTTGATATTTGACTTTGGTTTTATAAGTAGGTATGAGTCCATTGTCTTAAGACACCAAACAAAACAGAGCTTTACCGTGAACTCCAGGCTTAGGAGGAAGTAGAAATTTACCCGGCTTTCCTATTCTTTGCCCTTTCTCAACTTCTGTCAGCCTGTCAGTCTGGAAAGCCGTAGGTATATGGTATCATTTTTGAGACTTGTATAAAGTGGTCTTTTCTTACATTCTTCGGCTTATACATCTTCTGGGAATGGGTATGTAAAAAAAGCTTTTTCACTTTTTCATTTAAGTTATGTGTGGAAAGAAAACTTAAAATAAATTTCTTTCTCTTCCTTTTCTAAGAGTTAATCATGTCTGTAGAGGAATAAATCAAAAGGAAATATTAAAAAATATCTAGTCTTCATAGGACTATTGAGATGGTATGGTAATGTATGTATGCACAATGTTAGCTTTTGTTATTGTAAATGTAATAGGATTTCTCAACCACTGTGATTGATAATGGTATAACTCTGCAATCAGGAAAATCAACCAATTTGAATTGATTGTAATTGTTTCCAGTTGCATTTGCTGCTGTTATGAAGAAAGTAAAGTTGATTGTACACGGAGTATGGGATTTTAAGAATAATTTTATTATTATTTTATACAGTTGATGTGCTAAAGAAAATTGACATTCCATCTGTCTTTATTGGGGAATCATCAGCTAATTCCCTGAAAGATGAATTTACATATGAAAAAGGGTAAGTAATGGATAGAAAAAACAATCATGTAGCTTAATATTCCTTATATTAGGGTAGAACTATATTAACTGTAACCAAGTTTATGTTTAAAAATGAACTCTACTGTGCTAAATTATCTTTTAAGTCATTATGATTTTAAGACTCTATTGTAATATTTCTTCTGTGCATGATTACAATCATTGATGATAACTTCCTAGATCCATTGAGTTCTTTAGGGTTTGCAAGTAGTCTAATTTTATAATTCCTTCTTCATTTATTAGCTAAAATGCTTCTGTAAAGAGAACTTGCACCTTTATCAGTTATTTCATTACCTTGATACACAATCTAAGAAAGCTAGGATGGGGTGCCAGGCTGGCTTAGTTGGTGGAGCATGTGACTCTTGATCTCAGGGTAGTCAGTTTGAACCCCATGTTGGATGTAGAAATTATTTAAAAATAAAATCTTAAAAAAAGGGGGGGGTCTGGGTGGGTCAGTCAATTAAGTGTCTAACTCTTGATTTCGGCTCTGGTCACAATCTCATGGTCCTGGGATCAAACTGTGTCTTAGGCTCCAGGCTCAGTGGGGAGTCTGCTTGGGATTCTCTCTCTCTCCCCCTGCATCTGCCCCTCGCTTGTGCACTTGCTCCCACTCTCAAATAAATAAATAATTCTAAAAAAAAAAAACTGGTATAAACAATTCCTGCCCTTCATTTACTGTTTTTCAAAATGATTTCGTTCACTAGCATCTTCCAAAGATGATTTATATGTATATTCAAAGTATCATAATGAATTCATGAGTTAAAACTCACTGAATATGCTTCAGCCCATTGCAGTTATTCTCTTTATTGATGTTCACATTTTCCCATTTCAGACTTCCAACTTTAATCCAAATGTCTTTTAATGTAAATCTGGAGCTTTTGACTACTCCTTATTTTCTGTATGACAAGATGTTCCAGGCCCATTTTGTTCTTTTCCTCCCCCTGACTTGGAACCTGCCGTTTTTTTCAAGGAGCCTCTGTTTCCTTTTAATTGAATATGGTATTTAGAGACTGAGGGGTGATCATTGGTCCTTGGTTTGCCATTATTTCTAGGGCTTTTCAGCGGATAAATCTAAGACATATACGTGCTTTTTGTTTTTATTATACAAGGTAAGGTTTTCAGGTAAAATAGTGTGTTTTAAAGATAAAAAAATCATGAGCGCATGCTGTTGCTTCTAACCTAAATTCAGGACTGAATGTTTTTTGCTCTACTTCATTAATTTTACACCTGTATTTTATTTTTCTGTGCTCAAAGACACCAAAGTAATTGTTTTCTTTTTTAATTGCACAATACATATATAACAGAACAATACCAACACTACTGCCATTTGTGAAAAAACAATTCTTTCTTTGTTTAAGGTATATCATAATAAGGATCTAAAACCAAATTACCGTGCTTTGAAAACATATAAAATAATTCTGTGTGCTGATGCTGTCAACTGGAAGCACAGGCCTATTTGATTCATGTTGCTTTTAGATTTTAGGGATTGCTTTTTTACCCTCATTGTGATTTTTATGATTTTGTATAAACTTAAAGTCAAAATCAACAAAACACAGTACATATTCAGAAAAGCCCAGCTTCTAAGTATCATCTGCTTTGTCCATTGTTCCCATCCTAACCTTTTAAGTAGCAATTTTAAAGTTTAATGGGGCACCTGGGTGGCTCAGTTGGTTAAGCATCTGCCTTCGGCTCAGGTCATGATCCCAGGGTCCTGGGATTGAGTTCCTCATTGGGCTCCTTGCTCAGCGGGGAGTATGCTTCTCCTTCTGCCCCTTCCCCTGCTTGTGCTCTCTCTCTCTCTCTCTCTCTGTCAAATAAATAAAATCTTCTAAAGAATAGGACATAAAGAACACTAGATTTAGAACCCAGGTCTGTGAATCTTAACACAGTGCTTACAAGAAAATTCTGGAATTGATTGCATTTCCATGGTTACACATATATAGGAAGTGTTCAAAAGTTTTTTAATTTCGGGGCGCCTGGGTGGCTCAGTGGGTTAAAGCCTCTGCCTTCAGCTCAGGTCATGATCTCAGGGTCCTGGGATCGAGCCCTGCATTGGGCTCTCTGCTCAGCAGGGAGCCTGCCTCCCCCTCTCTCTGCCTGCCTCTCTGCCTACTTGCGATCTCTGTTTGTCAAATAAATAAATAAAATCTTTAAAAAAAAAAAAAAGTTTTTTAAATTTCTAGTTCCCTGGGTCTTCCTACTTTTTTCGTTTAGCTCCTTCTCACCTGGCAGTTCTGTTCATTTCTGAGCAACCCTTTGGCTTATCTCATAGGACAGGGTTTATTTGTTTATCTCATCCAAGCCACGTCCACATTAGAAAGTTGTTAACATAAAAGGAGAAGAAGAAAACCCATATGAGAGATGTAAAGTTTGCAATTGCTGAGATACTTATATTCTATAATGAGTTGAATGTAGATAAGCAGTAGTCTGGCTTTTAACCCCTGACAATGTTAATTTATAGCTGATTGGTAGGAGTAGGGTAGGGAGGTTGCAGAAGACTAGCATCGTATGGAAAGGTTCTTCTACTTAAAAGTGGCACCACTGTTACTGTCTCAGCACTGGCTCATATGGTGTCAGAAGATTTGTGTCAAGCATAGGGGCATTACTTCCAGACCTGACCTCATGCTGGAAGAGATGGCATACATTACAGTGGACCAGGCCTGCTGCTTTTCTTTTTTTACCCTGATAGATCAGTCATTTTAGTATTTTATGTAAAGCTACAAAAACACATGTAAATCTTTTGTCATCCCCTATTCTGCTCAAAGTGATTGAAATAAAAAGCTCCTTTTATTCTAGCGTTCTTAACATTTTTTGGAAAATATTTAAATTATTGGGAAGTTCCTTATATTATCTTTTTTATTTGTTTTTGTATTTGGTAAAGCTTGATAGAGCTCCCTGCATATGAATATAATAAATAATGGCAAGAAGACTTAAAAATTGCTTAATTTGGTTTCATGTTATTTTTCTTAAGTACTATGGTGTTCTAAACATCTCTATGTTGGGGAAGGAGTTGGCCCGTTTTTATTTCCCTTTTATTGAGAATTTTTGTTTTGCATTTAATCCTTGTGTTACGAAGTAGCAGGCTTCACTGCCTAAAAATCACCTAGAAGTGGTTTATAATGTAGTGTTACCAGCACCGTATTAGTGGAGTAGCACCTGAGCACAATGGAGAAAGCAGTCCTATCACCATTATACAAGTGTTTCCCTAGACTGAATATATTTTCTAATGCAGGATTTTGCAGCCATGTAAAATTTGCTCACACAACAAAAATAGTGTGCCTATTTTTTTTTTTTTAAGATTTTATCTGAGAGTGAACATAAGCAGGATCAGAGGCAGTGGGAGAAGCAGACTCCCCACTGAACAGGGAGCCCCATGTGGGGCTCATTCCTAGGATTCCAGGATCATGACCTGAGCCAAAGGCAGACACTTAACTGACTAAAATATCCAGGCACCCCAATAGTGTGCCTGTTCTGATCATAGTTTCATTTTATGAGTCCCTGTCAATTTTTGTTATTGTAATTACACCATAAGCAATAACATGGTTAATAACAAAGGGGATTAAGGCAGGTAGCCTTACTCCATCCCTTTCCCACAACATACACTTTTTTTTTTTTTTTTTTTTTTTTTAGCTTTTTCCAGTCAAGCAATGGGGAGGGTAGAGAATAGGGAGGAGGCTATAACTCCTTTTAATTCCCTTATCAGTTTTTTATTCCATATCTCACAGATTAATGTAGAGTACAGGGGCTATGTCCATTGTACCTGGTATAAGAAGTTCATGTAAAGCATAGGGAAGTGGGAGGATATTTTTGATAATAGTAGCTTCAGAGCTTTACCATAGGAGGAACTGATGGATAATAATTTGACTGGGATGAGGGGTTTTGTTGATAAGATACCCAAGGTACTACCATTGTTAAAATTGCTGATTTTGTCCATAAAATATGCAGAATTTTGCCCAGGTTACTAAATTCAGTAAATAACATGTTTCCGGGATGGACACAGTAATTATTATTGGCTGATTTCCTGTACCCAGTCTAAAAGCTTCCTTAATTATGTAAGCAAGTTATTTTGGTAAATATGTAGAAGAAACAAAGATGGAGAATGTATCTCTTAAAGTATTGGAAATCATATATTAGAAGATGAGATGTGTCTAGTGGATTGAATTTTAATATCTAAATGCCTTTTAAGCAATACTTTTTGTTTTTAATTAACATTGTAATTTGGCAACTCTTAATATTTCTCAATTACTAATATTTGTTTTCTTCTAGGGGCCACATTATCTTAGTTCCAGAATTTAGTCTTCCTCTGGAATACTATCTAATCCCCTTCCTGATCATAGTGGGCATCTGTCTCATCTTGATAGTCATTTTCATGGTAGGTAAATCAATGTTAAATATATTTTTAAAAATAGTATGGATGGTTCTAAAAAACATTGTATTGAGTGAGAGGAGACTTACATAAAGGGGTACATATTGTATGAGTCCATTTATATGATTGGGTCTAGAAAAGGTGAAGATAATCTGGGTAGAAAAATCAGAACAGTGATTACTTCTAGGGGTGCTAGGAAGAGGGGGTGAGGGATTTACTGAGAAGGGTATGAGGGAACTTTTAGGGGGGTAAGTCATATTCTGTATCTTGACAGAGGTTGCACAAACGTCTGTACGCTTAAATTTTTTGCATGTCTTTGTATATAAATTTTACCTAAGGAAAAAAATACTGTAAAAGAAATACTAAGCTGTAACTAATGATACATATGCTAAAGTATTTGGGGAGACATATATTGATGATCTGCAACTTACTTTGAAATGCATTATAAAAACAATGAGAGAAAGAGGTGTTTCGGGGTGCCTGGGTAACTCATTTGGTTAAACGGCTGCCTTTGGCTCAGGTCATGATACCAGAGTTCTGGGATTGAGCCCTGCTCAGCAGAGGGCCTACTTCTCCCTCTGACTCTGCTTGCCACTCTCTATCTCTCTGTCAAATAAATAAATAAAATCTTAAAAAGAAAAAAAAAAAAGGAGGTGTTTTGATGGGTAAATAGAGGGATGGAAAGGTGATTAAAAGTGTAGTACAATGTTAATTGTGGAATCTAGGTGACGGGTATATGGGTATTATAAAATTTCTTCAATTCTTCTCTATATTTGAAAGTTTTCATATCAAAATGTAAAGAATACTATGAGTGCTGAGGTTAAAGGTGATGACACATTATCTAAAACAGTGGTTATCACAGTATGGTCCCGGGACTCTTAATGGGACTGTGAAGTCAGAATTATTTTCATAATAATGTGAAGATATTATTTGCCTTTGTCACCCTCAGTCTCTCAGTATTTAAAGTGGAAGTTTCTAAAAACTGTATGATTTGTGATATAAAAACAAATTGAAGGCAGAAGCAGATAAGAGAAGACCTCTGTATTAAGATAGATACTAAAAGAGAATTGCAGGGGCACCCTGGGTGGCTTAGACAGTTAAACGTCTGCCTTCAACTCAGGTCCTGATCCCAGGGTCCTGGGATCGAGCCCCCTGTCAGAGTCCCTGCTCAGTGGGGAGCCTGTTTCTCCCCGCTCTTGTGTTTTCTCTCTCTCTCTCTCTCAACTTAATAAATCTTCTAAAAATTTTTTTAAATTTTTAAAAAATAGAATTGCCACCATATAAAACAATCCCAGGAGTCTCACTTTATTTTTTATAAAGAATATTTATAATAACATTCAATCAGTTTATTATTGTATGGACGTTACAGGTTAGAGATTAAATGCCATCTTTGGAATGTTCAATCTTTCTGTGATGCTGTGGTATTTCTTTTCATTTATTTAGATCTTCTATATCCATCAGTTTAATAATTTTTTTCTGTAAACATTTTGCACGTCTTTTGTTAGACATTTTTTTTTTAAGATTGTATTTATTTATTAGAGAGCACAAGCAGGCGGGAGGCGTAGAGGGAGAAGCAGACTCCCCATGGAGCAGGGAAACTGATGTGGGACTCCATCCTCGGACCCGGGATCATGACCTGGGCCAAAGGCAGATGCTTAACCGATTGAGCTACACAGGCGCCCCTTTTGTTAGACTTTTGAAATTGCATTTTCTAAGTGGTGTTATTAGGATTAAGAACATTATGGATTTTTTAAAAACAAACTTTTAATTTTTGAATAATGTTAAGATTTACAAAAAAATTTCAAAAAAGAGTGTTCTTGTACATTCCTCATCTAGTTTCCCCACTTTACATTACCGTGGTCCATTTGTCAAAACTAAGAAACTAACACTGGTACATTATTAGTAATTGAACTCCAATTAGTAATTGAACTGTATAGATTTCATGAGTTTTTCCATTAATGTTCTCTTTCTGTTCCAGGATCCAAAACAGAAATCCTGTTCCAGGATTCCAAATAAAAACTATTTTATTTAATTAATATGTCTTCCCAGGCTCCTCTGTTCTCTGATAGTCTGTCAGTCTCAGTCTCTCTGTGTTTTCCATAACCTCGACAGTCTTGGGGAGTGTTGGCCAGGTATCCTGTAGAATGTCCCCTATCTGATGTTTTTCTTATGATTACATAGTGTTATAGGTTTCTTGGGGGAATAAGTTTTTAAAAACAGAGGTGAAGTGCTCTTCTTATGTCATGGGGTACATGATATCTGCATAACATCACTAATGGTATTAACATTCATTCCTTGGTTAAGCCAGGTTTCTCCACTATAAAGTTAATATTTTTCTCTTTTTCTATTCTTACTTTGGAAGTGAGGCACTTGTATAGCACCCCTAAAACTGAGGAGGGACAAGCAAGATCTAGAGTGGGGAGTAGGAGAGAGTATCTACTACATATATTATTTGGAATTCTTTTGCGAAAAAGATGTATCTCTTCTTGGCATTTATTTATTTATTCAATCATTTATTTATATTAATATGTACTCCTGTATATTTATTTTATACCTTGGGTTATAATCCAATGCCATTTTATTTATGTTCAAATTTTGACCTTTGGCCATGGAGAGCTCTGTCAAGCTGGGTCATGTGTCCCTTTCATTTGATCCATCCTTTAGTTTTTCTAAGCACTTCTTCAGTATCTGGTACTATAAAAAGCTTCAGATTCATCTTATATTTTCTTGTTCCACCCCTAAAATTAGACATTTCTCCAAGGAGCCCTGGTTTCTTTTATTGAAGAGTTATATTTAGAAACCAAGATTTAGACACTGGACATCATTTTTATATATTAATTTAGTATCTACAAACTTGCTGAATTCTACTCTGGTAATTTGAATTTATTGAGTCCCTTAGGTTTTTAGTGTAGAAAAAAGAACAGAAAGAATAACAAAAAAATGCCGTTGGCAGAGTAGGAGTAGATGTAAATACCCTTAAATCAATAAAGATTATTGACTGAAAACTAAAAATGAACAACATTAAATGGTTAATTTATTAGAAGACTTCTTGAAAGTCAGAAACAACAAAAAAATGCTACTTATTATTGAACCTCCTATTTAACATTATGCTGTCTTCTCTGGTAAACTGAGAAAAAAAGACTGTATAAGGCTTAGAAATAAAAATTTTCTTTTTCCTTATTTAATGATGAATGGGTGCTGAATTATATATCTTTTACCTGTTGTAATGATCATTGTTTTTTTTTCTCTTTTACTCTATGTGGGATTACATTATTTTGTAAATTTTAAAAATCCTTGTATTTGATTATCATGTATAAATTTTGTCTTTACATTTTGGATTACTCTGATTTCTAGTATGGATCATTTAGTTCTACACTTGTACATAGATGCAAAAATCCGAAATAAAATATTAGCATTCTGAATGTGCGGGTAAGGGAAAGTTTTAGTATTATGGGACCAGAATAATCTTTTTTTTTTTTTTAATGGAATTCTTTCATTTTGTTTTTTTAGGGAGAGAGGGAGATAGGATTGAGAGAGGAGGGGGAGAGGGAGAGACTCTTAAGCCAACTGCATACGCAGCAGGGCTCAGTCTCACAACCCTGAGATCATAACCTGAGCCGAAATCAAGAGTTGGATGTTTAACCTACTGAGCCACCTAGGCACTCCTAGAATAGTCTTCACATCAAAACTGGACAATCCATTAGCACATGGAGCAGGCGCTGTAGAAAACAGTATGACAAGTCCTCAAAAAATTAAACAAGTTATCATATCCAGCAATTCCATTAGCACATGGAGCAGGCGCTGTAGAAAACAGTATGACAAGTCCTCAAAAAATTAAACAAATTATCATATCCAGCAATTCCACTTTGGGTATATAACCAAAAGATTTGAAGACAGAGTTGGAGAGATATTTGTACACCTTTGTTCATAATAGCATTATTTGCAATACCCAAAGGTGAAAGCAACCAAATTATCCATCAACTCATGAACAAAATGGGTTTTCAGATAAACAAAATGTGGTATAGACATACAATGGAATGTTAGCTTCAAAAAGGAAGGGAATTCTAATACATGTACAATGTGGATGAACCTTAAAGACATGCTCACTGAAAAAAGTTAGTCACGAAAGAACCAGTACTGTATGATTTTATTTATATGGGATACCTAGAGTAGTCAGATTCAGAGACAGAAAGTAGAATGGTAGTTGCCAGGGGCTATAGGGAGGGTAGGGTAGGGAATTATTGTTTAATGAGTACAGGGTTTCAGTTTTGCAAGATGAAAAGATTTTTATGGATATATGGCAGCAATGGTAGCACAGTAATGTGAATGTACTTAATGCCACAGAACCGTACACTTAAAAATGGTTAAGATAGTAAGTTTAGTGTTATTTTACCATACAGTTGACCCTTGAGCAACACGGGTTTGAACTGCATGGGTCCACTTATAAGCAGTTACAAATCAATAACTAGACAAGATAAAACTAGACCCATAAAACTAATAACCCTTATTTTCTGTTTCCTAAAATAGTTTTTGATAGAGTTGGGATTATATATCAGTTTTTGGTGAAGGTTGTTTACAAAATAATCTAGGTCTGTTGACTTTTCTCATAGTCATCTGGACATTCAGATAGATGGTTGTCTGCTTTTTCTACTACCACGCCCAGCGTGGAGCCTGATGCAGGGCTTGATCTCACAGCCCTGAGATCATGACCTGAGCTGAAATCAAGAGTCAGATGCTTATCTGACTTAGCCACCCAGGTGCCCCCTAAATTATATTTCTAAGAAATTGTCTATTTTATCTGTTTTCAAGTGCCTTGTCTGGAATCAAGTGCCTCTCACATAACAATTTAAAGAGAATTTCTGTTTTTTAAAGAGAATTTATACTATATGTGAAATGAGTTCTCTTTATTCATATTTGTCCATGGCTTTCACAGTGTTATCAGAAGTTTACCTGTTTTGTCTTTCAAAGAAGTAGACCTTTGAGTGTTTTCTCTTGTTCCTTTCATTCAACAAGTATTTTGCATCTATGATGCACTGCTTTGGGGTCCAAAGATTCATCAGTGAACCAAATAGGTAAAAATGCCTTGTGTAAAGCAGCCTAGATTCTGGTGGAAGTTACATTCTAAAGTCTTCACTTTCATCTTTTTTTTTTTTTTCTCTATCTCCTGAATTTCTGCTCTTTATTTTTTTCATTAGTTTCAGAGGTAGAATTTGGTGATTCATCAGTGTGTATAACAGCTGGTGCTCATTACAAGTGCCCTCCTTAATGCCCATCACCCAGTTATCCCTTCCATTTCCCCTCTCCCCTCCATCCACCCATATTTTGTTTCCTAGAGTACAGCATCTCTTATGGTTTGCCTCACTCTCAATTTTCCATCTTATTTTATTTTTTCTTCACTACTCCTATGTTCACCTGTTTTGTTTCTTAAATTCCATTTATGTGTGAAATCACATGGTATTTGTCTTTCTCTGACTGACTTATTTCACTTAGCATAATACCTTCTAGTTCCGTCTATGTTGTTGCCAATGACAAGATTTTATTCTTTTTGATGGCAGAGTAATGTTGGGGTGTGTGTGTGTGTGTGTCTGTATACACATATATATTCCATCTTCTTCATCCATTCATCTGTTGATGGACATCTGGGCTCTTTCCATATTTTGGCTATTGTGGACATTGGGGTGCAGGTTCCCCTTCATATCATTATGTTTGTATCCTATGGATAAAATCCTATCCTATGGATAAAAACCTAGTAGTGCCAATGCTGGATCATAGGGTACCTCTGTTTTTAACTTTTTTGGGAAACTCCATACTGTTTTCCAGAGTGGCTGCACCAGTTTGTATTTCCACCAACAGTTTAAAAGGGTTCTCCTTTCTCCACATCCTCTCTAGCACTCCCTCTCACTCCTTCATGTCCTCATCCTTTTCCCAGCCCCATCCCTAGGCACAGATCAGCTTTTGGTTACTATAAATTAGTTTGCATTTTTTTCAGCTGTATACACATGGAATTAAATATTATGTACTCTTCTGTGTCTGTCTTCTTTCTCTCAGGATAATTATTTTGAGATTCATATATTGAGTATATTGATTTTTTTTTTTTTTTTTTTAAAGATTTTATTTATTTATTTGTCAGAGAGAGAGAGAGGAGCGAGAGCGAGCACAGGCAGACAAAGTGGCAGGCAGAGGCAGAGGGAGAAGCAGGCTCCCTGCCAAGCAAGGAGCCCGATGTGGGACTCGATCCCAGGATGCTGGGATCATGACCTGAGCCGAAGGCAGCCGCTTAACCAACTGAGCCACCCAGGTGTCCCAGAGTATATTGATTTTTTTTTTACTCTGATTGTATAAATAAATTACAGTTTTGTTTATCCATTTACCTTTTGATAGGCATTTGGGTTGTTTCTGGTTTTTGGATATTACAATAAAGCTGACATGGACATTTGTGTACAAGTTGTTATATTGATTCGTACTTTCATTTCTGTTGGGTACATATAAGTAGAAGTGGGGTGATTGAGTCATATGGTGACAGTTCCTCCACTTCGTTGCCAACACTTGATATAGTTAGGCTTTTTAATTTTAGTCATTCTCATAGGTGTATAGTGGCATTTGTGATTTGAATTGACATTTCTCCTTGACTAATTATGTTGAGTATCTCTTCCAGTGCTTATTTGCCATGCATTTGTCTTCTTGGTAAACTGTTTATTCAGATATTTTGTCCATTTCTTTTCTGTTGGGTTGCTTGTTTGTTTTTTTTATTATTGTTTTTGAGTTCTTCATAAATTCTGATACAAATCCCTTATCAAATATGGAATTTGCAAGTATTTTTTTCTCATTCTGTGGTTTGTCTTTTATTTTTTAACAGTGTCTTTTGAGGATAGAAGTCCTTATTGACGCAGTCAAATTTATCAAAATTTTCTTTTTATGGATGTCACTTTTGGCATTTGGCTCTGTCCTGTAGACTTCCTTTGCAGTCTTGCAAGCACAGTCACTTATATTTGAAAATATTTTGTATATTTTATCCAGCATTCCTGAGTATTCGTAGTACAGAGGTTCTATAGTACTTCTATTCAGTTTGCTGCTACAACTGAAAGTGCAGTGACTAATAATGTATGTTTGAAAATTTTATTAGTTTGTAACTTACAGGAATTTCAACTCTGCCTTCTTGATCCAGGGGAGTCTTTGTAACTTGTAGTCTGTCATTTATATTTGCAAACAAATAGTTTGTAGATAAAGATAACTTGGGTCAATGATTAAAAATTCAAAGGATGGGGCACCTGGGTGGTTCAGTGGGTTAAAGCCTCTGCCTTCGGCTCAGGTCATGATCCCAGCGTCCTAGAATCGAGCCCCACATCGGGTTCTCTGCTCAGCAAGGAGCCTGCTTCCTCCTCTCTCTCTCTCTGTCTGCCTCTCTGCCTACTTGTGATCTCTGTCTGTCAAATAAATAAATAAAACCTTTAAAAAAAATTCAAAGGATAATTTGAGGTAAACCATTTACTTATGTAATTAGTGCTTCAATTAATGATATTGCAATTAGGGTTTAAGTAAATTGAATTGATTTGCAGCAGCTATCCAGAAGCATGTCTATTATTGTAATGGCCATTTTCCATTTGCATGTTTAATGTCTGATTTCTTTTTTTTCTTTATCTTTAGATCACAAAATTCGTCCAGGACAGACATAGAGCTAGAAGAAACAGACTTCGTAAAGATCAACTTAAGAAACTCCCCGTACATAAATTCAAAAAAGGTCAAGTGAATATTTTAATTTTCTAAATAATCACCATTCGTTTATTTAAGAATCCATGATGACCTCACTCTAATACTGCCTCCTGAGTCCTTGCCATATACTATGACTAATACTCTGTTAATAGTGAGTGAATGTGGAGGATGGGGTTTTTTTGCTGTGGTGTATGCTGGTGAAGGCCAGAAGGGGGTAAATGGTCGGCAGAGAATTTACAAACAATAACGAAACTGACCTAAATGCTTTTTATTACCACCATGTGTCAGCAGTTCTCAACCTAAATGGATAAAATACTTCTGTGCATTAATATGATCTATTCCCACTAACCCTCCTTCCACTTCTGTCTCCCACCGTATACCACTATTTAACTAAATACAAAGTTAATAGTGTTACATTAACTAAATACAGATGTGGCTATTATATGTCAATATATTTTAAATATATCGTCTCATTTAATTTTCATATTTTTATGAAATGATACTTTAATGGGCATTATGGATGAGGAAATAGAGGATCAGAGAGGCAAAAAACTTTAATGTCGCACAGCCAGTCCTGTAGAGCTGGGGAGGGGTCTAATAATCTAGTCAATATAATTTCTCCTACCTATGCTTTAGTACATGCTTGTTAAATCCTTTTGGCTAGCAGTCCCAGACTTTTCAATTCCATATACCATGAAAAGTATTCTGTTTTTTAATTCAGAAAAAATGCATAGAGAGGAGAAATGGGGAAGGCATTAGAATTTAGTTCTGCCAAAATTTTATTTTCCAAGTAATAATGTGTTTTAAAAACCTTCCATTTACAATAACTGTTATTTGATTAAAAATATAACATTAAGCTACACGATCACGCTGAGCTAGTACCCTCACCTGGAATCAGGTCGCAACCTCAGCCGTGCCTGTCGCCTGCCACTGCCTCTGGACCATGGACCCCCACAAAGTGAGCGAGCTTCGGGCTCGTGAAAATGTGCAAGCAGGATCCGAGCAGGATCCGAGCGTTCTGCACACCGAGGAAATGCGTTTCCTGCGGGAGTGGGTGGAGAGCATGGGGGGTAAAATACCACCTGCCACTCATAAAACTAAATCAGAAGACAGTATCAAGGAAGAAAAACCAGATAGTAAGAAGGCAGAGGAAAACATAAAGACAGATGAACCATCAAGTGAGGAAAGTGATCTAGAAATTGACAATGAAGGTGTGATTGAACCAGATACTGATGCCCCTCAAGAAATGGGAGATCAAAATGTAGAGATAACCGAGGAAATGATGGATCAGGCAAATGATAAAAAAGTGGCTGCCATTGATGCCCTAAATGATGGTGAACTACAGAAAGCCATTGACTTGTTCACACATGCCATCAAACTAAATCCTCGCTTGGCCATTCCGTATGCCAAGAGAGCCAGTGTCTTCATCAAATTACAGAAGCCAAATGCTGCCATTTGAGACTGTGACAGAGCTATTGAAATAAATCCTGATTCACCTCAGCCTTATAAGTGGCGCAGGAAAGCACATAGACTTCTGGGCCATTGGGAAGAAGCAGCACATGATCTTGCCCTTGCTTGTAAACAGGATTATGATGAAGATGCTAGTGCAATGCTGAAAGAAGTTCAACCGAGGGCCCAGAAAATTGCTGAACATCGGAGAAAATATGAGCGAAAACGTGAAGAGTGAGAGATCAAAGAAAGAATAGAAAGGGTTAAGAAGGCTTGGGAAGAACATGAGAGAGCCCAGAGGGAGGAAGAAGCCAGATGACAATCAGGAGCTCAGTATGGCTCTTTCCCAGGTGGCTTTCCTGGGGGAATGCCTGGTAATTTTCCTGGAGGAATGCCTGGAATGGCAGGGGGGATGCCTGGAATGGCAGGAATGCCTGGGCTCAATGAAATTCTTAGTGATCCGGAAGTTCTTGCAGCCGTGCAGGATCCAGAAGTTATGGTGGCCTTCCAGGATGTGGCCCAGAACCCAGCGAATATGTCAAAATATCAGAGCAACCCAAAGGTTGTGAATCTCATCAGTAAATTGTCAGCCAAATTTGGAGGTCAAGCATAATGCCCTTCTAAAAAATAAAGCCCTTGCTGAAGGAAAGCAACTTCAGTCACCTAATGGATGTCACAATAATACAAACCAGTGTACCTCCGACCTTCTCATGAAGAAAGCTGGGGTGCTGTGAAGAGAATCCCTACCCCTCTGCTCCCCATGCAACTGAAACATTCTACAATGGTTTGCCATTAGGGTATTCATTCAGATAATGTTTTCCTACTAGGAACTACAAACTTTAAACACTTTTTAAACCTTAAAAGTATTTAAAAACATTAAAATATATATATATAACATTAACAAAAAAATAGGAAAAGCCACATGTTAAAAGGAATAAACAGAGACATTTATAAAATGTACTGCACTGTCCTCATTCACTGTGGAGTATGTAAAAGTTATTCACAGGCCAGAAGTGGTTTAAGGACTGGCTTTAGGAATTACTTTTTTAAATTCCATTTTGTGTTTATTTTTATGCTTCCTAAACCCAGAAAAAAGAGTTTAGAAAGGTGGTATTGTCCTAGGCATACATAGTTGGTTTTTCCTCTGGGTAAGATGAGTAGCCATTATAGGATTTTGAGTGGGGGGAAAGGTAATATGTAATTAAATGTTAAAAAGGTCTTTCTGGGGGTGCCTGGGTGGCTCAGTGGGTTAAGCCTCTGCCTTCGGCTCAGGTCATGGTCTCAGGGTCCTGGGATTGAGCCCCTCATCGGGCTCTCTGCTCAGCGGGAAGTCTGCTTCTTCCTCTCTCTCTCTGCCTGCCTCTCTGCCTACTTGTGATCTCTGTCTGTCAAATAAATAAATAAAATCTTTAAACAAAACAAAGCAAAACAAAAAAAAGGGTCTTTCTGCTGCTATGTTAAGAGTAGGGTGTAGAGGGTCAAGGGTATGTATAAGCAGAGAGACCAGATAAGAGGCCATTGCAATAATCCAAGTGAGATATGAATGTGGGTTACTGAGTGGTAGCAGTGGAGGAGGTGAAGAAAATCTTAAATTCCTAAAATTTAAATTAAATTTAAATTAAAGAAAATTAAAAGAAAATCTTAAGTTCATATGTTTGGAAGATGGAATCAACTGTATTTATTAATGGACTAGTTGGGGGAGAGAAAACAAGGATGACACCAGAGTTTTTGGTTTTAGCAATGGCATTGCCTTAAAATAGAGATAAGGATGGTTAATAAGTGGTGGAGTGGGTTTTGGGGGAAAATTGGGCAAATAAGTTTTGGACGTGTGGAATCTCAGATGTCTTATAGACATTATAGACATCTCAGATGTCTTATAGACATTATAGACATATAGAGTTTGAGAGACAGATCTGAACTGGAGGTGTTGCATAAAGATGTATTTAAATCATGAGTCTTGAATGACGGTACCAAGAGAATGAGTATAGGTGTATGGAAGAATACCAAAGACATATTTGGGACATTCTAACATTAAGTAAGGAAGAAGAGGAATCAGCCAGCAGTGGAGACGGAACAGGAATGGCCACTTATAGAAGGGGAAAATCAGAAGAGAGTGCTTTACCAAAAACTAAAGTGATGCAAATCTGTCAAAGAGCGAAAAGTGATATAACCTGTGTCACGAGCTCCTGATAAATAAGGAAGATGAAGCCAACAGTTGGCCATTAGAAATTATTATCTTGATGAGCAGTTTTGACAGGCAAAAAACCCGAGATTGTGGTGGGTTTAGGAGAGAATGGAAGAAAAAGGATCAGAGCCAGTAATTTCAGACAACTTTAAACAGAAATTTAACTAAAAGTGGAAGAAATGTGGTAGCAGCTGGTAGAGAGGTTGGGTTAAGAAATAACAGCATGTTTACTGAAGGAAATTGATGACATGAGTGACAGATGGGAGAGTAGCTGTCATACTGTCTTTGAGAAGGCAAGAAGGAATGGGATCTGGTACGCAAATAGGTGGACTAGCCTTAGGATGGTAGCATGGAGAGCTGAGCCCTGATGGAAGGTAGAATATGTGGGTGCAAAATTCCGGGACATGGGTATTTATGGTGGTATGTCTGTGGAAATTTTCTTTACTTCCATTTTTCTCAGGGAAGTGGGAAACAATAATTAACTGAAGATTAGGATGGGAGGGGAGATGCTGGAGGTTTCAGAACAGAAAGGTATAAAATATTTCTAGGAGAGTAATTGTGCAGATGGACCAGGCAAATATAATATGATTAACTGGCAGCCCAAACCTCCCTGTCAGGTTTATGGTTATGAACCAGTCAACATATTTGTTTTTCTCTAGCTGTATTCATCTGTGTGGACTGGTCCTTGTCATCCTGTTTTGTTTTTTTTATGTGAAGTATAACATGTATACAAAAAGTATTTAAGATACATATTTCTAGAACCATCTAGTTCAAGAAACAGAACATTACTGGTGCGCCAGAAACTACTGTGTACCCTTCTGGATCATAATACTTTCTTCACTGGAAGTAGTCATCCAGGCTTATGATAATTATTTCATTGTCTTTCTATTAGGTTTTACCACCTGTATATTCATTCCAAAACAATATGATTGAATTTTTTCCTATTTTTGAATTGCATTTTTTTAAAGTTTTTAATCACCCATTGTTCATCATGACAAGTGCACTTCTGAATTCCCATCACCTATTTCACCCATCTCCCCACCAACCTCCCCTCTGGTTAACCCTCTCTTTGTTCTCTATAGTTAGGAGTCTGTTTCTTGGTTTGCCTTTCTCTCTTTTCCCCACTTTTGCTCATTTGTTTCGTAAATTCCATCTGTGCGTGAAATCATAAAGTATTTGTCTTTCTCTGACTTCTTACGCTTAGCATTATGCTCTCTAGCTCCATCTATGTTGTTGCAAAAGGCAAGACTTCATTCTTTTTTTATGGCTGAATAGTATTTCATTGTATATATACACCACATTTTCTTTATCCATTTATTAACTGATGGACAGTTGAGCAGCTTCCATATCTTGGTTGGTGTTAATAATGCTGCTAAAAACATTGGGGTGCATGTATCCCTTTGAATTAGTGTTTTTGTCTTCTTTGGGTTAATATCCAGTAGTTTGTGTGCTGGATTTAGGGTAGCTCTATTTTTAACTTTTTGAGGAAGCTCCATACTGTTTTCCAGAGTGGCTGCACCAGTTTGCATTGCCACCATTAGTGCAACAGGGTTCCTCTTGCTCTACATCCTCTCAAACACCTGTTGTTTCTTGTGTTGTTGAGTTTAACCATTCTGACAGGTGTAAGGTGATAGCTCATTACTTTTGACTTGCATTTCTCTGATGATGTGATGTTGAGGATTTTTCATGTATCTGTTGGTCATCTGTATATCTTTTTTGGAGGAATGTCTATTCGTGTCTTCTGCCCATTTTTAATTGGATTATTTGTTTTTTGGACATTGAGGGGTTTTTTTGGATTTGGTGGGTTTTTTTTTTATAGTGGGCATTGGGTTTTTATAAGTTCTTTATATACTTTGGATATTAACCCTTTATTAAATATGCTGTTTGCAAATATCTTCTTCCATTTAGTAGGTTGCATTTTAGCTTTGTTGATTCCTTCACTGTGCAGAAGCTTTTTGATTTTATTATACCCCGATAGTTTATTTTTGCTTCTGTTTCCATTGCCTCAGGAGACATATCTAGGAAAACATTTCTATAGCTGCTGTCAGAGAAATTACTCCCTGTGTTCTCTTCTAGGATTTTTATGGTTTCAGGTCTTACATTTAGGTCCTTAATTCATTTTGAGTTTATTTTTGTGTATGATGTAAGAAAGAGATCCAATTTCATTCTTTTGCATGCGGCTGTCCCAGTTTTCCCAACACCATTTGTTGAAGAGACTGTCTTTTTCTCATTGGATGTTTTTGTTTCCTTTGTCAAAGATTAATTGACCATATAATCATTGTTTTATTTCTGGGTTTATTTCCATTCCATTCTGTTGATCTATGTGTCTGTTTTTGTGCCAGTACCATACTGTTTTGATTACTACAGCTTTGTACTATATCTCGAAATTTAGGATTATTATACCTCCAGGTTTGTTCTTTTTTTTTTTTTTTTTTTCATGATTCCTTTGGCTATTTGGGGCCTTTTTGTGGTTCCATACAAATTTTAGGATTGTTTGTTCTAGTTTTGTGAAAAGTGCTGTTGGTATTTTGATAGGGATTACATTAAATAACAGATTAGGTGGTATGGACATTATAACAATATTTGTTCTTCCAATCTATGAGCATGGAATATCTTGCCATTTCTTTGTGTCATCTTCAATTTTTGTAAATCAATGTTTTATAGTTTTCAGAGTACAGATCTTTCTCCTGGGTTAAGATTGTTCCTAGGTATTTTATTTTGGGTGCAGTTGTAAATCGGATTATTTTCTTAATTTCTCTTTCTACGGCTTTATTATTTGTATATAGAAATGCAATGGATTTCTGTATATTCATTTTATATCTTGCAACCTTACTGAATTCATTTATTCTAATAGATTTTTGGTGGAGTCTTAGGGTTCTCTGTATAATAGTATCGTGTCATCTGCAAGTAGTTAAAGTTTTACTTCTTTCTTACCGATTTGGATGTCTTTTATTTCTCTTTGTTATCCTAGCTGTGGCTAGGATTTCTAATACAATGTTGAATAAAAGTAGTGAGAACGGACATCCTTGTGGACACCGCTTTTCCCTGTTATGTATGATGGTAGTTGTGGGTTTTTCATATTTGGCCTTTAATTTGTTGGTGTATGTTCCCTCTGAACCTACTTTGTTGAGGGTTTTTTAAATCATGAACGGATGTTGTATTTTGTCATGCCTTTTCTGCATGAAAAATTGAAATCATTATATAGTTTTTATCCATGATATAGTTTTCTGCATGGAATATTGAAATCATCATATATTTTTTATCCTTTTATTTTTTATTTTTTAAAAGATTTTATTTATTTATTTGACAGAGAGAGATCACAAGTAGGAAGAGAGGCAGGCAGAGAGAGAGAGAGAGAGGAGGAAGCAGGCTCCTGCTGAGCAGGATGCGGGACTCGATTCCAGGACCCTGAGATCATGACCTGAGCTGACAGCAGAGGCTTAACCCACTGAGCCACCCAGGCATCCAATCCTTTTATTTTATTTTTTTTTTTTTTAAATTTTTTATTTATTTGTTAGAGAGAGAGCGAGTGAGCACAGGCAGACAGAGTGGTAGGCAGAGGCAGAGGGAGAAGCAGGCTCCCCGCGGAGCAAGGAGCCTGATGTGGGACTCGATCCCAGGACGCTGGGATCATGACCTGAGCCGAAGGCAGCTGCTTAACCAACTGAGCCACCCAGGCGTCCCGCCAATCCTTTTATTGATATGATATATCAGGTTGATTGGTTTGTGAATATTGAGCCACCCTTGCATCCTGGGAATAAATCCCACTTGATCGTGGTGAATGATTTTATTTTAATGTATGTTGGATTTGGTTTGCTAATATTTCTGTTGCAGATTTTAATATCTGTGTTCATCAGAGATACTGGCCTATAGTTCTCTTTTTTTGTGGTGTCCTTAACTGGTTTTGGTATCAGGATAGTTCTGACCTTAGAATGAAAAATTTGGAAGCTTTTCTTCCTTTTTTATTTTTTGGAATAGTTTGATAAGAATTGGGTATTAACTGTTCTTTAAAAAGTTTCATAGGGGACCTGAGTGGTACAGTCAATTAAGTGACCGATTCTTCGTTTTTGCTCAGGTTGTGATCTCAGGGTCATGAGATTGAGTCCCATGTCTGGCTTTGCACTGGTTGCAGAATCTTTTTGAGACTCTTTCTCCCCCCTTCAAATAAATCTTAAAAATAAAATGAAATAAGATGTTTTGTAGAATTCACCTGAGAAGCTGTCTGGTCCTGGACTTTGGCTTGTTGGGAGTTTTTGATTACTAATTCCATTCCATTCCTGGTAATCGCTTTGTTCATATTTTCTATTTCTTCCTCATTTTGGAAGACTTTATGTTTCTAGGAATTCATCTATTCTAGGTTATCCAATTTGTTGGCATATACTTTTTCATAATATTCTCTTATAACCCTTTGTATTTCTGTGGTTTTGGTTCTTATTTCTCCTCTATCATTTCTGTTTTTGAGTCCTCTCTCTCTCTCTCTCTGATGAGTCTGTCTAAAGGTTTATCAGAACCAACTCCTAGTTTCATCAATCTGTTCTATTGGTTTTTTAGTTTCTCTTTTATTTATTTCTGTCCTAATCTTTATTATTTTCTTCCTTCTGCTGATTTTGAGTTTTGTTTGTTCTTTTCCTAGCTCCTTTGCATTTAAGTTAGCTTGTTTGAGATTTTTCTTCTTGAGGTAGGCCTATATTGCTATACACTTATGTCTCATAACAGCTTTTACTGCATCCCAAAGATTTTGGACCACTGTGTTTTCATTTTCATTTCTCTCCATGTATTTTTATTTCCTCTTTGATTCTTGGTTGACCCATTCATTGTTCAGTGGCATGTTACTTAACCTCCATGTATTTGTGCCCTTTCCAGATTTTTTCTTCTGGTTGCTTTCTAGTTTTACACTGTGGTCAGAAAAGATGCAAGGTATTACTTCAGTCTTTTTTAATTTATTGAGACTTGGTTTTTGGCTTAATATGTGATCTGTTCTGGACAATGTTCCATGTACACTTGAAAAGAATGTGTCCTCTGATGTTTTAGGATGGGATATTCTGAATATATATGTTAGGTCTATCTGGTCCAATGTATCATTCAAAGCCACTGTTTCTCTTTTTTTAAAATCTGTTCGGATGATTTATCCATTCATATAAGTGGGGTGTTAAAGTCACCTGTTATTGTATTACTATCAATTAGTTCCTTTATGTTTGTTATTAGCTGCTTTATGTATTTGGGTGCTCCCATGTTGGATGCATAACTATTTATAATTGTTATATCTTCTTATTGGATTGTTCCCTTTATAATGATATAGTGTCCTTCTTTGTCCTTGTTATAGTCTTTGTTTTAAAGTCTATTTTGTCCAAGTATTGTTACCCTGGCTTTTTTTCATTTCCATTTGCATAGTAAATGCTTTTCCATCCTTTTTCTTTCCATCTACATGTGTCTTTAGGTCTGAAGTGAGTCTCTAGTAGGCAGCATATAGATGGGTTTTGCTTTTTATCCATTCTGTCACTTTTGGATTGGTGTGTTTAGTCCATTTATATTCAAAGTAATTATTGATAGGTAGGTACTTACTGCTATTTTGTTACTTGTTTTATGGTTGTTTTTATAATTCTTCTCTTTTCTTTTTTCTCTTCTCTCACAGTTTGCTGATTTAGTGATATATTTGGATTTCTTTATTTTTTGCATACCTGTTCCTGATTTATGATTTGTGGTTATCATTAGGTTTGTATATAACATCTTTTGCATATAGCAATCTATATTAAGTTTATGACTGCTTAAGTTTCAACCCATTCTTTACTCCTTCTTGTTCTGTACTCCTGTATCTTTTTTAGGTATATGGTATCAAAATTTACATCCTTTTATTTTGTGAATCTCTTGATTCACAAAATGTGTGTAGATACACTCCTACTTATGATCTTTCCACTCAAAGAGTTCCCTTTAACATTTCTCATAGCACTGGTTTAATGGTGATGAATTCCTTTAACTTCTCTTTATCTAGGAAACCATTTCTCTCCTTCTCTTCTGAAAGATAGCCTTGCTGGACAGAGTATTCTTGGCTGGAGTTTTTGGGTTGTTTTTTTTTTTTTTTTTTTTTTTTTTTTTTTTTCCTTCTTTCAGCTCTTTGAATATATCATGCCACTCTGTTCTGGCCTGCAAAGTTTCTGGTGAAAAATCTGTTGGTAGCCTTACTGGATTTCCCTTGTTTATAACTGTTCTCGTTTGCTGCCTTTAAAATTCTCTTTATCCCTACTTTTTACCATTTTAATTACTGTGTGTCTTGGTGTGGACCTCCTTAGGTTGATTTTGTTGGGGGCTCACTTTGCTTCTTGGGTCTGGATTTCTGTTTCCCTTCCTGGAATTGGGGAAATTTTCAGCTAGTATTCCTTCCTTCCTTCCTTCTTCTCTCCCTCCCTCCTTCCTTCCTATTTTTCTTTAAAGATTTTATTTATTTATTGGACAGAGTATGCACAAGCAGGAGGAGTGACAGGCAGAGAGGGAGAAGCATGAGCAGGGAGCCCAATGGGGAGCTCGATCCCAGAACCCTGGGATCATGATCTGAGCTGAAGGTAGACACTTAACTGATGGAGCCACCCAGACACCCTCAGCTAGTATTTCCTCAAATAAGTTATCTTCTTCATTTTCTCTCTCTTCTTCTATGATCCCTATAATGCACATTGATGGTGTCACTGAATTCCTTAAGTCTATTTACAGTTTTTATTATTTTTTCTCTCTTCATCTTGATTACTTTCCATTACTCTATCTTCCAGGTCACTGATCCATTTTTCTGCTTCCTGTAGTCTACTGTTTATTCCCTCTAGTGTATTTTCAGTTATTGAGTTCTTCATCTCTGATTGGTTATTTTTTATATTCTCTCTTTGTTGAGAGTCTCACTGAGGTCCTCTACTCTTGTCTCAGGTCCCATGAGTATTTTTTATGACCTTCACTTTAAATTCTCTATTAGGCATATTACATATCTCTGTTTTGTTTGCTTTGATTTTTGTCCTTTTCTTTCATTGGAGACATATTTCCCTGTGTCCTCATTTTGTCTATCTCTGCATCTGTTTCTGTGTGTCTCCTGCTCTTGGAAGTAGTGGTCTTCTGAAGAAGAGGTTCTGTAGCACCCTGCAGTGCAGTGTCTCCTGTTCACCAGAACCGGGTGCTTCAGCGGTGTTTCCAATGTGTGTTATGTGTGCCCCACTATTGTGGCTGAGCTGCTTCTGCCTTTAGTCCCATTATCTGCAATGGCTCTCTGCCCATTCTGGGGAGGGTCTGGTCCCTGTGTTGTTAGTGGGCCAGTCTGAGGCCACCTTTGGCTTGGACTGAGACCAGGCATTCTCCAGAGGTGCAGTAGCATGTAACTGCAGGGCACTGTCCCTGTGTTGTCCCCTGAGAAGCTTTTGTTGGTGGGTGGGGCCTGCAGTCAGACCAGATATCTGCCCTCAGCCCACTGTTGGGGTAGAGTTGGAATAGTGTGTGTGGTTATCTTTCCCTCTCCCTGGGGGCAGGAGTCACTTTGGAGTGGTACTGGTTCCTGTTGGCCCTGCTTTGTGGCACTACTTTGGATGGCCTCCAGCCAAGAGCATATTGGAGAAGGCAGGTCTATAGGAGAATGCAAGGGTAGGGCACACTGTTAGCAAGTTAGGTGGGAAATGTTGGTGCTACACTGATTCCCACAGGTGTCCATGTGTCTAGGCTCAGGGATGATGGAAAGAAATGGGGGCCTTTCGGCTCCTTTGTTCCTGGAGGTTTCCCATCCAGTATGCATTCTAATCCTCCTCCTGTATGCACTCTAATCCTCCCATCCAGTATGCATTCAAATCCTCCTCCTGTATACCCCACGCTTTCTCCCCCCCCCCAAACTAATGCTTCTATGCTATATATCTGTGGGGCTGTTTCTTGTGCTGTCTCTTTAAGGGTGGGGACTCCATTTCTTGTCACCCTCCCTCAGCTCTCCTAGGGTGGAGCCTGCTGATTTTTAAAGTTCCTGTTGTTAAGCTGACTGATTTTAAGAACTCACAAAATTATGACCCTCTGGTTTTCATGCAGGTTTCCTGTGTCTGGAGTGCTTGGTATGAAGATCTGGTTCTCTCCCCTTTCTGTACATATGGTGCCCCTCACTGCCCTGGACAGTCCCATTTAGCTCCTGACATCATCTCCACCCTTCCTTCCCTTTTCAGTGTGGTCTGGGCTCTACACTGAGTTGTGGAAAGTCTGTTCTGCCAATCTTTATGTCATTTTCTTGGTCATTTACACTAATGTAGGTGTTATCTAGTTGTAACCATGGGATGAGGTGACTTAGGGTCCTTCTACTCTGCCATCTTCTCCATGGGATCCCCAGAAAATCATTGCTTTTTATGGCTGAGTAATATTCCATCATGTGTTTCTACCACATTCTGTTTATCTAGTCATCTGTTAGTAGACTTGTGGGTTGCTTCTACCTTTTGACTATTGTGAATAATGCTGCAGTGAAAATTGTTGTAAAAGTATATGTTTGAGTTCCTAAATTCAGTTCTTTTGAGTACATACCGAAGAGTGGTATTTCTGGGTCATTTGGAAATTCTTTGTGTAACTTTCTGTGGAACTGCCCATATTGTCTTCTACAGCCGCTACACTATTTTACATTCCAAGCAGCAGTACAGTGTTCTGATTTCTCCATATTTTTGAGTTAATTTTTATATATAGTGTGAGGTAGGGCTCCAAGTTTTTTATATATATTGTGCATGGAAATGCAGTAGTCTCAGTGCCATTTGTTGAAGAGAGTCTTTTGTTATTGAATGAATGTCACAAATATTGGCTACAGGTATGGGTTTATTTCTAGACTCTCCAGTCTCTTCTATTGGTCTGTATGTCTGTCCTTATGCCAGTACTACATTGTTTTGATTACTTTAGATTTGCAGTATATTTTGAACTGGGAAATGAGTCCTATAGCTTTTTTTCTTTTTCTAGACTGTTACAGGTATTCAGGATCCCTTGCAATTACATTTTTTTTTTTTAATTTTTTTTTATTTTAATAAACATATAATGTATTTTTATCCCCAGGGGTACAGGTCTGTGAATCGTCTGGTTTACACATTTCACAGCACTCATCATAGCACATACCCTCCCCAATGTCCATTTCCCCACCACCCTCTCCCATCCCCCTTCCCCCCCGCAACCCTCAGTCTGTTTCTTGAGATTGAGTCTTTTATGGTTTGTCTCCCTCCCAATCCCATCTTTTCATTTTTTCTTTTCCTACCTCCCCCCAAACCCCCCCACCTTGCATCTCCACTTCCTCATATCAAAGAGATCATATGATAGTTATATTTCTCCGATTGACTTATTTCGCTAAGCATGATACCCTCTAGTTCCATCCACGTCGTCGCAAATGGCAAGATTTCATGTCTTTTGATGGCTGCATAGTATTCCATTGTGTATATATACCACATCTTCTTTATCCATTCATCTGTTGATGGACATCTAGGCGCTTTCCACAGTTTGGCTATGGTGGACATTGCTGCTATAAACATTCGGGTTGCAATTACATTTGAATTTGAGGATCACATTTTCCATATCTTCAAAAAAGGTTGTTGGAATTTTGATAGGGATTATATTGAATTTGTAGATTGCTTAAGAGTATTATTGCCATTTTAATATAAAGCCTTCCAATTCATGAACATGGATAGTCTATTTATTTAGGTCGTCTTTAATTTCTTTCATTAGTGTCTTATATTTCTCAGTGTACAAGTCTTTCACTTCATTTGTTATACATTTTCCTAGGTATTTATTTCTTTTAGATCTATTGCAAATGGAATTGATTTCTTAATTTCCTTTTTGGATTGTTCATTGCCAGTGTATAAGAACCCAACTGATTTTTATATAATCTTGTAACCTTCAACTGCTGAATTTATTGACCCTATTAGCTTTCTTTCTTTTTTTTTTTTTTAAAGATTTAATTTATTTATTTGAGAATGCGAGTGAGAGCATGAGAGGGGAGGAGGACAGAGGAAGAAGCAGACTCCCTGCGGAGCGAGGAGCCCGATGCGGGACTCGATCCCAGGACTCGGGGATCCTGACCTGAGCCAAAGGCAATCACTTAACCAAGTGAGCCACACAGGCACCCACTCTATTAGCTTTCTTATGGATTCTTTGGGATTTTCTATATATAGGATCATGTCTTCTGTAAAGAGATGTAGTTTTACTTTTTCTTTTCCAATGTGGGTTCCTTTGCTTTCTGGTCTAACTACTCTAGTAGTAATGCTGTATGATAATGTTGAATAGCAGTGGTGAAAATGTGAATCCTTTTCTGTTCCTCATCTAAGAAGGAAAACTTTTTGTCATTCACCACTGAATCTTATATTAGTTGTGTGATTTTTAAAAATGCTCTATCATATTGATAGGTTCTCTTTTTTCTAGATTCATTTTTTTTTGGCATATCCAGTTGTTCTGGCACCATTTGTTAAAAAGACTGTCCTTTCTCCTTTGCGCTGTTGTTATCAAAGAGTGGTTGACTATATTTGTCTGCTTCTAAGCTATCTAGTCTGTCCTGTTTATATTTATTCTTTCACCAATTCCATACTATATTGATTATTGTAGCCTTGTAAGTCTTGAAATAGTATAGTATTAGTCCTTCAGCTTTCTTCTTCTTCATTATTATGTTGGCTGTTCTGGCCTTTTGCCCTTCCATATAAACTTTTGAATAAGTTTGTCAATATCCAAGAAAGAAAAAAAAAGCTGGGGTTGGAGATTGCATTGAATCTATGATCTAGTTGGGAATCCCACTTTGGTCATGGTCTATATAATTTTTTCAAGCACTGTTGGATTCAATTTACCAATATTTTGTTGAGAAAATATGACCTGTGTTCATGAGAGAGAACAGTTTTACTTTCTTGTAATGTCTTTGGTTTTTGTATTAGGGCGATGCTAATTTCATAAAGTAAATTAGGAAGTATTCCCTCTGATTCTGTCTTCTGGAAGAAATTATAAAGACTTGATATCTACTCTTTAAATGTTTGGTAGAATTCACCCATGCAACTATCTGGGTCTGATGCTTTCTGTTTTGGTATGTTATTAGTTATTGATTCAGGTGTTTGTTTTTTTTTTAAAGATTTATTTATTTGACAGAGAGAGATCACAAGTAGGCAGAAAGGCAGGCAGAGAGAGGGAGAGAGGGAGGGAAGCAGGCTCCCCACTGAGCAGAGAGCCTGATGCGGGGTTCGATCCCAGGACCCTGGGATCATGACCTGAGCCGAAGGCAGAGGCTTTAACCCACTGAGCCACCCAGGCGCCCCATTGATTCAGTTTTTTAAACAGTTACAAGTCTACTGAGACTGTTTCTCCTTGTTTGAGTTTTGTTAGATTCTTTCAAAGAATTGGTCCATTTTATTGCCATCGAATTTGTGGGTGTAGAGTTGTTCGCATCATTTATTAGCCTTTTAATATACATGGAATCAGTAGTAATGACCCGTTTTTCATTTCTGTTATTAGTAATTTGTGCTTTTTCTCGTTTTTTCTAAGCTTGGCTAGAGACTTACTGATCTTTTCAAAGAACCAGCTTTTTGTTTCACTGATTTTTCTCTGCTGATTTCCTATTTGCAATTTTGTTGATTTCTACAATAAAATAAAATAGGATTTTTATTCCCTTTCTTGTACTTTCTTTGGATTTAATTTCCTCTTTGTTTTCTAGTTTCCTAACATGAAAGCTTAAATTATTGATTTTAGATCTTCTTTTCTTACACACACAGACACACACACACACACACACACACACACACACACACATATCCAGGGCTATAACTTTCCCTCTAAGCATTGCCCTCACTGCATACCACAATTTTTTGTTGTATTTATGATCTTCATTGGGTTAGAAATATTTAAAAATTTCTCTTGAGGTTTCTTCTTTAATGCATGTGTTATTTAGAAGTGTGTTTAATCTCCAGGTGTTTGGGGATTTTCTAGCCCACTTTCTGATACTGATTTCTTGTTTTATTAAGTTGTGTTTGAGAGCAGACATCATGTGATTTCTTTTAAACTTCTTCAGGTGTGTTTTAGGGCTTGGAGTGTGGTCTATCTTGGTGAATGTCCCATGTGAGCTTGGAAAGAATATATATTCTGCTTCTAGTTGGATGATGTAGTCTATATGTCAGTTATATCCAGGTGATTTGATGGCTTTAGAGTTCAACTATATACTTACTGATTTTCTCTTTATTGGATCCATCCCTTTTTAATAGAGGGATGTTGAAGTGTCCAACTATAATAATGGATTTATTTGTTTTCCTTGCAGTTACATCATTTTTTGCCTTAGGTATTTTGTGCTCTCTTTTTACACATATACACATTAAGAATTGTTATGTCTTCTTGGAGTATTGAGCCCATTATCATTATATAATGCCCCTTTTTATCTCTGATAACTTTCCATGCTCTGAAATTGCTCTGAATTTTAGCTACTCTGCTTTTTATTGGTGTTAGTAGCATGTGTTCTAGTCTTTTCAAGCTACTATGACAAAAATACTATAGAGTGAGTGGCTTAAACAACAAATACTTATTTCATCCAGTTATGGAGCCTGGAAAGTCCAAGATCTATGTTCCTGCAGATTTGATGTCTAGTTTGTAGACAGTTGTCTTCTCACTGTGTCATCATATGACAGAAGGAGCAAAGGAGCTCTCTGGGGTCTCTTATAAAGTCACTAATACCATTTGTGAAGCCTCCACCCTTATGACTTAATCACATCCTGAAGTGCCAAGTATCATTATGCTGGGGATGAGGCTTCAACATAAGAATTTTGGATGGACACAAACATTAAACTAAAGTGGCATGGTATTCCTTTCTCCATCTTTTACTTTTAATCAATGTCTTTATATTTAAAATGGGTTTCCTGTAGACCACACATAGTTGGCTCTCCCTTGTTTTTGTACCACTCTGAAAATCTTTTAGTTGATGTATTTAGACCACTGACATTTGAAGTGATTATTGATGCAGTTGGATTAGTATCTACCATTTTGTTCCTGTATTTTTTATTTTTGCCTTCTTTCTTTTTTCCTATTTTTGTCTTCCATTCTTTTTCTGCCTTTTGTGGTTTCAATTGAGCATTTTCTCTCCTATGTTAGTATATTAATTACACTTCTTTATTTTTTTCCAGTGGTTTCCCAGTTTGCACTATACATTTACAACTAACTTTTAAGTAACAATGTACTGCTTCACAGTCGTGAAGTACATTATAACAAAATATTCCTAATTTATTTGCCTCTCCATCCCTTGTATCATTGCTATCATTCATGTATACATAAGCATATATAAACATTTAGATATGCATATATAATAGCATAATTGTTTCTACTATTATTTTGAACAACTGTTATCTGTTAGATCAATTAAGAATGATAAAAATGGAGAAGCTTGGGTGGCTCAGTCAGTTAAACATCTGTCTTCAGCCCAGGTCATAATCTCAGGATCCTAGGATCCAGAGCTGCTTCAGGCTCTCTGCTCACTGGGGAGGGAGTCTGTTTCTCCCTCTCCCTCTGCCCCTTCTCACTGCTTATTCTCTCTCTCTTTCTCTCAGATAAATAAAATATTTTTAAAAATGAAAGTATTTTACCTTAACTTATTCCTTCTCTAGTACTCTTCCTCTATACATATTTGAATTTCTGACTTATATCCTTTTTCTTCTCTTTGTAGAACTTATTTTAACATTTCTTGCAAGACAGATCTCCTGGCAACAAATTCCTTCAACTTCTGTTTTTCTGAGAAAGTGTTTTTACCTCCACTTTCATGTGTGTGCTTAAATCTTTTTTTATCATGGTTAAAAAACACAATGTTAAATTTACTATCATAACCATTTTTAAGCCTGTTGTTCAGCAATGTTAAATATATTGTTGAATTATAGATGTCTAAAACATTTTAATCTTGTAACACAGAAACTACACTCATTAAGTACTTATTTCCCTTCTCCAGTCCTCCCAGTTTTTGGTAACCACTCTTCTACCTTCTGTTTATGTTTTTTGAATACTTTAGGTTCTGTATATGAGTAAAATCATATATTTGTCCTTCTGTGACTGACTTATTTTGCTTAATGTGTCCTCTAGATTTATCCATGTTATAGCATGTGCCAGAATTTCCTTCTTTATTTTAAAGGCTGCATAATATTCCATTGTATGTATATACCATCTTTTCTTTATTCTTGCAACTGTTGATGGACATTTGGGTTGCTTTTACCTCTTTGCAATTGTGAGTAATGCTACTAGGTACATGGGTATGCAGATATCTTTTTGAGACTCTACTTTGAATTCTTTTGGGCATATACTAAGGGTTGGGATTGTCAGATGGTGTAGTAATTCTATTCTTAATTTTTTTTTTTTTTTAGGAAAAATTTAGGTACTGTTTTCAATAATGACTTTGCCATTTTACATTTCCACCAACCATGCATAACACTTCCAACTTTTCTACATTCTTCTAACATTTGGTTTCTGTTCTTTTGATACTACCTTTCCTGGTTGGTGTGAAGGGACTCTCTCATGGTTTTGATTAATGATACTGACTAGCTTTTTATGCACTTATTAGCCATTTTTATATCTTCTTTAGGGAAATGTCTATTCAAGTTCTTTATTCAGTTCTTAATTGGGTTATTTTTGTTGCCACTGCTGAGTTGTAGAAGTTCCATATATATTTTTTTGGATAATAACTTTTCAGATATACGATTTGCAGTTATTTTCTTCCCTTCTGTATGTTGCCTTTTCACTTTTTGATTGTTTCCTTTGACAGGTGGAAGTTTTAAAATCTGTTGTAATTTTTTTTTTAATCTGTTGTAATTTTTTTTTTTAAATTTTTGTCTATTCTTTTGTTGCCTGTGCTTTTGGGGTCATATCCAAGAAACCACTGCCAAATCCAGTGTCCTAAAGTTTTTTTCCCTATATTTTTTGTTAAGAGTTTAGGTTTTACTTTTAGGTATTTAATCCATTTTTAGTTCATTTTTATATATAGGTCTGACTTCATTCTTTTGCATGTAGAAATTTAGTTTCCTCATCACCATTTATCAAAGAGACTGACCTTTCCCCATTGAGGTCTTGGCACCCTAGCCAAAAATCATTTGGCCACATGTGCAAGGGTTTATTTCTAGGCACTCTCTTTTTTTCTTTTGCCTTATATATCCATCTTTATGTCCATATACACTATCTTAATTACTTAATAACTGTGGCTTTGTACTTAGTTTTGAAATCAAAGAATCTGAGGCCTCCATTTCTTCTTTTTCAAGATTGTTTTAGCCATTTGGTGTTCCATGAGATTCCATATGAATTTCAGGACTTTTTTTTTTTTTTTGCCCTATAGCTGTAAAAAAATGCCATTGGGATTTTGATGGACATTGTTTGAATCTAGATTACTTGGGATGGTGTGGATATTGTAACAATACTAAGTCTTTCAGTCTGTGAGCACAAGATGGCTTTCCATTTATTTGTAACTTTTTAAAATTTCTTTTAGTGGTGTTTTGTAGTTTTCAGTGTATGTCTTTAAACTTCTTGGTTTAGCTTATTCCTAACTATTTAATAAATGGGATTTTCTTAGTTTCCTTTTCAGATTGATCACTGTTAATGTCTAGAAATACAACTTATTTTTGGTTATTTTGTATCCTATAACTTTGCTGAGTTTATGTATTCTAACAGTTTTTCTTGGAAATCCTTATGGCTTTCCATATGTAAGATCAAGTCATTTGCAAATTCAGATAATTTTTCCTCTTCCTTTCAAGTTTGTATTCCTTTTCTTTGTTTTTCTTGTCCAATTCCTCTGATTAGAACTTCAGTTCTTTGTTGAATAGCCTTGGAAGGAGTGGACATCCTTGACCTCTTCTTGATCTTAACAGGAAAAGTTTTTAGTCTTTCCTCACTGCATATGATGTTAGCTGTAAGCCTTTAATATATGGTTTAATTTATTATGTTGAGGTAGTTTATTTGTTCTGTTTTTTTTTTTTTAAGATTTTATTTATTTGACAGAGATCACAAGTAGACATAGAGGCAGGCAGAGAGGGAGGGGGAAGCAGACTCCCCACTTAGCGGAGAGCCCGATGCGGGGCTCAATCCCAGGACCCTGGGATCATGACCTGAGCTGAAGGCAGATGCTTAACCCACTGAGCCACCCAGGCGCCCCTATTTGTTCTTTTTTTAAGTCACGGAAGTGTATTGAATTTTGTCAGATGCTATATCTGCATTGAGATGATCATGTCTTCTCTCCATTTTGTTAATATGGTATATTACATTGATTTTTCATATGTCAAACCATCCTTCCATTCCTGTATTAATTTCACTTGGTCGTATTGTATGATCCTTTTAATGTATTGAATTTGGTTTGAGATTATTTTCTTCGGAATTTCTGAGTCAATATTCATCAAGGAACTTGGTTTGTGATTTTCTTGTGTCTTTGATTTTGGTTTCAGGGTAATGTTGATCTCAGAATGAGTTTGAAAGTATTTCCTCCTCTTAGATTCTTTGGAAGACTGAGGATTGGTGTTATTCTTTAAATGTCTGGTAGAATTTAATAGTTAAGGCATCTAGTTTTGGGCTGTTCTTTGTTGGGAGGTTTTTGAATACTGCTTCAATTTCTTCACTAGTTATAGGTCTGTTAAGATTTTTTAAAATTTCTTCATGATTTAGTCTTGATAGATTGTACAATTCTAGTTTATCCTTATTTTCTTGGTTATCCAGTTTGTTGGCCTGTATTTATTAATAGAATTCTCTTTAAATCCTTTTTATTTTTGTGACATCAGTTGTAATATCTCCTATTTCATTTATAGTTTTAGCTATAAATCTCATTATAGCTAATGGTTTGTCCATTTTGTTGCTCTTTTCAGTAAACTGACTCTCACTGATTTTTTTCCCTTTTTATTGTTTCATTATTTCTGCTCTAATCTTTAGTATTTCCATCCTTCTGCTAACCTTGAGTTTAGTTTACTCTTTTCTAGTTCCTTGAGATGTTAGGTTAGTTTGTTGATTTGAGATCTTCCTTCTTTAAATATAAGGTCTTACTGCTATAAATTTTCCTTTGTACTGCTTTTGCTGCACCCCATAAGTTTTGGTGTGCTGTGTCTTCATTTTCATTTGTCTCTAAATATTTTCTAATTTTCTTAGTGACTTCTTTTTTGACCCACTAGTTGTTTAAGAGTACACTGCTGAGTTTCCACATATTTATGGATTTTCCTGTTTTCCTTCAATTAATTGCTAGTTTCATTCCCTTGTGTTGGAAAAGGTAGTCTGTATGATTTCAGTCTTTTTGAATTTGTTAATATTTATTTTGTGGCCTAACATGTGGTCTGTCTTGGAGAATGTTCTGGGTACTCTTCAGGAGAATGTGTATTCCACTGTTACTGAATGTGGAATGTTCTGTACTATGTCTGTTTTTGTATAATTGGTCTGTAGGGTTGTTCACATCCTTTGTTTCCTTATTGAATTCTGTGTGGTTCTATCCATATCTGAAAGTGAGGTATTGTTTCTTACTACTATTGTATTGCTGTCTCTTTCTCCCTTTAGTCATGTTTGCTTCATATATTTGGTGCTCTAATGTTAGGTTCCATATATATTTATAATTGCTGTGTCTTACTAGTGAATTGACCCTCTATTATTATAGTGTCCTTGTCTCTTGTGACAGTTTTTATCTTAAATTCCATCTTGTCAGATATAATTGTGGCCACCTCTGCTATCTTTAGACTCCCATTGGCATAGATTATCTTTTTCCATCTCCCACTTCTACCCTATATATGTCCTTAGATTTAAAATGATTCTCTTTTTGGACAACATATAGTTGATCTTGGTTAAAAAAAAAAACAAACCCATTCAGCCTATCTGTATCTTTAATTGGTGCAGTTAGTGCATTTACATTTAAAGTAATTACTGATGGAGAAGGACTTACTATTGCCATTTGGTTTGTTTCCTGTCTTGTAGCTTTTTTGTGTGTCTCTTTCCCTCCCTTGGTGTCTTCATTTGTATTTTGTTGGCCTTGTGTAGGTGTAGTGACACGTTTTAATTTCTCATTTCCCTTTGTGTCTACTTTATCAATATTTCCTTTGTGATTATCATTGCAATCACACAAAAGACCTTAGTTATGTAATCTGTTCTAAACCGATAACTTCAATCATGTATAAAAACTACTCCAAATCTCTGTCTTCTCCCATTTTGTTGATTACACAGGTTGCTTTTATATTGCATATTATCCATTAACACTGATTTTATAATTACTTCTTATACTTTAAAAAAATTCTACATCAGATTTTTATGTGACTTATTCACTGAAATTTCAGTATCATAGGATTCTACATTTGTCTGTATATTTGCTTTTACAAGGGAATTTTTTATTTTCATGTGGTTTTGTGTTGCTTTTTATTGTTATTTTACTTCATCTTGTAGGACTCTACAGCATTTCTTGTAAGGCAGGTCTAGTGGTGATGAGTTTTGTTTTGTTTTGTTTTAATCTGGCAAAGTCTTAATTTCTCCACTGTTTTTGGAACTGGCTATATGGTTGGCAGTTGTTTTCATTCAGTACTTGAAATATATTATCTCACTCCCTTCTAGCCTGCAAGGTTTCTTCTAAGAAATCTGATGATCTAAAAGTTGTTACTTTGTATGTGACAAGTCACGTTTTTCTTTCTACTTTCAAAATTCTTTATCTGTGACTTTTGACAGTTTGATTATGATGTGTTTTGGTGTAGGTCTCTCCAGACTTATCCTTGTTGGAATTGAGATTCTTGAATTTGTAAGATCATTTCTGTTCCCAGATTTGGGAAGTTTTTGGCCAGTTCTTCAAATAGGTCCCCTGTCCCTTTCCCTTCCTTCTCATAGGATACCAGTAATGCATATTTTGTTCTGCTTGATATGTCCCAAATGTTCTTTAGGCTGTCTTCATTTTTCTTCATTCCTTTTTTATTTTTGCCCCTCCACCTTGGTAATTTCCAGAGGCCTGATTCTTCTGTTCAAGTTCACTGATTCTTCTCCTTGGTCAAGTCTCCTATGGAAACCCTCTGTGAGATTTTCAATTTATTTATTGTATTCTTTAGTTCCAGGATTTCTGTTTGGTTCTTCATAGTTTCTCTTTGTTGATATTTTTTCATGCATCCTTTTCCTGATTTTGTCTTTCTTTCCTCTTTTTAATTCATTGAAGGTGACAATACTTTTTAATTCTTTGCAACTTGTGTCTCTCTCTAGGTTCGGTTCCTGGAGATTTAATCTGTTCTTTTTAATGTGTTATGTTTCCCTGCTTCTTTGTGTATCTTATTATGTTTTGAGGATTTTGGCATTTGAAGAATCAACCAACTCTCCTAGATTTTACAGTCTGGTTTCTAACACAGGACTTTCTCCCTACCTACAGATATGGAAACTTCTCAAGCCCCTCTGGGTATGCATCCTTCTGGGCTTGCTTGTGTAATCACCTATTTTAAGAGTTTTGTCAGTTTCTACTCAAGGTGCTCCCCCTGTTTATGTGTACAATATTGCAGCCACTCATGGTAGAATAAATTGTGATACTGGAGCTCTACCTAGTGTGTGCCTATAGTACTGCAGACTCTAGTGCATGGTTAATTATTTTTTTCCAGAGATCCCTGACCTGGCTTCCCATTCCTGTCAGTACTTGGATACATGAAGACAAACTGTTCCCTTGAGCAGCCCCTTCCAAAATTCTGACACTGGACATACATTCTACACCTTTCCCTTCTCAGATAGATAAGAAGATAAGAGTTAGGGGTTTCTTCCCAAATAGATGTTAGGAAAGAGGGACTCTGCCCTGAGGAAGTGGTTAGTGTCATGAATTTTCTTACTGGACTTTGATGCTGTTGGCTTCACCCATGTCTGGGGTACAGAAACCTTTGAACTGTTTTTTTAGATTCCTCACAGAGACATTTGGTGTGTTAGTGTTAGGTCTGTGTCTCCATGGCTGCGTTCAGATCTAGGGCTTCCTGTTCTGTCATTTTGCTGACATCACAACTTTCCTTTGCTTTTGAAGGGTAATTTTGTAGGGTATAGAGTTCTAGGTTGGTGGGTTTTTTTCCTTCAAGGCTTTAAACAGTCACTCCACTCTCTTTTTGTTCTCATGGTTTCTGAGGAGAGTCAGGTGTAATTCTTATCTTTGTTTCTGTACATTCCTTCCCCCTGCCTCCCTGCCCTGCTACCCTGGTTTCTTTCAAATTCTTCTTTTTTTTTTTTGGTATCTTTGATTTTTTGCAGTTTGCATATCATATCATATATGCCTAGGTGGGTTTGGTTTTGTTCTGTTTTTAGACTTTGTCCGCTTGGTGTTCTCTGATATTCCTGGACTTTTGGTTTGTTGTCTTAGATTAACATGGGTGAAATTCTCAGTCATTGCTTCAAATACTGCTTCTGTTCTTTTCTCACTTTCTCTCCTCATAATTCCCATTATGGATCTATTAAACCTTTTTAAGTCATCCTACAGTTCTTGGGTATTTTGTTCTTGTGTTTTGGTTGTTTTGTTTTGACTTTTTCCTTTGCTTTTCAATTTTGGAGGTTTCTAATGGATGCAACAAGCTCAGAGAGTCCATTCTCAGCTTTGTCCAGTCTACTAACTAGCCTCTCAAGGTCATTCTTCTGTTAGTGTTTTTGGATCACTAGCATTTTTTTTTAGCTCTTCCTTAGAATTTCCATATTTCTGCTTACATTATTCATCTGTTCTTTCATGTCATCTATTTTATTTATTAGAGCCCTTAGCATGTTTATCACAGTTGTCTTAAATTCATGGTCTGATAGTTCCAACATCCCTGTCATGTCTGAGTTTGGTTCTGATGCTTGCTCTCTCTCTTCAGACTATTTTTAGCCTTTTCGTGTCCTTGAAATTTTTTGTTGAAAGCCACACATGATGTTCAGAGTGAAAGGAACTCCAGAAAGTAGGTTGGTGGTGGTATGGTCATAAGGTGTGTGTTGGGGCAGGAGGGGGCATGGGAAATGGGAAGTATTCTGTAGTCCTGTGATTATGTCTGTCTTTTAGTGAGTCTGTGGCTTTGGGCTGTGAACTTCACAAATGCTTTTCTCTTTTTTCCCAGACTTTGTTGGGACCTGATGGCTATAGAGGTTGGAGTTGGGTCTTTGCCTTTGGCCATGTCAGATTGTGATAAAGATCCCAGTAGGTTCCAGTCTGGTTTGATAGTTTTTCTTGAGGGTAGGTTTGTGAAGAACAGTATGCTCTGGCAGAGTTCAGAATTGTTACTTTTTCCCTCACCTGTCAGAAGTCCAAGGGGATTATTCTCCGTATCCCCTCTGAGAACCTGGTAGAGCGCCACAAGGTAAAACTAACAAAATGTTCAAGTTCCCCTGGATTTTTAAACTCTCAGACTTGTACACACTGAGCCTCTGCCAATTCATCAGTTGTAGTTCAGGTTTTCCTACCCCAGTGCTAGTGTTCAGGGGGTTTCTGCTGTGAAAAGTTGTGATCTAACTGTCTGTATCTCCCATTTTGGGGGCAGCAGTTTGCCCAGTGAGTTCACTTCTCTGACAGATCTAAGGATTGTTTATTTTTGTTTGCTCAGCTTTTTACTTGTGAGAACAGGGTGATAACTTCTAAGGTCATTTCATGCTGGACCAGAAAACCTCCCCTAGAGTTTTCTTTCTCTCAAACTTGCCCACACTGAGCCTCATCAATTATATTTTATGTTCTCCTGTCTTAATATGGGTTCTCACAGGTTGTTTCCCTCCTAGTCTTCTCCTCTAATAAGTTGTGATTCTCTGTATGTGCCATTCTGACTGTCTAGTTTTAGGGGCAGTTTTTTCTCTGCGACCTCAAACTTACAGATCTAAGAAGAGTTGCTGATTTTCAGTCTGTTCAGTTTTTTTCCTTGTGGTGAGCACAGGAGTGACAATTTCCAAGCTTCTTACTAGCTGGAAAGCCCTTCCTCCTGCTCTTTTGATTTCTTCTACTTCACACCTTGTTTGTATGTGTCTGTTTCTCTGGATCAGATTTACCTAGAAGTGAAACTGCTAAGTCATAGATATGTATGTCATCAAATTTAACACATAGTGCCAAACTCCAAGGCAAATACCAATTTACCATCCTATGAGTTATATGAGAACTGCTGTTATTTTACACATTTCCAGATCAGTTCAGTATCCTTAGAAAGTTTTAGGGCCTGATCAGATCCACCAATCTTACATGAGGTCTGTTTTTTGTATTTTAGTAGCAACAAAATTATTTATTAACATTAGTGATTTATACAGTTTGCTTTTTTTTTTTTTTTTAAAGACTGTATTTATTTACTTGACAGAGAGAGAGATCACAAGTAGGCAGAGAGGCAGGCAGAGAGAGAGGGGGAAGCAGGCTCCCTGCTGAGCAGAGAGCCCGACGTGGGGCTTGATCCCAGGACCCTGAGACCATGACCCGAGCCGAAGGCAGAGGCTTTAACCCACTGAGCCACCCAGGCGCCCCTACAGTTTGCTTTTTTAAAATGCTTTAAAAAATACTCCCCTTATATAGTTAATTCCATATTTAAATATCTATTCATGCATTTAATATTTACTAGGCACCTACTGTGCTCTAGGCATATGGTTCTCCCTAAACATTAGGGATGCAATAATGAATATAAATCAAGAAGGAATGGTCATATTTCAAGTTTCTTATAAAATTTAGATCCCAAACTGGGTTTTTTAAAATACTGAATAGAGATAGTTTAGAAAACATTTTGACCTAATGCATTTTTGTGACTTCCTAATACATAAAATTAGGCCTCTCATTTTTAAATTATTAGCCTGCATCTTGAAGATACTTTCTTTGCATAGGTTGTAATATTTTCACATTCACACCTAGCAAGACACTTACTTAGTAGGAACCCAAATATTTGCCCAAAATTATCATTAAATCACAAGCCATTTACACTCAGTTAAACTAGCCCTAAAAGTACTAAACTTACAGCAGCTGTCAGAGTGCCAGCCTTTGCTAATGGGCCCTATTTCAGCCATTGACATGAAGTAGTTATTAATTTGCACAAATGGCTACACAGTGTAAAACATTCTTCTTAGCATACCTGATTCCACTGTAAACCAAATTAAGAACAATTTAGAATCAATGAGTAAATGGATTAATTTCCTCTTAGAAGTGGCAGGCTAAACACATTTTGATACTCATTGTCTGTGAAAAAGTCTTACCTTTTTTGCCGTAATTATGAAAGGGATAATATCAGAATTGTTCCCGTATGAACACAGAATTGGAAACCATTTTATTTTTTTAAAAAAGTTCTTTTGCCAAACATCTTAAACTTTATTTCTTTTTTCCCCACCCTGGTCCGGATGCTTGGGGCTACACAGTCAGACTATGAAGGGCCGTCAGGTTCTCCACTATGAAAGGATAATGATGAAAACAGATTTTTTTTTTTTTAATGCCTTTCAAGTTATAGACTGAAGTGATAAGCCAGTTTATCAGAAAGAAATCCCACCCGCTTTTTCTTACTTGTGGGAAATTACCTAAAATTCTAAATCCAGGCTGCAATATAAAATTGTACAGATTGTGCACTGCACAGGTTTAGGAGGTTATTGTTCATTCTTTGTCATCAGATTTTTATTATTTGTGGTAACAAAATTATTTTTTGACAGACAGCGATAATGTGCCTTGAGGTAGTATTGCTTTTCTCCTAATTTGCATAAAGGTGCCACTGAGCCAGGAGAATTTCTGGTCTGAACACAGAATGAGTGATGTAGCACTATAACCATCTTAAGAAACAATCTGTGCAATCACCCAAATTCAGAATGCAGACAAATTTACAGGAAAATTATCCAGCTTATTTAACAAATAAGGTACACAAAGGGAGTAGGACATTTTTAGATTAAAAGAGACAAGTTACCAGCTAAATGCAATGTTTGGACCCTGCTTAGATTTTGGTTTGAAAAATTATCTGTGAAAAGACTGTTTTGAGACAACTGAGGAAACAGTGTGTCTTGGGTATTGGATGATGCATAAACAATGGATCTTGTAACCCTGAAAAAATACAGTTTAAATTGAAGAAAAAAAAAAAGATCCATTATTCCCCCCCAAAGAAAGATAAAAAGAGAAAATACTGTTCATTTTGTTAGATATGATAATAGTATTGTGATTATGTTCTTTTAATGTCCTTGTCTTTTAGAGATATATAAACGTATGTGTTGGTGAAATATTATACCTCTCAATATTTGCTTTAAAATACTTAAGAAAGCAGAAGGTGGATCTAACAAGAATAGATTGAAACTCGGTGATGGTATATGAGGTGGTCTGTTACTTTGTTTATATTTGAAAACTTGTCTAAAAGAGTAGAGAAAGAAAGGAACGATGTATTCTTACTGGATTTTATGTCTAAAGGGAAATCCAGTAGAGGGGCGCCTGGATGGCTTAGTTAGGTGTCTCACTCTTGATCGCAGCTCAGGTTTTGATCTCAGGGCTTTGAGTTTGAGCCCCATTTTGGGCTCTGCGCTGGGTATCAGACTACTTAAAAAAAAAAAAAAGAGAGAGGCGTGGAAATGCAGTAGAAATCAGTGAAGAATGTACATAATATTACTACTTCTCCCTGTAGGAATCAATCCATTTTAGGAATTACAGAAAGCCCCAAAATTCCACTGGAATCACAAAGTCATTTTCTTTTCTATAGGTGGTTCCCAAGTTCTTTTCTAGCACAGATTAATTTATGCAATTCGTATCATACCTATAGTAATTAGAGGGGTAGGAGTATGTAACTAGTTCTTCTGAATCCCGTAGCAATGCGAAACTTAGCAGTTAATTTTTAGGAGGTCAGCAAAATAGTGTGGTGGACAGAATACAAGATCTTGAACCTAAAGACTTGGTTTTATTCATGATTAGATGTGTGACCTTGACACATAACCTTGACACTTAACTTCCCCCTCTAATACCACCTGCCCTAATAAGTGCCTAAGATGTTGGAAGAAAATAATGCAAAATCTTGACTTTTCAAGTACAAATTATCATAGACCAGAACTAAGTAAGGCTAGTCTCATGTTAACCATAGAATCTCTGAAATCTCATAGGCCAGGTTATATATTCAGAATGTCTTAACTTCTGAAGAAAAAGAAATGTGTAGTTATTATGTGACAGTGTCTGCTTTGTGTCTTACTGGATGGTTATTCCTCCCAATTATTCAGAATCAATTGTTTTCTAACTGCAAATCACATCTGTTTAGTGCTCTGTGTTATGGGAAATGTTTTTACATATATTGCCTCATTTGGCTTCTTTATCCATGACTTATTTTATGACTTTTATTTAAAGATTTTTTTAAACATCCTTAATATTTTTATTTAAAAATGTGTTTCCCATTTCGAGTTTATCTTTGTGTACGGTGTAAGAGAATGGTCAAGTTTCATTCTTCTACATATAGCTGGGGGAACCAGGTGGTGGGTATTAGGGAAGGCACAGATTGCATGGAGCACTGGGTGTGGTGAAAAAACAATGAACACTGTTACGCTGAAAATAAATAAAAAATCTAATTTAAAAAAAAAATTAAAAAAAAAAAGTGTTTCCCACCACATTTTCATAGGGTGATCGTCCTGTGTGACTTTAGTCATTGAACACGTTGAGTCATTAACTGGTTCCATGTTGGCCACAATCGGAAAGAAGCAATGAAACATTCACAAAGTTAGGTTACAGTTTCTACCCTTGCAGGGGTAATAAAGGTACAGCATAGTCCAGAGATTCTCAATGTTTCTCTGCTTTCTGCTTCCATACACTTTACATATGCAACTCACTGCCATCAGTAACTTCTCTTATATGCCTGTTTCTCTCTCCTGGCTGGTTGTAGTTTGAGTAGGCAGGCACTTTGGAGCACTGCTTATAATCAGTCATCAGTACTTTTAGTCTCCTCCTCCTGTAAAATAGGAATCTCCTTGCTGCCATATGTTTGGTTCACTCCTTATAATAATGGCAAACATTTGAGAGCTTTCTATGTGCTAGGCACAGATCTGTGAGTTTTTTATCAGATTATTTTCTCCTTAGTTCTTGCCTCTTCCTAGCGAGCTGTTTCCTAATGACCTCCAAGTTTTTATGTCCCACCCAGACCTTTCTCTTAAGCTTCAGTCCAGTCCCATATCTCTAATTAATCAAGACCTTTCTGCTTGGATAACCTATACAGTCTTCAAATGTAACATGTCCAAAACTATTTTTCCAACTGCATTAGCATATATTTGACCAGCCACTGTGTTTGGTGTTGGCAGTTGGAGCTCCCTGTCCATAATTAAATACAGTAAGAAAACCTCTATGGTTTATTCTGAGAATCACTTACATGTAAGAATAAAATCAAACGGGCACCTGGATGGCTCAGTCTGGTAAGCATCTGATTTTTTCTTTCGGCTCAGGTCATGATCTCAGGGTTGTGAGATACAGCCCCATGTTGGGCTTGTGGAGCGTGCTAAGATTCTCTCTCTCCCCCTCCCTTGCCCTCCCCACCCGACTCCCAAACCAAACTTAGTACTTTAGAATAAGGTCTTTATGGTCTAAGCCCAGCCTATATCCCTAGCCTCATCCTGGTTCTCTTCCTTGCATCCTAAATTCTAGCCAGATGAGCTACTTCCTGTGCCACCCACATACCTCTGTATAGTTTTTTTGGCCTTTCCCTGCTTTGTTTACCTCTGAGTCCCCATTCTTCCTTTAGGGTCTGGTTTAGTACAGTTCATGGTGTCTAGCAGGCACTTATTCTGTATTTGCTAAGTAAATATCAGTGTCTATCTGTTATTGTAATGGACATTTTAGAAAACTTACAGATCAGAAATGTGACCCCCATTCTCAAAGAATTTCTAATGCAATGGAAACAGGGCAAATGTAATTTACTTTTATACGTATTAAAATATATATTAATATATATTCTTATATATATTATTTACTTTTATAATATATATTATACATAATATTTATATATATTTGTAAATATATACTTAAATGGAAAGTATGGCTTTCCATCACAATACAATTTTTTTTTAAGATTTTATTAATTTATTTTTGAGAGAGAGCAAACAAGCGAGCATGAGTTGGGTTGGGGAGGCAGAAGGAGAAGCAGATTTCCTGGTGGGCAGGGAGCCCTATGTGGGACTTGATCCCAGGACCCTGAGATAATGACCTGAGCCAAAGGCAGAGGCTTAATCTGAGTCACCCAGGAGCCCACAACACACTTCTTATATTACAATAAAATGTATGGTCCAGTGAGGAAAAGTAGATACTCTGTCTTTTCAGAGACAGTACATCTGACACACCATAGTCCCAATGAACTGCACATGTTGTTCAGGCTCTAATTAGTCTTTAGCAGTAGTCACACATTATTTTAGGATAAAATACACTCACAAAATACTAACCATCTCTTCAATATTTAGAATTAACTTACCCATTCTTAGTTTAAAAAAGAAATTACCAGTTTGTAAATCTGCTTCCAGTCCCTCGCCTGCTCCTTTTATGTTCTGTATCCTAATAATGCCAAATGAAACACTTAGAAGTTAAGCAAACAGCCATTACTTACAATTGCATACATCATCTTTGCATTTAACCCCCTCTTTTATTACCTATGCCTAGTCCCCAAATCCGTTGTCTTTCAAAATGATCATTGGATCTGATCATTTCTCTTCATTCTTATTACTGTGTCATGCAAGCCTGTCCTATTATTTGAACCTTGGGAGTGTCAAACAAGTCAGTCTGTGTCCAGGCTCGCCTCTACATCCCAGGCTTGGCTTCCTTCAGCACACTGATGAAGAATTGGTACGATGCTGTTTTCATACATAATCATTCCTTTGCTTGAAAGCTTTCATCGATCTCTACATCCTGAGAAGTCAGATCAGAATCTTCATCTTAGTACTCACAGCTTTTCATGATTTGGCTTCTCCATCCCCATCTAACCTTACTTTCCACTACTCCTTATCTCTAACCTTGCATAACTTAGATTTTGTCATGTTTATTTCTCCTTTGCAAATACTTTTCAACTGTTGCTTTTCCAGTAGTATCTTTTCCTCCTCAGTTTTTCTAAATTCGGGTTATCTTTAAGGTCTGACCCTGGTGCCTAAGAACCTTTCTCCAGTATCTCCTAGCATAGCAAACTCTTCCTTCTTGTAGATCTTCTGATCTAATATTACCACTGTGTAAACATTATAATCCGGGTAGTACTTCTGTTGTTTTGAGAGTTGGCTGGTATATTCAGCATTGGATTTGGACGGTAAAATCTGAGGACAGCTTTACTCCATCAGTCAGGATATACAGAATTTATCTACATTATATAAAAATGTCTAGCTATCCATACTTAGATTTACGTGATTAGGTCTTCCAATGAGCAGCTGGAGGTAGAGATCAAGATTTTCTGGGAATAACTGGGGTGTAGTTATTCATATATTCCTTCACTTAGTATTTACTGAGCACTTTTACTATGTGCCAGGCACTGTTCTAGGTGCTAAGGAAACTGCCATAAATTAAAAAAAAAAAAAATTCTGCCTATGTGGAGCTTAGTGGGGGCAAATGGACAAATAAGAAGTCAAGTCACAAAGCAGTTATGTGCAATAAAGAAAAACAAATGATGAGTGATGGGAGAGGGGATGGAATACTATTAGAAAAGACAGGAAAGACTTCTCTGAGAAGGAAACTTTGAACAGAGAATAAACTGGGGGAAGGGGCAAAAGAAGGAGAGAACATTGCAGAGGTATAGCAACTAGCCTTGAGGCAGCGGTATGTTTGATATACTCAGGGAACAGGAAAGAGCATGTGGCCAGCACAGTAGGATGTAAAGGGAGAGTGGTTAGAGAGGAGAGGGCTAGAGCATGCCGTGGCAAGGACTTGTGATTTTATTGCGTGATGGTGTAACTTGGGTGGCTTTTGAGTGTAAGAATGACAAGCTCAAATTACTGTGGAAAAGGATCCCTCATGCTGGTGAATGGAGAACAGACTAGGGGTGGAAAGTGAAGCGGTCAGAGTCCATGTGGTATGTTCCAGGTGAGAGGTAGAGGCTTCCTTGTTAACCGTCCAGCACGAGCGAACAGGGGCTTTGTGGGATCTGTTATTCAGCATGTATTTATTGGGAGCCCACTCTATACCAACCACTGTACCAAACTCTAGAGATATGTTGGTGAGTAAAAGACAGTTCATCTCTTCATAAGGCTAAGAATCTATAACCAATGCCAGTTGTATTTTGTTCTGTGTTGAACTATTTCAAGGGAAAATTAGTCTGATTTTACTCTTCAGAAAATCAGAATAGGGAATGTTTCTCAGTTTCTTGAAAGGAGCGCTTTACATATGGCCACAAAGCAGTAATATAATGAGGTTCCAAGATGGGTAGGAGTTATGTTGTGACTATAGTTTCTGAGAAATCAGTACATTCCTGAGTTACCTAAAGGTGAGGTATCTTTACTATTTCATGTCCAGAAACAGATCCCAAGGTCTGCAGTGTAGTTCTGAGGTGGACTGAAGGGGATTGAGAGGGTTGTTTGTATCCAGTACTCTTGACCTTTATCATTTGCCTGTAGCTGTTTACTAGAGAGAACCATGCCTTCAGTCCACTAACTTCTAACGAAAGGAGTCAGTGTTAATTTATGCCAAATGAGTTAATTGGAATTAAACTGGATTGGGATGGGTACTGTACCCAATAGAAGTTTGATAATTTTCCCATCTTGTATCTTGTGAGCATGTATCACACCTGTTCTGTAAAAAAAAAAAAGGCAAACCAAGCAAACATCATATACATGATCTCATTTAGTTCTCATAGCAGCACAATTAAGAAAAGTACTATATCATGACCATTTACAGATAAAGAAAATGAGACTCAGAAAGATTAAGTAGATTACCTAAGGGTGCATAAGTGGGTACACATAAGTGACAGGGCTGCAATGCAAATTCTTGACTTCAAACACTATACTTACAAATACTACCTATCCTGTCTTTCCTCTTCAGTCACTACCACTTCAAAATAAATTGCCTTGGGACTTTACTCCTTCCCATTCCTCTCTTCTAGTCTTCTCCCCACCCCCACCTGCACTTACCTTTCTCCTCAATTTACTATGTCAAAGAATATATATGAGATAAAACTAATTTCCTAAAGTTTCAGGTCTACTGAAATATGAGAATACTCATTTCATCATATTCTACCTTAACAAGATAAATTTTGTAACTGGTCTTTTCCTTTGCTCACACTTCTATTGGAATCTTAGTGTTTTCTTACCAGTTACATGCACTTTTTAGAAGGAAATTTTATGTATTTTTTTTTTATAGTCACTTTTGCTGCATTGAGAATTGTAATTAAATACTAGCCCAATCTAGTCAACAAGCGTAAGTATCTAGAAGTAATTCGGCTGCATGCAAAAATAATATAGGCCCAGTGCATCGTCCACCCTATACCCCAAGGGTACCTGAGGCTGCTCAAGTTTTTTGTTTGATTTCTTTTATATGAGGGGAAAGAAAAATAATTACTGGATTAGAACACACAAGTATTTAAGGACATACATAAATGTGAGTTTGTTGAAGTTGGCTCTCAAGGGTGTTGTATATCCTGATTTCCTAGGGGCCTGAAAAGAAATAATGAAAAAAGAGTAACAAAACCTTTTTAGTAGTTAAAGTACCAAAGTATTTTAAGTATTTGAGGTCTGGCACAATATTTAGCATTATAAAATCCCTTTAACTTGGCTTTTTAAACTTCAGGATAATGACATCTTTTAATCCACTTGCTTCTCTATTCAGAAAGATCTCAGGTATAACAGTCTTTTACTTGCCTAATGCAATCAGGTTAGAACCAATACAGACTAACACAGGGAAACCTTAGGTTTAAAAAGAAAATCACAGGGCACCTGTGGGTTAAAGTCTCTGCCTTCGGCTCAGGTTATGATCCCAGGGTCCTTGGATCACCCCGTATTGGGCTCTCTGCTCAGCAGGGAGCTTGCTTCCACCTCTCTCTCTCTCTGCCTGCCTCTCTGCCTACTTGTGATCTCTGCCTGTCAAATAAATAAAATCTTTAAAAAAAAAAAAAAAAAGGAAAAGAAAATCACTCCAAGTGGAACTTGGCCAATGCTTGGATTTGGATTTTAAGCTTGTTCTATGGATTTATTTATGGCCTCTAAGGCAATCCTTTTTTATTCTTATTCTCAATTAGTGAAGTAATTCATGAATACATTTCCAAAAACAAAGTTGACAACATACTGCTCTTTTCTTCAGTGGAATCATTTGTTTCCTTATTCTGCATGCACTGTCACTTCATCATCTGAATACATAAGAAATATCTGACCCTTAATTAAACTTCTAGAATGTAGCTATTTTTTAGCATCCTAGAAAGGGTTGTAAAAATATGAAACCATGGGAGAGAGAAATAAACTGTCTTTGTTCCTTCTCCATATGTGGCAATCTGAAGGAAGAAAGTGCTCTGGCTTATGAACTAGAAACACTTTAATTTCTAATAAGTGGCAGCTTAAGAGTATTTCTTAACCTTTTTCTTTTTACATTGTGAATCAAAGCAGATTATTTAAATGTTAAATTCTAAGTAGATGTGCTAGAACATAGTACAGACGTAATGGTTAAGACCGTGCGTGGATGGCCTCTGGAGTCGGTCAGACCTAGGCTGAACATCTAGAGCCCCGTTTATTGGCTGTGTGACCTTGTGCAAATATGCACATTTGTTGTAACACCTCAACAGATGGGAGCAATTAGTATTACAAAAATAAACCCTTACATAATAAAAATTATTATTATTAAAATTTAGTCATTAGACATTTATAGATGAAAAAAATTATCAAAATCATGAAGCAGCTTAAAAATATGTAGCTTTATAAATACTACACTTGAAGTTTCTTTCTAATAGCCCTCAGTTTGACCTAGTTGTACTTTTGCTTTAAAATGTTTTGGTTATCATGAGATTTGACATCTAAAGAAAAAAAGAGGCCTATTTGTTATGCATATTCTAGTTTATGCATATATGTTAGAAAAAAATTTCCAATTTAATTACTGCAATTTCCTCATGATTGTAAACACTATGGATGATTGAAAACATGTAGAACACTTCTGTGGATACTCACCACTCCAGTGAGTCACCGCATCAAATCATGAAAGTCTTAAGAGAACTTTCATAGGCTTTACAATGTAGTAGAAATATTAATTTAGGGGAAGTTACAATACTTTGGAAATACTTGCCAACAAACAAAAAGAATTTGGCATTTGGAAGTTTTCCATAGGCCTAGTCCATAGTCAGACCCACAGAAACCAGCACGTTGAGGCACTGGGACAAGCAGGAAACAGGTCAGTCAACCCTTGCACGGTTTACAGTGCTCTGGATACAAAATCACCTTAAATCTTCTTACTGTACCCATCTTCACTTGGCAGCTCTTTCAGAAGTGTTTGTGCTGATTAATACTTAAGTGATTTAAATACTGACTTAGCAATTTCTAGCACATATAATAGTGTTTTTAGTTTTCTTGCTTCTGAAGCAGCCAACTGCCTTATAGAGCTCTTCATTACTCATTATTGCCCTCAAAAATAGCTCTTCAATTGAAGTTTCCTGAGTCATTCGGTTAATGTATTTCTCCAAGTCTGTAATCATAAAGACTGGTTACTGTACACCATGTTTCTTAGCAGATGAAAAAGCCTTCTGTTTTCACTTAACATTCCTTCTACTAAGCATTTAAGGCTGTCTCTGTAGGAGCTGTCTCCCCTGCAGTATGTGAAGGAGCCAGATCCCAGAGTTATAAATGAGGGGGAAAAATGGGGTTTCATATTTGAAAATTTAAGTTCCCAGGCACTTTTATTTTATAGCTTAATCACGGAGACTTTCCAAGATAGGCCTAAAAAGCAGAAGATAGATTTTAGAGACTGGAAAAAAAGCAACAGCACATTTAAAGCAGAAGATGTAAAAGTAGAGCAATACTTTCTATAAATTATTTCTTTAATCTAGCAACTGAGACATGCCTTAATTTTTATAACTATATTTAACTACCTTTAATGTAACCTTAAAAGCAAATATTAGTTCCTTTGCTCAGGGGTTAAAAATAATCAAAGAATTCTCAAGCAAATCTGGTTTTAAAAATATTCTATCCCTCTTGTCTCTTGTTAAGAATTCTTGGGAATTGGTATGGAGGAGGGGAGAAGAGAAGATAAAATTAGTTTATTTGCTATAAAGAGCTGTCATTATTTTCTTCACTGTTGAAGTAGGAAATAAGTGGCAAGATAATTTTCTCTACAAGAACAGTAATTTTTGCTTTGAAGTTCATGAATCCAATGGAAAATCTTCCCTGGGCAAATTCTTTAAAAATGTTTGTTATTAGCTCTCATGAAACCTGTGTTTAGTTAGCCCTTGAATGTTCACTGTCTTTTACTTTGATGAAACCTATTCTAGTTGACTTTAAGCCTTAGACTATCTTGTTATTAAATTGAACAATTAAGCTCTCCATCAATTTGTATACGCTAGAGCTAGATTCTCTCAAATTAGTCATCTCTACATGTCATCTAGAGATGACATTTTTAAAGTCATCTCTAGACATGGTGATTCCTCTTTCTATACCTAATGTTAAGTCCAAATGTTTTTGTTATAACATAGCTAAATGCAGGTCTCCACTTAACTTCTGTGTTAGCTTGTTCATGACTGAAAGGCCATTGTAGCTGAAACCTGTGTGAAGGGGGTTGAGGCTTGTGTGAGAGGAGATGGGAGGAAGATGAGGGTCAGATATGTAACTTTATGAAGGTCATGATAAGCTCGGATTATTCGCTAAGTGAGATAGGGAACCATCTAAATGAGATTGATATGGTGTATTAAAAAAAAAAAAACAAAACACCCTGGCTGTTACAGAGGAGAAAAACCCACCACATGAGGCAAGAACAGAGAATGTAGACTAGAAGCTCTTATAGTAATCCAGGCTATCAGACCAGAGTAATTGAGGAAATGAGAAAGGGACAGATTCTGGACATGTTTCACAGATAAAGTTTACAGGACTTGGTGACAGATAGAACGTAGGCCCTAAGGGAAAGTGGCATGTCCAGGCCCGATCAGCTATTCATGCTACTGCAATGATGGCCTTACATCTGTGTGATTCCTATTCTGTGCCTTGCTTTATTTAGTGTTTAGGAGAGAAGCTAAGGAAGAACAGGTTTATAGTGGAAAAATCAAAGTTCTGTCCACTCATACAACATTCCCAGATTGATGGGACTTTAAAGTGCATTCATGAAACTTTTCTGAAACATTATTCAAGTGACTGTGACAGAAGCATTCTAGACAGAAGCATGTCCATGCTCTTTCAAATAACTGACCCAAATCTCACCCTTCCGTAACTTAACATCTATGCAAAGTCGTTGCTTGACAAAGCCTGGAGAGGTTTTATATCAAGGTTTCTCAACTTCTACACCATTGGCGTTTTAGATGGGGTAATTCTTTGAGGGGCTGTCCAGAGCACTGGAGTATGTTTAGCAGCATCCCTGGCCTACTAGATGCCAACAATACCATCTCCCAGTTGTGAAAACCAAAAATGTCTCCAGGTATCAACAAATGTCCCTGGGGGCCAGGCGGGGGGCTGGTGCACAAAAATCTTCACCAGTTAAGAACCACTAGTTTATACTAGGCAAAACTTCCTAGCAATGGTGCTGACAGAAACAAAACAAATGTTTACTGCCACTTATAAACCCTTTTATGCTACCAGAACCAATGCACAAATTGGTTATTTTAAAAATCTGCTCAAGTTGTAAACCATAAAGATAAATGCCTTAAATTTACCTTTAAGCGCTCAATAGTTATTTGTTGTTGGACCATGATCCTGAGTATGAATCCACTGACTGGACTTCCAAGTTGTTACGGTACATGATGCATTTCCTACCATTTTTAGTTTTTTTTTTTTTTTTTAAGATTTTATTTATTTGTCAGAGAGAGTGAGTACAGGCAGACAGAGAGGCAGGCAGAGGCAGAGGGAGAAGCAGGCTCTGTGCTGAGCAAGGAGCCCGATGCGGGACTCGATCCCAGGACTCTGGGATCATGACCTGAGCCGAAGGCAGCCACTTAACCAACTGAGCCACCCAGGCGTCCCCATTTTTAGTTTTAGGCATTTTTAAATGGGACAAAAATTGGATTCTGCTTTCATTCTTGCTTTTATTGATAACATAAATTTGTCCAATCTCACCTGTACTTCATTTATTCTCATTTTGGCTGGAGAGGGGCTGGGGGAGCCACTAGCTTTTTTTTTTTTTTAAGATTTTATTTATTTATTTGACAGATAGATCACAAGTAGGCAAAGAGGCAGGCATAGAGGGAGAGAGAGAGGAGGAAGCAGGCTCCCCGCCGAGCAGAGAGCCCGATGCGGGGCTCGATCCCAGGACCCTGAGATCATGCCCTGAGCCGAAGGCAGAGGCCTCAACCCACTGAGCCACCCAGGTGCCCCGCCACTAGCTTTTATTAAGTGTTCTTTCTTAATACAGTCAACCTAGCTATCAAATAAAACCAGTCTTTTACACTCACAGATCAAGGACTGCTGAATATTTAATTAAATTACATAATTACCCTGTGTAATACAAACAGATTCAGTGACCATTGCCACTGACTCTTTGTAAGCGTACAGTTCCTCTGATGTGAGAGCAGCACGTGGGGATGTCAGAGAGCAGCCTCCTCCCCCAGCTTTCAGTGCACCGTGTCGTCAGTCAGTATTCCTTTCCAGCCAGTTTTATCCTGTGCCAGTCTGCACCAAACACTATGTATTCAACTTGTGCTATTTCTTTTAATCCACAATCCTAAGATACAGATACATTAATATCTTTGTTTTCCCTTTGAGAATACTACACATGGAGATGTGTCTTGCAAAGCTAATAAATAAAATGATCAGGATGAAAATCCCCAACATTCTAACATGTGCTTTACCATTTCATCACAAGTCCAAGGCCAGGGGGGTTAATTCTCTATAAAGCACTAAATTCCAGTCTAGTCCACAATCACAAACTGTACCTTTGAATCTTGACCCATCATCTTATAAAGAAAAGAAAGATCAGGGACTGTGAAGCATCGAGTCCACACATTTAGGACTTTTTAGGACTAACCCCATTACCTGTATTAATTTCCTATTGCTGTGGTAACAAGTTACTACAAACTTAGTGGCTTAGAACAACACATTTAACTTACAGCTCTGTAGGTTAGAAGTCTGACATAGGTCTCATTGGGCTAAAATCAAGATGTCATCAGGGCTGTGTTCTTTTCTGGAGGCTCTAGGGGAGAATCCATTTCCTTGCCTTTTCCAGCTTCTAGAGGCCACCACAGTCTTTGGCTTTTGACTTAGCTTCCTCTCCATCTTCAAAGCCAGTCACACTGTATCTCCCTGACCAGTCATCCATAGTCACATTCCCCTCTGACTCTGAACTTTTCTGCCTCCGTCTCGTACTTTTTTTAAGACTCTTGTGATTATACCAGGCCCACCTAGAGAATTCAGGATAACCTTCCTACCTTAATAAAATGATGCTTAGAGCTTTCGGGCACAGCTCTGGACCAGTCTGTTCCTGTTCAGTTATATTAACTCATCATTTTTTTTCCCTGAAAAATTGTAGCATTTTATAAGGAAACAAATCATGAGATACTTCACTTTAAATTCGAAATCATTGGTGCTAACTGAATTAACACAAATTATACTGTAAAAGTCATTTGTAAGAAGTATTGGCTAAAAATGGCTATAGGAATTTACTCCTTATTTTAGGTCAGTGAGATGGTCAAATAAATGTCAGTGCACTTATACAAAATCAGTAAATTTGGCACAAATAATTTTTACAGGTACAATGACGGCCTTAAAAATATACTTAATAGTGTTAGAATTTAACCTGATACTTGTAACTCTGCAGTTTAGCTTCTGTAATAGCTGTTTCCAATGATACTTTTCTCGGTAGCTGAATTTCCTTTAGATTTTATGCAGTGTGTGATGGATGTTTTGCACTTATCTTTATTTTTAAAAATGATGCACCTGAGGACTCACAAATGGTAGTAAAATACAAGTAGAAGATCATAACATACTATGAAGATCTAAGTAATTCCAACAGGAAAGCAGTATAAAATTACTAAAAATCCAATTCTTAAAACTTAAGTTTGAATTTCCAAGAACAAAGCCAAGGACAGAGATGCAAGTGGTTTCTTTGGGAAATAATCTCCAGAAGCAAGAGTGAGGGAGTGGGTAGAGTGAGACAGGGAATGAAAAACGAAGTGTATCTTACTGAGCTGGTTATTGTGGACAGCTGGGTCTCTATCCCCCGGGGTCTATCCTCCAGAGCCCCACTGAGGAACCATGTGCCTCAGAACTATCCCTTTGAAGACGGCTCAGGCCTTTATCCAACAGATTACCTCCTCCATTGGTAACGATGTGTGTTTAGTGGGCACTTTTTACAAAGTCATAAAATTTTAAAGTTTGATCTGTAAGAGAAATCAGTGATGACTATTTGCTTATTAAAACTGTCCTCAAAGTCGATGTAAATGGGCCAACTGTATAATTACAGATAATTACAGATATACTGTAGTCCTTTATTCTTGAATAGTTTTAGATGCATATGATCAGTCTCACCAAATTCCACACACAAGATTCTAACGTAGCAGCTTCTATCTGCTATAGAATGATTTGATACTCAGTACTGTAATAACCAAATTCAAAACACTGAATAAAAAGTAATTTTCATGAAAGCTTTTTTTGGGGGACTCTTCCTGAATGTGCTATTTTAAATGACTAAAGGATGGTAAAGGGATTGCTTGGATTGAACTATCATTCTATTCATATCAGAAATCCAGACTATTTCTGACCTGCCTTCCAAGGTTGTTACCCTGTGTGGGGGATAGGCAATGAATTGTCCTTTGTTCCCTGAGATTTTTAAGTTTTTACCTAATCTGTACATTTAATGGAAAATACTGAATTGAAAGCAGTCACAGTGGTCACTGCCACCATTGCCTCAACTTAAAAAGATGATGTAGGACTGCCAATTCCTTTAAAATTAACTACACTTGAATTCCAAAAAGAGCTATGAATTAATAAACCTTCATGATTTATAAAGGTGATAAGTTCAACAGTAAATTAAGAAGGCAATATTAATAAACACCATTTAGTGACCATCTCTGTGCCTGGCCCTTTGTTTACTCACAAACCTGTAAGGTGTAGAGAATCTTCTTACAGATACCAGAACTGGATGACAAAGGCTAAGTAACTTGCTAAAGCACCACAGAGCTAGTAAATGTTGGAATGGAGATTCTGAAGCCTAGTAGGTCTCATTCCAAATGTTTCTCCAATAACAAAAAAAATTTTGAGTATGTGCTAATGTTTCCATTTTTACTTTAAAAATTACTGAGACTTTAAAGAAATCTAAACAGTGAAATTTTGTTGTCTTTGGTATAAAATATTTCAAAACTAGCCATGTAAAACACTACTCCAGTTATAATTAATAAAATTATTTTATAAACTTAAGATAAACAAATTTGATACCCACTTTTAATTTCTTATTTTAGGTAAAAGGTTAATTATTTAAATTAAAACTTCAGGTTCCTGAACTTAAAGCAGCTCCCTGATCTGACAGAGAACAAGAAAAATCATTTACAGATAGATCAAAAGACATTTAAAATAATCGACTGAGGAAGGCCTTAGAGCTGGAAAGAACACTTCTGTACATCTTTTAATTAATTTTATTTGCTATTGTCACAGGAGATGAGTATGATGTATGTGCCATTTGTTTGGATGAATACGAAGACGGAGACAAGCTCAGAATCCTTCCTTGTTCCCATGGTATGAATAATTACATACTGTTTTGAATTTATGTATAATTGATATGTAGGCTCAATATTAGAGAAGGAGACAAAATAGTTATTAGCATACTGTGAGCCAGGTCTTGTAGTAATTAGTGGTGTCATTAAAGGATGGAGGTATATTTATAAAAACTTAACGAACTTTTCTTGTCCCTACACGATACATATAGAAGAACAGGAATAAACATGGCAAGAAATTAAAAATGTAATGTTCTCAACCATAGTATGCTATCTAAAAGATGTGTATTTTGCTTTAACAGCTTACCACTGCAAGTGTGTAGATCCCTGGCTAACTAAAACCAAAAAAACCTGTCCCGTCTGCAAGCAAAAAGTTGTTCCTTCTCAAGGCGATTCAGACTCTGACACAGACAGTAGTCAAGAAGAAAATGAAGTGTCAGAACATACCCCTTTACTTAGACCTTTGGCTTCTGTCAGCACCCAGTCATTTGGGGCTTTGTCAGAATCCCGCTCACATCAGAACATGACAGAATCTTCAGACTATGAAGAAGATGACAATGAAGATACCGACAGTAGTGATGCAGAAAACGAAATTAATGCACATAGTGTTGTAGTCCAACTGCAGCCTAATGGTGAACGGGATTACAACATAGCAAATACTGTTTGACCTTCAGAGGGTGATTGGGTTATTTCCTAATAAATGTTTATTTAGGTATACAATTTGATTTTTTTGCTCCCTTCAGAGATTCCTGTAGAGATAACTTATTTTTTAGTATTCTACAGTTTAATCAGATTACTGAAACAGGTTTTTTTGATCTGGCATTTATCTGCAGGAGTGTACTTCATTTCACTGGTAACTAGTCATAGGCTGGTGCTCGAGCATCAAATCAACCCTTCTTCTGGAATGAAATATAGCCAAAATATTTTTAAAAATTCCTCAGTGTAGCTTGCAATTAAGACCTAGATCCCAGTATGAAAATGTTTCGTGTTTTACACACAAGGTGAGTGCTGTGGCCACCTAGCATGAGCTAAGCCAGCTCCCATTTGCATAAAGTTTACCTAGAATTATTGAGTTGGAATATATTTGTTCTGATATTTTCCTAAATTGCCGTCACTCAGGAGAGGTGACAATTTAGCATTTTTCCTTATATCAGCACCACAGAGAAGCTCAAAGCTTTTTCCTTTCTATTCCCAAGGAATCTTATCCTGATAGGAAGGGTCTGTACTAGCGCAGATTTCATAGGTTTCTTTTTTTCTCAAAGTTTTAAATACTATAGTGTTATGTATGAATTTGATTCATCAGCTAAAGTAACATGTCTCTGGACTTTACTTACTGAATTTCAGTATCCTTAAGGGTTTTGTGTTATGATCAAAGCAAAAAGAAAATGCTGTATAAAAATACCAAACTTCAGCAACTGTTAATACTCAGATCATATACCTCTTAACAAAAAGCATCTTATGCTAATTAGTCCTGCTCAACTATGTACAGAGGAAATTGTTTAAGTATTGGATTTGAAAATAACTGCTTATGTTTAACAGAACTAATGATGTAAACAATGTATTATGAAAAGCTAAATTAAACATTATAACTATGTAGAAAATATAGACTTATGTATAATCAAAATGCTGAGAATTTTTATATGGCGTTGTATGAAGGGAGTTTGAATGTTAATAAACACATTTCCCACTTTAAGAACTGGCAAAATATTTGTTCTACTGTACTATTACCTAGATTAGCTTCATTTATATGCACAGTGCTGTAAAGGTATAATTAAGGTAATGTAGGTCAGATAAAACCACAACCTTAGAATTTTATACAAGGTAACTGACTGCTCACAACCAATTAGGTAATCTCCCTAAAGTTAAAACTGCAGCCAAAATCCCAGCAATAATGTACATTGTGGTACCCTGCTATAATTATGGTACATCCTTATAGTAGACCTCTATACAGCCTTTAAAGAACAAAGTATCTAGACAGAGCTATATTGACATGGGAATTTTTAGTCAACAAAAGCACATTAGAGAATAGTTAAGTACATGATATATAGTTGTCTTCTGTTGTAAAAGGAGAAAGATTATTCTTAAAACAAATGTTAACAATACTGGGGAAATTTTACCTGCTGAAAAAAAAAATCTTATAATCCATCAAAAGAAAAAAAAGTTATTTCCACTTAGGAAAATAAAAGGTTGAATTCAGTATCCACTGCCTGATACAAGTTGTACCCTCCCCCAAACTCCTTTTAAAAATCACACGCAGGCCTGAGAAACAGATCATCAGTTTACTATGGTAGGGAAGCAGACTCTGGAATTGGATGTACTTACACAACCCTAACCTTTGCAAACCTGGGTGGTCATCTGTACAATTTCATTTAACCTGAGGGAGGGTATGAGGACACTCAGTACCTGCCACAAAAATATACGGTAATAGCTTTTTATAGTTGTTAAATAAACACCATACCTAAACCATTTTTTTTAAAGGGCAAAGTTAAAGGTCACTATAACATGTAGTAAATGTTGTATCCCCTCAGTCCTCAATCTATAAATCAGATAAAGGACATGGGTTCCTTTTAAGTATCAGGAGTTTTTCTGAGGCAAAATTGTCCCCCCACGCTTTTTTTAAACTCCAAACTACTACTTTTAGTTGTGTAAAAAAAACAAAAACAAAAAACCCACTATATATATAGTCAGTTGAAATCTCTTATTTCTTCATGGTGTAACTATACAGCTTTTTAAATAGGACATTAAATAAAATTAAAATTAATTTTCATTAAAAAATTCTTCCCTAATTTAAAACTTTTCTGATATGGAAGTAGTCACATGGAAACTTACCCCAGAGATGAATTTATCTTGATATTTTGCCTTCAGAACACCTATGTAAAATACATGTATATATTATACACTCTATGGATTTATGCTGTATGCAATATCTGTTATTTAATGTTTGTTGGTGAGCATTTTCTCATGTTATTCAAGGACTGTTTTTATTCTCTGGACATACAATAATTCATTCAACCCATAACCTTCAAAGTTAAATCTTGCAGTTTCCCAAGTTTAGGTATTTTAAGAAATGTGATGTGATGACATTCTAAGTATACAATGTATTTAGCCCCATTTCCTTAGGTTAAATTCCTAGAACTTAAGTATAAAACTAAGTATAAAACCTACATATATTTTCCTAAGTGTTTTTTGTGGGCAGGGGGCCAATGGCTAGTTTCATTATTAAACACTAGTGTTATAGTTGCCCCCTACCATCTTCTACTCCCTACCCACACCCCCAAACACACACTTTTCACTTTATAGGTTCCTTAAGGGCTTCCCAAGTTTGGTCACTGCTTTCTAGTCCCTTCGATAGCTCAGCTGGTAAAGCGAAAGACTGTAGCTGACTTCCTGGTCACTGGTTTCTAATCAGTTACCCTAACAGTTCTTTACAGCTAAAGCATGCATGTATATTATTACTGTAAAGTCTCAAATCATCACAACCCAAACACCAAATTTTCCTTTGACCAACCTTTCGTAACTGGGCTCTTAACAGGTCAAGAAGTTTTTTTTCAATTTCAAAGGTTATGTCCAACTACCAAAGTAGCCCCAAATTCCTAACCTTCCATACTTTTACATCCCTGTATGTACTGAGACTAATCCCTGACAACACTGTCAAAAAATTTCAGTTATGCACAGTACAGTTTAATAAGGTGGAGATTCAGATTCCCTAACCCACTATTTCTTAAATGGTAGCATATATAGACCACTTAAAAGTGAACCAGACTGACCTGCCAATTATTTCTAAAGGGACTTCTGGACCTTATGGAATCCCATCTCTAGGGTGAAAATCCAGAGCCCAGAATCTGCATTACAACCAGCTCTCCAGTTTTGCTTAGACCCACCACCAACTTCTGAGCATTCCTGCTCCAAGCTTCTGCCTCACAGTTCATAGAGTATTAAACTTAACGTTTGCTAAACGTGCATACATTCCAGAAACCTTATAACCTCTGGAATTAAACTATTAAACTAGACTATTACGTAGTCAAAGCTAATAGGTCACTCCAGTGCCAGAAACTCCAGGAATATCCCAGTTTTCTTACATGCTGCCTAAGGAACATCTTCTCTTCTGTGAAAGTCCCAGTTGGTTGACTTCAGCATGCCAATACAGCTTCCAAATCTAAAGAAGTCACATGACAGTTCAACACAGAAGAATCCACAATGCAGAAACCCTTCTTGGTATTGGGTTCCTTACTGCTCACTAGATTTCACAGCTAGAGACCAACAACAAGAGAGAATACTTAATTTCTAGTGGGTAAAGTCAATTTTCCTCTTGCAAACCCAAAGATGAGCCCAAAATGATTTTTAAAGCCTTTTTAAAAAAGATAAATGCCCATGAAAAAGAAATTCCCAGGCACTCATTCTATTTATAATAAATCCTACAGGATATGGATTAGGCCATGAGCTCAATTTTAAGATTTTATGCTTGCCACAGAGTCTGGCCTATTCTGTATATCCCAATGTGTCAAAAATCAACTGTAACAGTGACAACAATTTACATAAACACAGGAGTCTAGAGTATTTGGTTGGAATAAATTTATTTCATCTGTCTGTAAACAAGGTGTTTAATAGTTATGGCATTTTTTTAAATGCATATTAAATCAGATGAGTTAGACTGTATCCCAGATGTAACAAAGTGCAGGGAAAGAAATGGACAAATCAGCAACAAGATTTGTTTTTAAATCTGTACATTATCCACAAGGCCCAAACAATAGAAGCAAATACTAGAATGTCCCTAAAGTAGTGCCATTCGAAAGAAACCTTTAATAGGTCAGTTAAAATCCATCTCACAATAGCAACAGTTCATTTTAACAATAGTATGGCACAGAACACATATGAAAAAAATTCATCACAAGACAGCCAAGTCCACAATAATGCAACTTCATATAAAAACTCAAGCTGCAAATAAAAATTGGTCCTATGAAGAACAAACTGGACACACTCCAGATGGTTATGTTGGGATACCTAATGTCCATAATGGCAGCCTTTTACAATTTTACTAAAGAGTAGAGCTGGTGTGCAAAGAAAAAGACAGGAACACAAATCTGAGCTATTGCAATGATGGAATGTCCCTGGGGATTCGATCTGTTATGGTTACTGTAAGGTCATGGGAGGAAGTGCCTTTTGCTCTCGTTTTGCAGTTGCACTCTTCACAGACAGAAGGCCTGTCTCTACTCAAGTGCAACGTAACAATACTGAAAGCAAACTACTGCAGCTCTCAATAGCTCGTCAACAAAAGGGATTATTACTTGGTTAAATAAACCAGGCACTGCGTGGAAGATGGAAGCAAACCAAATACCTATGTGCAAAGGGAAAGGGTGGGAAAAGAGGAGTGAAGGAAAGATGCATGCACTTTTTCCTCCCAACCATGCGCTACAAAAGGAAGACTAAATGAGCTAAGTAAATGCTCAAAGTGCTGAAAAGACATTGATCAAATTAGAGATTGTACAACCGGCACCTTGCTTAATATTAACTTATTTTAGTTATCAATATCCCATTAATTGCTAAGACAAAGTGATGCCCAACTTGGCATGCCCCCTCCCCCCAAATTTCAAGGTATCATGCAAATCATTATTGTGCTGCAATTATGTTGCCAGATAAGGGTTGGTTACATACAGTGGTTAACATACAAATGATCCATTGGGCAAACAGGAATCATGACATTAGAAAATAGGTAAAGAAAAATTAGCTACCACCTATAGTCTGGTAGCACTGTGACCATAATTGGGGTGGTGATGAAGACAGTTGCTAGGTAGATGGGGAGAGGCTGCTTACACATCAGACCTCCTCAGGTATAAAGCGAGTTCATATGCTTTCTTGTTAAGTGTGCCTCCGTGGACACCTTCCTTTCCCATGACTATAACCAATGCTGGAGTACACAGGGAAACAAAACAAAAGTGAACAGAATTATTTAAGGGGGGGAGGGCAGAAAGAAAGACACCTTTCCCCACCAACAGAGGGATACAAAGGAGACACAGGTTCATACCCCATCACCCTGCATTGCTAATAAAATTTCCAGAATTAAGACTCAAGCTTACAGCTAGGAAAGTTTAAGAGCAATTTTCCCCTAATACTTAACAGTCTGCCTAGCAGCTAGAACCCAGAGTCTCTCAAGTATTTTGCCATTGAGTATGCCTTCTTATTCAATCCGCCTCCATGGACCCCTTCTTTTCCCATTACAAAGACCAAGACTGAAAGAGAAAGAAGAAAAGTGTTTCAAAAGAAGTGTTAATCAAGAAAGTCACATAAGTTTTAGCAGACAGAACCCCGATTAATAAGTTAACATTAAGTTAGTTTTCCATGAACTGTCAAGCACTGAAGTCAACTAGGTCCCAAAAAGAGAACTTTCAAACTAGAAATATGCTGAAAACACTATAAACTGCATCCTGGAAGCCCAATCAGTGCAGCTATAGCACTCCATAAAATATCTTTATACTAGCTAGGAAAAAAGAAGTACGATCATTTTCTTCTAGGGCAAAAACAAATAACAAATTATTAGACTACTCCCCAAAATATAAACTTAAAAACTTAGATGAATACTTACAGAATTCTCCCCAAATTTAATAGGCTTGATTAAGTACAAACTATTAAGTCTTCCCAGTGAGACTCAATGTGTCTATTAATTCCAGAGGAAAACCAAGACCAAATTTTAAAGAGCATTTTCAGTGCCATTCAGAAAAGGCCAAATAAAAAGTACTTAAGGCTTGTGCTTATTGATATCTTCGCTGTGCTTTATTTTTGAATCTGAAATCCTGAAACAGGATTACTATCTCCAACAACAGGTTCTTCTATGATGCAATTCAGAGATCCAGCCCCCAAATACTTGTGCATGGCCGATTTTATACTTGCTACCACTAGATGTCAGTGGTGCCATTTAGTATAAAAATCTTATTCTACTTCTGTCACATGGTTAATACTTCTTTTGAACAGATTTATCTGAACTCAGGTAATGTTTAGAGATATGTCTCTATTTCAATTATCTAATTTTCCTAAAGAAAAATACTCATAAGCATAACTCATATCAGAGTAAGAGTAACCTTCAGGATAATCACAAGGAGTTGGTAGAACCACGGCAGTACATTACTGCTAGGAGGGGCTTCAAATTCATTCACATAGTAGATTTGGTCTTAAAATCAGCTGTGGCAAGTCTGCTATTTGAGGCCACACAGCCCTCTTAATTTACAAAATATTTACAAAGACTAATACATTTCAGTGTATATGTAAAGCAATTAGATATTATAATAAACCTTAATCTTGGAAGTTTTTTTACGAAAAAGTAGTGAGACTTAATAATGTGTAGTAAGACTTCTGCAATGTTGACAATAATCAGGAAATACCAGAACTGTATACATGAAATATTTCCTAGTTTTCAAATCTAAATCACAGACAAACTTAGTCTTTGAAAATATTTCAGTAAACAGGTGGCTTATTACAAAACCTTATTCTAATTATTTCTCTTCCCCAACAATATTTCTAATAGAAAAATGAGTGAATGTTAATTCTTCCTTTTTTATGCTGAGCAGTAAATAAAACGCAGGGAAGAGATGCAAAGGTGAAAGACTCAAAAGGACTAAAGTAACCAAACAGTATGAATGACTTAATATATGTGAATAATGTGTGAATATTCTGTTTTTGAGTAAAGTCGGGATCTTAGAGACTAGGCTGTGTATGCAGCTGCTATAGAGTTGGTAAATCTCAAGCAAAGCAGTGCCTCCCTTCAGTGCTGGGCAGTTCACAAAAACCACCTTAATAGCCATTATGGACTAACACTTTAATTCAAAATGTTAAGGAAACTGCTTAATAAGTTGTCATGTAGCGTGCAACTTTTATCCAAAAGAGTACTCTGCTCACCTCTACCAGCTCTGCCGACAGCAACGTTGTATGTTGGCTCCCCACCTTGACTCTTTGTCCGGATGTCCATTGTGCAGTCACCATCGACATATAGGCTATCTCTGATCACCGAGCACTTCTTTGCGCCAAGAGTCAAACCGTTGGTAAAGAAACCTTCCCGGTCTTTTCCTACAATCATATCTATTTCTACTGGCTGCCCCCAGCAAAAAAAAAAAAAAAGAAAGAAAAAAAAAACATGAAGTTGTAATTCTTTTCATGCCTCCATATAAGTGGAAACAGTGTGCCAAGTTTGTATCATATTGTATTAGAAGACATCCACATTTCACTAACATAAAATCACGTTTGTTTTTTCTAAAGAATTACTTAATCCTGTATGACTACATGTTTTGTATCACTCCATTTCACATTTAACTATGTACTAACTAAAGACCAGTCTGTGCAAAGAATCTATGAAGGTGCACTAAACAGCAAACTTAACAGATTATTTATAAACTGTTACAAGTCAGGTGGTAACTGAAGTGCTTATGTAATGGTAAAGATTCACCTATAAACTCTTCTAACAACTGCTTCTCTGTCACATCCAGTCACATTACAGTTCTGCTACATCAAACTTAAGGTTGCTTGAAAGTCTCCTGAAATAATGCCCATGCTTAACAGACCTGTTTACTTCTACTCTGCTTTAAATTGCCTGAAATATCCCCCACAGTATAAACTTCAAACCCTAGCCCTCAACACATTCCCAAATTCGTATCTCCCTCCTCTACTTTCTTAGCCACTCTCTTTTTCCTCTCCAACTTCCCTTCCCCTCCCACCTCAGTAACCAGTTTTCTTTCTGGGCAAATGCAAAGAGGATTCAGCTGGTAGCACTGCAGTAGGCAACGGTAAAAAATAAACAAACAAAAAAACCCCGGAGAAAATGGAGGGAGACCGGGAAAGAAACTGAGGTAGTCACCAGAACCGGAAAGGAGAAAACGTGCATTCTAACATTCCCTGAATAAGAAGGAAGGCGTCGCCCCCATCAGAACTGCAGAGTCATAGCAGGCCCCAGCCATTTCCAAGCATACTCCCGCAATCTTCCCAGCCAGACAGCGGGAACTCACACACAAAGACAAGAGGACTGCAGGAAAAAAGTTGATCGCCAGACAGATGCCAATTCTCTATAATAACTGTACTCCACTGCGATTAAAGAAGATCTTAAAGTACCGGTATCAAGGACTGAGTTCTACAGTTAGATCTTAAACCATGTTAAGTAGTACAGAATAATTAGTAGCACTCATAATAGGGGGCCTGAATTCTGGCATTTGATGGGAGAGGAGCGTGGGGCTATTAAGGGAATGCCCCTGTATTTGACACAATCGTCACAATCCAAAAACAGCCATGTGCAGAAAGAGGCAAAACAATACAGCAGCACTGGAGGCTTAGTAACAATTATCCCCCAAACATGTGGCAACCAAGTCAAAACCATTAAGTCACAAGAAAATCAGGCACTGTAAAGCATAAATCTGCATTAGTTCCTTTACTATCTTCACTAAAGAGGGAGGGACTTGGAGAAGTGAAGTGTCCCTTCGGCTTTCACAGATTACTGTAAGCCCCATAAAAGCACCCCCTTTTTTAGAGCTATGTTGCGTAATTGGGGATAACGGTATATCGATGAATCTCCATAGGAGGAGGAGAGAAATCAATGGCAGTTCGCCATCTTGGAGAATTAAAAAAAAAAAAAAATCCTATGGAGCCAGAGCTGAAGTCGAGATTCACGAATCCACCTACGTTGTCGGCGTACATTTCTCTCAAGCCCCAAAGGCCTGGACACCCGCAAACCTACGCAAAGTCGCTTCGAGGATCCGGGGGCCGGGCAGCCGCCGCCTCCCACAGCCCGCGGCGCGGGCGGCGTGCTGTCCGCGGAATCGAGGGGCAGCCCGGCCGCCGGAGGACCCCCACCCCGGGCCCGCGCACACCCGCCCGGCCCCTCCAGCCCCCGCTTCCACCCCGGGACGTGCAAAGCAAACCTCGGGGTTTGCAGAAGACCAGAGAGAGCCTCGCGAAGAGGAAAAAAATCCCGCCACCCCCCCGGCCCCAGCCGGTGCGCCCCCTCCCCCCGCCTCACGGACAGGCACTGGGAACGCCGGGGGCCGCCGAGGCAGTCAGGGAGCCAGGGAGCCAGGCCGCCGCCCCCGCCGGGTCAGCGCAGCCCCGGGCGAGGGGGCGTCCCCGGGCCTCGGCCTCCCCGTCCGCCCCGCAGCCGCATCCTCGGCGCCAGCTGCCTACCACACCTGCCGGCGCGGCCCTCCTGTGCCCACAGCCGGCCGGCCCCGCTCGAGTCCGGGGACGAGAAGGGGAACCCGGGCCGCCGCCGGTCCTCACCGTAATGCTCTGGAAGACGCCCCCGGCCGTGGCTGCCCAGACGTATTTGGCGTCGCAGTAGCCGACAATGGCGGCTTCCTGGCAGCAGCCATCGCACATCAGGTTATCCACGTAGCTCTGCCAACCGGCCATCTTCGAGCCCTTCGCACTGCAGCGGGGACGGCGAGGAGCAGCAGGCGCAGCGGCGGCGGCGGCAGCGGGCGGCGGCGGCGCGGGGGGAGGCGGGGCGGGGGCGGGGAGGAGGCGGCTCTGCGCAGGCACCGACCGCCCCCCTCCCCGAGGAGCTGCGGAGGGAGGACGCGGGGACGGCGAGGAGGGACAAGCGGCGGAGCGCGCCCGGCCTGCCTGTCCGCCCGCCCGCACCGCGGGACTAAGCACCAGCGGCTGCGGAACGGCTGTGCCGGCGGCGACTGTACTGGCGGCAGCTGCTCCTTCTCACCGCGGCACCTTTCAGTTCTCCGCGGCCGCGGCGGGGCGGGCGGGCGTGCGCGCGCTCGTGCGTGCGATCCTTCCGCGGCGCCCCGACTCGAAGGGTCCCGGGAAGGGAGGGGCAGACTGAGGCGGGGGCGCGGAGGGATACCGCTCTGGGACAATCACGGCTGCCACGTGCGGCAGAGAGGTCCGGTTGCGGTGAGGTCGCTGGGGGCGGCTGTCCGAGGCCCGCGGAGGGGGTGGCTCCTCCGTCGCATTGGGCACCCCGGGGATGGGGGCGTCCGGGACGCCTCCAGTCCCCGCGGCTGGGTCGTGATGCGCCTCTCTTCTGCGTCCGGTGGCTGGGGATGCGGAATCTTGAGCCTTGGTGTTGGATTGCCGAGTTGCCCTGGTGACGGGATGTGGCGCGTTTACTTCTGCTCGTGGTGGGGGTGGCCGTGGCAAGGTTGCCCACGTTCATCTCCGGCGTCCTCAATAGGACCCTTTTCCCTGGGGGGCTCAGGCAGCCGAGAGGGCGCGTCCCGGCAACCTGAAATCTGAGCTGGCGTTTGTGCTCTCAGGACCATTTCTGAGCTTTGCCAGTCTTTCATTGTTGCCTCATTTGGGTACCAAGGCTTCGCGTTCTCTGGATTCTTTGACAGTAAGAACCCCTTTAAGACTGCTAATCACCTGTGGCTAAATTACTCAAAATTCCGAACAAAACCAATAGCGACCTATGTAAACAATTGTTGGCTAACTGGGAAAGTTAGTGGCGGATCAATGAAATCACTGAAAAAACAAGGAATAAAAGATCTAAGAAAGGGTTCCCCGGCTGAATATGATACAATTTCTGCTATTTAAAAGTCAAATAATTGCAGGACCCAGGTCTGAGAATGGCTTGTATTTACAAGGCGGATTCCCTGTGATTCTCTCATCTCTTCAGTAATCTCTGGGTGCTTTGACTAGACAAGGAATTAGGAGACGACCTACAGCAATTTTAATTTTAAGTGAACAAAAATGATCTGCCAATCAAGGAAAGGAAGAAAGCTCATTTAAAACGTTGAAAAGTTAATTTCAAATTTAAAGTTATCCCGTAAGGTCACGATTTGTTAAACAGCTGTAGCTCATGAAAGAAGACAAACAGGTTGCTAAACAATTTAATTGGTTCTGAAGCTTTGTATTTTTTCTGCTGTTTGCTTTAATATATTTTCTGCTGAAATCAGCTACTGCAAGGGCGGGGGCGGGGTACAGTAGGAGAACCCCCAAGTCAGGAACCTATCAGATTGAGACAATGTATTTTCTCATGTTCTGATGATACAGAATACATGTGTGGTATAAAATGTGTGCCAAAAATTGTTTCATTTTTGCGTGTGTGCCTAGTTACACTTACTGGTTTATTACTTTACCTCTTTGTAGTAGTGTTTGATGGTTTTAAATCCTTCAATCTTAGCAGTTTATCACCTTAAAAGTTGATAATACAGTGTGTTGATAGCACTGAATATGGTCACCTTGTGAGAAATCACCAAGCTGTACAGTTACGATTTGTGCTTTTAATATGCATGTTATAATTCAATAAATTTAAACAAAAAAATGAGAGAAAATAAAAGTAAAATAATTTAAAGTATATTGAAATTGAGTGTTATTAACCTACTCTAAAGTTTTTGAGAATTTATTTCTAGACTATTAGAGCAAAGAGTTGGAAATAACTGCATTCCATTTTCATTCTATTGTTGGCTTTAAACAGCAAAAGGATTATACCAACTGAATATTCTGGATATTCAAATCTCAAAAGGTTTTAAGAAGATTCTCAAACACATCTATTGGGTAATACATTCCGAATAATTTAGAATTTCTGTCCTTTTTCCATATTTTTCAAAATTTGATACACTTCAGCATTACCATTTTACTTTTTCAACAGTGTTATTACTTTCCCAGGATTGCATACAGTAAAATTTAAACTATGAAAAAAACATTTTTTGTAATAGATTAAATGAGGCTTTACAGTTTAGATTTTTAGATAATATATTCAAAGGAATCTACTTACTGTCTGTTTTTAGTACAAACAGTCCCCTACTTACTATGGTTCAATTATTATTTTCCAACTTTACCATGATGTGAAAGCCATAGGCAGTCAGTAGAAACTGTACTTTAGATTTTGAATTTTGACCTTTTCCCTGGTTAGTGGTATGCGGTGTGGTACTGGAGATGCTGGGCAGCCAGTCAGCAGTCAGCTGCCAGGCAGCCCCGCAATCACAAGGGTAAGCAACTGATACAACCATTCTATTTTTCGCTTCCAGTATTCAGTAAACTACGTAAGGTATTCCATACTTCATTATAAAATTGGCTTTGTGTTTGATGATTTTGCCCAACTGTAGGCTAACGCAAGTGTTCTGACCACATTTAAGGTAGTGAGGCTAAGCTTTTGACATTTCTAAGGTATATTAATTGCATTGTCGACCTTCAATAGTTTCAGTTTACAATGAGTTAAGATCTGTACTATTATAAAACAATCCTGTGCCTATTTTCTTTAGAACCGGTTTCCCAGCACTCTGTCTTATTTTCTATTTGTATACAATGATCTGTTACTATTTCATATAACTTGTGTACCACACACACACTTCAAGAGGCGTAAGTAGAGGTTAAACACTGAGTTTTAGGAATAGCAATGTGTTACATCCAAAGGAGTGTCAATATGAAAAGAAGAATTAACAATTTGTATCTTTCTCTAGGTTTTGTTCTTGTTTTTGTTTTCAGGGTAACTGATCCCTACAATGATAATACGATGTCTGGGCAGTAGAGAAAAATCGTAGCTCTATTGATAACAGGTAGCCAGAATGATGGAGCCTTTAACCATCACTGGTAGCATATTTAAATTAGGAATGAGTTCTTATGCATTCTTTCCAAAGTTTTTAAATTCTTTTTTAGGAAAACAGAAACTATGTGATAAATCAGATTCTTTAATGTATCAGTCAAGGTGTGTCTGAACTTTTTAAGTCTGTGAGTAAATCATTTGACATTTTAGCAAAAATACAAAGAAAAAGGAGTTAAGTTGGTTAAAATGTATTCAACCCATTAAACATTTGTGTAGACTGAAACTACATAACTACCACAAATACAGTAATAATTAACTAAGCCCACCCCGAACTCCCAGTTAACTAAAATTTCACCTCCATACTTATTTTTTGGGAAAAGTGTTTTAATTGTAAACATAATTCTCAAAACAATAAAATTTAGAAAATAGAGAAAAATCACACTTAATCTTATAAGCAATGCAAATGATGTCTTTTGAATGTTTTCACTCATTTTATTTATGATTTTTATAATAAAGAACATGGAGTACCTACAATTCTGGATTTGTCCATTTTATCCTGAAACTCAATGAATTTTTGCTTTTTATAGCTCGAGGTTATTCAATTGGATGCATACAAGTTAAAATTGTTATATTATCTTTCTGATATATTTAACCTTTACATTAGGTAGTGGTCCTCTTTATTGCCAATAATGTGTTTTGTCTCAACCAACTGGGCCACACAGGTGCCCCATACATGGATCTTCTACTGCATGAGGGGTATGTGCCCCTAACCCCTGTGTTGTTCAAGGGCAACTGTATACATATACATTTGAAACTTAGCATTCCTTCTTATATCCCAGATCGTTATCCTATGGTCCTTCCTGAAGTAAATCTTTAGAAGTTCTTTTAATAGAGTTCTCCTAGTAAATTGTGTATTTTTGTTTATTCAAAAATGTTTTTGTATCACTTTCATTCTTAAAAAAATAAATTGAATTTATAATACAAGACCAACACTTTGAAAATATGGCATTCATTCTGCCTTTCATCATTGCCAGTTGTGTTTTTATGAATGATCTGTTCTTTTTTTCTGGCTACTTTTGGAATCTTTTTGTCCTTGTTGTCCTTCAGTTTCACTATGATGTATCTACATCTAGGTTTCTTTTACTCTACTTGGAAAAAATAGGTGTACATCCATGATCACTTCTGGAAAATGCTCAATCATTGTCTCTTCAATTATTCCTTTTCCTCAGTTCTCTCTCTCCTTTTGGGATTCAAAATAAATGTTTCCTTTTCCCTCTTCTCTTCTCCACATCTCTTAGCTTCTCTCATATTTTCTGTCTTCTTTGTGTACTGCATTCTGGGTAATTTCTTCAGCCAAAAGTTACAGTTCACCCTTCAACTATGTTTCACCTGCTGTTAAACCCCTACAGTGAGTTTTTCTTAAAATCTGTTTCCGATTTTTAGAAGTTCCATTTTATTATTACCCAGATCATTCTATTCCTGATGGTCTCTAATTGCTTGCCTATCTTTGTGGTTCCATACTTTATTTCTTCAAACATCTCTTACCTTATTATTCTATACTCTGTATCTGACAATTCCAGTATCTAAATAAGTTGTACGTTTTTACCTCTCTCACTCATGATGGCTTGCCTCCTGTATGCTTGGTGATTTTAGACTGTGAATTCATATTTCCCTGATCTTAATATGTGCGAACTCTGATGGCTTAAATTGAAGACACTTTGTTTCAAAGATGATTTGCATCTGGTTCTGCCATGTGCCCAGGAGTACCAGCAACTGGGGCCACTTTAACCCTTCCTATAATGTCCTCTAAATGCAGGAGTATCTAATTCACTTCCTAACATAGAGCTGCTATTGGCATTTGCATTCAGACCAACCCCATCTCTCCAGCTTGCATACAGACCCTTCCTCTAGTTTCTGCTCAAGATTTATTTCTCTTTATTTGGTGGGAAGAGGGGTCTTTGAAGAGATTTCTAATTTCTGAGAGCCAAGCAAAATAGCAAAAAAATGTTTTTGATCCAGTATCTAGTTGTTTTGCAGCCGGAGAATTCCCCTACAATATCTAGTTCAACAATGATGCCAGAAGCAGAAATCATAACCACAATTGGGAATCTTCTGTGTTTTATTCACTATGAGTTTCTGCTTGGGTACTGGTTGGTGCTATTTACTGAGACATGGAATATAGCAAGATGAACATCATCAAGGAGGAAAATGTTTAGCTTAGTTGACTTTTCAGTACTTGTGAGACATCTAAGTGAAAATGCTGTATGGCAGTTACATATACAGCTCTGTAGTTCAGAGGAGACATCTGGACTTGAGATAACACTTCAAAAATGAGTAGACGAAGAGAAGTTTACAGTGAAAGCAGAATGAGTGGCTAGAGAAGTTGGGGGGAGAGTCAGGAATGAGCTAGGTCATAAATGCCCAAGGAAAAGAGTTTTTCCAGGTGGTAGGAATGGTTTAAGAATAGCAGGGGCACCTGGGTGGCTCAGTGGGTTAAAGCCTCTGCCTTCAGCTCAGGTCATGATCCCAGGGTCCTGGGATCGAGCCCCACATCGGGCTCTCTCCTCTGCAGGGAGCCTGCTTCCTCCTCTCTCTGCCTGCCTCTCTGCCTACTTGTGATCTCTGTCTGTCAAATAAATAAATAAATAAAATCTTTTAAAAAAATAGCAAATAATACTAAAATGTCAAATCGGAGTACTGGAAGGTGTTCATTAAATTAGCAACAGAGAGGCTGTTTTGGAAATAGACAAATACAGATTTAGGGAAACGATGGTGAATAAACCAGATTGCAATGAGTAAAGGAAAAAATGGAAGGCAAGAGAGCTGAGACTTTTCTTCATTCAAGAATTTTGACAGTAAAGGAGAATAAAGAGAGAATTAGACAAATGGAATTTATGGGTAAAGGAAGGGGTGGTGGTGGTGGTTTTATTTAGAGAGTCTCAAACATGATTAAATGCTGATGAGATGGCACTATTAGAGAAGGAGATGTTAAAGATATAAGAGAAGGAAGATAATGCCTCAAGGCTCTGGAACACTTAAGAAAAAAAAAAAAAAGGCCTGGGATCCAAAGCATGTTTGGATAGAAATGCCCTCAGAAAAAAGATGGGGCACCTTTATTGTAACAGCAGTATATGATTGTGACTTTCTCTTCTTTTTATGGCACCATGATATGAATACAGAAAAGTGAACTTATCATAAATATATATACCTTGTGAATTTTCACAAAGTAATCTCACCCAGATAGCCAGTATCCAGATGAAGAAATAGGATGATATCAGGATCCCAGGGATCCTCTTCTTGCCTACTTTAAGTCATTACTCTCCTCTCAAAAATTTAACTACTTTTCTGACTTCTTAGAAGTCATAGAATAAATGTGGTTATTGTTGAACTTTATGTAAGTGGATTCACAAAATAGGTCCTTCTCCATGACTCTGTCTGGCTTCTTTTGCTTCAGTGTTTGTCAGTCGTCGCAGTGTTGTATGTAATTGTAGTTTGTTCATTCTCATTACTGTAGAGTATCCCGTTATCTGATTATACCATCATTTATTTATCCCTTCTACTCTTGGTGCATATTTTGTTAGTTTCTAGGATTTTGCTATTAGGAGCATAATCACTTTTTGGCATGTATTTTGGTGTGCAGAGGTCAGTATCTACCTAGGAATGAGAGTGCCAGCTCATAGGTTTGGGTTTAGTAGATACTAACAAATAACATTCCAAAGAGCTACCATTTTACCTTGGAACCAGCAATGTATGAAGGTTTCAGTTGTTCCACATCCTCACCAACATTCGGCATTTCTCTCTTTTTAAGCATAAACATTTTACTGGATATGTAACAGTAATTTATTATGGCTTTAATTTGCATATTCCCAATGACAAAAGTGAGCACATTTTTCATATATTTATTAGTCATTTGGACATTTTCTTTTGTGAAGCATTTGTATAAAACTTTTCCCATACATTTGTTTGGATTAACTAGTTGTCCATTGATATTGATATTGAAAAATCAAGTAAGTTGAGAAACAAAAAATTTTGGTTATGATTTGTGTTGGTGAACTTTCAAAGGCATGAAAATAGATACACACATTTTTAGAAAAATGTCTAACAGCAAGATTTAAAATATAAAGAATGGCACTTAATTAATCAAATGTGTTAGACATTGCCAGTTTGCCTACTCACTATTTACTGTTCTTCCTTGCTAACAGAATCATAAATTTCCTTGGGGGAGAGAGGTAAGAAATGCAATTTAAAATACCTCCAAAATGCCCTTCCAGCTAGGGTGATCATCTAACCCATTGACCAAGGAGCTGAAACAGAAGTTATTTCATGGAAAGCTACTTTTCCCCTACTTTAAATATTTGTATTTCATATAATTTCCCCAGATTTTATATTTATATATTTATAATTTCCCTGATACATATAATAATATATACACACACAACTTTCTGCCCTTAATCTGTCCTCCCCTTTATCCAGATTGTGATGATGCAGTGTTGAAGCAAACAGCCATTTGTGACTATGCTAAGGATGGTAAGAGAAGGAACCTGCTTTCTCAAATGGCTTCATCAGCCTTGCACCGCCTCCCCCAGACTCTCACAACATTGGATAAATAACCTCCTTATTTGGTTAAGCTATTATAATCAGCTTCGGTTAAGTGCAACCAAACCCTGTAGTAACCATCCATTTTTCTACCCCCATCTCAGGTCCCTAAGCATTCTGAGTTTTCCAGTGTTGTTTTTCCATTATGAGTTAAGCATGTGAGGAAATCTTTTATATTTATTGCATCCCTATTGTAATAATGACTGAACTGGCCACATCATGGAACATTGTTCCACTGGTTTTGTTGTAATACATTAAGTAGTGCCCTAGAGGTTTCAAGGATTTCAGATGCCTTCTTCCTAAATGTCTCAGTAGCTGACAGAGAATTTCCTAGGAGTTTTGACTCATTTTCTCCGATTTACCAGGTGCAGAAAGAGGACTCTGGGATTCCGGCATCATATGCAGAACATGTCATTCCAAGAAAGTTACACTTGAACTTGAGAGGTTTGTTGTAGAATTCCAAGGGGAAGGACACAAAGCCTATAAAAACACTGGCTGTCTTGTTATCTCACATATGTGAAAAATGCCAGCATTCCATCAGAACACCCCCCTAAGAGATAGCACATCTAATTTTTCTTGATCTCAGTCCCAGAATGCAAGCAATGAAATTTAATTAAGTAGCCTTCCAAAAAGTATTAAAATGAGGCTTTAAATTTTTGTGTTTCCTCTAAGAAAGCTCAGATTTCACTTTTAGGGAAAATTATTTCTGGGACCAGCTACCTTCAGTTCAGGCTTATCCAGACTCATGGTATAAATGGGTGAGCTTTGATCAAGAAACAAACGGCAGAACAAAAACATTAAAAAACAAATGGAGAATAGGATAATTATTCCAACTTTAGGTGAAAGTGAGTGTTCTAGAGATGAAAAAGTAAGACTATGATAATGAAGGTCGTACTCAGAACCACTAATGACTAGAATTCCAAATAACACGTAGGGCAGTTAAAGAGGATGCTCCCAATACTATTACTTTACATTGTAGAGATGGACTCTTTTAGTGACTACTTCTGTGACTCTGTTTTTCAAAATCTCTTTATCACAATATATTTAATTTCAACCATTTATTTGCTAGCAATTCTTCTTAATGGATAGTAGATATCCTTGTAGTGTTATTTTTTTTCAAACCATATAACAAGTTTTGAGCTCTTGCTATGGTTGTAAATATTGGTATATGCTAAGAATATAAAAGGTCCCTGTCCTCTCTTTTAGAGTCTAAGCAGGGAAGAAATTAAGCAATATGGTCTGGCTGGAGGATATGTAAGAGACAAGCAAGGGTAGGACTGTATACCATTAGATCACAAAATCAGATAGCATTCTAGAAGGACAGAGATGGAAAAAATTAATGGAGGTTGGAGTTATAAGAAAGTAATAAAAGGGTATTTCATAGAAAAGGTACAACAATTGTTCAATCTTGAAGAGTGGATGGGACTGAGGTTTGATTTTCAAAATCATGGACAAAACACGAGCTACAGATTTCCCCTCCTACTAGAAAAAGCAGCCCACAGAATAAGGGATTTGCAAAGCATATATCTAGCAAAGTATTAATTCAGAATATATAAACAAACTATAAGCCCAGAAAAAGAGTGACAACATGTAAAAAAAAAAAAAAAGTGAGCAAAGACTTGAATATGCACTTTATAAAAGGGGTTCCCAAGGTCAAATAATAGCTGAAGAAAATGCACCACTGCATTAGTACCAAGTAAAGGTAAATAAAACCACAATGCACCTTCTTACACCTATTAGGATGGCCACTATCAAAAAACCAAAAACCAAAAACCAATACCTAAACAAAATTGTTAGCGAGGTTGTGGAGAAATTGGAACCTTTGGGCACTGTCAGCGAGGATGTAAAGTATATAGATAGCAGTGTAACAGTTCCTCAAAAAATTAAAAATAGAATTACCATGTGACATGATGGGCATGAAATTTCCTAAAGCTGAACATACACGTAACCTTAAAACAGGGAAGTTTTATGGCCTATAAATTGTACCTTCAGTAAAGCTGTTTAAGAAGAAGGTGCTAGAAAAAAGAAGAAAAGATGGGGTATGTTGCAAGTACAAGAAATTTGAAAGAGGTTCTAATGGCCAAAGTTGGAACAGTTTGAGCCAAAAAATTAAATGATAGCGTTGTATTATAACCCTTAAAATATGCATGCCTCCCTCCTGATATAAATAAACTAATGAGGAAGAAGCGACAAATCTTCCTTATAGAAACATTTCAAGTACTTAAATGTAGAAGAAATGAAGGAAATAGAAATTACCACTAAACCACAATAATAACTACTGTAAGCAAGATCTACTGATGACAACTAAAATTAGTGGATGAAACTTTTAGAAGAAGCAAGGTATTTGCATAGCCTCAAAGTATCTCCCCACAAATATTTTCCCCCAAATGTTTATTAATTTTTGTGGTTTAAACATAAGCCTACAAAGTTTTCATATTTCCCTCCAGGAGGTGGAGCTTAATTCCCTCCCCCTTAGGTCCAGGCTGGACTTCATAACAAACTTATACTGAATAGAGAATGGAAAGGGGAAAATAGTAACTTCACAGCAGGGAACACTGGCAGACAAGACCTTAAAAGCTGGTGGAAGTTAATATCACCAATAATAAGGCATGTTTATATCATGTACTCCCTGATCTGATGTGACACATATGAGCTGCTAATCAATGAGTTAACAGAAAGTGTGGAATAATTAGATGGACAGAGAGCCCAACAGTTAATCAACATTAGGGGTCCGTCACAGAAGCCAAATATAAAGAGGATTTAGTAGTGTATTCCAAGGTAATAAATTTCCTAACTATCCTGCAGAGGGTTGCTGAACACATAGACTGAGCTCCTGGGAATGAAATGCTGGTGGTTCCACTAATGATAATAAAACCCCAGTAAAGACACATATGTTGTTTATAACCCTAATTAGACCAAATCGGTCTATCCCAATATAGGGCAACACATTACATAATGTTGGCCAAGGCGAAAAATACATTATTTTCAGAGGCAAACACCAAGTTCTAGTGACAAACTTACCTCTAGAGAAGGGAGTAGACTTAAAAAGTCTGGTTAACCTAAAACTAAATTCTGCAGTAAGAAAAGGAGGCTCAGGATTGTAGTTAATGGTTTAGATTTAAATGACTTGGGGAAAAACGGAGTTTTGTGCCCTAAGAAATGGTAAAAACAAAAGAGAGAGAGAGAGAGAGAGAGAACCTCAGTGAGTTTTGGGGTCTGAGATTGTTGACTTAGAATGTATAAAACTAATATTACTGAAACATTAGGAAGCTGTCAAAATAAGATCATCCATAATCCTAGGAATGTATAAAACAACTTTAATGAAGAAATAAATTCAGGGTGCCTGGGTGACTCAGTGGGTTAAAGCCTCTGCCTTAGCCTCAGGTCATGATCCCAGTGTCCTGGGATCGAGCCCCACATCGGGGCTCTCTGCTCAGCAGGGAGCCTGCTTCCCCCTCTCTGCATGCCTCTCTGCCTACTTATGATCTCTGTCTGTCAAATAAATAAATAAAGTCTTAAAAATAAATAAATTCAACATATGGCATTTGATATATAGGATAGTTTAAAGTTAATTGTAATAAGTTTTGTTATATTTCTGTATGTTGTCTGCTACGTAAGGTAATGAAGTATCCAAAAGAGTCAATCATTGGGTTTGCAATTTCAGTTAAAATTAAGGGAATTTAATCAAATTTCATATTAATGCCTAAATGCTCAACCCATTGAGCATTAAGTCAAGTTCCTATCATTGTGGGTGTTCTTCTCTGTGCATAAAACACTCTCAGTATTAAAGACTAATCCACGTGTCCAGCAGAATCATCCTCTGGGGAGAGAAATCACCCTGTACGCCAGGAAGGAAGCTTCCTGTCTTCGTTAGCTCAGGCACCATAACAAGGACACAGCCGTGTGGCTTCCACAGCAGAGGTGTGCTTCCTCATGGTTTTGGAGTCTAGAAGTCTGAGATCAGGTTGTGTCCCCAGTGTGGATTTCTTCAGAAGCCTCCCTTCTTGGCTTGTGGAGGAGGGCCCTTTTCTCTGTCTTCGTGTGGTTTTTTCCTCTATGCCTAATCACCTCTGCTTATAAATTCACGGCGTTGGGTCTGGGTCGGCCCATATGAACTCCTCTTACCTTAATTACCTCCTTAAAGACCCTGTCTCCTAATACAGTCACATTCTGAGGTACTTCAACATACGAATTCAGCCCATAACAACTTCTAAAACCCAAGAATCTGGAGGTTCAATCACTGCAGGCAGAAGGACCCAGCCTTGGAAAGTTGCTGAGGTGGCAACTCTCGGGTGGCGGGTGGAGAGAGAGAGAAGGAATTGAATAATCAGAAGAGCTGACTTTGGGCGGATGGGAAGGGTCTTAAGGAAGGTGAGAGAGGAGTGAGCCCTAAGCATGATGAAACCCCCTCACGGCACTGTCAGTCACCAGCGTGCTTTAAAACACCTCAATGCCAGAGCATACCTCAGAACAATTAAATCAGGATGTCTGGGGTTGAGACTCGGGCTTCAGTAACTCTTGCTCTCCCAGGTGAAGGGTCCCTGGTTTCCGCTCAGGTCGTGATCTCAGGGTCATGAGATTGAGCCCTATGTTGGATTCTGTGCTGAGCATGGGGTCTGCTTGAGATTCTCTTTCCCTATTCCTCTGCTCCTTGTGCACATGGGCCCTCTCTCTCTCAAAAATAAATAAATCTTAGAAAACAAACAGACAAACAACAACAACAAAAAACAAAGCAAAAGCTGTCACAGATGATTCCATAGTGTGGCTGAGGTTGAAAGCCCACAGGTTTGATCACCACGCTCCAGTACCCTGCACGAGGACGTTTAGACTACAGGATGCAAATCTCAGACTTCTCACTCTGCAAAAGGTGGTGAATGGGTGGCCCCCAGCCACACACTAAAGTTAATGGCAGGTCCCTTGGTCATATTCACTCAGGGCCAGGAGACCATATGAAAGGGGCTCTGTTGGTAACAACCCCACCTGAAAAATACTGAGGCCCATACTCCTGTCTCCTTTGACACTTCTAGGCACTCTGCCTCTCATATTGAGCCCCTAGTGTGTCTCTGTAGCTGTGTTCAAATTCAACCCACTTCCTCCTTACCCTCTCTCCCCAAGAAGAAGGGAGAAAATGAGAAACCCAGTTTTATAGATTTGCAGATATACATATTCCCAAATACGTTAAGAATGTTTGAACCATGTTACAGGGTGATGACTGCTACCCGACCCTTGAGGAATATTACATCACAGAAATACCCTACTTAGGATAACACAGTATCACCATGGGCCTCTTTGACTTATGCAAAGATTAGTTTTTCACAGAAATGATCAAAAACAGATGTTTCATATCTAAAATGTTTTCTCACAGAGAGTTTCAATAGAAATATTTTTGTGTCCAGATACATCCAAATAAAATATTTGGTCTTGAAACATTCTATTTTAAAAGTCAGTGAATTGTGACTTCGTGACAACAGAAAAAGCTTGAATCAGGGACCCGCTTTATCTTTCTCATCTTTGGGCTAAGCAAAGGTGAACTGTGGGAAGTGATGAATTTCTGAACGCTGGTGATTCAGGGATGATTTTTAAAATACATGCATCCCTCATGTAATGAAATTGAGAAATGCCAATGACATTTACTATAAAACCTGCTTGGTGATTCCTCTCACATTGATTTGCATCATAAAACCAGAAATGGCTTTTGATTAGAAAAAATTTGTTCCCAGGATATGATAAAATTATGCATGTAGCCAAATTTTAAAGTCGTATCTTCAGAGAAAAATGTGTCACTCTAAAGAGACATATTACCCAAATCTCAATATTATTAATAGGGTGCATTAAAATAAACTCCAGGGAAAAACATGGAAAGCGAAAATATTCTACAACAATGCTTCACAAATTTTAATTTGCATAAGAATCAACTGGGGATCTTGTTAATTCTGATTCTGGTAGGGCCCAAGATTCTGCATTTCTAACAAGCTCTCAAGGAATGCAGTTGCTGCCAATCTTTGAAAGCTTGATTTCCTCTTCCATTAATTGCACCCACTCCAAAGGTAGCGATTCCTAAAGCTTTCATTCTCTGCTAACATTTTCATCACCTTGGAACAGAGCTGACCAAACTTTATATCTATTAGCATTTTCACCTAGTCCAACTTTTACTTACCTTCTTGGGGGGGGGGTCTCTTTTTTTTTAAAATTTTTAAATTTATTTATAAACATATAATGTATTATTAGCCCCAGGGGTACAGGTCTGTGAATCGCCAGGTTTACACACTTCACAGCACTCACCATAGCACATACCCTCCCCAATATTTAGAGGGTCTCTTTGCACACAAATTTTTTCTTTCTTTTTTTTTTAATATTTTATTTATTTATTCGACAGTGAAAGATCACAAGTAGGCAGAGAGGCAGGCAGAGAGAGGGGGAAATAGGCTCCCTGCTGAGCAAAGAGCCCGATGCAGGGCTCCATCCCAGGACCCTGAGATCATGATCTGAGCTGAAGGCAGACGCTTAACCCACTGAGCTACCCAGGTGCCCCGCACACAAATTTTTTCTTACCACACTTTTATACTTGACTGTGTAGTCTATGAAAAATGCATAAAGATCACCAGCTCATTGTTAATTAGCAGAGACTTCTTTCCAGTGCAGGATAGGAAGTATACGAAGACGATCTGTTAATAGTTAACAATGATCACCCCAAGGACCTCCAGTGACACTACTGACAACCATTGTTGACTGAGTACTGACTATTTGTTAGACAGCGCTAAGTGATTTATTGAACTCATCTTAATCGTTAAAAGGACTCAGTGAGGAAGGTATTCTATTTAGCAAACAGTTGTGTAGTGCTTGCTGTGTGTCAGGCATTGTTCTAAGCACTCTCCGAGGATGCGCCCAGTGAATCCTCAAAACCTCTATGGAGTCTGTGCTATTAGTACCTTCGTTTTGCAGATGAGGAAGTGAGGGCATAGGAAAGTGAAGTAACTTGCTCAATTACCTAGTGAGAAGGAGGTAGTTTGATTAGAACCTAAACAGTCTGGCTCCTGGTCATCCTCCTAACCAGAAGAGGAAACGGGTGAGAAACCTAAAACGTAGATACTTGGAGGAGGAGGAGACAGGAGTCAAAGTAAGGTCTGTGGGCTCCCTGTGTCCCCTGTCTCTGATCACTCCACACTGTCTCTCTAAATTAGCAAAAAAAAGGGACACTGGAGAATACCTGATTCTCATTGAATCAATATGATCTGATATAATTTTATGTGTATATTTAATCATTTCTGCCAGTGTTAAAGACTGTTAGAATAATTTCATCTGCTTCAAATGTAGTTTTGTATACGAGACCATGTCTGCAGTTAAAATGTGACATATTAATGCACACAGTTATAGAAGGAGCAGAAAGTTACATGAGCAAATGATCATTTGGCAGCAGAAACACCGTCGTCTCGGGAGATCCCCAAATTCCTTCTGCTCGGTGGATTGTGACTCTAAGAGTGAACTGTAATAGTTTAATCAAAATACAAAATATCTTAAACATAGTTAGTTAAGGGGAATGTGGGTGGCTAGGTGGGTTAAGCATCTGACTCTTGATTTCTGCTCAGGTCATGATCTCAGGGTCATGGGATAGAATTCTGTGCCAGGCTCCATGTTGAGCCTAGTGCCTGCTTAAGGTTCTCTCTCTCTCCCTCTCACTCTGCCCCTCCTCCCAACCCCTTTCACCCTACTCACACACTCTCTCTCTTTCTCAAACAGCACACACACACATACACACACATACACATTTGGTTAAAACCAGGGATATTTTCAATTTCATGATGTACAAGTTGGGAAATATCTATTCAGTGAGAAATTGAATATTAAGCTATCTCTTATAGAAAGAGATGTCTTGCTTTTTAAAAAAATCTAGCCTACCAATTCCAAGCCTTTTAATTGGGGTATATAATCTGTCTATAATCAATGTACTTCTTGATTTGGTTGGATTTAGGTCTATGATTTGCTAGTTGTTTTCTATTTGTCCCATCATCTCTTCCTCCTCTTCTGCCTTCATAAGAAGTTAATCAAATACATTTGAGTATTCCATCTATATTTGTTTATTTTTAAGATGTATGTCTTCATCAATAGATGAATGGATAAAAAAGGTGTGGTATATATACACAATGGGATATGACTCAGCCATAAAAAGTTGAGATCTGGCCATTTGCAACAACATGGATGGAGCTAGAGGATATAATGCTAAGTGAAATAAATCAGAGAAAGACTAGTAGCATATGATTTCACTCATATATGGAATTTAAGAAACAAAACTAATAAACAAAGAGAAAAAAAACAAATACATAGAACAAACTCATGTTTGCTGTGGGGGCGGTTGGTGGGGGAATGGATGAAATAGATGAAGGGGATTAAGAGGCACAAACTTTCAGTTACAATATAAGTAAGTCACGAAGATGAAACACACAGCAAAGGAAAGGTTCTCAGTAAGATTGTAATTGTACAACTATAAGACTGTAACATTGTTTGGTGACAGATGGTGACTACACTTGTGGTGAGCACTGAGCAATGCAGAGAATTGTTGAATAGTTTTGTTGCATACCTGAAACTAATATGACAATGTATGTTAATTATTTTTCAATAAAAAAGATATATCCCTTTGTAATTTTTTACTGGTTGCTCTAAAGATTACAATCTGCATCTTAATTCATCAGAGTTTATTTAGAGTTACTATGGAATGCTTCATTCAAAAGAATTTGCAACAGTAAAATTCCATTTATGCCACTCTATCATTTACCACATATTTTACATTTATGTAGATTATTAACCTCACAATACAATGTTACAAAGTTTTGTTTTAAACAATGAGTTTTCTTCTAAATAAATTAAGGGAAGAACAAGTAGTCTTTCATAGCTATCCAAATATTTATTATTTCCAGTGTTTGCCATTTCTTCCCACAGATTGAAATTCCTGTTTGATGCTGCTTCACTTCAGCCAGAAAAACTTACTCTTTCTCATAGTATGAGTCTGTTAGTGACAAATTCTCTCAGCTTTTGTTTATCCAAAAATGTCTGGGATGACTGTTTTTATTTTCCTCTAGCATTTTAAAGATGTTATTCCATTGTCTTCTAACCTTCATTTTTTTCCTGATCAGAAGTGAGCTGTCATTTGTGTTGTATTTCTCCTGCTATGTCTTTTTTTTTCTTGCTGATTTCATGATGTTCTCTTAATCGTTAGTTTTCAGCAATTTGATTATGATGTTACTAATTGCAGTTTCTCTTGTATCTATCTGCTTGAAGTTTGCTGAGACTCTTAGATCTCCAAGTTAATGTTTTTCAACATTATTTCTTTAAATATATATATTTTTCTGCCCCAGAAAAATTCTATTTGCTCTCCTTCTGTTGCTCCAGTCCCACATACATTAGATCCCTTGATATTGCCCTAGGTCACTGAAACTCTTTTTCTCAGTTTTCTCTCTCTTCTATAGATTTGATCATTTCTATCAGTCTGTCTTCAAATTTACTGATCTTTTTTCTTTTTTTTTTTTTTTTTTTTTTTTTTTTTTTTTTAAAGATTTTATTTATTTATTTGACAGACAGAGATCACAAGTAAGCAGAGAAGCAGGCAGAGAGAGAGGAGGAAGCAGGCTCCCCGCCGAGCAGAGAGCCTGATGTGGGGCTTGATCCCAGGGTTCTGGGATCATCACCTGAGCCGAAGGCAGAGGCTTTAACCCACTGAGCCACCCAGGCGCCCCTTACTGATCTTTTTTCATCCTATTTCCAAAATGCTATTAATTTTTTCATTTCTGATTTCATTTCCAGATTTAGAATTCTTATTTGGTTCTTTATTTATAGTGTCCATTTCTTTTGCTGGCATTTCCCATCTATTCAATCATTATGACATCTTTTCCTTTAAGTCCTTGAACATATTTATAATAGCTGTTGCAAAGTCCTTGTCTGCTAATTGCAATATTTAATTCTAGAGTTGATTTCTATTGACCATTTTCCCTCTTAGCTTTAGATCACATTTTATTTCTTTGCATTGTGCCTGTTATCAATTTATTGTCTTTTAATTCTAAATTCATCCTTTAGTATCTACTCTGTGGAAATGGATGGACTCTTCAAGCATTTCTTTTATGGAGTTAATATGTTAGGCTTTACTAGTAGAGAAGGCTGGAGGCACATTGCAGGAGGAATATATATATATATATACACATATACACACACATATATGCTTAAGTGTGTGTGTGTATGTATATGTATGTATATGAATATATATATATATTATATTTATATATAGTAGGTCTTTATATTTTGTCTAAAGTTTACCATTATTATCTGCAGGAAGATCAGTCTGACATAAGCTTCTCTACCATTATTAAGACCAGAACTCCAAACGAGATTTTATTAAGACATTATTCAAATAAGTCATTGATAGAAGTATTAAAATATTAATATTGTAAAGGATTTTACCAAACAAAAATGAGAGAAACCATATCTCTGACTCAATTTCTGATACTAAAGAAGTTAATTTTTCTTTCTTTCTTTTTTTTTTTTTTTCTAAGATTTTATTTATTTATTTGACAGAGAGAGGCACAGCAAGAGAGGGAACACAAGCAGGGGCGGAGGAGAGGGAGAAGCAGGCTTCCCGCTGAGCAGGGAGCCCGATGTGGGGCTCAATCTCAGGACCCTGGGATCCTGACCTAAGCTGAAGGCAGACGCTTAATGCCTGAGCCACCCAGGCGCCCCAAGAAGTTAACTTTTCAATTCAAGGTATTTCTTTAAGGAAAACAACACTTTTTGATTATATTATACAACACTAAGGTCTGGATACGGAGTTTGCCTTCAAAGCGCCCTACTCGGAGCGCCTGGGTGGCTCAGAGGATTAAGCCTCTGCCTTCAGCTCAGGTCATGGTCTCAGGGTCCTGGGATCGAGCCCCGCATCGGGCTCTCTGCTCAGCGGGGAGCCTGCTTCCCCGTCTCTCTCTTCCTGCTTCTCTCCCTACTTGTGATCTCTCTCTCTCTGTCTGTGAAATAAATAAATAAAATTTAAAAACAAAACAAAACAAAGCGCCCTACTCAACAATTAACAGATTGTGTCAAATATTTTAAGTATTAAGTATTTTAAAAATAAGATTTCAACTAGCAAAAAAAAAAAAGAGTTCTTGCAATTTGATTTTCTTTTAACATTTTTATTTATTTATTTGACAGAGATCACAAATAGAGGCAGACAGAGAGAGAGGAGGAAGCAGGTTCCCCGCTGAGCAGAGAGCCCGATGTGGAGCTTGATCCCAGAACCCCGGGATCATGACCTGGGCCGAAGGCAGAGGCTTTAACCCACTGAGCCACCCAGGCACCCCTGCAATTTGATTTTTAAAAAGCCTTCTTTCCCAAACTGGGAAGATTATGACCTATGATCCTATATTTTGATGAACATAGTATATAAAAACATGATAGGTAGACCGGGTTATTAGATACCAATGTTACATGTTTATTTACTTATTTATTGTTAAGATTTTATTTATTTATTTGACAGAGAACAAGAGAGCTCAAGCAGGGGGAGTGGCAGAGGGAGAAGGAGAAGTAGCTCCCCATTGAGCAGGGAGCCCAATGCAATACAAGGCTTGATCCCAGGACCCTGGGGTCATGACTGGAGCAGAAGGTAGATGCTTAACCAACTGAACCACCCAGGCGCCCTCAATGTTACATATTTATGACCACATTTCCCTGTTTGTATACCACAGCACTGTCAACAATGAGGTTGATCTAGAGAATGAGTTACTGAGGATACAAAAACAAACACTTAATAGAAAATAGAAAATTTGGAAATGTGTAAGAAGCTTTGATAATTTTCAATTTCTTCCTAGAAATGACTACATGACAAAACAGGGTTGTATTTTTACTGTCTTCTTTTTCATTGTGGTATTTTTGGTTGAGAATTATTTGTATACCAACAAATATTCAAATGTACACGGTATTTTAATAAAATAGGGAGGAGACAGTAGTGTTGATTTTAGAAATCCTGTTTCAAGGGCTATCTGGAAACTGCTGTGCTAATGTAAAACTGTCTCTGGTGACCTGAGCTCTTGGAATGCTAAAAGCTGCCCCTCCAGGGTGGTGTCTCTAGGTGATAGCTCACATTCTGTGATTCTTAAAAGGGACAGAAAGGTCTTCTCTAAAGGTAAAACCGTAGGATTTGTAACCTCTCATCCTTTTTTAACTCTCACAGACATCTTACTATATGTTTTCCATGCACAGAAAGCTCAGGATCATGTACTATTATTTGTCTAGTTCCAGAGAATTTTATTCAGTATAGGTAATTACAAGAATAGAGACTCACATTACTCAATTATATCCGTCATGGCTAAAAGCATTGATTTGTCTTTTCCAGCTTAGCCAGATTTGGGGCGTCTTTACCCTGACTCATGGTTCACTCATGGCTGATTGTTTCTCTGTTTCACAGGCTCTAGTCCCATTTTAGGCTCTCTTTTGTAGGACCTGTTTTGAGACTGGGAATGGCAGCCCTCTTTGCAGTCTAGGTTCCCAGTGAGTGGGCGTTAGGTTGAATCTGGTTTAGCACTCACCTTGATCCACTCTTCCTGGACTTTGTCAAAGATGAGGTTGTTGGTTGACTCTGTGACACACTATCTGTGTCAGGTTTGAATATACTGGTTGCCAATCCTTGCCATTTTATTTTTTATTGAAACACAGTTGACACACAATGTTACGTTTAGTTTCAGATGTACGGCACAGTGATTCCACACTCTAAATGTTATAGTGATTCCACACTCTAAATGTTATATGTGCTCACAAATGTAACTACTATCTGTCACCACATAACACTATTACAACACTATTGACTGTATTCCTCATTGTATGCTTTTTATTCCCATGACCTGTTCATTCCATAGCTGATAGCCTGTGTCTCCCACTCCCCTTCACCCATTTTGCCTATCCCCCCTCCCTACCACCACCAGTTTGTGTTCTGTATCTATTGGCCTATTTCTGTTTGTTTTTTAGATTACACATATAAGTGAAATCACACAGTATATCTGACTTATTTCACTTAGTATAATACCCTCTAGGGTCCATCCATGTTGTCTCAAATGGCAAGATCTCGTCCTTCTTTATAACTGAGCCATATTCTATTCTATCTGTATGCCACACCTTCTTTACCCATTCATTGATCTATGGATATTTAGGCTGCTTCCATATCTTGAATACATGCCATTTTATTGATAAAATTGCAACAGTTCTAACAAGCCAGGTAAGGCAAGCCCCTTTTTGTAGAATTCTGACCACCTGAGAAATGTGCAAGTTGGTCTTCAGTAAACCCAGATCTTAATTGTGTCTACTAAGTCATCTAATCCCGGTGACTTCTATGTGTGAATTATGAATGTAAATGCTTATTTTTTTCTTTTTTTGTCTTACCTAATGAACAGTCAGGAATATGAGTGAGTAATTCCCACATCAGTGCATCTCTTGTGAGTAGAGTGGGCTGGGGAAGCCCAGTTACAAAGCACACAGGAGGCTGAACTATTGGAGCCCCAAAGCAGCAAAGATCCAGCCCAGAAATATATTCCACCAATTGGAAGTACAGGCTGGGGAGCAGAGGCTATAGGAAGAACTGCCCAGAAAAATGACTTCTCGAGGTTTGTGCTCAGTCCTGTCTCAGACCACTGATGAGACATGGAGATGGTTGACAAGGCTGGCCGATCTTAGAAAATTATATAGAAAGCAGGAAAATAAATGGACTAGAGGTACCAAAAGTTTGGGTTTGGTATCATCTCGAGCCATTTGAAATATGCTAAAATTACACCTTTGGACTCAGCTAGCATCATTTTGTCCTTGGTTAAGGTTGACCTTACATGACAGGAGATTTGAGCAGGGCTGTGATTATCTCAGTGACTTTAGTGTCTACCACTCGCCATGTACACACTATTAACATTATCATATTAGAGGAGATAAGATATAGTGGAGTCACATATATGTGCATTTTGTAGCCCAATTCAACTATCTTCTCATGGATTTAAAATACTATACACATATTTGGCATATGTGTTTTCTGTTCTGTACTTCCCTGCACTCACTGCAAAGAGTTGTAGACACTAAGCTATGCTTACTGTATACTTTATGGAATATACAATTTATTTTCAGGAGAATATTGGATTGGATTATACGTTGGTTTTTAAAATTTATTACACATTGATTTTAGAATCTTTGTGCTAGGTAAGATAAGTTCTACTCTACTGGGTTCTTGATAAGCAAATAAAACATGTTCTGTTTATATTTTATCTTCACACATGAATTTACCATATTTACTTATTACAATAGTTATAAAAATAAATCCTAAAGCAAAGTCCTAATTATTAGTTTTTTTCATAATTTACATTGATTACATGGGGGCATAAGAGGAACAGTTTTCTTTTTTGTTTTTGTTTTGTTTTGTTTGTTTTTAGGAACAGTTTTCTTTATTAGTCGCCCTATGTTGTCAGGAACCTGGGAGGACTCAGGACAGTGGTAATGCTTACCTTGGATGAGGAAGTATGCCAAGCCCAGTTGACAGGGATGCCACACAGGTGGGGATGTTTACCACAAAAGTATTTTCTTGATTTCAGTTTGTATTTCTGATCTTGGTTTTCCAAAAACAATAACAACAAAAACAACAACAAACAAGCAAAACAAAATTTAAAAAAAAAACCACAAATATAAGATAGAAAATGTATTCAACAGTGAGGGTGGATGAAATTTTTGTTAGCTTTTCCAAAAAGGAACTGGGAGAAGTTAAGCATGAATATCATGAATAAGCATGAATATCATAGAGAAATAATGAAAAACACTTAAGCAAACTTTGAAAAAGCTACATGAATGTCCAGAAAGAATCTTTCACTCTGGAAATAAATTGCTAGGCAGGAATTATACAGTCTCTCTCATCCAGCTTGATGAATGATATTATCTCAAATCACACAGCCTGAGAAACTGATTACTATAGCGAGCCTAAAAATGTACTGTTAAGAGCTGGTCAGGGTCAAGCCTCTGCTACCAACTAGCAATTATGTTGAGGCATTTGATTTGAAATTATGCTTACATGAAAATTTATCTACAAACCTGGAAGAAATAGATGTTTTGGAAAATATATTTAAGAAGACAGGAGTAAAATATATCAAAATCAAAATAACGTTTTCACTCTTTGCAAGAAAAGGGGGCTTTTATTTTTTATTTTTTAAAGACTTATGTATTTGAGAGAGAAAGAGCAAGCAGAGGGAGGGGCAGAGGGAAAGGGAGACAAAGAGACTATCGGCTGAGGAGGGAGCCAAATGGGGGACTCAATCCCAGGACCCTGAGATCGTGACCTGAGCCGAAATCAAGAGTTGGATGTTCAACCAACTGAGCCACCCAGGTGCCCCCAAAGGGGGTGGGGGCTTTTAAAAAAAGAACTGCTTCATCCACATAGCTTGGGTAATAGATACTTCTGTCTCTGTGAAGACTTTTTTTTTTTTTAAAGATTTTATATATTTATTTGACACAGAGAGAGAAATCACAAGTAGGCAGAGAGGCAGGCAGAGAGACAGGGGGAAGCAGGCTCCCTGCTGAGCAGAGAGCCCTATGTGGGACTCGATCCCAGGACCCTGAGATCATAACCTGAGCTGAAGGCAGAGGCTTAACCCATTGAGCCACCCAGGCACCCAAGACTTTTTTTTTTTTTTTTTTTGAAGATGTACTTATTTTAGAGAGAGACAGAGAGTGCACAGGCAGGGGAGAAGGCAGAAGGAGAGGGAGAGAATCCTCAAGCAGATTCCCTGCTGAGTAGGGAGACCCATGCAGCTGGGGTGGGGGCATGCTCAATCCCAGGACCCTAAGATCTCAACCTCAGCCAAAATTAAGAGTCCAACATTTAACAGCTGAGCTCCCCAGGTACCCCAAGAGCTGACAGTTAAAAGATGTATCTAGAGTCATGTGTAATGGGGACAGTCTGTTGACTTCCAATTCAGAGACTAACTAGATCATATCTGATATTCTCAGGAAGATGTTTGGAATCTCCAGTTCGTGGTAGACCTTCTACCTTACTGGGCAGCCCTTCCCAGTGCAGATGCCCCCCTAGGCACACATATGCACATACACACACAGCTTGTGCTGTACCTTTCCCTTTAGAATGAGGACTAAAAATGTGAACTATGCAGGAAAATGATATTCAAACTATTCAGAGAAAACTAATATGAGCAAAATAATAGGATCCTTAGCTCTGGGCAAACAAGAGTTATGTTCCAAGAATGTAATGTAATGTTCCAGGTAAGCTGAAAACATTGCCCTGTTTTGTTCCTGTGGCCCCAAGAAGATGAAACAAAATAACAATGAAATGCTAAGAATCATTAAGAAAGAGGTAGGTGAGGAAAAGAAACACTTTCCAGCCAGTTTGTTGAACCTGAAAATATTATATGTTGTTCTGGTCATTGCCTTTAAAGAAATAAAACCATTCCCGACTAGAAACAAGTAGAGGAGACTTCCATATGCAGAAGTCAGGGACACCCCCTTTCCCTCAAAACAGGCTAAGACAGATGGCACTCAAATACTTACAATTAGAGGAGCTATGGGTGGATAACACAGCTCTTACCAAGAACCAATGTACCTAAACCAGAGCTCCCTTGCAAAGCTAAAAAGGTCCAAATTCGGACAAACAAAAGGAAGTCTTAATTTGCACAGTAGTAAGTTTTATGCAAGTCTTTACCCAGAGATGGAAGTGGAAAACATCCACAATGCCAAAAAGGCTAGAAGAGTGACAGTGACACCATAGTTAGTGTTAGATGGTCTTGGGTTTAAAAACCAGTTAGGGGACTTGCCCAGAGTGACTGGAGATGAATTAATCTCCGGGAGCTCCATAGTTCTCATCTGTAAAATGGAGGCCACGACACTGTCTAGCTCATTGGGTTATTGTGAGGATTGAGCAAGACAATGGATAAAAACACCTAACACTAGCACATGAGGGCTGAAATGAAGGGGGAGAAGGGTCAATGAGCAGGCACTGGGTAGAAGGGTGAACAGGGTGAGCTGGGGGTGACAGATTCTGTGGCTCAAGTGTGCCTGCTCCAAACCCTGAACTGCCAGGCTACCCTGGGATTCCGGGTCCCAAGGGAGAGAGCATTCGGGGGCCAGTCCGGCCCACCTGGACCTCCGGGATCTCTGGCATCCACCATGAGGAGCGTCGGGGCGCTGGCGGAGGGGCGGCCCATGACACCCTGGGCAGCGCCCCACGTCTGGCGGACTCCCAGTCCTACCCCAGAGCCCGGTACCACGACTCCTCTGTGCACTTCCCACCAGCGCGCCCCTCTGGAGGGCTCGCCCACACTCACCAGGATGTCCAGGCGGTGCCCCACCTGGTTGAGCCTAGCGGCCGGCATCCAGGTGACCCGCGGGGCAGCTGCCCAGGGGACTTCAGCGCTTCCAGCAGGCGCGCTCCATGGGGCTGAGGAGCACCTGCCCCGCCCACCGCAGTTGCGGGCGCCGCGCCGAGCGCACAGGTGCTGTGTCCCAGCTGGGAGGCCTCATGCTCGGGCTCCGAGGGCCAGCTGAAGCCCGGGCCGCATCTTCTCTTTCGACGGCAGACGTGTCCTGCAGCACCTCTCCTGGCCCCAGAAGAACGTGTGGCGCGGCACCTACTGCCAGATGTGGCGGACCCCGGCTCCGGCAGCGGTGGGCCAGGCCTCCTCGCTGCCGGCGTGCAAGCTGTTGGAGCGGAAAGCCGGGAGCTGCCACAACACTTTCATGGAGCTCTTGCATCGAGAATAGCTTCATGACCTCCTCCTCCAAGTAGGGGCCCAGCAGGCTCCTGCGGACAGATGGACAAGCGGCCAGAGGCAAGGCCAGGCGGCAGGGGAGCGAGGAGGTCGCAGTGCAGGAGCGTCTGTTGGCATCTCCGGGGGGGGGGGGGGGAGCTGGCTGGGACACTTTCCCGTATGTTTCACATTTTGTAGAAGCCTCAAGAAATAAAGGAAAGCCAAAGAGTGTTTTTGTTTTTGTTTTTAAGTTTAAAACAAAAACACCTTGCAAAGGGCTGGGCATATTATAAGAGGCCACCAGAGGTTAACTAGTAATACTATTCATGGGTAAGAGTTCCTTATCTCAAAGTGGTATACAAGCCTCAATTGCCTGACTACCTGAAACTTGGTGGCTTTGATCTTGTGTAGGATTCTTCCGTTCTAAGACAGTGATCAACAAATATTTTCTGTAAAAAGCTGGATAATAATGGGGCACCTGGGTGGCTCAGTGGGTTGAGCCTCTGCCTTCGGCTCAGGTCGTGATCTCAGGGTCCTGGGATCGAGCCCCACATCGGGCTCTCTGCTCGGCAGGGAGCCTGCTTCCTCCTTTCTCTCTGCCTCTCTGCCTACTTGTGGTCTCTGTCTGTCAAATAAATAAATAAAATCTTAAAAAAAAAAAAAAGCTGGATAGTAAAAAGTTAAGGCTTTGTGGGACATACAGTCTCTGCCAAAAATATCCAGTTCTGGCCTTTAGCAAGAAAGAAGCCACAGATAATCGGTAAATGAATTTGCATGGTTGTGTTCTAATCAAACTTTATTTATGGACACCAGAATTTGAATTTCACATAATTTTCAACTGTCACTAAATATTCTTATTTAGTCTTAAAAAAATTAAAAATGAAAAACCATTCTTCTGGGCCATACAAAAACAGGTAGTGGGCTGGATTTGGCTCACAGGTTGTAGTTTGCTTACTGCTGCTCTAAGATAATGAGGGGTTCAGAACGAGCCACACCAGAATGTGCCACTTTGGCCCATGGATTATTTTCAGCTGAAGGCAATCAAAACCCAGCAGACACAGGAAATGCTTTTTACTTCCCCCTTAACTGCCTAAGTGAAATTAGAATGGGGGCCTGTATCGGGAAGGGAATCATTACCAGTGATAAGCTTTTCATCTGAGAGACTTATCTGCAAGGCATGGCACATTTGTTTACCAAATATTTGCTCTTCTCACCTTCCTATGAATTGTCTTCTTCCCCTTTGAAGCCCCAGAACCCTATCCCTTTATATGTGTTCAGGACACATATAAACCTCAATTGCCTGGCTGCCTTTGGGTCATATGTTTGTGATGCTCCCACAGGTACATAATTAAATTTGTTTTTCTCCTGTTACCCTTTTTATCATGGGAGGGGTCTCAGCCAAGAACCTAGAAGGGCAGAGGGAAAATTATCTCTTCCAATTAATAATTCAGTTCATTAGTTCTGACCTTATAAAGAGCAATTCTCAATCTCTCTGGTTTTCTAACACTCCACCCTCATTTGAGGACACACACGATCTACTGCTAAGTGCACTGCTTGGCATCTCTGTGTTTGGTTGAAGTAAACTAAAATATCTTTTGAAAGGAACAGGAAATTTTCAGGATTTCATCCATCTGTAGACCTGAGGTAGGAAAAAGTGAATTAGAACCACACTGACAAGGAAAATTATAATAAATTATAATAAACTGTCTCTTGGCAATAAATTCTAAAAATGACAAATGTGAAATGTTTTAGGAGCCACTGCCAATTTTATGTCTATTTGTGACTCAGTGGATCATACGACTGGACACTAAATCAACAGCTGGAAAATATTATGATAACGAAGCCCAAGATTCTGAAGGTAGCTTTGTAAACAGTTTTTTCTCATGACTAATGCTAGTACATCTGCAGTGATGTTTGTAATAAAGAACCAAATTTATTCTTGATACTTCTGCTTGTGTGCTTAAATAAATTTCCTTAAAATTGGAAACTGTTATCCTCTTGTTACTACAATGTTGTGGTGATTTGTGTGTGGGAAATGATGTTTCCCTTCACATACACTCCCCCACCCTTTAAAGTGATTTGGAGATTTAGAAATCATGGCTGAGAGCAGGGAGCTCAAGGCCATCATGAAAGTTGGAAGGAAACATAGTGAAGCATTTTGCAAACTCTGTCCCCTGAATATAACTTTTGGGTTGAAGAAAATGTTTTAATACACAATACTAACATATTTGTCCCTTATAGCAATAAAACAATAAAGCATAAAGTTAAATATTTTGTATGGAGGAAGAGGTCTATGAAGGTTAAAGTGCCTAGGGCCCTCAAAAGTCATAATATGGCCCTGCCTCTTAGGTCCTCAACCCTCCATCATGAGCTGCTAAGGAAAAGTAGAAAACATAAGTAACAATCTCTTAGCACTTCCCAGCCTTACTCTTCTGGTTTTAGACACTCTGTGTGCCCAACCAGGCAAAACCGGGAGAAGTATCCTGGACCTTGGCCTTGAGATCCCAGGCACCCACTGAGTTAAATATCCTCTGGAACTGAGCTTCAAGGACACCCTCTCCAAGACTGCCTGCCGGTGGTGTTCCAGTGCCAGTAGATGGCATGGGCCCAGGAGAGCAGCCTCTCTCTGTGGCGTGGCCCCAGAGTCCTAGAGAAGAAGTCCTAGAGAAGTCCTAGAGAAGTCACCATGAGACTGCGGAGCCAGCATTTGGGGAAATGTCTGAACCAGGACGAGCTGCGCAACAGGGTCTGACCTGCATGGGGCCTCCGGACATGGCTCTAGATGGAAAAGGTTCACTCCCTCGTCAGCTTGCAGGCTGGAGGCAGTTTGTTTTGTCTCACTTTGGTCTGTTTGTCTAGGCCTCCATGGACACAACTTCTGAAATGTGAATCCATTCCAGCAAAGAAAGGAAGTCAGAGGTAGATAGCAGGGGATGGGTGGTGTGAGTACACAGGCAATGGGGCTCCAGGCCCAGCTGCTCCGAGAGCTGCTCCTCTCATTTTGGGGGGGGTCATCTGGCCATGCCACTTAGCTGGGTTTCCCCACAGTGATGGAAGACTTGGACAGTAGGGTTTCCTGAAGCCAAAGGACTATACTACCACTGAGTCCTGGGGTTTCATAGTACCTGACTACGACTAGTAGTAGTCTATAGACTAGTGTCTATTTATGGAGCAACAGTAGCAGCCATATCACACATTGTAGAGAAAGAGCTTCCCGAGTGTGTGTGATTTATTTTTACTGGAGTGAGGAGTCTTAACCCTCAGAGTCACCATGAATGGATCAGCTCTTCTCTTAGCCAGCTGGAGTGACTGACACTCAATGAGGGCGCTGGCAACGGGGTGGGGGGTGGGCAAGACTCATCTCCAGGAGAGCTCTGATGGTAGCTTGATGGCAAGTGAGGGAATAGGTTTCTGCAGGGGGTTGCAAGAAACAAAATGAGGGGGTTCACTGTCGTCCCACCATGGCGGACTATCTTATTTTCCAGGGTGGTGAAGAAGGTTACCACTGGAATCACTGATCTTTGTATGTAAGTTATTACAAAGGACATCAGCAACCTTGTCATAGTCTGCTTTATGGGAATGGGGATGGTTTATAGTTTCTTCCAGGAGGTAGTCTATACATTTATGAGCCGAGAGGACCATTTTGCAGTCTTGGCTAAATAATCCCAGAATAATTCAATTGTGTATTTTGGGGCCTCCTTTTCCATATACCCAGTTAGGGTTTGGAGGACTTGGGCTCGGACTTTTTTGCTGATGGTTTCCAGGAATGATGGTGCTAAGGTCACATGACCAGATCTAACAGGTCCTGCAGGTCTGTGGTCAGAAGCCACGCAGCCAGGGCCCTTCTGAGTTAGGTCTATCACTACTCAGACTAGGTTCTCCAGGAGAGGAAGAGTCAACCTCAGGACAAGCTACATAGCCATTTGGTCTAGAAAGGTCATGGGACCATGCTTTCTACATCATAGGCAACAGGCACCATCTGCCCTTCCTCAAGTAGAAGCTTATCTTCTTTCATACAGATGGTAACCTCCAAAATGGAGACTATATCCCAAGGGGCTGGCAACTTGACATCAAATACAAACTTTATAAAGCATTCCAGGGGACCAACTGATAAGCATCACTGGCAATATTTCTGATAAAGCTCACTCTCATATCTAGATTTGATGTGACAATCACCTCCATTTTTCTTTGCTTGGAACAGACACCATACAGGACCGACTTGGCTATTTCTGTCAACTCTTTGTGCATTTTCCCCACCCTGCCATATTACATTTTATCCATACAGATACTGACAGCATGGGGCTCCCATGGTGGTTCCAGTGAAAAGGGTTCGGAAATCATGAAGAAGCATTATTTGCTATTAAAAACATGCAGAAATTGTGGGTGGGCTGGGAAATGAGAACCTTGAGTTATAAAGATGATAGACTTCCTGTGGGGAGAAGCGTGGGTTCACATGGTCAGGATTGTGAGCCTCTGTTTTTTTGTGGCAGAATTGCTTCAGCTATGGGAAGGTTTTTCACCCAAGTGGGGTTTTTATGTAGAATTCATAGCTGCATACTAGAGGGGACAGAGAACTGGTCCCTGTGTGCTTTGGGGCACGAGGGTTGGCTATAGCATCCACTTGGCAAGTGTGGTGAAGAGTTTTGAAGCTAGTTCAGAGTACCTTGTGACCAAGAGAAACTGAATAACCTTATACTTGGTTGCAAACAAAAGGCCTGCCTAAACACTCACTTTCATAGACTAAACTATAAAGAAGAAAAGGATAGCGTTACCAGAATTCTTGGGAGAATACCAGGAGGCAACAGGGTGCGCCCAAGGAGCCAGAAATGATGACCGGCTGGTTGTAGGGTAGTGATGAGCAGGTTTTCATGCCCCATCCAGAGCCTTCTCAGAGTCCCTGCAGGACTTTGGTCACAGACAACATCCCCTAATTCGCTTCCACCATGACTGGCTTGGTCATAGACAGGCTTGCTGTGAGCCTCAGGCACAAAGCCTCTCAAGTCCAGAAGATTTGAGGTCATGAGAAACCGACTCAAATCTTGGTGGGCAGAGACAACTGCTGTGTTGGTTTCCATTTTGGTGAACAATGCTGTCTGGTAAGCACCTGTCCCCTGAGGGGGAGCAAAACTCAGCACATCCCCACCTCCCAACACTGGGAGAAGAAACAGATCTTGTTTGGAGGGTGGGTTGTGTGTGTATTAGATAAACTCTAGATGTTGACATGTTTTCTTGCCACCTAGTTTCAAATTTCCCAGATTTTTCTAGAAGGTATTTTACAAACTATAATTCTTGGCCTATCAGTGGATTGTGAAATCAATTGAGTAGGGCAGAACCAATATTTTGAATTTTTTATTTTGGAAGATATTCAATATCTAGAATATGGGAGAGAACATTCTGATGTCCTGCCATGTGCCTTTCATTCAGCTTCAGCTACTACCCCTTCATGGTCAGTCATGTCTCATCTACATGTCCTTTCATCTGTCTCAATTATTTGGAAGCTAGTTCCAGAACTTATATCATTTTTATCTGTAAACACTTTGGTTTGTATCCCTAAAAGACAATGATTATTCCCATTTTAAAACGACATGCATAGAAGAGAAGAGTGAAGTCATGCTTTATGAAGCTGTTACTTCCGTTGCACGTGTGTGTATGCACGGTGTGCTGTGTGCATTTCACTGTGATGTAAAACGCATTTCTCACAGTGAATCTCAAAGTTCAAAAGTCACTGTTCTAGAAGACACTGTGTAGCATCCAGGCCTCCCAGGCGGCCCCAACCTTACCGTTGGCAGAGGCGAATCAGGGCTCAACCCAGCAGGAGGGAAGTGTTGGGGGAGGGTGCTGGGGTGGGCGAAGTGTGGCCTGGACCAAGTGCTGTCCTCCCTTCAGAGGCACATTCCCGAAGCTTTCACTAGGGGGAATTGTGACGGGGGTAAAAGAGAAAGTATAGGGTCATACATGTTTGCAGCCTCCTCCTCTCTTCTAAGGAGGCCTCAGAGCCTGGCTTTGTGTTGCTGCTGCAAATAGAAGATGAATGGAAGGAGGCCCAGAAAAGTAAAATACATCTAGTCAGTGAGGAGCTGAGCAGAAGTAGGGAGGCAGTAGGAAGCAGCCTCGAGGCTGGAGGAGATGGGGAGGAGAGTTTGAGAACAGCGAGGGGCAAGGAGCCAGTAAAGGTTTCTCGGTGGCTGCTGTGGAGAGCGGTAAAGGTAGCTGAGGAGGAATTTTAGGAGAATTTGCTCTGAGTCATGCAGTGTGTCTTGGTTTAGGTTTGTTTTGAAAACTTCAGTAGAGTTTTAAAATCCTTCCCAGTGCTTTTGGAGGTGGAACTGAACGCCGCTCTAGGAAGAAGAGCTCAGGCTGTGTGAGTCAGAATGAAGTGCTTCCAGTCTCCTCCACCCCTATTTTATAGACCTCATTCTTGCTCTTCTTTCAGCCTACAAGTTGCACAACCTTGCTTCCAGAAATCTCCTCCTTGGTGCTTCCATAGCCCCACCCCAACCCTCCACCCTCTGTGGTCTTGTTACCACACTTCCATCCCCCCACCCCCACCCCTCGGGGTTGAATGATGGTTACAGGTTACAGGTGAGCAGCTGGAGGGCCAGGACCCCCTCTGGTTCATCCCGGCATTCCCAGGGGCTGCCAGCACACAACACAACCTTTGTTGCTTCCCTGCCTTCAAGGAAATGAGCATCCCATTCAGGGTCTTTGGGAAAAACAGGAGAAGTACAATTGGGACTAAGAGTAAGCTGTAAGTTTGTGATATGAACTACCCTGCAGCTTTATGAGTTTACAACAGCAATGATGGACTGAAAACAACAATAGTATACACTCCTTTGTGCTCTCAGTGTTCTAGGCACTGTCCTAAGTACTTCACATATGTGAACTCCCATAACCCTCACAAGAGCCCTGGGACTCGGGGACCAGTATTGCTCTCATTTTGCAGATGAGGAAAACAAAGCACAGAGAGGTGAAGAGACTTGCCCACGGACGGACCCGCGGCAGGTGAGGGTGGGACTGGGCGATCTGGTTCCAGACTCTGAGCTCTTAACCAGGGCCACATACTGAGTGACGGGCAGGTGTTTATGAAGGAGGAAGACTCCCACTGTTGAGAGGAGAAAAGAGATAATTCTGGGGCTTGTATGAGAGTGCAGGAGGGAAAGCCTTGGGTATGTTCACTGCCTTCTGAAGCAGCATTTTTCAGAAGGGGTATTGGGATATTGGGTGGAATGGGAGGCATGGGGAGCCCAGGGAAGGAGTTTGGAGATGTTTTGAAACTAAGGACTCCAGTCTTTGGTTGGAGAGATGCTGTGATGAAGATCACTACCCAGGAAGATTGTATGGGGCCACAGGCTGGTAGGGGATGTGTGCGTGTGTGTGTGTGTGTGTGTGTTGAAGGGAATGGGGCAGGTGAGAGTCAGGTGTCTCTAAAAGGCTGTCAGAGAGTCTGAGACAGAGGCCTGATGGTCTTCACAAGACAAAGGAGCTCCTCTTTTCCAAATGGATGGTGAGAACAGAGACCACAGAGCCGATGAGAGATTCAAGTGGGATGATCCACTGGACAGTGACCCCCAGGAGGAGCAAAATTCCCAAGGAGAGGAAGCAGAGGTGAGCTCGGGGTTCTATAACCCAGGGGAAAATGTAGGAGCCCCTGAGAAACACATGTTCATGAAGACTTCAAATTGGCAAAAAGGTGACCAAGTTCAGGCAGAATGAAAGCAAGTGACCTCCAAGCACCAGGACCCTTCTCAGGGTCCGGCCCTAACCTTGACCTGCTAACCTGGCTCCCTGAGAACCAGGTATTTCCTGCCCTCAGGGTTTTTCTTTTTTTTTTTTTTTTCTTTAAACATTTTATTTATTTATTTGACAGAGATCACAAACAGGCAGAGAGGCAGGCAGAGAGGCGGAAGCAGACTCCCTGCTGAGCAGAGAGCCTGACGTGGGGTTCTATCCCAGGACCCTGAGATTATGACCTGAGCCAAAGGCAGAGGCTGATCCCACTGAGCCACCCAGGGGCCCCCCTGCGGGTTTTTCTACAGGCCCTTCTGCTCTCCTCCCCACCCCACAGCTTTTCTGGATTTCTCTTTCTCATCCTCTGGTCTCTGCTTGAACTGCCACCTTCTCAAGGAAATGCTTCCTGACACCCCTGAAACCAGGTTAGTCTACCCGTTTATCTGCTCCCATAACACCCAGCACTCTTCTTCATAATCCTCAGCACACTAGTGACTGTTTCATTCTGCAAGCCCATCAGTGCCTACTGAGTACTTGCTATGGGCCAGGTGCTGATCTGGAGGCTGCAGTGAACAGGACAGAGCCCCTACATGTGCGGAGCTTACTTTCCAGGTGCGGGGTGACAGAACACAGAAAAGTTAAAAACTACAGAAACAGGAACCACATCAGAGATCGAGCAGTACCATGTGAAGAAATAAAATACAGCGCCAGCATACTAGGTCAGATAGCCTGAGAAGGAGACGGAGCTAAAGGCCGAAGAGCAAGGGTCAGCCAAGCCCAAGACCAGGGCCAATAGCTGGTACAAAGTCCCTGAAGTGGGAATGAACGTGGCCTGCCCCAGGAGTGAAAGACCTCCTTGCTGGAATGTGGTGGGTGAGGGTAAGCGTCCTGTGAAATGAAGTGTGAGAGGTCAGATCGTGGAAACAGGGATATGGAGTTTAAAAGCAAGGAGACGAAGATGGAAGCTTTCTCAGTGCAATGGGTGCCACTAGGAAGCCATTTAAACAGGGAAGTCTCATGACACAATTCATGTTTCTAAGGGTTACACTGGTTGCTGTAAGGAAAGTGGATGGTAGAAGGACCAGAATGGACATGAGAAGGCTGTAATTTTAGCAATCTGATGAGAGGTGGAGCTTGTACCAGGGTGGAGATGCCACAGTTGAAGAAGAGTGAGTACCTTTCAGGATATGTCTTGGGCATAGGGTCAACAGGTGCTTGCTGGATTGGATGTGGGGGACACAAAGGAAAGAATCAAGGGTAACTGGTTTACCTTTGGAATGGAATTATGAAGAAGCCATTTACTGGGACAGAAAAGAATGTGAGAGAGGGTGGGTAGCAGAGCTCTGTTTGGGTCATGTTAGGTTGGAGATGCCTATTCAGACCTCAGTTTTATATCTAAGCTGGGGAACCGGGCAGGTGGCGGGATATACACCATTCTGTGGTGCTGGGCAGGGAGCAAGGCTGAAGATACGAATTCCTGGCCCTCAGCCTAAAGATAATATTTCAAGTCAAGAGCCTGGTTAAGATCATCTGGAGCTTGTTTGCTTTCTGATTAAAGTGATGGAGAAGTAATTGTGAAGGAAGTGGGATCCAGAGCTCAACTGGATGGGGTGGGCTCTGGGGACACTCCACTTAAAGACTGAGAGAAGGTGAGTGGAGAATTCCACATAGATGCTGCCTGGTCAAGAGTCTACATCCTAGGTTGGTGAAGGAGTTCCTCTCTGATTCTTCATTCTATTTTATTGAGAGAGAGAGAGCATAAGCTAGGAGAGAGGCAGAGGGAGAAGCAGACTCTCCTCTGAGCAGAGAGCCTGATGTGGGACTCGATCCCAGGACACTGGGATTACGAAATGAGCCGAAGGCAGATGCTTAACCCAATGAGCCACCCAGGTGTTCCTCCCTGATTATTTCTTCTATTTCAATGAAAAATATTTTTAAAAAGTTACTAGCTGAGCATGAGAGCAGGGAAGGAGGTGTCAGAAGTTTGAAATGGTTTGTCAGTTTTTGTTCAACATCTTTCTTTCCAAGAGAGCGTCAAGCCCATGAAAGCAAGAATCAGATCTGTCTTACTCATTGCTATTCCCAGTACCTTGTAAGTTGCTGCACATATAGTAAGTGTTCAACAAACAAGTGTTAAGTGAATGAGTCGCAATTGAATAAAAGTTGGACATCTTTTCCAGTGATGACCGCATAACAAATCACCTCGAGACTTCGTGGCTTAATGCAACCACTTCTTAGTATCTCTAACCATTCTGCAGTTTTGATAAGCTCACCTCCTAGTTCTCACCTGGTGGTCAGATGGCAGCTCAGCTGAAGTTATCCTATGGCTTCTTTATTCACACGTCTGGTGTTTGGACTGTGGTATCTGGACCATTCGAGGGCTGAGCGGGCATCGCTCCCTCCGTACGGCTTCTCATTGTTGCTAGCATGGCCTTCCTTACAGTGTGGGGGTCTCCGGGTAGATGGATTCTTTCCCAGTGGCTGTCTTCCCCAGGGATGGCTCCTCCTGGAACTATTGTTCCAAGAGACTCAGGTGGAAGTTTCAAGGCTTCTTGGAAGCTTGCCTTAGAAGTCTCACAGCGCTCCATCCACTATGTTGTGTGAGTCAAAGCAGTCACAGGCCCCTCAGACTCAAGGGGTGAAGGAACAGGCTGCACCTGTCAGTGAGGGAAGGAAGTGACGCAGTGTTCTTAGAGACGAGCTACAACAGCATCCATGTGACTGTGTCCTACAGACCTGGCCTCTAAGGGGAAGGACAGAACTAGAGACAGAAGGGAGAAATCACAGAGATAAGGAGCTGGATTCAGGAGAATAGAGCAGATCCCTTAAGGGAGGAATTGTTAAGAAGGCCGAGCTAGGGAGGTCATCCCTGCCTGCACACATTCCCTAATCAAGGGTAGAAAAGAGGAAGAGGGATGAAGGAGAGGACCTGGGAGGGAGAGAGGCAAAGTGGGAAGGGGGAGGGACTGAGATAAAGAGTGGGGGGTGGGGGCTAGAGCAGGAGAGGGAGGGAGGAGGGGAAGCGGAGGGGGAGGAGGTCAGGAAGGGGGAAGGAAGGGAGGAGGAAGGAAGGGAGGAGAAAGAGAAAAATGAGCAGCTTAGGTATCCAGCCTCAGCTTAAGGCATGAACAAGAGCCCCCTTAACTGAAGGGTGAAACCAAATTCTCTAATTTGTTATTTTATCTGTTTATTTGTAGTCTACGAAGCCTCCTTGATAAAATTAATAGTCGCTGCCGCTCTAGCCCTAAACAGAGCAGACCTAGCTGCACCGAGCTTGTTAGGTTCTGTGCAGGTTCAAGCCAGGGTCTGTGTGGTGTCCCTGGATTCTCATTGTAAATATCACCAGTCACACACCCGCTGAAGTGCCTGATTAAGTTTCACACAACCTTCACAAAGCAGTGAGTTGGGTTCAGTTCTGCATTTGAAAAAGGATAACGGTTATGCCAGATTTAAAGTTGGGTCTGGCCTGGGGTCACTTATCTGGCTCCTTGAATAATTTTCTTTTTTCTTTGCCAATTAAGCCTATTCCTGAGTAGTCTTTGTATCCAAGTCTCCGTTTTCATTGAGAAATGAGATTTTATCTTCGCAGAGCGGGGAAGTATAAAGCAGCAGGTCCTGTCAAAAGGAAAGGTGAGTTCAATGTCAAACGATGGAACCGCAAAATTAGAGAGCCAGAGGCTCTAATGAGGAGGCATGAAAGGACAGAGAACAAAAGGCAGCAGGAAATGATGGAAGGGAGAGGAAGTCGAAGGGTCTCAGGGATCTGATATGTTTTCTGTTGGAAATAGGAGGCAGCGGTGGGGTAGCCTTGCAGCCAAGGAAATTGTTTTACTTGATTATTTGCTTTTTAATTTCACTTTGTTTATTATAAAATCATAGAGTGTGATTTAAAAAAAAAACAAACCATGGTCAAGTGAAAGCCTAGTTTACAATCTTTTTACATTCGTGGACATCTGCAGATAAGGGCCCCATTCTTCCACAGACGCCACATGCCTCCTGCTCCAGGCTCTGAGCTGAGACTGGGATCAGAGTCTTGGACTGGGCCCTGAGTCTGTGAATTGTTCTTAAAAGTGATTACTCCTTGTTTAAGTTAAATTTCCCGTGGCAAGACGGCCTCAGCACAGGAAGTATAATGTTGGATGCTTCGTGTTGATGCTGGAAGTCACTTCCAAGCTCCTCGGCCCCTATCTTTCATTTAACAGAAAACATGCAGGCACCAGCATCCCAGTGATCGACTAATTCACCTCACATAAAAGACTGAATTTCACAGAAGGTTTTGTAAATCAGATTGTATAGATACCTCCCAAAAGATCATTCGTACTCAACGTATTACTCCCCTTTCCACCATTAAAACAAACACCATCCAAACGAATGCTTTCTTGTCGTAAATGTTTGGAGCTAAGACACCAGAATGGGAGATGTCTTTTGAGCCTTACTTCTAATGTCTTTGAAGTCGCTATGGTGGGCTTTGTAAATGTCTCAACAAAGTCCGTCCTTTAAGTCTGAATAGAAAATATCTACATAGTGACGCTATATGAATTAGAGTTACCTCACTTCTGTAATAAAACTCCTAATCAGTGGCTTCGCACAATATGTGCATCACTGGGAAATTATTTAGATTGTTTATGTGACAGTTTCCTCATCTGCAAAATGAGGGCAATGTTGGTTTGTGTATTAAATGAGTTAATATATATAAATCCCAGGGCGCCTGGGTGGCTCAGTGGGTTAAAGCCTCTGCCTTCAGCTCAGGTCATGATCTCAGGGTCCTGGGATGGAGCCCCGCATCGGGCTCTCTGCTCAGCAGGGAGCCTGCTTCCCTTCCCCTCTCTCTCTGCCTGCCTCTCTGCCTACTTGTGATCTCTATCTGATAAATAAAATCTTAAAAAAAAAAAAATATATATATATATATATATATATATATATATATATATATATATATATATAAATCCCTTTGAATAGTGCCTGGCACGTAGTAACTCTCTATTAGTGGCTTCTGAATGAATGAATGGATGAGCAAATGAATACACATTCATTTCTTGTTCACTTACACAGTGTGGGTGTCCCTGGTCTGTGAGTTTTCCTTCAGCTCACGCAGGGCCCAGCTTCCTTCCTTCTTGGGGCTCCACTCTGCTCCATGTCCTCTGGGTCCTCTCCTTCCCCCCGTTAACATCCAGCTTCAGGCCCTTCTCTTCCTGACATTAAAATTGAAACGATCTAAATTGGCTGAGTGGGGAAAGATCCTGATTTAGCTGCCAGGACAGAAAAGAGACCTTATCTGAGAAATGTCAATAATGACTCCCACGTCCCTGGGCTCTTCTGAGAATAGCATCAAATAACACATATGAAGGAGCTAACATACAGAAGCAACACAGGGTAGCTGCTCTCTACCACTGCTTGTTTGCATTTGTCTTCTGTATTTTAGCTGTTCTCCTTTCCTTCCTTCTTCCTCCAGCCTTTCCAAGGAGGTACACATGTTTGACGTTATTTTTGTTGGTATTTAATGACCCTTTTCCATAGCGTTCGGTCTATTTCTCAGAATAAGGACGGCTGTGGTCCAAAAACATCTCCTTCATTAAGAGAGGGACTAGTGTGGACCAACTTTCAGGTTGAATTCTCCTTCATTTCCTTCCAGGCCAGCAGTATGGTCCCTGGTGAGGGCTGAGAAGCTGTGATGGGGAGTGAGAGAGGGTGTGGAAATGGGGGACTCTGCATCCTTCCCTCGTATGACTATTTTCAAAGTAATTTCTTTTATTTTGTAAAGAGTTTTTTAGTAATATAAGCGTTTCACAAACAATACCAGAGAAAACTTCAAAATCACATAGTCACCATTTCTTGGTTGCTGAATTATATCCATTATATGTGGATTTATGAGTTTTGGCCTCAGATGGAACATTATATGTTTGGGGAAGGCGCACCTTGTGGCCAGGCTTCCCGGGGTGCCCACAGCAGAGCTTTCATGGCGCCTAAAACTTCTCCTCAAAAACATCTTTAACCCCATCCGTGTTATAAAGCACAAAAAATTAAAGCTACTGTCTTTGAAAATTTGCAATTCTCCAAAGAGGGCTTGAGACACTTTGACTTAATGTGTTGCCGGACTGAGCAAAGGAATCCATAGCCAACAAAGTTCCTGTTTGCTCAGCAACAGTCCTGTGCATGTGGCTATTTTCCCTAAGGACACCACGCGATATTAAACACACCGTTGTCCGGGTCCCCTCCCAGACTGATCACAGCCCACTCTGCAGATGACACCGGGCACATGTTTGCACTTGAGCTCTCAGTCGAATGAGCCACTGGGTGGAGAACCACTGTGATAGACATTCATAGTTCCTCATTCTTAGATGAGTTCCTGATTATCTTGTTTTTCAAATAGTGGGTTATTATAGATACATGAAGACACTTGAAGGTGGGGTGCTCCGAGACGGCAGGACCTGGACCCTGAGTCCACTGCCTGGGCATGAAGGCCACATGGTGTTTGTGGTTCACTTCTCTGAAGCCTAAGAGGGGATCCACTTGGATTTCGGGGAAGGAGGTGGGTGATGCTGCTGGTGGTGCCCTCTGGCTGAGAGGCTGGCCATGGGGCCTCTGTGGGGGCGGGAGGGTCCCATAGCTATCCTATGCGGCTTAGTCTGGACATCCTAACCTGTTGTGTTCTCCTGGTATTGGTGAACCATCTTTCCCCACACTCTTGTTAACCTCGCACCTAACTGGATCACTGTGATAAGCAAGCTTTACTAATTGCGCCCCCATGTGAATGAGGTCCTCAGTGTTACCGTGGGGAAATGGTGAAAAGAAAGGAGAGCTGTGGGAGGGAGGTGGCCTGAGGAGTAAGACATGTCATTGCTCCTGCAGGTGGATGCTTACACGGACGTCTTCCAAGCACCTGCATTTTCCAAGTCCAGCCATTACACTCGGGACCCAGGCCAGCAGCATCTGCTACAAATTCCAAATTCCAGGCTCCTTCCCAGCTCCACTGAATGCTCGGTTGATTCAGATGCACACGAGACAGAGAAACAGGGAACTGGGGCCTAGAGGTGACCGAGGCAGAGTCCTATCAGCAAGGAGCTAGCTCCTCGCTTCTGGGGGAAAAAAAATTCCTTTTTTAAAAGGCAAAAACATAATTTCAGAAAAATACATAGTGAGTCCGTGTCAAAGCTTTATTTAATTCATTAATGAGGGAATCAACAAAATGGCAAAACTGGTTTAAAAGGAGATAGGAAAAAACGGATACATTTAGACAACAGGAAAAAAGAAAATGCTGGACTAAGATTGCAAAGTTCAGAACAAAACCAGTTCATGTCCTATAGGAACCCCAAAACTTTGAACTTTGGGTTTATTTTTTTCAATGAAGAGAAACAGTTTGCCTCTTTCCTGGATAAAAGTCATTTGCATGTATCCATCTTCTGCAAATTAACATCTAACTTCGCCAGATTCTGGCCTCTAATCGATAGAAAGTAATAAGTCAAACGAAGTGAATTTCCCTTTAGGCCTGTGTGTGAAATGATGCTTGAGTATGACTTGAAAGCCTCTGTGGTTATCTGAAGTTTTGGGTAACTTTTCTTCACAATTCAGAGAGGAGACATTGGGAAATAAATACTCGCAGTGAAAGAGTGTAAGTGATGACGCAAATAGCGAGCATGTTTGGCGTGTTGGGGGCTGTTTTATGTGTTTGCTCTTTTCCATCGCAACGCTGTGAGGCAGGGGCTGGTGTGGTGCTCATTTTATAGAGGATGAAACTGAGGCAGTCAGACTCCAGGCCGAGTGCTTAGCTGTCTCCCCGACAAAACAGCTAAGGGGACAGTAGGCTCTGTGTGTGTGTGTGTGTGTGTGTGTGTCTTTGTGCAAATTTTTTTTAAAGATTTATTTATTTATTTGACAGAGAGAGAGATCACAAATAGGCAGAGTGGCAGAGAGAGAGAAGGAGGGGGAAGCAGGCTCCCCGCTGAGCAGAGAGCCCGATGCGGGGCTCGATCCCAGGACCCTGAGATCATGACCTGAGCCAAAGGCAGAGGCTTTAACCCACTGAGCCACCCAGGCGCCCCTGTGTGTGTGCAAATTTGACTGAAGTAGGGAGGCAGGCTGAGCACGAAATCGATGTACTCCCATTTTTTTTTTTTAAAGATTTTATTTATTTGACACAGAGAGAGAGACAACGAGAGCGGGAACACAAGCAGGGGGAGTGGGAGAGGGAGAAGCAGGCTTACCGCTGAGCAGGCAGCCTGATGGTGGGCTTGATCCCAGGATCCCAGGATCATGACCTGAGCTGAAGACAGACGCCTAATGACTGAGCCACCCAGGCAACCCCCACTTTTCATTTCTTATGAAAGAAATCATTCCTAAATTTGAATCAAACAATGAGATAGGGTGATTGTCCATTATGCGGGCTGCCTGGAAACCCTAAGATTTTGTTTCTGTAAAATGCTGGATACATTGTGCCAACCTGGATTACTGTTCCTGGCAATCAGACCTCGGGTGTCAGCTCATTAAACTATCATTTCCAATCCTAAGGCTGAAACGGTTATGTTGGCACGTTTAGGAAAGCCAGGGGAGGGAGACCTGTGTGTATGTTATAATTCAGTGGGATGGATGTGTCAGTGTTCTTTGTTTTAAAAAAAAAAAAAAAAAAAGGATTTCATTAGAATCTGGCACTCTTTGAGAGTCTGGGTGATTAGAGGACTCCCAGGCCTGATTTGGTATCTAGAACCCACTTCAGCAAAAGGCCAATGAGTAGCCGAAATGACCTGCTCTTTTCTAATTAAATAAGTCCACCATCTAATCCCCTAAAAACAGAGTAACCAGAGGCAGGACTACTCGAGCCCCTGACCTAGAGTAGGTGCGAGTGCGTACCCTGTGCCGCTGTTGTGCCTTTTTGTGGCTGGCACGTGTTTGAAGTTGGAGTTGCAACTTGATGAGCCAAATTGTCCTCCCCAGCCTCCTTTTGTTTGGTCACAATTAGCTGCACGTGCAGAACTGTTTTCATATGTAATTGCTCCCACAAGGGGGTAATTGCACCCAAAAGTGGTTGCTTGCACCAATGGCAGGAGCAATTAGCGACAAAAATGCAAATAATTGCAGGCATCCAAATTGCAGCTTTAAAAAAGGGACACCCAATGGAAGTCTGCCTGAAGATTTGGCCCACTCTCCTTTTCCCCCTGGAGGTGCACTTGTTACTGGAAACCAATATTGTCATCTCCAGACCTGCTTTGACTTTCCACACCTCCAGGGGCTTCTTGGAAATGGTGTACATTATAGGATCAAAGAAACACCGGATTGACCCCAAATGTCAGCTCATTTAGGAACTAGAAAATGGAGGTACCTGGACATGCCTGAATTTTCCTGGAAACACAACCTAACCGGTCTTTGGGACCTCGGCTACAGCGGAATTGGTTGACAGAGAAACACTGCTCTCGGGAAGACAGGAAGGGAAGGCAGTATTTTACAACCAAGTGTTTTAGAGCAAGGAAATAGCAAACTCCTATTGATCATGGGCCCACAGGGGCCAATGCCACCTACAGAATGAAGAAAATAAACTCTGGCGAAGTGTGTATTGTTTAGCATTCCTATATTAGTAAAACCTTTTCCTTGGGGAGTAAGTGTGCTACATGAATCAATGCCAAGCCAACCAGAAGAATGTGGAAGAAATAAAAGAAAATAGAATGCATTTTCTCCCACTAGAAATACACTTTAGTTTCACTTGCAGGGTGACAGTGGAATTTGCTGGGCTTTGGGGTGAAAAGTAGGGAGTGAGGGGTAAGTTCATTGGTTGACAAGAAACAATCTGGAGGAAACACTGGGCCACCTGTGGGCAGAATGTATTTAAAAACCAAAGGTTGGCCTGGCAGTGGCGATCTCACTGCTGCTGCTCCTCGCATGTGTGAGCTCTTAGTCAATTTACTAATAGCCTCCTCCGCTCAGTGCCGGGCAAGAAATGTCGCGTTCCATTTACTCCCGCTGTTTGTAGCATCTGGGATGCTGCTCCATCATCCTGCCAATATAATTCTCCTGTACTTTGTGGGCTGCAGCAGGCCTGGCAAAAGATTTACTTTGCAGATAAAGAGAGAGCCATTAAGTGGTCAAAAATGCTTTAGTTGGGGGTGGGGGGTGTTAGAAAGTGTTTTTTTCTTCCAACCGAGAAAGGAAGTATAAAGAAAAAGAGAATTGTGATCGGATATTTAAAGAGGGCTGCTCCAGTATGGTGCCATGAGATGAAACCAGTGGTTGGGCCAATTATTTACTTTGGGTAACCAGAGAAGGTAGGATCATTCTGAGTCCTCGCAAATCCCCTTGAGGAGAAGTGCCCCATGTGTCGCAGAACTAAAAGAAATCCTATGACTGCTCGTGGAAGGAATTCTCTGTGTACAGGCTGCAGTCAGGTTCTGTTTTCCTACCACGAGGACCTGATGTGTGGTCAGCAGAAGGCCTTGAGTCGGAGGTTCTGATAATGACTGGCATGCAGAACAGTGGACATCTGCTGGGCTTTTCATGTGTTGCAGAGCAGAGCCTTCCTCCCCGTTTGCGTATACTAAAATTAATTTAAGCTGGGAATGAAGGCTTTAATTGCTTGCTTAGGCTTTACAGCCAAATACGATTGGGAGACAGCGCCTTAGCAAAAAAAAAAAAAAAAAAAAAATCACATTAAAATGTAAATGATTGACATATACTTCTAAATTAGAAGGATGCCATGGAAGCAGGGTGTTGCAAAGCAGGAATGTAATCTGTTGAGAGCTCTGGGTAGATTGATCCTGGGCTATTGGGGTGTGAGATGATTGTTTCTGAATAGCATGTATGACAGGGAGTTCTGGGTCAGCAGAGGGAGGGAGAGCAGAGTTTTTCAGGATACAATGGATGTCTATTGATTTCACCTGATTGCTATTTCCCCTTTGTCTGGTAATGGCACGCTCCTTTTCCTTTGGGCACTATGCTTCTCTTAGTCCATGTGGCCCTGGAAGGATTAAGTTCTCCTCAGACGTTCCCCATCTCCCTATGACTGTATCTGACCAGTCAGAGGTCTCAGTCCTTCAGGGCACTGGTCTTCCTGTGACGGGATGTCATTGAGAGAGAGAGAGAGAGAGAAGGCTTCTATTTTATTCTGAGGTTTCTGGTTGCAGAAATTGTGTGAGCCTGGAGCTACTAGAGGCAATTTCCCACAGCAATGTGGGAGAAAGTATACGTGGAAGAAAGCCATCACAGAGAGGAAAGCAGAGCCAAGAGGTGGAGAGAGAAACACAGTTCTGATGGCATCACTTAAAGGTGCTGGATCCAACCATGCCTGAAGGCAGACACTTCTAGTACCCCTTTGTCTTGAGAAGGTTTGAGTTAGATGTTTATCATTTGAAACCAAATACACAGGGAATTAGAGACTAGGAGAGGCCAATGGATTTTAATAAGAGTAGACAAAACTCTGTGTTTTAACTCTAAGGATTTTAAAGTCCCTATAAAGAAGAAACACTGATCTTTAGTATTTCTTTGAATATGACTTTGTTCTGGGATAAAACACGTAGATTTTGGCTTTACCTGGGAAAGTTACTTAATCATTTGGTTTCCTTTTTTGTAATAAGTAACAATAATACATTATAATTTTAGTAGGAGCGTCCCCCTCGGGTAGATTAACACATATATAATATAAGTCTTAGAATGATGCCTGGCACCAACTAAGTACTCGGTACATTTATACATACTCGCCTCTCATGCTCTCCTTGCCTCTCCCTCCTCTCTCCCTTCCTCTCCCTCCCCAACCTTAAGAGTGTGGTAAAGGCAGAACTTTACCTGGAAGACTGGAAGGAACTGAGCTGGGGAAATGCAGAAGCCTCTGTTGTGAATGGGGATAAAAGAGAGTCTGATAACAACACACATTCATTTAAAAAGTTGCCCATCACGCACGGACTAAGCATAAATGAATTGTTTTATTCACACTAGCTCCTTGTGTCTTCTTGGCCAGTGAAAACTCAATGTCTGCATGTGTTTCCTGGTATGAAATCTTCAAGACCATTTGCAAGGCTGCAGAGAATTTATTCAACTGATTTGCCCACGTTAATAACTTGGAATAGTGAAGCGAATGATCTGAACATGCTGCACGGTACTTGGTAACTTAAAGAAATCATAGGATTTAGGTCAGGGATACATATTTGTTATACCAGCTGCTTTATTTTTATACAAAATAACGTTATGGTCAAAGACAGAGGCAATTGACCATGAAATGAAGGTAGTTTGAGCCTCAGGGACATTTTTGTGCAGGACCCCTTCCAAGGCCCTGGAGAAATGTAAACCACGTGTTCTCATCTTCATATATTTTTTTAAGATTTGAAAAAGTAAAATATTTTTGCATTCTTTTTTAAAGGAGAGACCCCAACATTACATAAGCCACAGGCCCCATAAATCCTGTACACATTCTTATCACCCCTTGACACTAACAGGTTTCCTAATGTATTTTTTTTTTTTTTTTTTAGATAATCAACCCAAACTTGGGAATAAGACCAAGAAAAATAATCAACCCAAACGTGGAAACAAGACCAATAAGTCTGTGTAGAAATAAAGCCACACAGCCTTTCAGTAGCATACTGGCGCTTTGCTTCACAAATCTACCAACGAGTATTCAAGTGTCTAGGGGAAAATGTCTTCACTTGACTCCTTTTTTTAAAAAATTTTTTATTAACATAAAATGTATTATTAGCCCCAGGCGTACAGGTCTGTGAATCGCCAGGTTTACACACTTCACAGCACTCACCATAGCACATATCCTCCCCAATGTCCATAACCCCACCACCCTCTCCCTACCTGCCCCCCCCCCCCCCCCCCCGCCACCCAGCAACCCTCAGTTTGTTTTGTGAGATTAAGGGTCTCTTATGGTTTCTTTCCCTCCTGATTCCATCTTGTTCCTTTTTTTTTTTTTTAAACTAATGTTTAATGGTCCCAAACTCTGTGAAATTACATGTTAACTTGTAGATTTTTTTGTCTGGTAGAGATGCAAATCACTTTTGTCTGGCAGAAAAAAATAACCTCAAAAATTATTGTTTGATAACCAGTTTTGTATCGAATCTAGCAATCTTTTCTTTTTCTTTTTATTGCCTGTAAGTTCCCAGTTCCTCCAATGCTCTTTGCACCAGCTTTACTGTCTTAGTAGTTTCCTCATTAATGATTTAAATAAAATCTTTGACATTTGTTTATGCTATATTTGTACAACTTTTTGAAAATTATACTGTGACAGGATGTTAAGCTTAAGGAAGAAAATCCTTCTGTCCATAATTCACTACGACATGTCCAAGTACATGTCGCACTCTATATGATGCCTTAGGTAGGGGTCAGAATTTTACTTTCAGTCAATATGGAAGAACTAGGACCAGATTTATCCTTCTGCCTTAAACAATTAGAAAAGCAAACAAAATATATGAAATAGCAGTTCTCAGATCTACAACAGGCAGTGCAGGACTGTGATCTACACTAGAGGGGAAAGAAATGAGGTGATCCTGTGGTAGCCCAGCTCACTCCTTACAGGCTCTTACTAGGCTGTAGCACAGGAAAGAGGAGCCCAATACAGCTCAACAATCTCCTGAACTGAGGAGACAGAGATCAGAATTCGGGGGGAAGTCAAGGCAGCTAGAATTTTCTGAGTGTTATACCAGAAAGGAGAGAGGGAGAGCAGGAGAGAGAGAGAGAGAGAGAGAGGAGAGAATGCTCTGGAGATCTATAGAGGAAGATCCTCAAATGTTTGGCTGAATATATATCTACATGTATCAGAGGCAGGGAAAGAACCACTGGAAAGGAGTGAAAGAACAATGACTAGAGTTGGAATTGATTATATTCCAGCAATCCAGAGTAGAAAGACCTTAGAATATAAGGAACGTTGAGTATAATCCTCAGAAGGGTATTATCTTGGTGGTAGAGCTAAATTAGCCATATGCTACAGGGTGCTCTGAACTCACCTCAACAGAGCAGGAAAGCAAATCTCAAAAGAGTGCAAATGATTCCTAGTAACTTCCATGTGCACCAGAATAGAATCCAACACTATTTAAAGGAATATGACAAAATCCAACATGTAATCCTCACAGTGCTTGACATCCAGTTAAGGCAAGAAATATTACCGGGAGTAGAGAGGGACATTACACAACACTGGAATAAGCTATAATAATCCTAAATGCATGCACTTAACACAGAGCTTCAAAACACATGAAGTAAAACTGATGGAACCAAAATGAGATATAGACAGATCCACAATTACAGTTGGAATCTTCAGCATTTCTCTTTCAGTAAGTAACAGAACAAGTAGACAGAAAATCAGAAAGAAAATCGTCACAAAACCTGGACATAAATATTCATAGATGCCCATATTCATGGTGCCCAAAAGTAGTAACAACCCAAAGAATCCATCAACTGATGACTGAGTAAACAAGGTGTAATACAGTTGATAAAGTCACTGTGAATATGAAATTTGCTAATGTTGAACGATTACATCTAGGGGAAATACAGAGTTACATTCTTGTGAGTCTTTGGTCACAACATATTGGTCAATGGATCAATTCATAAAAGTTTGGCTCTGCTTATAGATACCTTATTTATTTAAAGACACCAGATTCATTACCACTGGACTTACAGCCAACAGCATGACAGCTCATGTCTGAACAAAGCTCACCTACCACTCGCATTTTCTCTATTCTCTATGAAGCACACAGCAGCCTTCTTGTGCTTAGGAACACCAGGCAACACATCAGCATTATTTTAGTGGGACCATTTTAAACAGCAAAATCATCAACAAAAAGCACAAAAAAATGCAAGAAAAAAAAAGATACGGTACTAAATAGACTGAAAAAAAAAAAAAAGACACTTGTTTATAGTAAAAGAACTGAAGCAAGAAGCTGGAGCATCACCTTGTGTGACCCCAGCTGGGAGCCTGTGCTTAGGATGACTCCAAGTTTTTGCTCCTCTGTGCATGGCACAAATGATTACAAAAATGCTGCAAGTATTGATTTGGGGGTTACGAACAAATTTTAGGGAGTAGGTGAATTAGCAAATGTAGAATCTAATTAAGTAGGATTGACTATATATCATAGAAGGGAATATTACTTGGCTAGAAAAAAGAATGAAGCTCTCATACTCACTACAACATGATGAAACTTGAAAACATTATGCTAAGTGAAGGAAGCTAGACACAAAAGGCCACATACTGCATGATTTATGATTTCGCTTCTGTGAAATGTCTAGAATAGGCAGAATGAGAGAGGCAGGCAGGAGATTAGTGGTTACTAAGGGTTGGAAAATGGCAAATGGGAAGTGACACTACTAGAGGTGTGGGGTTTCTTTGGGGATGATTAAAATGTTCCAGAATTGAGGTGCCTGGGTGGCTCAGTCGGTTAAGTGTTTACCTTTGGTGCAGGTCGTGAGCCCAGTGTATTCGAGCCCTAGATCAGGTGCCCTCCTCAGTGGGGAGTTTGTTTCTCCCTCTCCCTCTCCTGCCAGCTCCCCCGCTCATGCTCTCTCTGTCAAAGACATAAACAAAATCTTAAAAAACAAAAAACAAAACATACTGAACTTTATATATGAAGAGGGTGAATTCTGCAGTGTTAAATTATATTTCAACTAAAAAATAAAGTAAGTAAATTTAAAAAAATAAAAAATATAGAAGGCTCAGGAACACTATCAACAAATTTTACCTAATTAATATTTATAAAGCATTTCACACAACAGCAGAACATACTTTCTTGTCAAGTATACATGGAATATTCACTAATATAAACAACATTCTGGGCCATAAAACAAACCTTAACAAATTAAAAAGTATTGAAATCATACAAAATATGTTCTCTGCCCATAACTGAATTACCCTAAAACCCAGTAACAGAAAGAAATCCTGAAAATCCCCAAGTATTTAGAAATTAAACAGCATAAAGCAAAATAACCCACCAGTCAAAGAGGAAATCACAAGGCAAATTACAAAATAATTTTAATTAAATGAAAATGAAAACACAGCATATCAGCTAAAATAGTGCTTAGAGGGAGTTTCATAGAATTAGGCTTAGATTAGGAATGAAGTAATATCTCTAAGCTTTCACTTTAAGAAACTAGAAAAAGAAGAGTAAATTAAACTGAAAGCAAAGAGAAAGAAGAAAATTTTTATAAGAAGAGCAGAAGTCAGTGAAATTTACAATGGAAAAACAATAGAGAAAATCATTGAAGCAAACAAACAAACAGAAAACAGTTCCTTGAGAAAAAATAATATCTATAAACTTCTAGCAAGATTGACAAAGAAAAAGAAAAGAAAAAATGAATCACAAATATCAATGGTAAAATAGAAGATACCACTACAGACCCTGCAGATACCAAAAGGATAATAAGGGAATTCCCTGAACAAATCTACATGTATAAATTTGACAACTTAGATGAAAAGGACCAATTTCTTGAAAAGCACCAACTACCACAACTCATCCAATATGAAATTGAGAATTTGAATGGCCATATGACTATAAAATAAATTGAATTTATGGTTATAAACCATTCAACAAAGAATACTCCAGTCCCAGATGGCTACCCTGGTGAATTCTACCAAACCTTAAAGGAAGAAATAAGGTCAATTCTACACAATGTGTTTGAGAAAATAGAAGAGGAGGGGACACTTCTCAACTCACTCACTCACCAGTATTACCCTGGTACCAAAACTAGACAAAGACACGACAGGAAAACAACAGACCAGTATTCTTACAGACTAATTTTCCTAGACACAAACATCTTCAACAAAATGCTAACAAATGGAATTCAGTGATATAAAAAGATAATACATCATGACTAAGTAAAATTTATTCTAGAAATGCAAGGCTGGTTCAACATTTGAAAAATCAACCAATATAATTTGTCATATCAAAAGACTAGAAAAGAAAAAGCACAAGATTATTCAACAGATGCAGCAAAAGCATTTGACAAAAATCAACTTAGATTCATAATACAAACTCTCAGCAAACTAGAAATAGAAGGGAAAGTCCTTCACTTGGCAAAAGGTATCTTTGCCCTTTCGGGGCACCTGGATGGCTCACTCATTTGAACATCTGACTCTTGGTTTGGTCCAGGTTATGATCTTGGAATCCTGGGATCGAGCCCCATATTGGGCTCCATGATCAGTGCAGAGTCTACTCGTCTCTCTCCTCCTCCCTCTGCTTCTCTCCTTATTTATGCATGCTTACTCTCAAATAAAAATATTTCTTTAAAAAGGTATCTTTGCCCTTCTGACCTAATTGACATGTCTAGAACATTCCACCTAACAGCAGAATATACATTCTTGTCAAGTGGACATGGAACATTTACTACAACTACTACATATCTCTAGCTACTGTCATACTTAATGTAAAAGACTGAATGCTTTCCTCCTAACATCAGTAATAAGGCAAGGAAGTCCAACCTCATGACCTCTATTCAATGTGTACTAGGGGTCCTAGCTAGTTGTAGTAAGGCAAAGAAAGAAATAACATGCATATAGATTGGAAGAAAAAATAAAACTGTATTCATAGATATCAAGATTGCATAAAAAATAGCAAAGAATCTATAAAAAAGCTACTTGAACGGAAAAGTGATTTAGCAACTTTGCAAGATACAATATCAACATGAAGAAATAGTTACTATTTCCATCTGCTATAAATAATTAGAAATTGAAATAAAAACATTTGCATTAGCATCAAAAATCATGAAACACTTAGGTATAAATCTAACAAAATATTGGAAAACATGTATAAAGGAAAGATCAACTGATACAATAATATGGATGCATTTTAAAAGCATTATGCTAAGTGAAAAAAGCTGTACACAAAAGACTATATACAATATGATTCCGCTTATATGAAATTCTAGAAAAGGCAGAACTGTAGTAACAGAAAGCAGATTAGTGCTTGCCAGCTCCAAGAATAGAAGGAGATTACCTTAAAAAAAGTACAAGGGAGATTTTTGGAGTCGTGGAAATGTTCCATCTTGATTGTGGTGGTGTTTAAATAACTGTATATATTTACCAAAACACATTGGCTCGGTCTGTTAGGCATCTGATTTTAGCTCAGGTCAGGATCCCATAGTCCTGGGATCCAGCCCTGCCTGGGGGCTCCCTCTCCCTCTCTCTCTGCCCCTCCCCCTGCTCATGTTCCCTCTCTCTCTCAAATAAATCTTAAAAACAAAACAACAAAAAAAACATAGAACTGTACACATAAAACTGGTTAAGTGTGTTATACATAAAATATACCTCAATAAAGTTGATTTTAAAATAAAAGAGAAAGCACTGTCAAATTGCCATGAAGGGGATGGACTGACAAGGCTAATCAAGACTAGAGACCTCTATGTTCATTATTCAGACACAGAAGCTAGGATTTTTGAAAATGAAAGTTGACAGAGAAGTAAGGGGAAAGCACAAGAAGACCAAAAAAGGAAAACACAGAAGTACAGAAACAGATGAACTTCTCGAACACAGACTTTGTGTGCTAAGATAATTTAAAGACGAGCCACAGATTGGCACGAAAGACAAGGCAACCCTGGGTGCACTGGCTCTCGTTCCTTCCTCTGTTCCACTTTGGTCTCCTGTGGATGCTGGGCAAAGCCTCTCAGGCTGATTCCAAGGCAGGCTCGTGTTAGCACCATCATTTCAGCTCGCCAGTTACAGTTTTAGGGCCCCCTGAGGGGGAATTTGGTTCTGCCCTACTCTCTGAAGCAGGAATGGCCAGGGGTCAAGGGGCCCTTGTGGCCACTTACTTACTCTTCTGGTTGGTGAATTTTTTTTTTTTCCACTGAGCACTCTACCTTCAGTTGCCACTTCCTGTCTTTGCACAATGCCACCTTCGTAGGGTTGTCGCATGCAATACTTGGGATTTATTTATACTGGGTTTTTAAAAAAATTTTATTTATTTCTTTTTTTAAAGAGGGTACAGGAGTACCAGGTACCCTTCTGACAGTGTCACAGTTTTTTTTTTTTTTTTAAAGATTTTACGTATTTAATTGAGAGAGAGAGAGAACACGAATGGGAGGAGAGGTAGAAGGAGAAGCAGACTCCCCACTGAGCCGGGAGCCTGATGTGGGGCTCAATCCAGGAACTTGAGGATCATAACCCGAGCCAAAGGCAGACACTCAACCGACTGAGCCACTCAGGTGAAATTTAAACTTAACTGGGCTTCCCGTATTTTTACTTCTAAATTTGGCAAACCTTACCTTGGGCCACATCCCGCAGGATTCTACCCATTGTCCCTTCCTTCCAGCTAATACCTGAGACTGTTTTCCCTGAATCAGATCATTTGGGGTTTACAGTGACAATATGTTTACAGATTCAGGAACAAAAACAGGGTCAGGTCCAACAACCTGGAAGAGGGATATTGTCCTCTCAAGACTCAAGCCAGTCAGAAAAGTGGGGATTTTTTTTCTCTAAATAGCTGTTCCCTCCACACAGGTAATAAAAAACTGCTGCCTTGAATCTCTTTACCACAGGAGAAGTACTTCTCTTTGCATGGTTAGGGAGAAATAAAAATTAAATTCCCACCTTAGAAATGGAGCAGTAAGTTAAAGATGTGATCAATCCAAATATTGATTTGCTTCTTTTTTGACTCCTTTTACATATAGTTCGTAGAAAAGATAGTACGTGATCTGACTTTTTTCTAAGTGTGTCTGCATCTAGCTTAAAGGCAATTTCATACCAAGAAAACATACTGAATTGTAGCATCTGGTATAAGAACTAGGGAATCTTTATTCTCTGATCAATGCTCTAAAATGTCTTCATGAATAAGACAATATTTTAAACCTCAAACACAATCAACTTCATTATTTGAAATCTGTGATCCTATACTTGCCATGTATTTGAGTACTTTCTAAACTCTTATTAATGATGAAAATGAGGCTGTCAATTAAGCTAAATGACACGGCCGGGGTTACAGTAAGTCGACTGTTACAAAGTGCCTGAATCAGGAATTCTTGCTTCTGCAGTTGGTAATGAGAAATCTGTCTATCTGTCTGTCTATCTATCTATTCTTTTCTGGTTCTCCATTTTTCTCAACGTCCCACAAACCCTCAACTAGAAACATAAATCCAAAATATTTATGACTTAAATATTTAATAATTGGATATAACAATTTATTCATAGATTAATTTTTTCACAAAAACTATAATCCATGGACCAAAACCACATGGGTGAGTCTTGCCTGTATGTGTAAACAGAATTCTTGTGTATTAAATACATATATGTATATATCATGTTGCTACATACAGTAGGCTTTTATTATATAATCCTTTTTTAAAAAGATTTATTCATTTATTTTGAGAGAGAGAGCACACGCGGGCATATGTACATTGAAGCAGGGGGAGGGGCAGAGGGAGAGAATCTTTCAAGCAGACTCCCCCACCGAGTTCAGAGCCCAAAGCGAGGCTTGATCCCATGACCCATGAGATCATAACCTGGACTGAAACCAAGAGCTGGATGCTCAACTGACTGAGCCACCCAGCCACACCCATATACTCGTAAACGAGTACTGATGAAGAGACCAACATCTCTTGATTGTTTCCCTTTGCTCCATTGCATCAATGAGGCATAGAACTTCTTTGTCTCAAGCAATATAGCAGAAAAAAAAGTTTTTTGGTTTTCAAAAGTGCAAGGGCTCTAGGCATAGAAAAAACCTAATGAGAAAGAATGAGCCTTTGCATCAACTCATTCCCCCCAAAGACCCGCAGGTGAGGGGAGAGGAAAGAGATTTGGAGGGAAGGCAAAGGGAGGTTAGCTGAACTCCGGTGTGGCCCTGAGAGGGCTTCCATGCATTGCTCCCTCCTCAAGGCTGAGGCTTTGAGTAGAAGGTGAGGAGAAAGTTAAAAAAAAAAAAAAAAAAAAGAGGTCATGGGATCTGAGAGTGGTGAGCATCTATACACCCTTGCCCCTCCAACCCATTCAAAAGCTGGGGAGGCAGCCAGAATGTAGGTCCCCTAGAATACCTACAAATGGGCTGGAATTCTGGGTTGATGGCCCCGGGCAGCTTCACAGAGCTACCTGTGCCCTGGGCAGCATGGGGGCCCTGGAATGATCCCTGAGAGAGTTGAACCCTGGGACCTTAAAGCCTACCCACACAGACAATGGAAGACCAGACAAGAATGAGGATGAATGGATGGATGGATGGATATCCATCATTGGTTGGATAATGACCCAGATTAGATACCCACTTTCATCCAGGCAGGCACTCAGTTCTTCCCAGAAACTTAAAAGGACAGGAGAAACCCTCCTTGATTTAGATTGTTTCCATATAAGGCACACTAAGTTTGGTTATTAAGAGTCTAAATAAATTTATATATTTTATACCACTAAATGTGTGATCTGAAATACATGTCCATTATAAATAGATAATAGATAGATGATAGATACAGGATATAATATTTTATATATTTAAACTATGTGAATTCTCTATTTTATATTTATGGTTTGGAAGTTTGCTGGGAAGTAGACAGTTAGGAGAGTGGGCTTTTCTTTTCTAGCTATGATAAAGGCTCAAGAGGGTAAGCAGAAAATTATCACATTGGTTCCAATAAGGAAAATTTTTAAAAGTCTGTGTGTGTGTATGTATGTGCATAGTGTAGACAGACAGACAGATATCTTGAGGTACCACTTGTCTGCCTAGAGCAGTTCTTGTAATGATGGGGGAGAAACCAGAGTGCCCCTAAAGCTTCCACATGAATCTGAACAGTACATCTCCTGGGGTCTCCAATCTACTTTGCCAGCCTTAACTATGCACTTAATCTTGTGGCCTCTTGTGTTGTCACAGTAAGTGGGGGAAATTCCCGCTGGAACTCCAGGGCTGGACCCCACTTTCTGAAACAAATAGATGGTGAGTGGGAAGCACTGGCTGAGTTCGGACCAGCAAGCCTTTTTCTTCATTATTGACAAAGCATGAATAAATCAAAGCACCATTTCTGAAAAGACCACTTCTGAAAGCTTTGAGACAAAGCACAGATCTTGGGTTTCCATTTCTAGGAAGAAAATGTAATACATTTATTTATTAAATGTGAGAGGGAAAAAAAAAACCATTTCTGGTTTCTCTTAGGAATCACTTACACAAAAAAGACAGATTCTTGCATAGCAACCCGGCTAGAAATTTTCATTATGAGAGGCAAAAGGGTGACGTGCCTGAAAGCATGAACCCTGGTGGCAGGTGGCATGGGTTCAAATCCTAGCTCTGCCTCTGGTGGCTTCTGTACCTCAGTTTTCCTCTTTGTAAGGTGGGGTTTATCACAGTAGCTTCCTCATGAGATTGCTGTGAAGATTAAAGGAGTAAAGAACCTAGGAGAATAGGCACTATGGTGTTGTTATTTGTTTTGAAAGGTTAATGTTTTGAGCGAGACCACCAGCTTCCTTATCAGCACTCAGGCAGAATTCGGAATAGCCTGGAAAGCAGTATGAGAGATTCAGATGAAGAATAAGGAAGAATTTGGCAAGTTTTTGTTGTTTTTTAAAATAGTTCATCAAAGAAGTTACAAGGGCTTGAAAAACAGATGCCTTTAAAAGCAGGAGAGTTACTCATTTGACCGGGATAGTTTCAGTCTAGGGCCATCTCCTGATGAGCTCCGACCTTCATCTGGATGCTTGGAATTTCATTTAGTTGTCAGTTTCTTCCTCTACTACTACTACTACTACTACTACTACTTTCTTCTTCTCCTTCTTCTCTTCTTCTTCGTCTTCTTTTTCTCTTTCTTCCCCTTCTTCTTCTTCTCCTTCTTAAGATTATTTATTTATTTGAGATAAAGAGAGAGAGCTCAAATAGGGGGAGGGGCAGACGGAGAGGGAGCAGTAGATACCCAGTGGAACATGGAGAGGGGGCATTGGGGGAGATGGGGAGGGGTCTCAATCCCAGGATCCCGAGATCATGATCCGAGCCAAAGTTAGACTCTCAACCTACAACCTACTGAGCCACCCAAAGTGCCTCTAGTTGTCAGTTTCCTCTGACCCTAAAACAGTTATGTTACTGGTGATGATGGTGGATGGTTTCTCATTTCCTAAACATGCTTTTGCCCTGGTGGGCAGACCAATTGCAGTTTAACTACTTAGAGAAGAGACTGGTAATAGAACACAGTCGGAATTGGTGTAGTGTTCCAGGAGATGAGGATTAACAAAGAGCATTCTGACTCTTCAGGATGATTTTCCATGTGAGTTAATGCTATTGAACAGAATAGAAAGTTTTCCTAAACCCAGTTGTGTGACTTGATACATGTTCCTTGGCTGTTTGAAAAAAGTGTCACAGGGCAGAAAAATTAAATAAAAATTTAAAACTAGGTTCCTGGGACATTTGTGAGCTGCTAGTGTTTTGCTACCAGGAACCAAAAACAATCTGTGGTCAGCTAATCTTTTGGCCACAACTAATCCAAAGGACGCTTTGAGATACAGGTTCCACATCACAGAGCCAGTAAGATTTATAGGTAACTCTTCCCTGAAGATCAATATATTTACAGTCAAAACCAGGCAATCTGTAAGAGTTATATTTGATCCCAATACTGTCATTATAACAGTAACATGGTATTCGATCTATATTCTATTCAAATCATAGAGTTGACAGGACCTTAACAACATGGAGGTCAGTCCCTTCTCCCATTTTGCAGTCAGCCAAACTGAAACTCTAAGAGCTTAAGAGCTTTATCCAAATTGAAACTGTTGGCAGAGCTGAGATAGGAGCCCATAACCCCTGGCTAGCCCTCCCACCTCATCTCGTGCCGCTGCTCTCCTTCTTCCACATGACACCTGACACCCGGGAAATGGTTGTCTGCATTCAGTTCTCCTAACAGGGCAGGCTTACCCCCATGTTGGGCCTTGGTATACGTGCTCTTTCCTTTGTTTTTCTCCCCATATATTCCTGTGGCTTCCTCTGTCAAGTGTCACTTCGTTAAGATCTTTTTAGAGAGGTCTTCCCTAAAAACTCACGAGTCACTATCAAATCACCTTGCATAAGTTCCTTCCCAGCACTCGAATCTCTGGAATTATCTTCTTTAATTATTTCTTTTTCCACTCTTGTCTGCCCACCATTCCAGGTAACCTCCAGGAGAGCTGAGGCCTTACCTGTCCTGTTTCTTGCTGTATTTCTGCTTATGGGATGGGTCTGGGAGAGCGGAGATGCTTAGTCAACATTGCTGAGAGCAAAAAGGAAGGAAAAAACACTTTCTGTTTACCTGGATCGTTTGATTACACCCTGCTGCCACTTTTAATTCATGTAGCATAATCATTAATGCCTGCTATTTATTGAGGATGTGTTATATTTTCAAAAGTTATGGTGGGCCTTTTTCAAATCTTATCTCATTTGAGCTTCACAACAACCCTAGGTGGTAGGTATAATTACCCTTGTTTTACTGATCAAAGGCTGAAGCTCAAGAGAATTTAAGTGGCTCAGGCAAGTGGCAAAGCCCTGTTCCAACCCCTGATTTGAAAGTGATCATACGTTAAGACTTGTAACATGCTTTATTTATTCTATCTGTTCCCAAAGGGTCAGTATCAGGGCCATATCAGTAAATATGATGACAGAACAGTTACCCAATTGTGAGGGCTCAGAACAGGTTTTAATTCCACATTAATAATGAAATAGTCGGTTGAAAGTACAAAGATGCTTATAATTACATAGATCTTTGAATGTTCAAGTAAGCTTTGGCATCCTCATTTGTTCAGGTTTTGATTGGTCTGTTGTGTCTCCTCGGGCTCAGGAGAGGGAAGGAGAAAAAGCGTTGTCATTGGTGAGGAGAGAGAGCTTTTGCCTGGGGCCTCATAGGTCAGGAGGAGCTGATGCAAAGTTTTGGGTTCAGCCTGGCTACTACCCAGGAGGCCTCCACCTGTAGGAAATGGGGTCGGGGTTTATTCAGGCCATGAAGCAGAACCTCCTGCCCCAGTCCTGTTCTCTGTTCTGACTGCTAATTAGTGAGCCCTTAGTTCCCCTACCTGTGGAGAGTTGTGGAGAGTTGTGGAAATGTTGTGGAAGAGTTGTGGAAATGTTGGCTGACAAACAGGTGGGGAGATGATTGAAGATTACTTTGGGCTGGCAGAACTTGTTTGGACTCTTCCCAAGACCAGTATAACTGTCTGCCTTGATTCTTACATCCTGGCCATTACTGAGAAGGAAGGTGTGCAGGGAACAGTCAAACAGTTGTTCACTTCAGCTCAAGGATGCTTTCAGTCCACCCAGAGGGCACTGGGTGGAGAAGGTTCAGGAATGATGTCACTGGTAGAGTCTGCTGCCTTTAATCCTGGCCATGGTCATGGGCCTTAGGTATAGACACTCAGGCCCACTTGTGACCCACGGTGGGCAGGCACCATCCCCCACAGGCCCTCTCCCACACTGCGTTCGCTCTGCTCTCTCACCCCAACTCCTCAGTCTTTTACAATATGTTACCACCACTCCCTTCCTGCTCGCCTACCTCCCAGAGGCCAGATGCTAAGAGTCTCCTCCTCAGCCTCAAGTTCTATTGCAAGAGCCTGCTTGCAGGGCTGGAGTTTCAGAAAGTGTGGTGTCCACATTTGTTTTTATCCAAATATCCCTTTTTGGAAAAACCCAGGATTGGTGTTCACCTGTAGTAACACAGGTATGCAAAAAGGATACCCAAGGACTCAATGCAAAGGAAGGAATATTAAGGTTTAAGTCCCTCTAGAGTCTAGAGCATCTTCCGAGCTAAGTAGAAGGACCGAGGGAAACGATCGTGAGCCAGCCTTGAACTCTGTGAACTGGTGGGACACACCTGGAGCAGTGAGCTGCCGTGAAAAAAGACAAAGCTGGATTTTAAAATATGTTCATGGTCAGAGGAAAGAGCGCTACCTGTGCCTCACATGTTAAATGAGAGGGGTGACATATTTTTCTTGGGCAGGTTACCTAGCAAGTTTTAGGATGGGAACAGGGGAGAAGAAAGTAGAGTGTGAAGTCGTAATGAAACCTGTGGCTTTTAGGAGGGAAAGCAAAGGAAGAGGCTAGGAAGGAAAGCAGGGCTGGAGTTCATCTGAGTGGGGCTGTGTAGGATTAGAAAAGAGGGGAGGCTGGCTTAGGGAATGTCTGCTACCTGACTTGAGGGATGCCACTGTGCCTTGGGAGGCAGCATGTGTTTTTACAGTCAACGGTTGGATAAGAGACTCTTAATCTCACAAAACAAACTGAGGGTTGCCAGGGGGAGGGGGGTAAGGAGAGGGTGGTGGGGTTATGGACATTGGGGATGGTATGTGCTATGATGAATGCTGTGAAGTGTGTAAACCTGGTGATTCACAGACCTATACCACTGGGGCTAATAATACATTATATGTTAATAAAAAATTAAAAAAATTCAAGTCAAGGGTTGGGGGGCTCAGCTAGGAAAGGACTCATATGTGGTAAATGAGATTTTCCAGAGCTCAGGGCTAGGGAGGAAGGCAGATTCCTAGGCAGGTACCCAGAGCCCCTGTACCTGGAGTGACAGGTCAGTCATGCAGCTCACAGAAGCCACAGAAGCACAGTGAGCTGTTCTCAGGATTGGCTGGGTCAGAGGAAGTCTCAGCTGTGGGCATGTTGTCAGCCATGTCAGAGCAGTGAAGTCTGGGTGCGGCGGTACCCAGGTGAGGGTGCACCACACAAGGATAGGCCATGGGCCCTGAGGGGCTGGCAAAGGCTCATGAGGCCAGATGCCTGAAAGGAAGGAAGAGGGTCCACATGAGCCTCCCAGAGAGCTTGAACAGGAGGGCAGATCTTTGCCATACTTTCAGGGCTTAATTCCTGTCCTACGTTGGTTATAGCTAATCTCTCAACATGCTGCCTAGAGAGAAATGCAAACAGCTGACTTGAAGGTGAAGCCCTTGGTGGAAAAGCAGAGATCATGTATCATTAGTGTTTCCCTTTGTCAAGGGCTAGAGTCACGACTGAGGCAACTAACTGAAAGGGACCAAAGGAAGGATGGTCTGAAACAGACTGGGATGGTTTATGTTTATGCTAACTTATCAGAGTAACAGGCTGGGGGTCCATCACTCATCTGATACTCCCTTTCACTGTTCTGAAGATGGATGGCTCTGACACTACGTTATAAGAGAAAAGCTCTTTAGGAGAAGAGAAGAGAACTAGACAGATGTCCACATCAAAACTAAGTTCCAGTCCAGTGGGGCAGGCAACTGAGGCACCAGTCTGGGATCAGTGATCCAAACTAGATCCAAAAAAGACAGAATTGTAGAAGCCAGGGTATCTTTCAGAAGGACCAAGGAAGGGGTTCAATGTTAAAGGTCATGGCAAGGCAAAGGCCAAGGATTCAAAAGTTTAGTCAGAATAACACTCATGACCAGTCTTGTATTTTAACAAGGAGGTGAACTCAAGGTGGGCAAGGAACTGGGTCTATGGTTTAGGTGGGGTTTACTTTATCCCCATAGCGGGGGTTGGTCCTGGTTAACTTAATCCAGTAATTGGTCCCTAGGCACGAAACCCAGTCTGAGACAATAAGAAATAAGATGGTTGGGGCGCCTGGGTGGCTCAGTGGGTTAAAGCCTCTGCCTTCGGCTCAGGTCATGATCCTAGGGTCCTGGGATCGAGCCCCGCTTCGGGCTCTCTGCTCGGCAGGGAGCTTGCTTCCTCCTCTCTCTCTGCCTGCCTCTCTGCCTACTTGTGATCTCTGTCTGTCAAATAAATAAATAAAATCTTTAAAAAAAAAAAAAAAGAAAGAAGATGGTTGCTAAGGCTTCTGTGAAAAAAATCTTTTCCTTTCCTATTTAATACGACTTTTTGTCCCTAACCAATAGTGTGAATATGTGAAGTCTCTAGTTGCTGTAGCCATGGGGTGGAGGGTATGGGGCCAGGTGGGCTATGGGCATGTCAATTGGAGCCTGAGGATGGCCCCTATGTTGTAGCAAAACAGAGGTGAGGACTTCAGTGGCATTGTCTGAACTGCTGGATCAAACCTGACCTGAAAGATCAATTCTCACTGGATTTCAGATGCATGAGTGAACACACTGATTATTATTTCAGCCAAGTAGAATGGAGTTTTCTGTTTTTATTTTTCAACATAGTCTAAATTGATGTATTAACGAATGATGAAAGGAGCAAAGCCAACAGAAGGGGTTATGATAGGCTACAAAGTCCTCTCATTTCAGGAATCAAGTCTTTTAGAAAATAAATCCTCTTGGTTTCTCTTGGGATGGTGATTTGGAATATGAGACCAGTCCCCCGCTGGGTAAGGGCTTCCCTTTGGAAGCAGCGGCCCTTACCCAAAACTGAACACAGGCAGTGTGAGGCCAGTAATGGTGTTCAGAAGGTTAATAGTGAGAATGTCGTCACTTTGTGTTTGATTTGCTTTTTGGGCCTTCCTAAAATGGTGGAAGGTAGGTCAGATTGCTTGTGCTCTGCTAAACGTTTTTGCTGAATTCATCTGTGAGGTTGGAGAAACCAAATTGGCCCTTTCAGATTGTTCTCTAACTTCCGAGAAAGCAAGACAGTCCCAAATACCACAAGCTGGCTGAGTGTGGGTGGTGCCGGGAGAAGGCGCAGAAATGTTCCTGGTTGAAGCCCTCCCCGCCGCCCCAAGTGATCCTTCCAGTGAGAATGTGTTCCTGAGACCAGATCCCACCCCGCAGCCTTAGCCTCCCAGGGCCACAGGGACCAGATCCCCGTCCTGAGGCCCTATTCCGAAGCATTCTTTGGTTGGGGCTCAAGAGGCACCCTCCGCCCCCCACCCCACTGTTCCAATAAGTCACCTGCGAAGGAAAGTTGCAGGAATAGGTAGTTCCCCTCAATGGCCTGACGTCAGAGAGCCAGGAAAGCCCCTCAGTCCCGCCATTGCTCTCCCACTGACTTATATTCTCGCCAGTGTCCAGACGCCGAGTGACATGTGGCACGCGCGCCGTGAAGGATACCAGTCACCGCTCCGAACGAAGTAACTCACCTGACCCGGTCCCGAGAGCGAGTCTGGACTTCTGCAGAGGAGAGCGAGCGGGAACGCGCTGATTCTAAGGGCTGCGGAAGGATCCGGAAGTGGCTGCCCCGAGCTGGGTCCCTGGATCGCTTCATACACCTCGTCCTAATTTAGTGTTCTTCCGAGAGTGTGGGAGGGGGAAGCTAGTCCTGCAAGAGACAGGTCTCTGCGTTTCATTGCTCTCCTACTTCCTAAGAGAATTCTGGAAAATCTAGCACCTGGGTGGCTCAGTGGGTTAAGCCTCTGACTTGGGCTCAGGTCATGGCCTCAAGGTCCTGGGATCGAGCCCTGCATTGGGCTCTCTGCTCAGCAGGGAGCCTCCTTCATCCTCTGTCTGCCTGCCTCTCTGCCTACTCGTGATCTCTCTCTGTAAAATAAAAATTTAAAGTCTTTAAAAAAAAAATCTAGCACCCATTTATACGTTTTTACGTTAACATCTATGATGTTCATCCTTGATTTAAAGGCTTTTAAAAAATGAATAGTAGAAAATATAAAACATTTGATCACATGAATTCAGGTGAGGATCAATCGCCATGGGCATAAATATTTTATAATATTGATGAGGGAGCAGAAGGCAAGCTGAGGGCAAAGTACAGGCTGACATTCCGCCATGCCCCCCAACCCCCAACTCCTGGGTGGGTTGTGTGTGATTTTCCTCAGGCACTCCCGGCTTCCCTAAAGCGGAGGGAAGGAAAAACAAATGGTTAACTAATAGAGATCACAGTCCTGCAAGACATGAGTCTCCACAAGTTTACCAAGGTCTTGGTGATTTACAAGGAAAAAGCATTCTCATCAATAACCTAACTTTTGGAGACCCATAACTCAATTTTCTGGAGCCCTAACATCACCCTCCCTTCTATGAGCGGTGTGGGAAAACAGAGGCATAAAGAAATGTAAACAAATTTAAGTTTCTTTACGACCTGCAGCCTATTGACAAGGACTTGTGATAGGAAGAGCATAACACACTCCTTCAGAAAGCTCCCAGCTGTTGTAATATTAATGGCTTACTAGAAGAAAAACAACCATAACTTGGTAATGGCCAGGCTTCCAAGATTCTGTAAATCTTCTTTAGCATATGAAAGTCCTTTTGGACACCTCCCTTTTTCCTTCCCTTCCCCAGCTCCCAAGTATATAACCAGCCATCCTTCACAGCCCCAGAGCAACAGCTCTTTCTGCCCATGGGTCCTGTCCCTGTGCTTTAATAAAATCCTCTTTTTGCCCCAAAGATGTCTCAAGAATTCTTTCCTGGCCGTGGGCTCCAGACCTCACCAGCATTCCAAAATCACATCAATTAAGACTTGCTGAAGCAAATTTTAAGCACTCATTAAATAAAGAGAATCAAATCTGAAAAAAAGAAAAAGAAAGAAAGAAAGAAAGAAAGAAAGAAAGAGAAAGAAAGAAAGAAAAATGTTTACCCATGAGTTTTCTTTCATATGTCTCAAAACATTTGGTGGTCTCAGAAAACATTCCAGTTACAGGCTAAAGAATCTCTATCACAAATCGGTATCATTTCAGTTATTCTGAATTCGGAGCATGCCCCAAACATTGCATTCAGACACAGCTGCAGGTGCGACAAAGCTCTGGGTAAGATAGCACCCTAAGCTTTTCATGATTTAACATTCAAGGAGCAGGCAATCGGAGTGCTTGGAGCTCCGTTCAGACACTCATGGTAAGATCTGGGGGGAGTGAGAGCCCAGCCTTTCTCTGATGAAGGGGGAAAACCCACAGTATTGGGAAGGAAGTCTTGTTCTCAGGTGGATCAGCTTGGTAAAAGAAATTGATTCCTTTGAAATGATCTGTATCCCTTGGAAAGTCTTCGTGTGCCCCTCAGGTACCTGCATCCCGGCATCAAGGACAGGTCATGTCAACAGGGTTCTGGGGAAATGCAGCCAGATTTCCTTACTGCCTTCTTCAAGGCTCTGTGAGGGCCTGCAGTAAAGAAATACAGCCTTGTTACACTTAAGAGTTTTCCAAAAGTACTTATTTTTTATTTAACACTTGTTAGCATTATCATAAAAACTTTTTGGAATAGTGTTCTTAATGGCATTCTACAGATAATGAACCGAGGTTAATTGACTTGCTCTAGGCTAGGGGCGTTCTGCAAACTCTGTAAAGGGTCAGATAATAAATATTTTAATCTTTGAAAGCCACTTGGTCTCTGTTATGGTTGCTCACCTCCCCTGTTGTAAGGCGAAAACACCATAGATAACTCATCAATGAATTAGCTGAAGGTTCTAAAACAACAACAACAACAACAACAACAACAAAAAACCACTTTATTTACAGAATCAGGTAGTGACTGGATTTGGCCTGCAGACCATATGTACTTTGACAAGCCCCACACTAGGCCATATATCTAAGGTGATTTGAAGCCGAGTCTGATGACCTCATAATGCTGACCCTGTCCTCGTATCACTCTGAGGAGGTGTCATGGAGAACACCATCAAGAGAGGCCACAGGACAGGAGACAAACCTCATTCCCTTGGGCATTTTGTGAAGGACTGGCCCCTTCCAGCTTAGCTGGTTCTGAGGCCAAGTGGGTCTCTCCCTCAGCATTTGAGTGCACCTGCCATCACCTCTACTCATCTTTAATAAGGCATCAGTGTGGACCTTTTGGCCCAAAGAGAAAGTCTCTCCCATAGGTCCCAGGTGCCAAGTTCAAAGAAAAGTACAAAAAGAGATCTTTTAGGACAAACCAACACCCCGTACAGCTCTGGGCTCAATCGGGCCCACCTGGAGTTCTTTCTCTTATTGTTTAATAAGCTGGTCCTTTGGTCAAGGGCATCTGAATATACTAGATATTGGATTGGCTATTTCAATTTTAGTTCTTCAAAGCTTCCAGAATGCTGAAAAGTACTCATAAACCTTTGCTTGCTGCCAAGGTATAGGCATTTACCTGGGAGGGAATGGCCATATGTGACGTGCACTGATTTGAAGCCATATCCCATTGTGGGACAGTCCTTGGGAAGACCTTAAGAGGGTTCATTTTCATTTTTGGATAGAATCAAATGATGGCCATTATTTCTTGGGTGGAGATTGCTCCCTGGAAGTCATCCGGGGGCAGCTTCAAAATGCAAAAGCATGCCCAACAAGCTGTAATCACGGGGCCCTTTGCAGAGGCCTCTATTATATCATTAACCTCCATAATGACAGAACTGTTTTCTTTGTTCTAAGAATGGTAGGCAGGGGTCACATCGTAAAAGCCTAGAGATGGCATGCTAAGGATGTCAGATTGGATACTGCAGGGAACCGCTAAGAAGGGGAATGGCTTGCCCCAACATACATTTAAACATACATTGGGCAACAGGATGAGTGTGAGGAAGGCAGGAGGGTTTTAGAATAGTCCAGGAGAGAGATGAGAGACTATGACCGGGGGTGGGGTGGGGTTGGGGATGGAAAGGAGAGGCATCAGGGATAACTCATATTGCTATTTAAATTGTAGTCTGAAAGTCAGCGAAGTGGATTGTGAGGAAAATGCTAAGAGCAAACAAGGCTTTTCTTGGGAGAAGTAGAAAAAGATTGCGACTCATGCTGAAATGCAGGATTAAGCTAAGTAGCAAAAGCTCAGAGAGAGGAGGATGGAGACTATAGTTAGCAGGCTTTAGTCCCCACTCACTATTTTCTATGGACACCTGAGTTTTGCTCAATATTATCAAAGGTGCAGACAAATGAAGCTTCCAGCCTCCTTCTCTATTTCCAAGCATATCAGCACCCTGAGCCCTTCGTGAATAGAAATTCTATACATTCAGTGCAATCCCTATCAAAATATCATCAACATTTTTCACAGAGCGGGAACAAATAATCCCAAAATTTTTATGGAACCAGGAAAGACTCTGAATAGCCAGAAGAGAGTTGAAAAAGAAAACTATAGCTGGTGGCATCACAATGCTGGGCTTCAGGTTCTATTACAAAGCTGTAGTCATCAAGACAGCATGGTACTGGCACTAAAACAGACACATAGATCAATGGAAAGAATAAAGAACCCAGAAATGGACCCTCAACTCTATGGTCCACTAATCTTTGACAAAGCGGGAAAGAATGTCCAATGGAAAAAAGACAGTCTCTTCAACACATGGTGTTGGGAAAATTGGACAACCACATGTAGGAGAATGGAACTGGACCATTTTCTTATATCATACACAAAAATAAACTCAAAATGGATGAAAGATCTAAATGTGAGACAGGAATCCATCAAAATCCTATAGGAGAACTAAGGCAGCATCCTCTTTGACCTCCGCCACAGTGACTTCTTGCTAGGCACATCTCCAAAGGCAAGGGAAGCAAAAGCAAAAATAAACTATTGGGACTGCATCAAGATAAAAAACAAAACAAACTTTTGCACAGCAAAGGAAATAGTCAACAAAACTATAAGGCAACCTAGAGAATGGGAGAAGATAGTGGTAAATGTCTTAGCAGATCAAGGGCTAGTATCCAAGATCTGTAAAGAACTTATCAAACTCAACACCCAAGGAACAAATAATCCAATCAAGAAATGGGCAGAGGACAAGAACAGACATTTCTGCAAAGACGACATCCAGATGGCCAACAGACACATGACAAAGTGCTCAACATCAGGGAAATACAAATCAAAACCACAATAAGATACTATCTTACAATAGTCAGAATGGCTAAAGTTAACAAGTCAGGAAATAACAAATGTTGGCGAGGAAACAGAGAAAGGGGATCCCTCTTATATGACTGGCGGGAATACTAGCTAGTACAGCCACTCTGAAAAACAGTATGGAGTTTCCTCAAAAAGTTAAAAATAGAGATACCCTTCACCCCAGCAATTGCGTTACTGGGTATTTATCCACAGGAAACAAATGTAGTGATCCAAAGGGGCACCTGCACCCCAATGTTTATAGTAGCAATGTCCACAATAGCCAAACTATGGAAAGAGCCCAGATGTCCATTGACAGATGAATGGATAAAGAAGACACACACACACACACACACACACACACACACACACACAGGAATATTACTCAGCCATCAAAAACGAAATCTTATCATTTGCAATGATGTGGATGGAACAGAGGGTGTTATGCTAAGTGAAATAAGTCAATTAGAGAAAGACAATTATCATATGTCTTCACTAATATGTGGAATTTAAGAAACAAAACAGAAGATCATAGGGGAAGGGAGGAAAAATAAAAAAATCAGAGAGGGAGACAAAGCATAAGAGACTCTTAATCATAGGAAACAAACTGAGGATTGCTGGAGGGGAGGTGGTTGGGGACGAGGTAACTGGGTGATGGGCATTAAGGAGGGCATTTGATGTGATGAGCACTGGGTATTATGTACAACTGATGAATCACTGAACTCTACCTCTGAAACCAATAATACACTATATGTTAATTAACTGAACTTAAATAAACTTAAAAAAAAAAATTCAAGAGCCACCCTTACCACTAAGCATTCTATAAAATACGTGGTTTTGCAACAAACATGATAGTCTTCAAAATGAAGATCAGTGACTCTGGCTTCTTGCTTAAATATAAATGAAATCATCCTGCTTTGTAATCATTATCACAAACACGGACTAACATTTAGATGGCTCATCTCTTGACAAAAAGAACAAACAAGTATCCTTCACAACAAAGTGTATTAACTACAAAAGAACAATACTATAGAGAAGCCCTCCTAGCTTAGTTGTGGCTGTTTCCAAAATAGCAGCTGAGGCAACCACCTTAAATATGGAGATCCCTGTGGAAGGCAATCATCCGTTCTGCCCTCTCAAAGCCTGCCAGGACTTAGAGACTGCATCACAGATCAGTGCCACCCACAATCAAGGGGCCAAGAACTTTGGGTAATTGTTGAAACTTTACCGATTGTCTCCAGGGCGTATCAGATGCTGGCAGAGAGCAGCAGGTGCTACTCAAGGCTTTCTTTGAACCCTCTCTCCTTTCGCTCAGGTCAGTTCATTAGCTGCCAACAGGCTGCAGCCTCCTCTCCCCTCTGTGGCCACCTGACACCGCTTTGGGCTTTGTTCCTGCACCACTGGACCTCCATGGCAAAATCAGATCCAAGTGAGGCTTATCACGAGTACTGCAGGGCAGCCTGTTCTCAGGTTTTAGATCCTCGGCGGCATTTGGCGTTTCTTTCTGCAGTTGCCATCCTGGCTATCTCCCTGACCTGCCCTCTTGGGCTGTAACCTCTAACCTATCCATTGAAAGCTTACCACAAACTGGACTCTCTGTGGGGGCTCTAAGATGCACAGGGCATGGGCCCCACCCTTGGGGACAAGACAGGTCCGCTGGGGAGAGAGGAATATACACATAGAACACTCTCTGAACAGCATGTAATTTCACATTTTCTAGTCTCCTAGAGAGGCCCTCTCCACGTGTCTGTTGGATATCAGTGCCGAATCAGAGGTACAATGTGAGAAAATAAAATATTTCTTCTTGGGGGTCATAAAGAGTCATCTGTCACATTTATGGGGAAAGTGTAGACAAAGGAGGGTAATATGTACCTGGCTGGGTGTTTAGGGAATAGAAAATGCTTATACACAGGGACGATATATCTTTCACTAAGGTCATAAGACTTGTTTTTATGCCATATAAATGTTAGCTCTGTGTGTATGGGTTTGTTTGTTTGTTTTTGTTTGTTTTTTTAAGGATTTAAAGACTTTAAAATTTTTTTATTTTTTAAAGCTAGTCCCTAGGATCATAATAGGCATCTCTAGGAATCTAGGTAAATGCAGGTAAGGGATGGAACAGATGTCTTATTTCAGTGTAAACCTGAACAATCCGGCCCCAACGAATCCTATTCCTTTTTAGTTTCTCATCCCCTCCCCACAAGGTAACACAGGAATGATACCAACAGAAAAGAGGACCAGAACTCTCAAGGGAGCTTCCAGCTCTTTTGTTTTTCTTCATCCACTGATGTCTCTACCTTGAAGAAACTGTATTTAAGACCCTCGTGAGACTTGGCTACAAAGTATTCCGTTCAGACTTTTGTTCTGGAAGGGAGAAAAAAAAGCAGTTCCAAAGAGTTGATCTTACTTTTTCGCTTCTGAGCTCTGTCTGTCGAAAGAACATTCTGCTAATTAGTCAGACAGCCGGTGAGTTGGGGCTGCTTGGTTTTTAAGGGAATAGGCACCAAGTGGAAGTATCTCCGACAGTTGGGATTTCTGCTTTCAGTTTGCTAACACTGAGTTCCTCTCTGTTGTGATCAAAAAAGTCCAGCCCTTCTGTGGTTCCAAGCAGCACTGAATATTTGAACACAGGCCTGTGTGTGGGATGGAAGAGGAAACTAGCTAGGAGATCAGGTCTGAGGTAAACAGCAGGACTGAGTAGTGGGAGAATGGACTGTATCCCTATAGACACCACAAAGTGGATCAGAATTTCTTGGCTCATTTACCCCAGGCCTTTGGCCTGGGTTGGTTCATTGTCCTTGGCAGTCTGTAACTTTTTCTTCTGTTCTGTGTCTTGTTTTATACCAAGAACTGTAACATAGACGTTAAAATCAAACAGACATGAGTCTCCCTGCTTACGCTGGGCAAGATTCCTAAGCTTTTAAGTCTCGGTTTTTTCATCTGTAAAATGGGTATAATAATAGCATTTCAGGTTACCGTGAGGGTCAACTACAGTAAAGTATAATAAGTACGCAGCCCATTGCCTAATCCATAATAGGCGCTCAGGAGTTGATTTCCTCTCTTGTCCTGACTTTTCCACTTACTAGCTGTGAGACTTTTAGCAAGTCATCAAAATGTGCCTGGCCTCGGTTTTCCTTCATCTTTAAATTGGGTAGGAGGAGGACACAATGACAATACCTGCTCACTGGCATGTCCTGAGCTGTGTCTGGACAGATGTGTTTGCAGCTATGGGTGATGGCCGCTGCTGTGAGACCTGCCTGGGGACTCAGTGGTCGACTTCACAGTCATTGCCTTTGTGGGAAGGAAGGGTGTCAGGCTTGTGTCTGAGATGTCAGGGGGTATGTCTTCTCAGACATGAATTGTAGGAGGTGGAGGTGGGAAAACCCTGTGAGCATACTCCTTGCAGGTGGACATCCTGAATGCAAATAGTAATTTTCTTCTTCCTTTGGAAAATATGATGGCTGATTATTATGTATCAACTTAACGGGGCTATATAGGGTGCCCAGACATCGGGCCAAACATTATTCTAGGTGCATCTGTGAGGGTGTTTCTAGATGAGATTAACATTTGAATCGGTAGACTGAGTAAAGCAGATTGCCTTATCCAAAGTGGTGGGCCGGTCAAATATGTCAAAGGCCTGAAAAGCCGCCACAGGCTAACCATTCCACGAGTGAGCAGAAACCACTCCTGCCTGATTGCCTTCACACGGGACTTTGGTCTTTTCCTGCTTTTGGACTTGAACTGAAACACTGGCTATTCCTCTGTCTTGATCCTACACAGTTTCAGACTGAAACTTCCCCCATCAACTCTCCTGAGTCTCCAGCTTGCCGATCTTGGGACTTGTCAGTTTCCGTAACTGCATGAACCAATTCCTTATAATAAATCTCTTGTAGATGTATTCTATTTCTTTGACTAATACAGAAGATCTCTCATTTGTCACTCTTTCCTCTCTCACTGCTTCTGTCTTAATCCAGACTCTTCTCATCCCAGATATGAACAGTAGCTGAATGAATCTTTTTGCTTTCAGCCCCCAGATTAGTCTTTCTAAAATTCCAATTACTTTTTGTCTTTTTGCTACTCAAAAACCCAAAGGCCCCATCACTGAGCAAGGATCCCTCAGTCTGATATTCAAGACCCTCTACTCTGGCCCACTTTATTGCACTTCCCACCTGCCCCCCCCCCCCCACTTATCTGCTGGGATCTCAGCACTATTTTCCAAGGAAGTGCATGGTAGCATTTTTTTGCTGGTTTGTTTCTTCTTTCAAGATCACATTGGATTTCAATGAAAGAAGTGATATTCAGGGGAAATGTTCTTTAAAACTACTTCTCTGATGATCATCTGATAATCTTCTTGAAATCTAGTTTTAAAAGTGGAAATAATTTAGGTTTTTTTTTCTAGATAGAAAAGAATAGAGAATAAAAGGATAAAAATTTTTTTAAGAAGAAGACTAGAAAGAAAGATATAGAGAGATAACACCTACCTGTATTTCCCTCTGGCTTCACAAAGGCCATTTTACATATTTTTAAAAGGAATTATGTCATGTATACACTTTTATACATTTTTATAAACAATATTAAAAATATCTTGTGAATGTCTCTATCAATAAATATAGATCTCAATAATAATTTTTAATGACCATTTAGGGGTAGAATAAAATGTATTTAATCAATCCTGTCCTGATAAATACTTAGCTTATTTAAATGTTTCAGTTTTGCAAACAACCCAATCATGTATCTCTAATTATTATTATTTTTTAAATGTGCCTGTTTTATTAGCCTCCCAGACCACAGGTGAATGGTGAGCTACTGTTATTCAAATGGTTGGTATTATTTTTACATAAATCAAGGTAACTCCTAACAACATCTGAAGTCTTTAAGTCAACCTGCCTTTTCCTATTCTAATTATTTTCTTGAAAGAAATTCTCAATGTGTGACATTATAATTTGTATAGTTGAGTCTGGAAAATTGTATTGATTTTTTTATTAAAAAAAAGATTTTATTTATTTATTTGAGAGAGAGAAAATGAGTAGGGGAGGGGCAGAGGGAGATGGAGAAGCAGGCTCCCCAGTAAGAAGGAAGCCTGTAGTGGGGCTCCATCCCAGGACCCTGGGATCATGACCTGAGCCGAAGGCAGATGCTTAACCAACTGAGCTACCCAGGCGCCCCTAGATTGATTTTTAGAGACAAAATTTGCAGGTGTTCACTCTAAACAGAAGAAAATAGATAAGAAAAAGAGAATAAAATATCCCACAATTCCATCCCCCCAACGATCAACTCTCCCGAGGTGTGGACAGGACTGCGTCCCGTCCCGGAGTTGACAGAATGCTTCCTGCAGGGTTCTGATCATTTCCTTTTGTTATCCTATTCAACAAAGTGGTCAGAAGTTTATCTGGATACACATAGTGTAAAGCCCATTGATGTCTTCACGTTCTACACATTATTACTATTTTTCTTAGAGCTTATAATTAAATATTTCAGCAAAATCAAGGTTAATTCTAACATGATACATTAAAAATGTCAAGACTGAAAATCATGTCTCTACTGATCTGTGTCTTAACATCCATATACATAAAAAAAAAAAAATTTTTTTTTAAGCTTCAGGCTCCTGACCTGGAAAATGATACGATACCACAATGCTGTGTCACCTTCCTCCAGACACAGAGTTCATCATGCTGGGATCATGTGTTAGGAAGTTCCCATCCACCCACATCATCGCTTTTTGAGGAAACAGGACTTCTGTCTGGATTATTCCATCTTCATATTGTCCTCCTTCATTGCCTTGCCATTACTAGGACACGTCTGGTGAGCACCCCGAGTTTGGGGAGGCCCCTCACTCTTTTAAGATTTCCCTCTGCATAGTGCAGTGTTGGCTTATAAGAGCTGCTTATGTAATCAAGTTTGGATCCAATTATCTATTAGAATAACAACAGTAGGACAGTGAGAGAAACAGAGACACGTGACTTCAGGGGCCTTGGGCAGTTGTGCCTTCTCAGGGCCCTCTTCCACTTAAAAAAACCGAAGATTTAAAATCATATTGTATAATTGCATTGGGAGAAAGGCAAATAGAATCCAGACTGGATTTATTATTACATATTCTTTTTTTTTTTAAGATTTTATTTATTTGGCAGACAGAGATCACAAGTAGGCAGAGAGGCAGGCAGAGAGAGAGGAGGAAGCAGGCTCCCCGCTGAGCAGAGAGCCCGATGCGGGGCTCGATCCCAGGACCCTGAGACCATGACCTGAGCCGAAGGCAGAGGCTTTAACCCACTGAGCCACCCAGACACCTCTACATATTCATTATCTTATTCCTTTTTCTTCTTGCTTTAAAATAAATAAAACACACCCGTAGGCAATGAGTCTAGTGGAGAGAGTGCCCATCTGTGTGTTGAAAGCTAAGGACAAAGAAATGCACTTCTAGAGGGAAATTATTCTGGGATTAGCCAGGACTTTTGACTTCTGCAATGTTCTTTGGTAGCTTGCTGTCATGCCCACAGTGGTTTATGTGTACTAGTCTCATGGAAGCAACATACCAGCCCTCTGTGTTAATTACGATTATTATTTCTCATTTTACAGAAGTAACCAAGGCATACGGAGCTGAAATTAAAGCTCAAGTCATATGGTTAGTAAATGGTGAGATTGGGATACCATTTATTGCACACTACTTCTTGGCCAGCTGCTGTGTGCCAGGCACTGTCCAGGCCCTGGGAAATAGCAGTGAGCACACCCTGGGGAGTTTCATCCTCTGCCTGATTCCATAAGCAGCTCTGTGTCTTATGGATGCATAGACAATGATGTCTCATTCCTAAGGGAGGGGACACTGGTCCCTGAAGGCAGATGGGTGAAGCCAGAGGCTTCCTGTGGGATGTGGAGCGAGCCTAGAGAACAGATGGAGGGAGGGGGGAATGGCGCCGCGGAGGGAGCTCAGTGTGGGCTGCTCAGAAGGGGAGACCCTGCCTCTGAGGCAGCAAGTTCAGTCTGGCTCAGGCAGGAGACCAGAAGTCAGGGCCCAGACGCTCCAGGGCTGAAGGCCCAGGAGTTTTATTTATCCTGAGGTTGGGAGCATTCAGCAAAGGGTTGTCAGCAGAGATAATGAGAAGGATTGCAGAGCCGGTGTAACAGCCAAAGTAAGAAATGACGAGGTTGGTGGAGGCGGAGAGAAGTGGACAGGTCGGAGAGAGGGTGAGGCGGTAGAATGTGCGGGGTTCGGTGTCCAGGTGGATGTTGGGGTGAAGAAGGCAGGTCAGGTATCATGCCAGGACTTCTGGAATGCACAGTGATCACTCTTCCCTCCATGTCTTTGCAAAGGGCGCTTGTTGCTTCTGACTGGACCCTTTCCCCCTTTTCACCCAAATAACCCTGCTTGCCATTCCGCACTCAGCTCTGGAGTCACCTCTCTCTGGGGAACTTCCACAGCTGTCGGGATCCAGCAGGAAAGAGGTGGCATTATTACTGAGTAACAGGGGAGAATTAGTGATGGGATTAGTTATAAAGATGTGAGCAGGTTTAAGGAAACCAAAATGTGGTTTTAGATTAAAAAAAAAAAAAAAAAGCTAGCAGTACTGTTACCATCCCAGAGATTAGAAAGGACAAGGGGAGAGAAGGTTACAAGACACCAGAGGAAAGAGATATACCCTCAGCCATCCGGCATCCTTCCTAAGGGATACAGCCATTCTGCAATGATCCTAGAGGAGGAATCTCAGGGAGTTAGTACCCCAGCCTTACCCTCTTCCCTCCCGCTTACCTTTTGCTAGGGCTCCCCACTGACCAGATCCAACCACAACAGCAGGTACTGGAGTCCATGACTCATTGCCTACCAGCCAGCCCCACCGCACAAAGCAGGCTTGAGAGAGGACCTGAGAAGTAATGGAAGAGACCCATGACACGTTCCCAGCCCCCGGCTCGGTCAGTAGTCTCTCCCGTTAGGGATCCCGTGATTCTCACCATCACAGCATTGCTCTGTCAGCCACATTCACCCCCACCCTCTAGACGGCGAGCTCCCTGGAAAGGTAACTGCCCCATCCTATCCATCTGTGTATCTTCCACACCTAGCACGGAGCCTGGCACCTAGGGAGGGCTCCGTAAATGTTGAATACGCAAAGATCTCACTTAAGAAAGGTCTCAACTGCAAATCGCACAGAGAAAATAAATTTCTTAATCTATTATAAGCTGGTGCCTTGGGGTGGTTTGTGGCAAGAAAGAACAAGTTTCAGCATGAGAAGCTGGAAGTTAATGTCCCCTGAGGAACATGTACTTCCCAGTTTTATTCTTTTTTGGGGGGATCAGGGTGTCATCAGTCAATGAAACACACAGCAGCTTCCCCTATGGGGAAGAACAATTCCTACCAGAAATTCACAAGTGTCTGCCATTCCTTTCTCTTTTGCAGCAAAGCAAATGCTTAACAACCGAAAGTAATGACAACATTATTTCCTGCAAATTATATAGGAGGCACCAAACGGAAAAGTGTGTTGGAAAATTAAATTTAGCAGGTCAAGGCAGCACACAGAACTCCCAGCTGTTTGCAGCTCTGCGGTGTTGATGGACTGACACAGGGCAGCCATCAGACATGGACAGGATGACCGAGTAGCAGACCCCAGCCCCGTGTCCTGTCTGCACCTGCCTCTCCATGTCCATAGCCATCCCAGGTCACTTCCTCTTTCAACCTGTTGTACGCTGAGGAAATGGGGGAAATTGTTCCGGCAGCAGTTTTCATTACATAATTATTCTCTACCCCGATGTTCAAAGCCTTTTGACGAGTATCTCACATTCCGCCCTTAGTGACACACCATAATCCCTTGTAATTGGTTCTCAATCCTGTACCTACAGCTCCTCTCACTGTCTATTGTTAAAGAGAAACTTCTGCCTTCATGTCTTCACTTCGCTGGGAATTCTCACTCCTTCCCCTACCTAGTAGGCACTCAAGGAAGACTTCTGATTAATAATCCACTTAGCTATCCTGTGTCTCCATAGTAACTCTACACCTTGCTCAAAGTGGATGGCAGTCGTGTGCAGTGCCTTGGCTTCTCCCCCACTCAGCCACTAATCCTGCAGATGGACGATTTTATTCCAGCCCCGCAAAGCCTAGAGAGCTCTGCCCTCTGTGACAGGTCAGCAACATTTCCCACTTGCTCCCTCGTTCCCCTCGGCCTCCAAACACGGTGCAAACTGAGTTCCTCTGGGCACAGTGCGCATCAACAGAGACCACTCTTCAACTTCAGAAATGTCCTTGGCACAAAGCGTACAAGCCTATCAGCCACTGGATGTCTCCCTCTTCTCCATCTTGCAGGGCCATGGAGGAGACCTTGGTGGCCCTACGCAGGAGGCCTGCCACAGCATGGATCTGTCTGTCCTGATCATCCTGTGTTAGGGAGGGAGTAAACAGTCCTCCATCGGTGCCCAGAACCCAGAGCCAAAGCCACAGGAATTTATGGATTCATTCCACGTCTCCTTCTCTGAGATCCTGTAGCCAGGCGGGGCTGCCGTGTTGCACAGCTCTAGGTAAATGGTGCCCCCTGGGGCCGTCAGATGTGGTGGGCCTGGTGCCGAGCGTTGTCTTGAGCCCCGAGAATCCAGTGGCTGTGCTGTTCCTGTGATGCGTTCTTTGGTCTTCTTTACCCTGCTCTGTGTCCCAGGAAGCACACCTGTATGGATTGCAATTCCTTTGCCTTCCAAATTCCTTTTCTTTTCCTTTTTTTTTTAAGATTTTATTTATTTGGCAGCGAGAGCACAAGCAGGGTGAGCAGCAGGAAGAGGGAGATGGAGAGTGGGCTCTCCCCTGAGCAGGGAGCCTGACGCTGTTCTCGATTCCAGGACTCTGGGATCATGACCTGAGCTGAAGGCAGAAGCTTAACTGACTGAACCACCCAGGCGCCCCACCCCCACCTTCCAACTTCCTGTAGGATAATGGGAAGCACCCGCAGGAGACTGGAAGGGGGAATGGAGAAGACTGGCCAGCAAATTTGCTTCCCTGTCAGGTGGCTGCCAGTTTGCCACTAAGAGCCCCGGGGCCCCTGTCAGGCATCCTGTCCATTCAACACCCTTCTCCGAGTTCTGGCAAACACGGATGGCCCCGGTGTGACTGGCCCCAGGCTATTGTGCTCTCCTTGGTTCCCCTCATTTTTCTAAGAGGTTCCCTCATTAAACTCTTTTAATTTCACTCTGTTTGATGTGCCATCACTACTTTCTTGCAGTAACGTGGACCAAGTCTCTGCTAATTCTCTGGGATTCCTCCTCAGGTTCATTACAGAGAGGCTGCATCCCCTCCTGAAGACAGGGCTTGCCTGATTGTGGAGGAGAGACAGACAACAAACAGATGGCAAATGTAATTTATATAATTGTAGAAAGTGATAAGGGCAAAGCAACAACACAAATGTAAACAGGGTAATAGGAGAGTCACGGTCTGGAGGAGAGCTACTTATCTAGCTAGTGTGGCCTGGAAAGGCCTTTCTGAAGAGGTACCTCTGACCTCACCCAAAATAATGAGAACAAGGTGGTTGCCCCAACGTTGGGAGAAAGAATATTCCTGACTGGAGCAGCAGATGGGAAGGGCCCCAGATGGGAAAGAGTTGGAACAGATTGGAACCCTGGGACCAGAGGAGGGTAGCAGGAGAGGGCCGAAGAGGGTTTGGATTTTATGCTAAGGGCTCTGAGAAGGCATGGGGGCAGGGGACTTGTGATGGTCACCGTCCCAGTAGAAACCAGATGCAACAGTGAAAGGGCTTAATGGAAGAGAATGCAATGGAAGGACTGCTGGCATAGGCGTGAGCAGGGCCGAAAAGCAGCGAAAGATGGTACAGCAGACCGGTACCCACCACGGAGGGAAGCTCTTACCACTCCCACACCTGGAGGGGACAAGAAGAGCGAGCTGTTGCCAGCATCTGGGAAGAGAAGGAGCCATGTAAGTGGGGCCTTCGACAGGAGCTGTGTCAGGTGACTTCCAGAGGCCTCTATGAGCGCTTGGGGGGCAGAGAGGGAGTGGGATTCTAGCAGGTCCTGAACGGTCTGAGGGAAGGGTCCTCATGCACATGGACAACAGAGGTGGTAGGGACTCCCGAAGATGACAGAGCATACCTGACATGAAGCAGAGACACTGGAAAGAAGGAATTTCATTTTCCAGGGACTGCCCTCAGCTCCGATATTTGTCAGCAATCCCTGACTGTTTTCATAAGCGTTAACACCTTCAGGGCTCAGCCAGGGGACCGGGGAATGGCTGACGCAGCAGGGGGGACTGTGGTCAAAGGCAAGCATTTGCCCCACAGAAAGGCCTTTCTGGGTAAGTGTCACCAGACCTGAATTCAGGACAGCTGTCTGCTATCTGAGCCAAACCACAGCTGTAGGGGCGATGCCTTAGGTTGGCTTCTCCCGCCAGCAAAACTTTCCAAAGTGCTCATGTTGCCATGCGCCTGTGGCTGTGTGAGGCCAGCAAAGCCAGTCGGGTGCTCATTCGGGCTGGGGACTGTCCATCAGCAGGGCCGTGCAGGCCGGCAAACACAGATGGCTCCCAAACATTTCCTCCTAAATTTAGAGGGCAGAGTTCTTATTAAGATGAAATTCTAAGGAAAGAAATCACTGTGGGGGTTATTCAGGGAAAGTAAATATGTAGTCTCTCCTTTCTCTCTCTTTCTCTCTCTTCTGGTTTCTGTCTCCTAGTAAGGTACCTCTGGGGGGAAAAAAAAACCCAACAATATAAAGTAACTATTCTCTTCAGAAACCTCGGCTGCCCCCCACTGGCATTAGTCTCATTCAGTGGTTTCCAAATATTTTTAGCAGCAGAACTCCTTCGAAAACAAAATCTGCCACAGAATCTTCACATATAACACAGGCAAAACCCAAGTGGCCATTTTCTAGATACCTCTGTGCAGACCCGGATTCTAATCAGTTCTAGTGGGAGCCTCCTGAGTGCAGGTGTGTGTGCGACTTCTGGAGCTATAATTTGCATACAGCAAAATTCACCCTTTCTAGGCGTACAGTTAGACGAGTGTTGATAGAGTCTCATAATAACACCACAGTTAAGACACAGAAGAGCTCCGTCGCCCCTCACATTCCCTCAAGCCCCTTTGTAGTTCACCTTCCCACACCATTCCCTGCAGCTACTGATTCGATTTCTGTCCCTGAAATTTTGCTTTTCCAGAATGTCGTACATAGCAATGGAATCGTGCAGTAGGCAACCTTTTGTGTCAGGCTTTTTCCCCTTAGCCTAATGTTTTTGAAAGTCATCTGTGATTTTGTACGTGTCGGTGATTTGTTGCTTTTCATTGCTGAGACTGTACGTTGCTCTTGTGTGGTTTTCAAAGTTGTTCTTCAGCTTCTGATTCTTTTCTGCATAGCATATAAAGTCCCCCATTCAAATAATTTTCATTGGTAAAATACTGAGATTGAAGCCCTCGTAATACCATCGGAGCAGCACAGGTGGAGCAAGGCTGCGTTCTCATGTCACGATGCTGGCGCAGCGTCTCCCTCCCCATGCCGGCTTCCCCGAGCTTCCGACAGCTTCCGACGTCCCTCCGTCTCTTCCCAGGACTGCAGCTCCTGGGGTTTTTCTAATCAGACAAGAAGAGAGTACTGCTCGCCTTTATTTTTCTTCTTTTTAAATTATAATGAACACACCACTCTTTATGGGGAAAGAATACAAAGGAAGGCATTTGTCCAGAAGTAAACCTAGGTTGCTAAAGGTTTCCCAAGGATAAAGACAGGTAGCTCAAACACAAATCCCATACCGAAATTTCAGCTTTAGCCATTGCTCATTTGACCACCCGGTTGCAAGACTCTCGGATTCTCAGTTCTGCCAACTGACAAACAGCTGTTGTCGCCCTCTCAAAAACCACACTATCAGCCTGAGTTGGAACTCACTAAGTTGGAACCTGTGTGCGGAGAGTCGGGTGGGGGTAGGGGGAGAGTCGGGGGGGAGTATACAGAAGACTTGGGTGCTCTGTTCCAGGATTTGGAACTCATGCTGTCGCCAAGGTCATGGAGCAAGGGCTTCAGGCAGAGGCCAGGCCATATGTATTCTGGAGGTCCCTCTAGTATGTGAGGGAGGGAAACCTGTTGGAGGCTCCTGCTATGGTTCAGGAGAGATGATGCATCGGCAAGACAATGGAGAGAAGAGAATCCACTTGAGAGACACACCCGATACAGAGTTGATAGAGTCTGGAAGAAAGGGGACAGAGAGGAAGGTCCAATCCACCCCATTAGCTACCCCAATAATCCCACCATGTAGGTGCCATCACGTCCGTTTCACAAAACCAAAACCCAGCTCAACATGATTAAATCAGTTACATGAGTTTACACAGCTGGTAAGATAAAAACCATATCACAAGGGGCACTTGGGTGGCTCAGTGGGTTAAGCCTCTGCCTTCTGCTCAGGTCATGATCCTAGGGTCCTGGGATTGAGCCCTGCATTGGCCTCCCTGCTCAGCGAGGAGCCTCCTTCTCCCTCTCCTTCTGCCTGCTACTCTGCCTGATTGTGCTCTCTCTCTCAAATAAATAAAATCTTAAAAAAAAAAAAAGCATCATGGTATGGAGACACAGCACTGAGGGACTACCCAGGCCTGTGAGACATCGAGAAAACATTTAATGAGTTATGGAAAACTACTTTAAGGAAACCAAAAACCATGCCTTGTGAGAGCATCCCTGGGGGCTTGGAGAGCAGCATCTGGGCAATGTGCTCCCCGTGACCTAAGGGAAAGGAGCAGACTCTAAAAGGGTTTGCCCGGTTCTCATTCTCCTCTCACTCATCCTCTTTCACTTTGTCCTTCTGCCTGCATCTGGGGAAGAGAGATTTGTATAATAACGTGTTAGCATTTGAGAGCATTTCAGCAAAGCCTGCTGCCAGCTGCCTTTTCTGAGACAGACATATCTCCCACTGTCAATTTATTCCCCTTGGATAAGTGGCCTCCTCCCCATTTCCCAACTGCTTTGGAGATAAAAGAAGGCAGTGAGGGATTTATCCTTTTTCCCATAATATTATGGCTATAATTTAAAGCTGCCATAACTCATGTATAGAACTTTGACCATAATACCATGGAAAAAGCCATCATTCAAACCCCAGAGGAAGAAATGTGGAGTCTTGTTTCTTCCAGCTATAAATTGCCTCCCAACCATAAGACAGCTGTTGGCATAACCAGACAATGGAAACTAAGGTTTGGAAAGTTACCCGTGATGGGTTGTTTTTTCCCTTTTTTCCCTTTCTCCACATCTTCACGAGAGTCAAAATAGTTTTTTGTACTGGAAAGGGATGAGGACTAGAGATTCGATCTTTATTGGGCTAGTTCCTAACTCCCCAAATTTGGAGGATGCCCTAAAAGATTGGTAGAGCTGGATTACATTTGCATGGATTAAAAAGACCCTGAGTCTTGCAGGGATTGTGGTGTGTATTTTTCTCTTGTTTGTAGGGTGGGGTGTTTCAGACTGGTAATTTCTCCCACCTTGTTCCGGTCCATGCTTCCAGCTGTGGGCAGGCATAACAACTTACGCTATGGTTAAAATTCCCCTCTTTAATCATTTTCCAGTGAGCTCATGTAGGAGATCATGAATCCTCTGAAATCTGCTCCCCACATGTCCTACCAAATTCAGCTCTGTCCAATATGCCAACTTATACCTGGGCACCAGCATTCATTCATTAAAAACATTCTAGATACTCCATGCTCACTATATTACTTCATTTTGTCCTCACCACAGTTTTTCAAGTTAGATATTATTATCATTCCCATTTTACAATTGAGGAAATCAAGTCAACAAGTGACTCAATAAATAAGAAAAAACTTCTAACCTAGGTCAGCAGAACTCATCAAGCTAGTGCTCCTGCTTTTCCTGGTTCACAATTCTTTTAGGAGGTGGAGGTATATGACATCTGTTGGAAAGAGGAGGATACAGTTCTTATAATTGCTTTTGAATGTGTAAACTTTTAAATCAAATATTACCTAAATATTTCTGAGATATTATTTACTTTTAGAAGTTGATCATTTTCTATCCTTGTTCTTGTGCCTTCTGATTTGTGAGTTCAGGCTCTAGGGTTAGATGGCTTGAACTCAGTCCCACCTCTGTTACTTTTTACCAGTGTGACTGTGGGCACCAAAATCAACAACCTTTCTGTGCCTTGGTTTTCTCATCTTAGAATGAAAATTATAAGTAGTATCCACTTTATAGGGTTGTTTTAACCATTGAAGGGGATAAATTTATGTAAAATGTTTAACATGGGAGTGACACATGGGTAGTATAGTTGATTATCACACTGGTGGCCCCAAATGAACTTTGCACCACCCCTCCACTCCGGGGTTTAGCCCCTATGTAGTGCCCTCCACACTGACTCTGGCTTTGGCTGGATAGCTTGCTTCGGTCAATGAGATACTTCCAAGTGGTACAGAAGCAGAGTCTGCTTGCACATAGGGGTTTGTCCTATCGGGACACTTGCTCTTAGAGCCCTGAGCCATCATATAAAGTTAGCCTATTCAATTGCACAGAACCCGTGGAGAGAGAAAGAGAGAGAGGGAGAGAGGGAGGGAGAGAAAAGCCCTATCAAACATTCACTATTGCAACTGAGGCTCCAGACAGCCATCTTGGACATTCCAGTCCCGGCAGATGCTATATGGACCAGAAGAACCACCCAATGGAAACCAGCCAACCCAAAAACCCCTAAGAAACAATAAAATACTGTCTTAAGCCACTATATTTTGTTGTGGTTTGCTAAATAGCAGCTGATAACTGAGGTAAAGTTCATTCAATAAATGTCATCTACTTTTTCAAGTGGTATCATTATTGATGGACTTTATTTCCTCTAAAATAATTAATATTAAGACAGGGAAAGCTGTGTTCCTCAATAACTCATTCACTCAACAAAAATGTGCTGTGTTTCTACTACAGGCAGAGCAACAAGGATTTGTTCCCCATTTAAAAAAAAAAATGGTATCCTGCCCCCACTGCCCTCCAAGCGTGCCTTCATAGGACTTCTTCTTCTTTTTATTTTTTTTTAAGGCTTTTTAAAAAGATTTAATTATTTAGTTTTTGGAGAGAGAGAGAGCCAATGAGTGTGAGTGGGGGAAAGAGAGGAAGAGTATCTTCAAGCCGACTCCCCACTGAGTGCAGAACTCCACAATCGCAGGCCCCCAAGATTGTGACCTGAGCCAAAATCAAGAGTTGGCTGCTTAACCGACTGAGCCAACCACGTGCCCCATGGAATTTTTTAACTCTTAAATTTGCAAAATAGAAAAATACAAAATTCTCATCCTCTTAGAATTATTATTTATTGTGTGACCACACTATTTATCCATTTTTTAACCTTTTAAAAATGCATGAGGGAATTAGTGCAGAACCAGACTTTATTTTTCATATATTCATTGACTCTTCTTGATAGGAAGTTGAAAAATATTCAACCCTACATCAAAACCATAGACTCTCAAGGATAAAAGGGCCTTTGAAAGGTCAGCCAGTCCGCTCTACTCTTGGTAGACTTTCATCTCAGCTTCCCGGAGAGCTGCCAGGGCTCCTGTTTTTAAAGTTCTGCAAGCTACATTCCCTGGGTAGCAGCCACAAAGCCCTTCATGCACAGCATTGGTATTTCCAAGGGAAATCATGCTGCAGTATTAACTTTGCCTCCCTCTTCAGGCTCCTGCATCATGGGCTGCTATAATTTAGGGTCATGTTTGTAGGCATGAAGTGTCATTTGGTTGAAAATCATCCACTCCTTGCTGGTGTTACACACAGCTTAAAACAAAGTTGTGGGGGCACCTGGGTGGCTCAGTGGGTTAAAGCCTCTGCCTTCGGCTCGGGTCATGATCCTAGGGTCCTGGGATCGAGCCCCACATCGGGCTTTCTGCTCAGCGGGGAGCCTGCTTCTCCCTCTCTCTCTGCCTGCCCCTCTGCCTACTTGTGATCTCTGTCTGTCAAATAAATAAATAAAATCTTAAAAAAAAAATTGTGCAGTTCAGGGAGAATTGCCTGCCCTCCCCATGTTTTGCCTTTGGCCAGGACCTCTAGGCCTTCGTCTCCTAAATGCTGGTCTGACTTCAGTTGTTTCCAGGACAAATGAGCTTTAGCCTGGCATTATTTCTCCTTCTCCATTTGCATCTTAAGCATCTTATACATTATATATATATACACACACACATAAATGTATGAATCACCCAATTATGGAATCGAATGCTTAGGACTCTGTTAATTTAATTGTGAAATCAGAGAGCTAGGAAATGGAGTTTATTTCAACTCCCCACTTTTATCTGCCCTGGTTATCTTAAGATATGAATGTGGGAGGGAATGGGGGTTAGAGGGAGCATATGAATGTGGGAGGGAATGGGGGGCATTTGGCATGGAGACAAACATTCATGAAGGGGCTCGAATTTAGAGTTTGGACACTGTTTGCAAGGAGGTCGTACATGCAGTCACGGGTGCAGGTGTTTCTCATCCAACTCCCAACTTGCGTCCCATGATTGGACCATACCACCTCCTGGTGGTATTAATTAAATTATTTTTTATTAATTATATTAATTCGGGTGCTGTGGATTAATTAAAAATGAGCAAACTCTTGTGATCACCTGTGACTAGCACAGTTCTGTGCTGTGTGTTTTGAATTAGAATTAGAATTTGTTAATGTAAACATTAAAATATACTACAATTTGGGGATCCTGTTTCAACCATTCTTTCATATAATAACAGCTCGGCATATATGGAGTCTTTATCATAGACTGGGCATTTAGCAGGAAACTTTACAGCAATCTGGTGAAGGAGGAACTACTCCCACCCCAATTTACATGTGTGGAAACTGAGGCACAGGCACTTGAAGAAATAGGTACAGGGTGCCCAGGTGATTATGTAAAGAGCTGGGATTTGAGCCCAGGTGGCGAGGCTTCAGAGTTAACGTGTTCAATTCCCCAATCTGCTGTCTCAGTTTCAAAAGTCTCTACACGTGGGGAAGATACCTTGCTTCTCCAAGATGTGCTGGACCTACAGAGATAGAAAAGAAGGTGGGTGGACAGGCATGGGATGATGCCAGAAAGGATGAAGCAGGGTGACCTGTGTGGCTGCTGAAACAAAGCCCCAGCAGGAGCAGAGGTAGATGAGGCCGCCTTGGTGGGATCCACCGGGCCCAGGCTGGTCTTCCCAGGAACTTCCCCACTGTGCTCCTTCCCTACCCCTTCCTCCCCGTTGTTCCCAGCTTCATCCCCATCTCTTCCTGCCCATGCCACACTAGCAGCCGCACTTCCATGGGGTCATGGAGACAACGTCACTGGTTAGAATGCTGGTGAGCCTGGGCCGTGCCATAGGCCTGATCACTGCCATGTGAATCAGGAAGTTCCACAGGCACTGAGGGCACGAGCTTTGCAATGGCCTACCAAATGGTAGAGGCCTACCAAAAAACACAACGGGCAATGGAAAAGTAAATCATACAATAAAACTAAGCATCTAATTAAAGGCCTGCAAACCATAATACCCCATCACCCAGCCAGCTACAAGTCAGCTCACATGTAAATAATAATGAATGTGAAATGGGGGGGCTTCCACATGATTTGATATGTCTGCCATGATCTTAAGCTGGTATCAAGCAAGTCATTGCTCTTGTCTTACTTCTCTTGCAGAGTCTCCCTCCCTTTATAGAATGTCAACCAGAGAGGGCCCTCTTTCTCTCTCAGCCTTCTCTTTAGTTAGCCGGCACCCCCCCATCTCCTCCCAAGGCATGTCTGTGACCTTTGGTAGCCCTTTACAGCGCCACACGGGACCCTATATTTTGCACACAGCCAATGACGTTTAGCTTTGTTTATGCTATTTGATGCTGTAAATGAAAATAAATATGGTTCTTTATAAAGCAAGAAAAAAAGTTTCTGAGGATGTTGGCCATGGGGAAGGGATTGTGTGTGTCAGAGAAACTGCATAGAAAGGAGGGTCACAGGTGAGCACCATGGACCCTGACAAGAGCAGTGAGATGGAGGGGGGCCCTTTCAAAGATGTGTGCAAGCTCCCCAGCATGAACTCCCTCTTCTGGTCCCACAAATTGAAGTAATATTCCAAGACTCACAATCTTGGTGCAATTGGATTTCTTGCGGAAATCAGTGAGGAGATCAGGTGGGGGACTGTGGTGGGAGGCAGGCTTCTCTCTCAGCATCACCCAAACCAACGCTGCCTCCACCTGCTCCCACCTGCATGTCTAACACCCCATCCTGGTTCCAGCAAGCCTCCTAAAGGGTCTCCTGCTTCCGTACCATCTTCTTCCCACAACACAGAAACAGTGGTGGTGTATAATCAAAAAGCAAATCCCTTCACAGCCCCACTAAGAATAAACACTCATCTCTCTCTCTTGGTTTTTATGAAGCCCTTATAATCCAGCCCCTGTTCCTCCCTCATCACAGCCCTTCTCTCCCAGGTATAGCTGACCCCACTGCAGTGGCCTCCCCGTCTTCTGCAACGTGTCAAGGTCAAGCCCAGCCTCAAACATGGCCCTGGTGGCTCCATTGGCCCAGAACCCCTCCTGCAGATCTTCAGGCCACCAACCAGCCATTCAGGTCCCAGTCAGTGGTCACCTTTTCAGGGAGGCCTTCCCTGACCTCCCGGGGAAATTAAGGATCCCCCTTACCCCCACATCACAGGACCTCACACTACCCTGTTTCATTTTCTTCATCAAACTTTTTGCTGTCTGAAACCATCTTTTCACATACATTATTCTCTTACTTTTGCTTGCTTGTGTGTCTGCCTCCTGCCACAGTCCCCCACCTGATAGATCCCCCACCTGCTAGAACGTAAGTTCCACCAGGACAGGAATTTGCCTTGCCTTTGGTTTTCACCAAACTGAAGGCCTTAGTGTGTTGCGATCATTTATAATAATGCCCAGGAGGTAGCGGCTGGTCAGTAAATCCTTGTTGAAAGCATGAGCGAAAAAACGAATAGACAGGCCTGCACTGACGTGGCCCATAGGAGTGTAGAAATCATGGGGGTACTTTGAGGTTCTTGGGTTGGGGGTGAACTAATTTTAACTAAGTCTCTAAGGGGTCTTCAAGCCACATCTGGTTTATGTATGTATTTAATTGTACCTTACCTCATTGCAAAAGAATGTGCGGTCATTTTCAAAGATACGTATAGAACAATAAAATTTTTAAAAAAGAAAGAGTGGATATGGAGAGGGAAATATGCATTGAATAAAATAAGATAACTTGAGAGCAAGATTGGCAATTAAAATACATACCACAGAGTTCTTTCTTCCTTGCCAGAAGTGGACTGCAAACGTGACTTTGAACTTTTAATAGTGAGGGACAGCTCATCTACACTAAAGTCCTGAAGAAAGAGAAGAGAGAATGGCTTTTACTTTACTTTTTACCTGTTAGCCATGAATCAAAACAACCATGCTAATATTAAATGTGTTTCCAATTAAGTTTACTAATCTTAGTTATAGCAGTAAATATGAGTTGTTACGAGTCAATATTTATTGAACATCCGTACCCAAAGGGCTTATGCAGTCCAACAGACTCACATGCATTTCTCATGCTGCCCTAGTAACCTGACAGGATCCTGACCAGTCAAACATTTACATGGAGCACAGCCTGCATGAAGGATGGTGGGCAAGGCCCTGGGTGACGCAGGGCTGACAGGGCTTACTTCTAATCAGTAGAAAATTCTTACTTGTGTTTAATTAATAGGCTCTTTAATAATACCGAGGATCATTTTCTTCATACAGCCTGACTTCTCAACCCACTTCTCCAGAATAAAGCCCCTCAATGGGTTTAATTTTTTTCCAAAATTTACATGTTTCCCCTCAATTTGCTCATCTTTGTTTCTCTCTTTAGAAACTTTCTATGTCTCCTCCCCCTCTTTCTCCCACTTCCTCCCTGCCCTCCTCTTCTTCTCCCTCCCCATTTCCTCCCCCACAAACAGTTTTGAAAGGCAGTGTAGAAAGTATCAAAAGCCATTAGACATTCTATGGGCCATGGAATACTGGCCAAGTTGCTTAATATTTTTGTAACTCAGTTGCCTGTTTGCAAAATTAGGGATGATAACTGCACCTATCTCCCAGGGTGGTTATGAGCAATAAATGCGTTTGTTCACGTGCGTGTTAGAACCACGCTGGTAAGCTGCAGGAAAGCATCAGCTATCATTATGATTACATGCCATTCCCTTTTAAAACGATCTCCTCTCTTTTTCCTGTGTTCCTCAGCAAAGACTCTATTTTTTCTGTTGTCTTGTATCCCCATGTCTCTGAAAGTTACCAGAATTCCTGTCCCCTCTCCTTTACTTAGAGAACTCTCACACATCCTTCAAAATCTTATATGTGGGGGAGCCTGGGTGGCTCAGTGGGTAAAGACTCTGCCTTTGGCTCAGGTCATGATCTCAGGGTCCTGGGATCAAACCCCACATTGGGCTCTCTGCTCAGCGGGAAGCCTGCTTCCCTCTCTCTCTCTCTCTGCCTGCCTCTCTGCCTACTTGTGATCTCTGTCTGTCAAATAAATAAATAAAATCTTAAAACAACAACTAATCTTAGATGTGTCCTTCTGCAGAAAATTTTTCTGAATTGGCACACCCAGCTCCTCCTATGGGCTTCTCTGGCAACCTGTGCAACTCCCTTTATCACAGCATTTAATACACTGTGGGTTATTATCTGTTTGCTTGCCTTTCTCCATAAGGATTGTCAGGATAAGGGCCCCATGGGGGAAAACCAATCTATAACATGGCAGCATTGTATTTCTTATATATTCCGTACATAAGCAATCTGGTATCATGCTTGCTACAGACTAAAAGAAACTTATTTTTACTACTTATCATTTCAAGATTTAATTCATCTTTGTAGGAGACAAAGCCTTTTCTCCCTTGCAAAACATAGTCCAGGAAAGCAGCATGAGGTACTGGGCACTGGGTTTGAACTCTTCTGTGCCTCCTGGTTGTGAGATCTGGGCTAAAGTAGCTCATTTTCCTGGACTTCAGAGTCTGCACCAATTAAATGGACATTGTAACACTTGCCTCTCTAATTTCTTGTGAAGATCATTTGGGATAGTATCTGTGAATACACTTTTAATACAGCATATCGTCCCTCTGTAGATGGGAGATAGTATGTAATTTGGGGAGAAAGCTTGGTGTTTAGGTTTAGGCCCCTATCCAACTAAGGGGTGGGAAACTATTCTGGCTGCGAGGTTAACTGGAGACAATATTCCTTTTTTTTTTTTTTAATTTTATTGTATTTTATTTTAAGTAGGCTTCACATCCAATGTGGGGCTCGAACTCACGACTCTGAGACTAAATGTCACATGGTCTACTGACGGAGTCAGTCAGGTGCTCCAGCAATATTCCTTTGGCATCAAGATTCAACTGTAAGGTAATTTGCACCTCTATATTTTCAGTTACCCCATCTCATTAGCTATGAAGAGACTTTCCGATGTGTAAATGACACTGCTATGGGAGGCAGGGTGTTAGTGCAAGCCAAATCCACAGTCTTTGCAGGGCGTGTTGCCTGATCCCCGGGCAGAGGATGACTATGTAATTTCACCAAAGAAAGGTGGGGGCAAGGCTGGACAGTCCGGGCAAAGCCAGCGCACCCCATACAAACACGGGGCTGCGTGAATTATGATTATTTTTACACGGCAGTTGAGCCGTGATACCTCACACACATAATGATTCGTTGGCTAGAAGATGTCTACATGCCGGTCCTTTAATTTTTCTTTGCTGCTTTCTAATTTTACTGTGATGATAACAAACGGAACCGCGGCGCTTCCATCAGAAACCAGAGCATGTCCGTGAATAACTAACAGACTGCATACAGTTTTCCCAGTGAATTTTCAAAGCCAAACGTGGGTTGGCTTTTGTATATAAATTGCCAGTGCGCCTTTTCCATTCCGGTGGGAGCTCTCTGAAGGGAACGTTCCAGCTGTGATGAATAACAGTCCCTCCAAAGAAGCTGGCATGAGGCACGCATTTCATCCCACTGAGTGGAACGCTGCGCCTGTCGCCAAATGTGCCGGGTCTCCCACCATTAAATAAATATATACATATGTCACTTGGCTTTGTTCCCAAGTCCTAGGCTCTGTAGAAACCAAGCATTTTATTACTATTAATAATGCTATAGTTATAATAGATGTAAAGCCAAGGAGTGGGCGCTTTGTCCTTAATATCTTTGATTCACTTTCCCAATGTCCGTTACTTAATTTTTACTTACGACATCCCTTAACTCCTCATTTACCACTCTAACAGATAGCAGTATTCTTTCCAATATAAATTGGCTCTATGCAGCCGATATTTTGATTAATGAATCTATAAAGATAATAAGATAATAACATCTACTTCACAGACCAGGATAATAGTAAACATTTATTATGTGGCAGGTATTTTTCTAATTATTGTTGGCCCTGGTTTACAGGTGAGGAAACAACTTTAGAGAGGTGCGGTGACTTCTCTCACAGCATTGCTGAGATTTGAACCCTGACCACTATGTTCTGATGCTTGTCTATGGAAGTGAAGCATAAAAGCACTGTTCAATAAGTCTTATTTTCTTTTTTCCAGGAAGGGACAGACTTATAACTATTCTTGTGTATAGAAAAGTTTATTAGAGAGAACACTCGTTAGTGATGTCTCAATAATTATTGTGAAGATACTTTCTTTTTTTTTGAAATGACATCTAAAAAATTAACTCAGGTTAATAGTTAGACAAGAGATTATGGAGGCAAATATTCAGTTTTCTGTTTATCTTACAACTTGTAAAAGCTGTACATTCTTATTTTAAGACAATATCACCTGGTCCTTGGATTATTCCTATAGACTTAAATCCGTCCTTCTGACTCCACTCTCCCCACCCCACCACTAACCTGAAGAAACTTAATGAAACTGCAGTTTGGTGGCCTGGCTCCCAACTGCATACCCATCTCATCTCCTCCCTGCCACCTGCTCCCTGCCCCCCAGCTACAGTGGAATTGCCAATGTAATCAAATCCAAAATCTGTGTGTCAAAGCTCTCGCCAGCTCACGGTTTCATCCTAATGATCTGTTCTTATTTCTTACAACGAATCAACATTTAATCTTACTTTCAATCTAGAGTGACGCCCCTGTCATTCAGACACACACTGCTTGTTCCTGATTCCGCATCTTTGACTATGCACTGTGGAATGCTCACCGCCTCCATGTGAAGAAGATTCAAGACCCATTTCTTCGCCGAAGCCAACTATTGCAGCCTATCCTCATGCTGCTTTCCCCCTCCTCCTCCTTCCTATTCCATATATAGTTAGTAACTGTTGAGCTATCAACTCTTTCTTAATTGCTAAACAGATGAAGTGTCTGGCCACCAAATACATTGTCAGCTCCTTAGGGACAGGTCTCCTCTCATGTTTTCTTTTGTATCCGCTAGAATAATGCTGAAGAAACATTAGGTCTCCATATGCACTCTTTGGGTAATGAAGATTGGAAGTAGTCAAACTTGGATTTAAAATCTCTAATTTCTAATTTGTAGTATACTCATTGACTTTATAATTTTATTTAAATAATGTTCTAAATCAATCTAAATATCCAAGAGTAAATGTTGAGTTCCATAAGAAATGGTATTTCCATACAGTGGAATATTATATAGCCATCTTAAATAGTGTTCTTGAAGAAATATTATGAGGTCAAATGCTTTGTTATGTATTGGTAAACTTTAAGAATGCTATAAAAAGTATGTTCAGATAATCCCAATTTGGGATGAAAACTCCAAAATTAACAGGATATTGAAAAGTACTAATCCTAAAGAAAAAGACTGATAAATTGCACTGTATAAATAACTTCTATTCATCAAAAGATACCTTTAAAGTTGAGAGGCAAAGTGGGGGGTTTGGGAGGTACAGAAGGAAAAAAATGAGACAAGATGGGATCAGGAGGGAGACAAACCTTAAGAGACTCTTAATCTCACAAAACAAACTGAGGGTTGCTGGGGGGAGGGGTCGGGAGAGGGTGGTGGGGTTATGGACATTGGGGGAGGATATGTGTTATGGTGAGTGCTGTGAAATGTGTAAACCTGGCGATTCACAGACCTGTACCCCTGGGGCTAATAATATGTTATATGTGAATAAAATTTTTTTTTAAAAAGATACCTTTAACAGAGTATAAAGGCAAACCTGACAGAGGACTCATAAGAGAACTCGTATAGATTAAGGGGAAAAAAAAGAAAAGAAAAGAAAAAGAAGACAACACCATTTAAAAGATAGGCAAAAGATTTAACAGGCAAAAAGAAGATATCTAAATGATTGATAACCAAATGAAAAGGCACCAAATATCATCAATCATCAGAGAAATTAAAATAAAAGCCAGAATGAGATATCAGTACACACTCCCCCAGCTGGCTAAAAAACAAAACAAAACACCCCCACAAAACTGATAATATGAAGTGTTAGCAGGGATATGGAACAACTAGAACTCTCAAACATTATTAAGGGGAATGTCAGTTGGAACCTCATTTTCGGAATTCTTTTTTATGTTTGTTTTTTTTTTCTGGAGAACTTCCAGAGACCTTTGACCACTCCAATGTAACCACTGATGTTGACTTCGGACTGCCCTTCTCCCTCTTTCTGGGACTTCCTATCACCATTCTCTTACGTCCCTTGCTTCTTTTATTCAGTGACTTCTTTTACTGCTTTGCATCAGAGCAGTTTTTTTTTTTTAAGATTTTATTTATTTATTTGACAGACAGAGATCACAAGTAGGCAGAGAGGCAGGCAGAGAGAGAGGAGGGGAGAGCAGAGAGCCCGATGCGGGGCTCGATCCCAGGACCCTGGGATCATGACCTGAGCCAAAGGCAGAGGCTTTAACCCACTGAGCCATCCAGGTGTCCCGATTCCTTTTTATATAAAACCCATATGCATCAGTTCTGAATAATTTCTGTATAATTTCCTTCTTTCCCCACCACGCACCCCTTGTTTTCCCTTTCTGGATTAGAGGTGGCTGTTGGACCTTCAGGGCCATTTCTTATTTTTTTCTCTTCTTGTTCATTTCTTTCTGTTCCACTTGTAGTAGGTTTCTGTGATGTTATCATCCCATCCTTCACTGAAATTTTCACTTGGGCTATTACATATTTTATTTATATGAGCTCTTTCTTGTTATTTGATCGTATCCTTTTCCCCAGGTTTGATTTGCTTTAATGGACAGAGTAGCTTCTCTTTTCTCCCGAGGGTTATGTGTCCTAATTGTTTCAATGTTTTTTTTTCCTACTCTCTTCATTACCTTTCATTGAGCTACATTCCTTACTCTGTATATTTCATATTGGAGGCTTTCTCAATTTCGGTGATCCTTGGCTTCTGTTCATATTTTAGAGAGAGGAACTAAAAAGTGTGAAAACTCTGGGTGTGTGAGCAACGTGTGTCACCTAGTGGGCTCCCCTGTAAAAGAAAAAAAGGAAATTTTGATAGAAATAATGTTGCAAAATGATTTCCAAGGAAAAAAAGTAACCCATTCAATACCAGAGATTCATGTAATGAAAATTGTGCTTATGAAAGAGTGATTGGGTAGATGCAGAAGGAAATTATTAAATTCTAGAATCCAGTTAAACTGTGTTGTAGAGAGAAAGTTGAAGTAATTAGTAAAGCAGCTCCATAGCTTATAACAAAGTACAATAGCTCTCCTGGTTCTAAATAGGCAAACAGAGCTCCTTTTAAAGCACTTACTTAGAAAATGAATCTGATGGGATTTAAGAACTTACTGGTGCCTGATGGATAATTTTGTAAAACATAATTTAGAGACAACCCCTTAATATAATGTGTACTTCCTTAGGGTTTCCTTTTCTTCTTCCTTTTAACCTTCTTATGAAATTTACATTTAAAAGCACTTTCCCTGCTTAAGAGTTCTGTGGGTTGTTGGTTTTTTCCCTTTTCACCCCACGGTTTTATTTCAGCAGTAATTAAAACTGCAGTAAGCCAGAAAGAGGTGAATGAGAAAAATATCCCTCAAGGCTGCTTTTCCTGTCTTGTTAGCAGAAAGTCTTCAAAACAAAATATTCTTAAAAGTTTTCCAGGAGATATAGGATTCACTGAGATACTCAAGGGAAATGAAACTTGGACATGCCATCAAAGCCTCATTAATTCACTTTCACGTATTTGCCATTAAATCATTTTGTCATAATAGCCTCATTAATTCATCATCCCTGTTTTTTCTCCTTTTTCTGTTCGCTTATCATTACTTACTGGCGACCTCAATACGTAAAAGGACCTTTAGTCTTTTTTGTTTGCCAGTTCCCCCATCTGATTTATTTGGTGGACGGAAGTAAGATGTCAGGAATGGTGACCGCCTGGCTTCATGCAGGTGCTCAGAGGATGGCTCACTGATTAATGAGCGGCTCATGTTGAAGGGAACTGGCTGGTTTTTTACAGCCTGACTTGCTCCCCAGTGAGGTAATGGCAGAAAGTTTTCACTTGCCTAAAGACGATTCCTTGTAGGTTGTATCAGAAAGGAGCTGAGGGCGGCGATTTAACTTGTAAGATATAATTTGAAATACAGAGAAAGTGCAGCCAGAAGACAAACGGAGTGGCACGGAGAATTGCCAGCTGACGGCCAAGTCATCCCGCTTCATAGAGTGCCCTGGTGCTCGCTCTTAGCTGTACATCGGAATCGCTGGCGGAGCTTTCAGACAGATATCCCAAACTGGGCTCCATTCCAGGCCAACCGAAATGGAATCTCTAGGAGTAGTGCCTGGGAATCTGCATATTTTAAAGTTCCCCAGCTGATTCCAGTGCACTGTGAAGGTTGAGGAAACTCACGTCATGGGACAAGAGGCATTAAACGGCACACAGGAATAATTACGCTCTCTCTGTCGTCTCCAGTCTGGCTGAGATGCACAGTGGGAGAAGGTGCAAAGATGGGAGGCAGGGGCGTCAGGAGATTTTCTCACCTATTTGAGAGACAAGATAGGCACAAGTGAAGATAACTGAGGGCAGCATAAAGCGAAATATAAATCAGGTGGGTGCTTGACCTACAGGGATTCTAGGAAGAGAAGACATCGTGGCTAGAGATCGTCACGTCTTCACAGGGAAAGTGTTGAGTTTGAGCTTTGTGGGGAGCAGGGGAGGACATTCACCCCAGGTGAGACCAAAAGTACGGGAAAGAATGTGCTCAAGGGGGTGAGAAACAGAATTCAAGTGAAGCATCCAGGTGACTAAGGAGGACCAAGGAGAGAAATGGGAACACCTGTTATGGGGAATTGCAGGGTTAAGGGGGAGGCAGGAGCAAAATGGTGTTTAATGCAAGAGAACCTGAGGCTCTTGTCAGGAGCCCAGGTGAGGGTCCAGGGGCTCAGAAACCAGGGTCACCAGAACCAGGCAGGAGGTCAAAAGTTGACCAGACCCAACGTTGGAGAGAGGAGCTCTGCCTACAGTCAGGCATCCCCATGCTCCTGGCTTGTGTGCAAAGCAGGAAGTTGACACGGCCCTCTGAATGCTGCAAATATTTTGTAACCTTTAAAAAAAATAGCATTCAGGTTTTGTCTTATTATGAGGTAAAAATATCATAGAGTATTATTTTTCAGCAGAAGGCACCTTAGTCTGCTCAGACTAGACTGTACCTGTACCTGACCCCCAGACTAGAAGGAGCCATTTTGGCACCTGGGGCAAACAGCAGGAGATGTTCTCCTCCAAATCAATTTTATAATTCATGATATGGCTCACAGATGGGCATTATTAACAGAGCACACCATCTGGCGGTTTCCCACTTTCAACCATTACTCTTGCTAAATAGATGTTAAGCTTTCAAAATCATTATTTACAATTTTCATGTACTCTAAAGTTCAGTGCCTTCGGTTCAGCCCCTTTCCCATGCTTGACCCCTGGGCCATCTCTATGCCTGCCAGGGAGGGGGGTACGGCTCAAGCACAGGGTAAGGGTACATTCGTTGGGCACACACTGGACTGGAAACAGTTGAGAGTTTAATGGCTTACTTCTTAAGCTCATGACAGAATGTAGAAGTATTAAGGTTCATGGCGTCCAAGAGACCACGTCCAAATAGTGCAAAGCCACGGTGGGATGTGGTGAGTCTCCTTAAGGGAACCAGCGATAAGAGGAGATCCACGGAATCAAAGAAAGCAAGTGGTGTAGATGCGATTTGAATTTAGTGTGTGTGGCTCCAAAGTTCAAAGTGTCTTCCCATCATATTCTACGCTGACAACCCAGACACCATGTGCATTGCAAAAAGGCATCAGGTCTGGACCTTGTCCCCCAGGAATGTTCACCTTAACTGCACTGACAGGGCTAGAAGAGAAGATAAACAACAATTCCTTGTTTAAGCATCAGATTAAAGCCAAATGTGGGAAAGGGACATTAGGTGCGAAAGTAGACCCATTCTCCAGTAATTCTCTTTGGAAACTTACTGTGTGAGATGATTTAAGATTGAATTTCTATTCCTATAATGCATTTTTTAAAAACACTTTATCTATTTATTTGTCAGAAAGAGAAAGGAGGAGAGAATACAAGCAGGGAGAGTCACAGGCAGAGGGAGAAGCAGGTTCCCTGCTGAGCAAGGAGCCTGACTTGGGGCTCGATCCGAGGACCCTAGGAACATGACCGGAGCTGAAGACAGATGCTCAACTGCCTGAGTCACCCAGGTGTCCTCCTATAGTGTATTTTTTAATATTTGCATTTTTGAACATGTGTTATAGACACGTAGCAAAATATTTAAATGACGCAGGAGGAAGAACGGTGAATAGTAAGTTTCCTCACTTTCTCAGTCAGGATCCCGGCAGAAAGCAAAATGCACCTCTAGAATGTCCGGATTCAGGGACTTTAAGGAAGGGATCACTTACAGAGGTGAGGGGAGGGTTCAGGGGATAAACGGGGACTTGGAGGCCTGGGGAACTAGCAACAGCTGAAGAAGAAAAGAATGTCACTGGGATCCTGGGAGAGCTGGAGCTAGCTGTGGACAGAGCAGCTGCTCCACAGCCGGGCACCGAAATGGGGAGAGCATGAGGCAGAAATGTCAGGCTTCCTCCCCACCCACCCTCAGATCTCCTCCTGCTGCCTCCCACTGGCCAAATCCAGGAGGATGTCAACCCTGGAAGGAAACGGGGTGATGGAGGCCATGGAGGACAGACTCTTTGCAGGGAACAGAGCAGAGAAAGGGAAATGATCTGGGGTGGTGTTGGAGTTAGGGAGAGACCCAGGAAACAGCATAGCACCCCAGACCCTCAGTCCCCTGTGGCAACAATTATTAGCATTTTTTCAGGTAACCATCCAGAAATAGTCTATGCATATACAAGCTTTAGGTGTATATGTCCACCCATTTTCTACGCAAATAGTGGTAAACTCTTCCCCTGCCTCCTCCACACCCCTGCCCTTGCCTTTTAGACACTCACCAGTCCTATCTCGGATTTGGCTCCTCCTAGCATTTATGGAGCTACCTTGTTATTGGAGACTAGAGGTTCTAAAAGCATGGTCCCCAGAGAGGCAGCATCTGTATCACCTGGGAACTCGTTAGAAAGGCAAATAAGGGGCACCTGGGTGGCTCAGTCCTTAAGTGTGTGCCTTCCCCTCAGGTCGTGATCCCAGAGTCCTGGGGTGGAAGCCTGCTTCTCCCTCTCCCACTTCCCCTGCTTGTGTTCCCTCTCTCGCTGTCTCTTTCTCTCTGTCAAATAAATAAATAAATAAATAAATAAATAAATAAATAAATAAATTCTTTTTTTTTGGTGGGGGGAAGGCATACAAGTTAGAAACCGTGGGAATGAAGCCCAGAAACGTGTGTCTTAACAAGCTCTCTGGATCATTTGACGCCCACCAGAGTTCAAGAACCAGAGTTCCAGAATGAGGCCGGGCCCCCACCTGATGAAGGCTGCGGCTGCTCACAGGTCAATGTACCTCAGGGACAGGTGAAGAGAGAACATGGTGAGGCTATCTTATTTGCGTCTTTCCACTGTACCAGTCAGAAAACCAAAAACCAGTATATATTTATGCAGTATCTGATAACAGCTCTCAGTGCAAATCGGAATCCTGAAAGAGCAAAGGAGAGGCTCCCTCACTTCCTCCAGACACAGCTCCTTTTCTTTTTGTGTATATTTAGTTCTTTGGACACAGATACTGTGTTTTAATATGTTTGGTTGAGTATGTGAGGCAATGCAAGCTAAATATAACTATGAAGACTCATAGTCACCACAGGCTTGAGGTTGGCATCTGTTTGAAACCCACAACGGTGAGGCTCGCAACTGTCCTGGTCCCTCAGGGCACGGACTCCCTCAAGAGGGCCCCGTAGGGCGTTCTCTGTCATTGTTTCATGTGGCTCGTGTATCCACTACAGAGAAGGCCGCTGCCTTCTATGCCCACACAGAAGATGGGCACCTTGTCCTCTGGAAGCTCGCCAAACAGCCTGAGGCGTGGGAAGCACTTACCAGCTTTGTGACCCTAGGACCCTCTCTGTACCTTGGTTCCCCCACCTATAAAATGGTTCCCCAACAAACAAATGGCAGAGCTGCTGGTTTGCATGGCTCTAGGGAGCATCACTCAGGCAGAAGACCATGGAGTAGCGCTCCCTGGAGGGGGAGGGCTGAATGAATGATTAAGTAGAAATCCCCTTCTGGCGCCTACTGCTGGGCTCAATGGTTCTGCTGGGTGGCCATGAGCCAAGGGAGAGAGTGCACTGTGAGTCAGACAGTCTGGGATTGAATCCAGGCTCCCTTCCTTACTTAAAATTCTGTGACTTGGACAAGTCATTCACCTGGAGCAGTGGCTGGCATCTTAATGGCATGCAATAAATATTTGTTGAAAGAATAAATGCACATTTATGAGTCTCAGTTTCTTACTCTGTATAATGGGAACAAGAATATAATTTACCTTGTAGGGTTAAATTAGTACTAATTGAGAAACATATTTCAAAAGCTCTAGCATGATGAAAGGAACTAAATATGTGGCAATTACAATACATATGTACCAGGAGATAACTTGAATACACTGCAGTGTTTTCGGACCTGGGGTGGTATGTCTGAACCAGACACCAGACATGGAGTCAGTTTAGGAACAGAACTCACTCTCTAGAAGGATTGGACAAAAGCAAGGCACAGGGAGTGGGGATAAGACCCCTGGGTGTAGTTTAGATTCTCATTGGAGCTTTTAGAAATTTACAATTAAGTCAAATCCCTGGGTCATAGGTCTTGAGCATGGATATTTTAAAAACGGGCCCCAGGTGATTCTAAGGTATAATGAGAACCGAGAACTCTGATTAATGGATGCCTACTACCTGTCAAGTGTTATGTTAGATGTTAGACAAATATTATTTCCTTTATTCCCCACAACAACTAGACATGTTAGATATTTTGTCCCCATTTCACATGTGAGGAGATCAGGGGCTAAAAAAACATCTCGAAGGTCACAGACCCGTGTGATGGAGACCTAACTAACCTAGGCCATCTGACTTTGAAGCCAGTGCTCTTTTCACTGTGTTTTACCACATCCCGGAAGGATCCTCAAAGGAAAAAGCCCAGAGCGCACTACATTCTTTCAGACTTGTCTCCCAAGGGGCTGAGGCTGGGCCTGTGGTGGGCTCAGTGGCTTCCTTGGTGCAAGCAGGGCTCCTCGGGTTTGAACAGTATATGCCTGTGTTTTCTCATAAGGCAACGAGCCATTTACATCAGGAAAGTATGGGAATTGTTTCACTTTCAAAAGAAAAGATATTTCTTGGTCAAATGGCCAGGAAATTCCTGAAAGTGTCAGAAATGGAGTTTCGAAGTCTATTTCTAGCTAAGAAAGATTGGTCGTATGGCGGTAATGGACAGCTTCCGAAGTGGACCAAATAAAAAATGCTTACAAAATATCAGAGTTTGATATTTAAGGTCAAAAATTTAAAGAAATTTAAAACAAAGTTTCCTAAACTAAGGACTGGGCTCCCAAGTAGGACTCAAAATGTAATAGTGTGTATTAGAAACAGAAGACTTCAGAGCCAGCCAGACCTGCATTCGAGTCCTAGAATGTTCTGCTCACTCCCCATCTATGCCATCCCTTTGAACCTCAGTTTCTTCCTCAATAAAATGTGACTAAGAGATAGTTCTCTCATAGAATTATTGTGAGGATTAAAGGAAAGATGCAGAAACAGTAGAGTGTGCATAGTACATGTCATTATTGTTTTTATGATTAATGAGATGGTCTGACTTCCTCAAGCACCTGGATCCCCCTCTACTAGACAGAACTTGGAGTTTGAAGATCAACAATCATGTTGAGGACAAGAGACCAGAATTAGGGTGTACCAGACGTTTCTTCTATTGGTGGTGCCCTGGGGAAGTGAGAGCTGAGAAAATGCTGACAGATCATGAAAAATTAATTTAAAATAACTTATACCTATGTCGAATGTATGCTTCTTGTGCAAGATTAGTGGGCTAATAACACCTCTTCCTTCTTCCTCCAAATTTGGAGCCAGTTAAAAGGTAGACACACAAATGGAGACCCAAGTGGTGCTTTGCTACTGATGGAGGTGGCTCAGAGGACATGGCTTAAGCATGGGGCGCAAGGATCCCAATACTCACCTAGTTTCAGACTCTGCACAGCTTCTTTGGAGGAGGTGCCCCACTTCCCTAAGCTCCCGTGGGAAATTGTGGAAGCAGCTTCCCCTTGGAGCTGGGAGATATCCCTGGTCCAGCTGAGGATGTCCCGCTCCTTCTCTTGAATGTGCCATTCTGGTAAGGCTGCTTCCCCTGGAGGAGAGAATGAGGGGACAGAAAGAAGCTCCTGGGAGGGAGACTCAGGCTTCTTTTTTTTTTCCTCTCTCTTCCTGGGAAATGGAGTGGTTAATTCATTCTTTCTATGGAGGCTTGGGGGAGAAGTCTCCCCTTTGTTAACACTTCTTATCTTGGATCTGCACACTTTATGCTTGTCTGAAACTGTTGGAATGCTTTATCAAAAGAGCCTGAAAGAGAATTTTATTCTCTTCATTGCTTTCTACTGATCTTAGATATGAGAATTTTATTGGGAAAGACTATGCACACACACCGAAGAGAAGTATTTAGCTACTATAGTGGATGTATTTGTTATCTATCATTGCATAACAAATTGCCACAATATGATGACTTAAGACAACAATAAATATTTATTGTCTTACATAGTGTCTGCTGGTCAAGAATTCAGCATTGGGGGCACCTGGATGGCTCAGTCGTTAAGCGTCTGCCTTCGGCTCAGGTCCTGATCCCAGGGTTCTGGGATTGAGACCCGCATTGGACTCCCTGCTGAGCAGGGAGCCTGCTTCTCCCTCTCCCACTCGCCCTGCTTGTGTTCTCTCTCTTGCTGTGTCTCTCTGTCAAATAAATAAATAAAATCTTAAAAAAAAAAAAAAGAATTCAGCAATGACTTAGCTGGGTGGTTCTGTCTGAAAATCTCTTCAGAGGTTGGAGTTAAAATGCTGCCTGGGGCTGTGGGGCTGTCGTCATTTGAAGCTTGACAGCAGCTGGAGGACCCACTTCTGAGAGGACTCCCGTGACAGCAGGTGGGAGACCTCATTTCTGCTGTGTGGACCTCTCCTTAGAGTCCTCATGACACAGCAGCTGGATTCCCCAAGAGTGAGTGATCCAAGAGAGAGCGTAGCAGAAGCTGCAGTGTCTTTTGTGACCTACCCCTGGAGGTCACACTTGGGTACTTTTTCTACAATATCTTCTTGGTTATACAGGCCAGTCTTCTCCTCCCTCCCTCCTTCCTTCCTTCTTTCCCTCCCTCCTTCCCCCACCCCGCTTTCTCCCTTTCTTTCTTTTCCTTCCTTCCTTTTTTTTTTTTTAAGATTTTATTTATTTATTTGAGAGAGAATGAGTGAGAGAGAGCATGAGAGAGGAGAAGGTCAGAGGGAGAAGCAGACTCCCCAAGGAGCTGGGAGCCCGATGTGGGACTGGATCCTGGAAGTCGGGGATCATGACCTGAGCCCAAGGCAGTCGCTCAACCAATGGAGCCACCCAGGCGCCCTCTTTCTTTCTTTCTTGATCTTAATTATTTGTTTGAGAGAGTGAGCTAGAGAGCATGAACAGAGAGGCAGAGGGACAGGGCGAAGCAGACTCACCGCTGAGCAGGCAGCCAGCCTAAGGGGCTGGAGGATGGATCCAGGACCCTGGGATCATGACCTGAGCTGAAGGCAGACGCTTAACAGACAGAGCCACCCAGGTACCCCCAAGTCAGCCTTTTCTGAGTGTGAGTGAGCCTCACAGGTGCGTAAAGACGGAGGTCGGGGATAACTGGGACCATCTTGGAGGCTGGCTACCACAGTGGGTGATTTGCTGAAGACTGAAATTTGTTGTATTCACTTCTTGCAGGAGAACAGTCAGTGAATCCCACTGGTGCTCTTCGAGAGGTATCAAAGCCACCTCTCACTGTCACCCCCAGCTAAAGGATGATTCACCAGCCTTTCAAGAATATAGGCTGAGCAAAGAAGATGCCAGGCAGACGGGGACACCCTTTAATATACAGTCGTGGCAGCGCTCGCTTTCCCTGTGTGGGGGGGACGGCACTTTACTCTTCGATGTTATTTTCTGAGCTCTTACTTTAGGTAGCTGTTAGAGTTCACATACAGGCGCACATTTGCTCCTTGCTACAGCCTGCAAGGTAACAGCCTGCAAGGTGGGACCTGTTTCTATTTCCATTTTCTAGAGGGTGAAACTCAGGCTCAGAGAAGGGAAGTGACTTGCCTGTGAATGATGGGGCTGGGATGTGATCTCGGACCAGTTACCCTTTAGATCAGTGCTTCTCCAAAGAAGGCACATCCACATCACCTGGGGGGATGCAGTTGAAAATGCAGCTTCTGTTTCAGTAGGTTCAGGCCAGGGCGGGATTCTGCATTTCTAACAAGATCCCAGGCAATACCGCTGCTGCTGAGGCCTGGCCTTCATTTGAGGAAGGAGGCTTTCGAACTCCTCTGGGCCACTCTAGCAAGGGGTGCAGATACCCCAGCACAGCACCAGGCAGAGTTAGTTGTCAGACAAATGGCAGAGCTTCTCTGGGGAGAGGAGCTGGAGCCCAGGACCCAGTCTGTCCTGCAAGCATGTTATACTCGTGAAGGGGGAGGCAGAGAGGCAATTGGTTGGAAGGCTTCTGTCATTCACCTGGAAAAAGGGTGAGGATTGGTTTGAGGGAATCCAGCAGGGGGGCCAGGAGTCCCCACCATGCCCTTTCTGAGACCTCTTCCTTGATGTGGGGCCACACTTTCCTGAAGTTCTGAAGGCTATCTGTTTGGGGGACCAGGCAAGAAGCTGTGTTTCCCAGCCTCACCACATACAACTTTGTTAATGAAGGCTTCCAAGTTGGGGAAGGGGGTGGGGGTGCTGAGTTCTGTGTGTGGATATGGGGGCACAGAATAGGCACCCCCAGCTAGGCCGGGGAGCTCTGGTTCTCCCCTGCTTGTTTGTCCCCTACAACTGTGCAAAGGCAGAAAGCCTCTAAATATATGTAGTATTTCCCAGAGAGACAAGATAATGAGTATTTTTCTTAACTCATCCATAAAGTCAACATATAATACATTCTTAATTGCATTTAGGAGCATTGATTCAACTGAGTGTAACTAGTAATTTCAGAGAATGCCCAATAATACTAATGTTACAGCACAGTTGGAGTGCTTAGCTCCGAAAGCTCCGAGCCATCCCCTGAGTCTGGCTTTGGGGACAATGCCGGCACTTTGCTCTGAGAGCAAATCTCCTTCATTCACGTGGGCTCTGTGTCCAGCCTTCTCTGCTCTTTGGTTTTCTAAGTCTAGAACGTACTAGCCTTAGAAAGAATTTACTTTCTTTCATCTTCAGATCCCTCAGCCACCCACCAAGGTGATTTCTGAAAGTTCCGAGTAGGAACTTGAGAATTATGTGCGAATCGCTCTGCATTTCATGGTTGGCCCCCTTCCCCTCACTTGCACAAAGCCCAGAGCTAGAGACAGAAGTGAAGGACAACGTGGATTTGACCTCCCTCATGCCTTCCCAGCAAGCACAGAGAAGGAAAACAGCAGTGCTTCCAAGCATCTCCTAATCTCACTAGAGGTGAAACCGCCTCTCCCCTCACACTGCAAGGAAAACGTTCGAGGCTCTCAGTCTTCATGGCTGGACACCAGACTCTGAAACATTTTGAGGAAACTGAGTAAGATGGAGTAAGACTGAAGAAGTGAGTAAGTTGAGTAAGACTGGAGAAGTGGGTCAGAAATGCCCAGCAGCAAACACGAAAACGCAGGCTCGTGCACCGTGAACCATGGTCCTGACGGACTGAAAGGCTTTACAGCAGAAGGTTGCAAACCTTTCTGATTGTGGCGTCCTAAAACTTGTATAATTATCCATTCAGAAACTGCACAAGCACTATTCTGCTCATCTAGACGCCAGAAAGCATCCATATGACAGGAATGATAACAAAGGAAAGCTTAGGTCATCCCCAGTGAGAGTTCTGCTCTTCCTCCCCCGACCCCCACCCCAGTGCCTCCTCTTGGGTGACCTCCAGGAGTGTCTGGGAGACTCCCGGTTGAAATTAGAGCTGGTGAGACAGAGCCCTGCCTGGGCCTTGCCACTGTATCAGCTATATAACCTTGGGGAAAGTTTGGAACTTTCTACACCTTGGGTTGTTTCTCTGTAAAATGCAGGAATGATAGTTCCTACTCTGCAGTTGTGAGAACAAGGCATGGCAAGGAGAGCATTTCACACAGGCCTGGCCCACAGAACAGGTGTATTACATACATGACAGTAATGATTTTCCAGTGACTTGAGGCTCCCAGTTCAGAAAAATTATCAAACCTTCAGAGATAAGGCAAGAGGAAGGATGACTATGTGTCTTTCAATGTCATAATGGAGAACTGTCTATCCAACACTCCTGTGTCAAGGTCGCATGACCCTGGAAGGAAGGAACTTTGGCTCACAGTAGACCATTGATTGGGGCCCCGCTTCCTAAAAGTTTGATGTTAACTAATTAAGTTCCATGTAATTTTTGTCTAATAGAAATGCAAATCATTTTTGTTCCGTGGAATGGATATCCATGGAGGCTATAGTTGTATTACTTTGGGGTTTTTTGGCATTTAATTTAGCAATTTGATTCTAGTGTCCTGTCTTTTCCTGATCATGTATACATCAGTCTCCTGCATTCCAGCTTTCCCATCCTGCTGGTTCCCTCATTAATCAGTTAAATAAATATCTGACACAGGTACACTCTATCATTGGGTAGGAGACTAATGCTTTAGCTTTTTGGAAAATTATACTTCAACAACAATTAATTCATCTTTTTGCTTTGGTTGCCAGAGCTGGGTTCTTTTGACTGCAACCAAAATAATATTAACTAAAAGTGCTATATTAGTATTTTCATAGTTACACTCTCATTTTGAATCCAACTTACCCATCAAGATCTTAGCTACCAGGTACCTCAATCTACCCTAGAATCTTCTCAAGTAAAACAATTTCCAAATTTACTTGAATATTAAATCCTTACCTTCCTTTTTAAGGCAGTTAGCATTTTATTTTTCCTCCATTTAATTCACAAAATGGTTAAAAAAAAAAAACAGCCAACAAATTAACATGCAATTGCTTTTAAGTAGTAGGACTTCGATAAATTTTTTTCCTGTCTCCTACATTGCTGTTGTCAATATTCTCTAAAGCAATGATTTGCTATACCTATAATGGAAAGATTAAAAAACAAAACAAAACAAAACAAACTTCACTTAAAAAAAAGCGTGCACCCTCTCTGTGCATGGCATGGGGTAGGACTCAGCAGGGAACACAGTGTTCTGTACTTCCGGGCTCCTGCCTTTGACAGAACAGAGGTGCAAGCAAAGCTATGAGAGAGGACAGAGTGCAAGTGCAGATGGAGAGAGAACATATGGTGCCTGTGAGAAAAGGGCGGGGGAGGGGGTGGGGAGGAATGAACCATGTTGGAGAACTGGCACTTGATGACCCTATGGAAAACCAATGGCTAGTATTTACTGCACATTTGTTGCATGCCAAGCATCCGTGCATCTCATTTAACCCTTCACTTTTAAAATTGTGTGAAAAAAATAAGACTTACCAACATAACCATTTTCAAGTGTACAGCTGAGTAGTGTGAAGTATATTCATTGTTGTGAAACAGATATATATATTTTATTGTTATGAAACAGATCTCCAGAACTTTCGCATCTTGCAAGTCTGAAACTCTATACCCATTAAATAATTCCTCCTTTCCCATTTCTCCCAGGTCCTAGTAGCCACTGTTGTCCTTCCTTCCTTCCTCTCTTTCTTTCTTTCCTTTCTTTCAAGATTTTATTTATTTATTTGACACAGAGAGTGAGAGAGCACAGGTAGGGGAAGCAGCAGGCAGAGGGACAGGGAGAAGCAGGCTCCCCGCCAAGCAAGGAGCCTGACACAGGACCCTGAGATTCCAGGACCCTGAGATCATGACCTGAGCCAAAGGCAGATGCTTATCTGACTGAGCCAGGCGCCCCCATCCTGCTTTGTTTCTATGAGTCTGACTACTTTAGATACTTCATATAAGAGGAATTGTATAGCATATAAGTATTTTTGTGACTGGCTTATTTCATTTAGGATAATGTCCCTAAGGTTTATCCACGTTGTAGCCCACGACAGAATTTCCTTCCATTAAGGCTGAATAATATTCCACTGTATGTATATGCCACATTTGTTTACATGTTTATTTGTTGATGGGTTTTTGAGTTGCTTCTACCTCTCAGCTATTTTAAATACTACTGCTAAGAACATGGGTGTGCAAATATCTCTTTGAGACTCTGGTTTCAATTCTTTTGGATATATATCCAGAAATAGGATTGCTAGATCAGATAGTAGTTGTATTTTTAAGTAATCCCCAGGGAATCAAAAAAGAAATTTACCTTTTCCCTAGTATGGTTCAGCGTTCTCCCTAGCACAGTTCTCGGTAGAGGACTTAGGCCAAGAAAAGAGTAAAGCCCAGTGGAGAACCAAATTCATTTATGCTAAAAGACAAAAATTCCTGCTTTATTCTGAGGTCTTATTTTAGTTCCTTTTTTCCTCTTTGGAGGAGCTGCTCTTTTAAAATCATTAATCTGGAATTTATTTATTTATTTGAGAGTGGGGGTTGGGGACAGAAGGAGAGGTAGAGAGAGAATCTTAAATAGGCTCCATATGGGGCTTGATCTCACAACCCTGAGATCATGATCTGAGCCAAAATCAAGAGTCAGACACTCAACCACTGAGCCACCCAGGTGCCCCTAAAATCATTAATCTTTAAAATGATACTCTCTCATTTATCTGCACACACACCCCCCACCAATTTCTGGTATTAAAAAAACCCAAGTCTTCAATATTTCATAAGTATAATAATGCCAGGCAGAGTGTAAGATTTCTTAATGAATTATCCAATATGGTCACCCCAACCATGTATCGATCTATAATGTCATACAGCGTTGTGTGCTGTCATTATTTTACAGACGAGGAGACTGAGGCTTAGGGAAGTTCTGCATCTTACCCAAAGTCATAGCACTTGTGAGTGATGACACCAGAGCTTAAAACCACACGGCCCATGTCTTGGGCACCTGCTCCCCTGCACAACCCCATGTCTAGCCTCAGCTCTGCTCCTATGTTGTAAGCAATCCTAAAAATGAATTCCCAGAAGACATATCAGGATGGGGAGGTGGATGTTTAAGTTGCTGGGATTTCCTTCTGTCTGGTTCTTCAGAGAGGCACATTCAGATGTCTGGGAGTCAATTGGTTTTGAAATAAGAACAAGCCCCTTGATATCCATATGGAGATTTGCTATTCTGCCTACAGTTTAAATTAACCTTATTGATGGATTTCCTGCCAAGCTTAGTTCATTTATTATGCATGTTCCTTTTGGTAGGTGGAAGAAAAAAATATGTGAGAATTATCCTCTAAATAAAGCAATATATATAAACCAGACTCATAAATTTTCTAAAGTTTATTTTTGTTTGCCAAGCTCCTCTGTACTTTTTTGGGGATAAATGTGTTTATTTAATACAAAGAAAAGCAATATCTTAAAATAAGGATATTTTCGTAGTAACAACCAGGAGTGGATCTTTTTTTCCCTTTCATTTGTCATTGTCAGCTGAACATATTCCCAGCCAGCAGCCAGAGGTTGAAATTTATGGCATCAAGATAGGTAAAGCAATTCACTATTTCGTCCTGATCTTAAAGAAATTTCAGCCTCTGATTTTACCCCTCCCAGACTTTAAAATGTGGCATTACCATAGTTGGGACTGCAGGGCTACAAATCAGGATCAGGATCCCTGGAGGTAACCAGGAGAATGAGCACTTTTTGGGTTGTTCTCATCCTGGGATGAAAAAATATAGCTCAAGGAAGGGGGAAACTAAGAAAACATGCTTCCATTTAGTCTTTTTTGACATTACCTATAATGACCAGACAATGCAGCTTTTCTAGAATATTCTTGGCTTTTAATGATCTAGAGAAGATAGTGAAAAATGGAATTTTTTGCATCAGCGGTACACATAAATTGCTACTTTGTAACACTACCCTCTAAAAGTATTGACTCGCATTACTAAGTCTAAACCAAGTTTGAGTTGAGAGGACAGAGAGTGGTTCCCAAAACAATTCAAAGTTTAACTCTAACTAGATTGGAACTTTAGAACTCTGTGTCTGGACTCAGAAAAATAATGACCCAGTTGATCAGTTATATATGTGGGCTTGTTCAGAGAATTTTCAATGGAATCTGTAATTCCAACATTTTCAGACCCCATGTTTCCTTTTATAACAAATTTTTTAAAAGATTTTATTTATTTACTTGAGAGAGAGAGAAAAGGAGCACAAGTCGGGGGAGGGGCAAAGGGAGAAGGAGAAGCAGACAGGGAGGCAGATACTGGGTTCAATCCTAGAACCCTGGGATCATGACCTGAGTCAAAAGCAGACGCTTAATCAACTGAGCCACATAGGTACCCCATAACAAAAAACTTTTTTGAAGATTTTATTGTTTAATAATCTCTATATCCAACGTGGGGCTCAAACTCACAACCCTCAGATCAAGAGTTGCATGCTCTACTGACTGAGTCAGCCAGGCACCCCTATCATAAATTTAGGAACACCTTCCTACTATCCTGAAATGAAATTTATATATGACTCATTAAAAATATATATATATATATATAAAACATCCTGTTATAAAAAGAGAACTAAAAGGAAAATAATTTCCAATAAGATATGTATCTCAATTTGCAAATACCCAGACAAGATTGCCATTAAAAGACAGTTTATAAAAACAAACAAGTAAAATCCTGACTCTCATCCAGATAGAAAAAGGAGCATATGCATATATTTTAATTAAGTCATAATGAGGAACCAGGCAAATATAACCTGTTCAGGGGAGAAACTAAAAAATGAACAGAACATATTTATAAATCAGAAGTATTGAAATGAATGTATACAACGGAGGCAAAAGTAGTTTCTTCAATAGTGGAAGAGAGGCCAATTGTACCTTTATTAGACCTTTATTAGAACATCCATGTCCACAGACAAAAATCCTTCTGCATTGTTATGTTATCTACCCTTTTCCTGAGTTGTAGAATAGCTACCATGAAATCAGAAGATTTCATGAGAGAGGGCCGCTATAGGCAGTGCCTGGTTTTCCAATGAAGTACAAGTTTTTACTTATGCATCCTTAATGGATTAATCAGACATATGCCCTATAAGTAAAAACAAACAAACAAAAACAAAAAACCCATAATCAGGCATCTACCCAGGGAGAATAACTCAGTTGGCAAAATTGTCAGCCTGAGTCCATCAAATAGTGATGCCTTCAGGTAGTTTCTGAAATGGTAAATTTCTGGACAGAGAAAGTATAAGCTTCCCTCAATTTACACAATACCTGAATAAGATTTTGTATGTATAATGGAGTCAGGTTCTGGGCTCAGGTTATTATAGGTATGTTTTTCACCTATATGAATATCTGGCAGGCTATTCAAAAGTTGTGGGGGGATAAAACAAGTCTGTTATGGTAGGGGATTTTCCTGCATATTGCAGGGAATCCAACATCCTGGCCCTACTCCCTAAATGCAATGTTGCCCTCTAATCTTTATGACGACGGGGGAAAAAAAAAGTCCCACAAGTTAGCAACACACTCTGTAGGTATGGTATTGCTCTGATGGAAAAACACTGTCTTAGCTGAAATATGCCCTGGGACCCACTGCTTCATCTCTACCTCCAGGAACCCCATTTGCTTAGCCAGGCAGCTAAGGCACCCGCTCTTCTGGAGAAGAGCAGAGGGTTTCTTGAACAGGGTTAGGCCAAAACCCATTTTTAATTTAAAAATTTTAATTTACCATACAGTTTGCCTCCCCCTCTGATTTCATCTTGCTTTAAACCCTAAGAGACTCTTAATCCTTGGAAACAAACTTAGGTTTGCTAGAAGGGAGGGGGGTGGAAGGAGAGGGTAACTGGGTAATAGACATTGGGGAGGGCATGTGATGTAATGGGCGCTGGGTATTCTATAAGACTGATGAATCACTGACCTCTACCTCTGAAACCAATAATACATTATATGTTAATTAATTGAATTTAAATTCTAAAAAGTGAAAAAAGCAAAGATTTTAATTCAATTCATCTTCTCTGAATCCCTCTCTTTCAAGTTTAACTACCCAACAAGTTAAGAGATAAGGGAGGCCTCACTGAAAGTGAACTCCCACCTCCCCACCCCAGTCTATCTTCCTGAAGAGCTCCTGCCTGGAGACCTGCGGTAGCGGGTGGGGTGGGATGGGGGGAACCACAGAAAGTGGCACAGTCAGATGACCAAAGGGGCCAGGCTGAGCCCAGAATAATGAGGTGGTCCAGGAAGGGTGGGATTGTGCGCACTTGCTGTGACTCGAGGGATAGCAGCCACTCAGACTCAGCCCAGTGTTTTCAGATCTTCTGATTTTAATTTCAAAAGAAACAGGCAATCTGAGGTTTTTACATGCAATCATTCAGTTTTTAAATGTTGGCTCATGTATCTGTACAGGACACGCAAACGTACGTGCATACCACGTGCTTACAGCATTCATATGTATGGCCCCTTGCAGTTAGAGCCAGGAGTAGCAGCAACTACACCTTAGGTATTGAAGAGGTCCACCCCTTCAATTAAAATGAAACTGGGTATTATTACTACCCCCACTGCAGATCTGAGGGAAAGAGGACTTGGAGAAGTGAGTGATTTGCCTAGAGTCACACGGCAGGGATTTGAATCAGGACAACTTTGCCCCTGATTCTGAATTGCCACCCGGTCTATGAAGAGACCACAGGATGTTGTTCCCTTCGTCTTTTTTTTTTTCCTCATCCTGGATTCACTATTTTAAGTTTTTATTCTAATTCCATCACCTGGTGCTCATCAGGACAAGTGCACTCCTTGACCCCCATCACCTATTTCACTCCGGCCCCCTCTCACCCCCTCCTCTCTGGTAACCATCAGTTTATTCTGTATAGTTAAGTGTCTGTTTCTTGGTTTGTCTCTCTCTCCCTTTGTGCATTTGTTTTGTTTCGATTCCACATGAGTGAAATCATATGGTACTTGTCTTTCTCTGATTTATTTCCCTTGAGTTATACTCTCTAGCTCCATCCATATTGTTGCAAATGGCAAAATTTCATTCTTTTTTATGGCCAGATAATGTTCCATTATCTATCTATCTATCTATCTCTCTATCATCATCACATCTTCTTTATTTATTCATCAAACAATGGACACTTGGGATGCTCCATATCTTGACTATTGTAAATAACGTTGTTATAAACAGTGGGGGGCATGTATCCCTTTGAATTAGTGTTTTTGTCCCTTTTGGGTAAACACTAGGTAGTGTGATTGCTAGGTCGTAGGGTAGCTCTATCTTTAAATTTTTGAGGAATCTCCACACTGTTTTCCACAGTGGCTGCAGCAGTCTGCATTCCACCAACAGTGTAAGAGGATTGCCCTTTCTCCACATCCTCACTACACCTGTTGTTCCTTGTGTTGTTGATTTTAGCCATTCTGACAGGAGTGAGGAGATATCTCATTGTAGTTTTTTCGTATTTCACTGATGTGATGTCGAACATCTTTTCTTGTGTCTGTTGGCGGTCTGTATGTCTTCTTTGGAGAAATGTCTGTTCATGTCTTCTGCCTATTTTTTAATTGGATTATTTGGTTTTCTTTGGGTGTTGATTTATGTAAGTTCTTCATATGTTTTGGATATTAAACATTTATTAGACAGATATGTCATTTGCAAATATTTTCTCCCATTCTGTAGGTTGCCTTGTATTTTAATTGATTGTATGTTCTCCTCATCTTTAATGACTCATCAAAACAAGAAACAAGAACCATTTCCACTGAAAACAGCCTTTATGCATTTATTTAAGTAAAATCAACATTTCTTTAAGTTTCTTGATCTATCTTCCTGTCAGCTGCACAGAGAGGTCTCTGGAGAAGGAAGGGTACCTGAGTTGTGATAATGTTTGCAGTGAGCTGGGTGAGTCAGTTGCTGTGTTAGCCTACCATCCATCAAAACCTACGTTGAGAATGGCAGAATCCCTGGGGATTGCTTGCAAAAAATGTTAAAGCTTTAATTGAAAAGATCTTCAACACAGGCCACAAATAACTTCCTCATTGTGAATTCCTGTCTTGCCCCCAGATGCCCTGGGGCCTCGCCAAATGCTAGGGCCAGGTCATTCTGATAGACTTAAGCCATAAGCCACCCGCAGGGCCTTTGATGATGCTGGAGTCCTGCACAGCCCCCACGGGGGAGGGACGCACTTGGAGCAATGTCATCTGTCAAGGGCTAACCTCTCTTTTGTGACTGCCTGCAAATTAAAACTGCCTTATGGAAAGTGGGGATGTTTAATATTTTAAATGTCGTGATTCAAAGAAATGCTCGTATAATAAAGAAGGTGGGGCTTGGCCACTAAATGGGGCATCTGTTGTAACAAAGCAGCAGGCATCTCGTCAGACACTTTTCAGAAGCTTCCTGAAAATCCTATCAGTTTCCTTTTCTTTGTTTGTTTGTGTATTCCTTCTTCTGGTCACTGCCTTAACTCAGATCAGGGTGTGACTCCAGGCTTATTCAAATAGGCAAGCATTTCTTCCTGTAGAGCAGATTTACTTCTGGAAGGTGTCCCCTGGCTTCCTCAGACAGCCAGAGGGGATCATAGACAAAAGTGGTTACGAATTCCTTACAGAAGCTTTTCAAACAAACAAACAAACAAACAAGCATCCTGTCCCTTTAAACAGATTTTTATTATATCTATAATGCATGCTCATTAAAGACAAGATGGGGAGAAAAAAGATAAAACAAAACCAAAACAAAATTCTTGCTGATCTGACTTAAAAAAAAAAAATGTGCATGTGATTCACGGTAAGTTGCCGGGGAAGGCAGCAGTTATCAATGAAGTGTTCTCTGAATCCAAGACAGGTGAGAGCCTGCCCCCAAATTCGCTACCTTATAGAGTAAGTACTCTTATAGAGTGTGGCTCAAGAGGATCATTCAGTTGCCTAATCTTCCTGAGGCTAAAATTTCTTTTGTTGACAGATAAGACTAGCAAAAGAGTTATCTATAGTTAGAATAATAATAAATAGTCGAACAATTACCCGTCAATATATGCTGGAGTTTAAAATCCAAAGCAATTTAGGACTGTTCTTTCTCTGTATGTTGCAAATCATGCGCCCTTATGTGGAGCCCTTAGTGTACTTAGGAAGGGAGGCAGAGAATACAAATGCAGGAATGAAATGCAGGGAAGCACAAATTGTGTAAATGAAATCTAGACTGTTTCTGGGAACATAATTTCATGAATAAAGATGATCTAGCATCTCTGAACTATGTATTTTAAGATTAATATTTCTCAATAGTACTTGTCAAAGTGAGTGGCAGTAGAATCCATAATAAGTACTTTATTGAATTATATTTAGTCTAAATATAAATGTAAAAAGGCACCATGAATTCTCATGTCAAATTATGTCACCTAAAAGTTAATTAATTGTACCATGATTCAGAAAAAGAATTCTTTTTAATTTGGCAAATATTGGTTTGTGTTTCTAACAATTCAATCATTTTTTAATTGATAAACTTTATTTTTTTAGAGCAGTTTTAGGTTCACAGCAAAACTGAGCAGAAGGTACAGAGAGTTCCCACACACTCCCTGTCCCCACACATGTACAGCCTCCCCCACGATCAACATCCCACACCATGGGGACACAAGTTGTTACAATCAGGGAACCTACACTGACACATGATTATCATCCGAGGTTCACAGTTTACATCAGGCTTTGTTCTCGGTGCTGTGCCTCCTATGGGCTTTTTTTTTTTTTTAATTGATTTGAGAGAAAGAGAGAGGAGAGCACAGAAATAGAGAGGAAGAAGCAGACTCCCCACTGAGCAGAGAGCCCCATGTGGGGCTCCATTCCAGAACCCTGAGATCATGACCTGAGCCAAAGACAGATATTTAAAAGAATGAGACACCCAGGCACCCCCATTCTATGGGTTTTGATGACTATCTAATGAAATATACCTATTTCTATCATCATAGTATCATATTGAGTAGTTTCACTGCCCTAAAAATACTCTGTGCTCCACCTCTACATCCCTCCCTCCCCCCACAACCCCTGGTAACCTTTAGTTTTTTACTGTCTACATAGTTTTGCCTTAACAGGAACGTCGTATGGTTGGAATCCTATAGCCTGTAGCCTTTTCAGATCAGCTTCTTCCACTCAGTAATATGCTTTTAAGATTCCTCCATGTTGTTTCATGGCTTGATAGTTCATTTCATTTTAGTGAAGAATACTATCCCATCACCGGGATGTACCGCAGTTTACCAATCCATTCACCTACTGAAGGACATTGTGGTTGCTTCCAAGTTTTGGCCATTATGAATAAAGCCGCTATAGACATCTGTGTGCAGGCTTTTGTGTAACATAAGTTTTCAATTCATTTAGGTGAATACCAAACTCCTTACATGTTGGGTTGGAAATGGGAATTCCTCAAGGCATTATTTTTTAAAGTTCTAGAATACCAAAGTACTATGGTCACAAGTTTCGGTGGTTATGTTGTTCAGTCTCTTCATCTCAGATTGGAATCAGTAATAGACAAGTCCACTTTGGGGGAACATTTTTTCCTTTTCTTTTCTGAGCTTCTTTTTTAGCATTCCCTGAATAATTATTTATCAAGCAAGACCAGAAAGCACAGTTTTCCTTCTGGTTTCTGGAATCGAGAATCTACTTAGCTAATTTAACAGCTCATTTTTCAAGTAAAAAATGGCAAAAAATCAGCAAGTAGTATTTCCACATTTCCATATTTCCATTTATGTCTATTTCAAACCCAGGTCCATCAACCCCAAATATGAAATCACCCCAAAAAATGTTCATCAGTTATTTTCTGTCCCTACCCTCTGCAGGAGAAATAAACTCTCCCTTCCTAGAAGATAAAAATCTAATCTGCTGAGAATCAGGTGACAGGTTCTGTACCAATGCATAACGAGTATATTGATGATGTCAGTCATACACTCATCTCCCACGTTGTATTATCTGTTTATTGCTTGTCTTTTCTTTGAGACAGTCAGCTCCCCAAGGGCAACAACAAGGCCCATTTGATTTCTCTGTGGCATACAGTCATTATTTCAATATGTATTTGTTGATTGTATCATTGGTTGGTCAGGTATCATGATAATCAACCCTGTTTATTCCACAATGACTAAGCACTTCCTAGGCACAAAGGTGCATGTTGATTATTTGGGGTATATGAAGATGAGTAAAATTCATTCCCCACCTTCAAAAAGCTTACCCCGCTGTCAATCCTTGTAGTATGCTGTTGTTGTAAAGCCCATGGCCCTTCAACCTGACCCTCTGTCTATTCTGGATAGTTCCCCTAGAGGCTATGGCTTCCCACATCTCTTCACGAAAAAGTGTTCCTTAGCCTTGCAGCAGCTCAGCATCTTAGGGGCAGGATGGACGTGCTGGAGGATTATCTCCAGAACACCTCACAACCAATGAGGGTGGCAGGTCTTTGCTCTGCAGTAGGACACTTCTGCACCTGTGCCACCCAGACCCTCAGTAGATCTCCGATGGGGTGGAGCCCCAGTTGCTCACAGGAGTAACCTGTTCATTAAAACATGCTTTATTGGCTTTTCTCCTTTCTTGGTCTTACTTCCTACTCACTCACAGTGCTTCCTAGGATCTCTTTCCAAATCAACTCTTACATACAAATCCCTTACTCTGGGTCTGATTTTAGAAGAAGCCTGAGCACTGGAGTGATAAGTAACAGGGGCACATTCAGAGTGTTATGAGAATGCAGTCGAGGCAGATTAATTATAGCTGGGAGAAGACTTGCATCTTTTGAATAGGCTCTAGATGGGGGCCGTGAGTGTACCTGTAGGAAAAACTGCTTCTGGCCGAGAAAAGAGAGGCATGGAGATGCGGAAGCATAAAAAGTGCTCAAGGAACTATGGGCAATTGAGTCTGGAGAGAATGTGGGTAGAGGAACATCTCGGAATTTCCTAGAAAGTACTCCAGAGCCTCTCACATTCCAGCAAGGAAGCAGGTCTTTCTTGTAACTTTCATCTGAAACTTCAGCTCCAGCCACTCACCCTTCTTAGACTGATACTCTGAAATGTCCAGACGTTCTCCTGTTGGTAGGAATATCCAAATGTAGAAACAAACGTGGCTACACGTGACCTGTAAAAGCAGCCACACGGTAACCACTGACCAGCCCACTGTCTTTTGCAAGCATGGATCTTTCTTTCTGCCTGTCAATTTTAATTCGTGTTTTCTGAGTTCCCATGACATTGATATTTTGCTCTTTCTGAGAGCTTATAATCTAAGCACAGTGTTTGTGCCTCAACCCAGGGAAATACATTGCCTTCTGTTAGAGGCTAATCTTGAACTAAAAAAAAAAAAAAAAAAGCAGTGATGTGTCATGGAGTCAAGGAAAATGACCTAAATCTAACTCTACTTTGGAATCCACACTGTTAGTTTCCAAGCAAGTACAACGTGTATGTACGTTCCTGCTCATTCTCTCTTCTCATGTCCTGAAACTGGTTTCCTTCTAATAAAATGTTCTGACAAGTCATTCTGTCTTCCAGTACTCACTCAATTATAGCCTCTCACCATGATCAGCAACTGTGAAATTGGTTATAAACCCAAAATAGGAGCTGAAAACCAAAAAATAGAGGTGTGGCAGCAAGATGGGAGCAGAATAATTTGGTCATTTTCCCAGCAGAGGAAAGCCAGTTTAAGAAAGACAAAATGAGTGCTTCTGGAAAAGGTATACAAGATTGGAAAATAACAGAGAAATTAAAGAAGTTATTAAAGCTCACAAGAGAATTTGGTGAGAGAACACCACTCATTTCAGCTCAGTAGGAGTCAGTTTGCATTATTATGTTTTGCTCTATACTTAGCTTTGAGAAAGCCACAAATTACAATGGTTAAATAGAGCTTTTGAAAATAGAAAATAGCAACATTGCAAGTACAGAACAGCACTGGGCTAGAACACCCTCCAGACCATCCCCAAACTGGGATGACTGTAGAGCACTTCCGAAATTCCTCCCTCCCTCTCCCACGCCCAGGAATTTCAGTCCTGTCCTTCGTGAATCCCCATTACTATAATAATATTTGTGTAATAAATACAGCTTTGTTTTGTTTTTAAACTGGGAGCTTCAACCAAAGTCTGGGATGGAAAGAAAGCTGCCTGGGTAATTTGACCAGGTTGAATACTTGTGGAAGAGACTGAATTAAGACATATCTGGATCCAGAAAGGAATGATGATAATCACGTTTGTTGAGGTCTTTGTATGTCGAAGGCACTGCTCTATAGACATAGTACATGTGTTACATAATTTATCCTCATCACAACCTTAAGAGAGATACTATTCCTAACCCTTGTTAGAGATGAGGACACTGGGACAAAGAAAGACTAAATAACTTGCCCAAGGTCACATGCTGGTAGGTGGCATGTGATTCGGTCTGGTGATCTGGACTCTGAGCCTGTGTTCTTTTTCTTTTTTCTTTTTTCTTTTTTTTTTTTTAACATATAATGTATTATTTGTTTCAGGGGCACAGGTGTGTGATTCATCAGTCTTACACAATTCACAGCGCTCACCATAGCACATACTCTCCCCAATGTCCATCACCCAGCCACCCCATACCTCCTACCCGCCTCCCCTCCAGCAACCCTCAGTTTGTTTCCTGACATTAAGAATCTCTTATGGTTTGTCTCCCTCTCTGGTTTCATCTTGTTTCATTTTTCCTTCCCTTCCCCTATGATCCTCTGTCTTGTTTCTTGAATTTATCATTTCATTTTTCCCTCCCTTCCCCTATGATCCTCTGCCTTGTTTCTTGAATGTATCATATCATATGATAATCATATGATAATTGTCTTTCTCCGGTTGACTTATTTCACTTAGCATAATACCCCCTAGTTCCATCCATGTCATTGCAAATGGCAAGATTTCATTTTTGATGGCTGCATAATATTCCATGGTGTGTCAGTTTGTGTGTGTGTGTGATGTGAGATATATACATATATATATAAATAACATCTTCTTTATCCATTCATCTGTTGATGGACATCTAGGCTTTTTCCATAGTCTGGCTATTGTGGACATTGCTGCTATAAACATTCAGGTGCATGTGCCCCTTCAGATCACTACATTTTTATCTTTGGGGTAAATACCCAGTAGTGCAATTATCAGGCCATAGAGTAGCTTTATATACAACTTTTTGAGGAACCTCCATACTGTTTTCCAAAGTGGCTGCACCAGCTTGCATTACCACCAACAGCATAGGAGGGTTCCCCTTTCTCTGCATCCTTGCCAACACCTGGTGTTTCCTGACTTGTCACTTTTAGCCATTCCGACTGGTGGGAGGTGGTATCTCATTGTGGTTTTGATTTGTAGTTCCCTGATACCGAGTGATGTGGAGCACTTTTTCATGTGTCTGTTGGCCATTTGGATGTCTTCTTTGCAGAAATGTCTGTTCATGTCTTCTGCCCATTTCTTGATTGGATTATTTATTCTTTGGGTGTTGAGTTTGATAAGTTCTTTACAGATTTTGGATACTAGCCCTTTATCTGATATGCCATTTGCAAATATCTTTTCCCATTCTGTTGGTTGTCTTTTGGTTTTGTTGACTGTTTCCTTTGCTGTGCAAAAGCTTTTTATCTTGATGAAGTCCCAAAAGTTCATTTTTGCCCTTGCTTCCCTTGCCTTTGGTGATGTTTCTAGGAGGAAGTTCCTGCGGTTGAGGTCGAAGAAGTTGCTGCCTGTGTTCTCCTCAAGGATTTTGATTGATTCCTGTCTCACATTCAGGTCTTTCATCCATTTTGAGTCTATTTGTGTTTGTGTGTGTGTGGGAGGTGTAAGGAAATGGTCCAGTTTCATTCTTCTGCATGTGGCTGTCCAGTTTTCCCAAGACCTTTTATTGAAGAGACTGTCTTTTTTTACATTGGACATTCTTTCCTGCTTTGTTGAAGATTAGTTAACCATAGAGTTGAGGGTCCATTTCGGGGCTTGATCCATGTGTCTCTTTTTGTGCCAGTACCATACTTTCTTGATGACTACAGCTTTATAATAGAGCTTGAAGTCTGGAATTATGATGCCACCAGCTTTGGTTTTCTTTTTCAACATTCCTCTGGCTATTTAGGGGTCTTTTCTGGTTCCATACAAATTTTGGGATTATTTGTTCCGTTTTGAAAAATGCTGATGGCATTTTAAGAGATTGCATTAAATGTGTATATCACTAGCTATGAGCCTGTGTTCTTGATAACCACACTGTAATGCCTCAGAGGTCATGCTGTGGAGTGAATATTTGTGTGTCCCCCCCCCCATTTGTATGTTCAAAGTCCTATCTCCCAGTGTTTGGAGGTGGGACCTTTGAGATGTAATTCAATTTGATGAGGTCATGTGGATGGAGCCCCATGATGGAATTACTACCCTTATAAAAAGAGAAGACACTAGAACTTTCTCTCCTTACCATGTGAGAATACAGTGAGAAGGCAGCCATTTGCCAGCCAGGAAGAGTGCCATCACCAGGAACTGAATCTGCTGGCTCCTTGGTTTTGGACTTCCCAGCAGCCAGAACCCTGAGAAAATAAATTTCTGTTGTTTAAACCAGCCAGTCTTTGGTATTTTGGAATAGCAGCCCAAGAAGACTATGACAGACCACTAAGCTGGCACAACCAAGCTGTTACCTAGGAGGTCAGGGAATTGTAGACAGAAGAGCTTCCACTCAGACCCAGGGATTTATTTTAAGTGCTTCCTTATGAGGCTCTTGCTTACTGCAGAATGGGATTGAGTTATATGGTTTGCCCAAAGGTAATCCAGAGTATGTACAAGTCCCAGAATCAGATTTCTGTAAGAAGCTAGGTATCTTCCTGCTTATCAGTGGCCACCTCATTTCTGAGTGAAGCAGCTGTTATGAGCTAAATATGCAGGATCTGGATCTGGTTAGTGGTATTGAATTAGAAGGAGAAACAAGGCTGTTCATTCCTCTCATTCCCTGGGATACGGTACAAATCAAGATCTGTGCTAAATTTGAAGAGATTAGTATTTGAGGGTCCCAAGCCTGTCCCTCTCAGTCTTTCATAGAGTCCCAGTCCCAACTGGTTTGACTCTAATTCAGTTATTTTTATTGCATATTTAATGGTATAAATGCATAATGGTATAAGTGCATGTAAACTGCATATTTAATGGTATAAATGCAGTATCTCTCAGTTACATGAAACTCATACTGTTACCAAATTTTTGCCACAAAGAACAGTGCTACGTACTATCCCTAGGAATATATGCTCTTATGTATGGATAATTTTACTTGTATAAAATAAATTACAAAAAGTGGGATTTTAAAGAAAAAGTATTTTTAATTTGAGAGATATTATCAGGTTTGCATTCTAAATAGGCATTAACAGGGGTGGCTAAGTGGCTCAGTCAGTTAAGTGTCTGCCTTTGCTCAGATCAGGGTTTCAGGATCCTGGGATTGAGCCCCAGCCTGATGTTGGACTCTGTGCTCATTGGGGAATCTGCTTGTTCTCCTTCCTCTCCCTTTGCCCCTCCCCCACCCCACCCCCATTTGTGTGTGTACATGTGTGCGCTCTCTCTCTCTCTCAAATAAATAAATAAATAAAATCTTTAAAATATAAATAAATTTAAAAATAAATAGGTGCTAACAAATCACTCTCCACTGGCACTGTAGGGCATATTAGTCTGTCCTTCTTAATCATCCTTCCTAAGTTCAGGATGTTCTTCCCAGGGAGAAGCCAGATCCTCACTTTCCCAGCACCCCTTGCAGTCTGAGTGTAAACCTGTGACCTAGGCCCTGCCAGTCAGGAACCACAAAGTGAAGTCACTTCACACTGATGAGACAAGGACACAGGCCCTGTACAATCTGGTGCAGTGTCTGCAGATACTTCCAGCTTCTAAACATAGCTGTGGCAGTCATACTTTGTTCTGGGAACTTTGTAGCTCTAAAACAGGGATATCTTGTCAACCCATCAGTAGTAGGAATTGATCTGTTCTTAAAGGCTCACTTCAGTCTATCCCATTGCTTCTACTCCAGCTGAAGCCATAGTGACCCCTTCCCGGGTCAGCAGCAACAAACTCCCACCTGGTCTCCCAGGCCCTAGAGTAATTAGAATCCATTTTCCATCCTGTAGCCTGGATGATCTTTCTAGAACTCAAATTGGATCATATTGCCCCTGTGCGTTCAAAAGCTTTCAATTTCTCCGCTCTGCCTTAGGCCAAAGTTTCTGTTCCTTAGCCTGGCCCATAAAACCCTCCAAGAGCTGCCCCCGACTTCCCTTTCCAGGCACACCTCCCTCTTCCCTTCTCACCATACACTCCAGTCATGCTGCCCACTTCTCAGGTCCTTCATTGTCCCTTGCTTTTTCCTACTTCTGGGCTTTTGCAGGCCCTCTAACCTCTGCTCTTTCCCCTTTTCTTCCTGTCTAACTTCTGGCTCTGCAGTTGGCTGCTTAGGTGGTGCTTCCCCTGACTGCCCTGGACTAGATTGTGCCCCCACAATACAGTGTTTGTGTTTAGTAGGTAATGAAGAAAAATATGATGAATTAATAAATAAACAGATAAGACAGATACTCATATCACTCATATACTCATGAGATAACTCAGGTTTGGAGAGTCTATTTTCATAAAGCTATGAGGCTAGTGAACAGTGGACCTGGGACCAAAACACAGATCTTCTGGCTCTTGACATATTTTCAACTATCCCTCGTTGCCCCCTTCAAATGCAATTTATCACTCTTCTAGGCTTAATAAACACCATTATGATGTGCAAACACTGTAAGGCAGGTTTGTCAACCTCAGCAGTATTGACATTTTGGGCTGGGTAGTTCTTTGTTGCAGGCTGTTCTGTGCATAGAAAGATGATTAGCAGTATCCCTGACCTCTACCCACTAGAGGTAGTATCCTCCTCCTTTCAGTTGTCTCCAGACATTGTCAAATGTCCCATGTGGGGGCAAAATAGCCTTCCATTAAGAACCAGTGCTCTAAGGATACCAGGTATGCTTTGTTAAATCTCTACAGCTCTGGGTTGAGAATATAAGTCTCATCATAAGGGCGCCTGGGTGTCTCAGTCAGTTAAGAATCTGCCTTCAGCTCAGGTCATGATCCCAGGGTCCTGGGATGGAGCCCTGCATAGAGCCCTGCATCACATTGGGCTCCCTGCTCAACGGGAAGCCTGCTTCTGCCTCTCCCTTTGCCCTTCCCCTTGCTGGGCTCTCTATCTCCTTCTCTCAAATAAATTAAAAAATAATAAGTCTCAGCATAGGTATACCTCAGAAAAATGGAAAAATGGAAGGCAAGAGCAGACCTATGTCTAAATATTGACCTTGCACCATTTAAGCCACAGGTCTTAACCTCACCGAACCTCAGTTTTCTTATCTACAATACAGGGATGATAACGCTCAAAACTGTAGGGAGGATCAGAGAGAATGTTCATAAAGAACTCAATAAATTACATTAATGTAATGAAACAACTGCTTTCTTTTGAACAATAACTAGTGGATTAACTCACTAAAACAGGCATAAAGAAAAACAGGACTAAAGAGAGGAGTTGGAAATTCAGGGTGAAATGGGATGGGTTTGATGAAAAGGATTTTGAATTCTGAGAGGCCAAAATAAGCCCCACATTTCAGGAATGAAAACAAGTAAGACATTTGAACTGGCAAGCTTATGGGTGTGCTGCCTCTTATTTATTACCTCCTTATTTCATGGTTTTGTGAAGAAAAGAGAAAAGAAAAAGCCATGCCTAAGGATCAGTTACCATTTTTAAAAATGATTGCATACCCCGTGGGAGTGAAGGACAGGGGGCATGGATTTCAAGATTGCTCAAAACTGGAATCAGGTGAATTAGCAATTGCTCATACTCTTCATTTCCCTTATGAATTTCAATGCAATTTTATTTAATATTTGATATACTGTGTTTGTTTACAAGATTCCTTCAATTTTGAATAGCAAATCCAGAAAAATATTTTCCTTGTAAGTATCTACCCTTTTTGCTGACTCCCTACCTTGAGATAATAAAGCTGCTCCAGAAAGTGCTTCCGAGGAAATTCTACAGGGTGTCCTTGCCTGAGGGTTCAAAGGAATGAGCTAAAGGGACAATGACATTCCTGTCAGGAGTAGCAGAGCTCAGCAGCACTCACTCCTCTAGCTCCCCAGAACCTTTTTTTTTTTTCTTTTCAGCGTAACAGAATTCATTGTTTTTGCACCACACCCAGTGCCCTCCTTAATACCCACCACCTGGCTCCCCCAACCTCCCACCCCCCGCCCCTTCAAAACCCTCAGGTTGTTTTTCGGAGTCCATAGCCTCTCATGGTTCACCTCCCCTTCCAATTTCCCTCAACTCCCTTCTCCTCTCCATCTCCCTATGTCCTCCATGTTATTTGTTATGCTCCACAAATAAGTGAAACCATATGATACTTGACTCTCTCTGCTTGACTTATTTCACTCAGCATAATCTCTTCCAGTCCCGTCCATGTTGCTACAAAAGTTGGGTATTCATCCTTTCTGATGGGGGCATAATACTCCATAGAGTATATGGACCACATCTTCCTTATCCATTCGTCCACTGAAGGGCATCTTGGTTCTTTCCACAGTTCGGCGACCGTGGCCATTGCTGCTATAAACATTGGGGTATACATGGCCCTTCTTTTCACTACATCTGTATCTTTGGGGTAAACTACTAGAACTCATACAGCAATTCAGTAACGTGGCAGGATACAAAGTCAATGTACAGAAATCAGTGCCTTTCTTATACACTAACAATGAAAATACAGAAAGGGAAATTAGAGAATTGATTCCATTTACTATAGCACCAAGAACCATAAGATACCTGGAAATAAACCTAACCAAATAGTTAAAGGATCTGTACTGGAGGAACTACAGAACACTCATGAAAGAAATTGAAGAAGACACAAAAAGATGGAAAACAATTCCATGCTCTTGGATTGGAAGAATAAATATTGTTAAAATGTCTATACTGCCTAGAGCAATCTATACTTTTAATGCCATTCCGATCAAAATACCACCAGTATTTTTCAAAGAGCTGGAGCAAATAATCCTAAAATTTGTATGGAATCAGAAGAGACCCTGAATTGCTAAGGAAATGTTGAAAAACAAAAATAAAATTGGCGGCATCGCGTTACCTGATTTCAAGCTTTACTACAAAGCTGTGATCACCAAGACAGCATGGTACTGGCATAAAAACAGACACATAGACCAGTGGAACAGAGTAGAGAGCCCAGAAATGGACCCTCAACTTTATGGTCAAATAATCTTCGACAAAGCAGGAAAAAATATACAGTGGAAAGAAGACAGTCTCTTCAATAAATGGTGCTGGGAAAACTGGACAGCTATATGTAGAAGAATGAAACTCGACCATTCTCTTACACCATATACAAAGATAAACTCGAAATGGTTAAAAGACCTCAACGTGAGACAGGAATCCATCAGAATCCTAGAGGAGAACATAGGCAGTAACCTCTTCGATATCAGCCACAGCAACTTCTTTCAAGATATGTCTCCAAAGGCAAAGGAAACAAAAGCGAAAATGAACTTTTGGGACTTCATCAAGATCAAAAGCTTCTGCACAGCAAAGGAAACAGTGAACAAAACAAAGAGGCAACCCACGGAATGGGAGAAGATATTTGCAAATGACAGTACAGACAAAAGGTTGATATCCAGGATCTATAAAGAACTTCTCAAACTCAACACACACAAAACAGATAATCATATCAAAAAATGGGCAGAAGATATGAACAGACACTTCTCCAATGAAGACATACAAATGGCTATCAGACACATGAAAAAATGTTCATCATCACTAGTCATTAGGGAGATTCAAATTAAAACCACATTGAGATACCACCTTACACCAGTTAGAATGGCCAAAATTAGCAAGACAGGAAACAACGTGTGTTGGAGAGGATGTGGAGAAAGGGGAACCCTCTTACACTGTTGGTGGGAATGCAAGTTGGTGCAGCCACTTTGGAGAACAGTGTGGAGATTCCTCAAGAAATTAAAAATAGAGCTTCCCCATGACCCTGCAATTGCACTACTGGGTATTTACCCCAAAGATACAGATGTAGTGAGAACAAGGGCCATGTGTACTCCCCAGAACTTCTGCTCTCTCTTCCAGTTCCTCTGTCCCTCTCTTCCTTCTCCCTCCCTGGAACTTTCTCCCCTCTGTCCCTAGGGAGATGCTCCAACATAGGATCTTTTGCCACAGAGCTATCTCCTTTTTTTTTTTTTTTTTAAAGATTTTATTTATTTGACAGAGAGAAATCACAAGTAGGCAGAGAGGCAGGCAGAGAGAGAGGAGGAAGCAGACTCCCCGCTGAGCAGAGAGCCCGATGCGGGGCTCGATCCCAGCACCCTGGGATCATGACCTGAGCCAAAGGCAGAGGCTTAACCCACTGAGCCACCCAGGCACCCCAAGCTATCTCCTTTTACTTAGGTCTGAGGATGTCTACCTTCTGAACCATATACATGAAAATACAAGGAAGTAACAACCAAAAGACATGCAGTTAAATGCCCACCAAACATCCATCACAATGGAATGGATGAATTGTGTAAATCCATACAGTTGAATACCACATAGTAATGAGTATGAACAAAGGGCAACTTCCTGCAAAAACACAGATGAATCCATTGTTAAACGAAAGGGGAAAGCACAAAAAAGTACATTTGGTACTCTTCAACGAAGTCAAGAGGAGCAAAACTAATCTCTGCTATTATTTTTTTTATTTTTTATTTTTTTAAGATTTTTATTTATTTGACAGAGACACAGTGAGAGAGGGAACACAAGCAGAGGAGTGGGAGAGAGAGAAGCAGGCTTCCCACTGAGCAGGGAGCCCAATGCAAGGTTCCATCCCAGAACCCTGGGATCATGACATGAGCTGAAGGCAGATGCTTAACAACTGAGCCACCCAGGCGCCCCTAATCTCTGCTGTTAGAAGTTAGACTAGTGGATGCTTGGGTGGCTCAGTGGTTAACTGCCTTTGGCTCAGGTCCCAGGATCCTGAGGATCCTGAGATCAAGTCCCCACAAGTCCCCCTCCTTGCTCAGCAGGGAGCCTGCTTCCCTCTGACTGCAGCTCCCCATGCTTGTGCATTCACTCACTCTCTCTCTCTGTGTCCAACAAAAAAATAAATAAAATCTTGAAAAAAAAAAAAGTTAGACTGGTCAGGGAGTAGTGAAAAGAAGGGTTTCTGAATGCTGGTTATAGGAGTGTGTTTTTGTGCAAATTCAGCAGCTCCTCATTTATGGCTTGTGCATTTTTTCACATGTGGATTACACTTCAATCAGGCATTCACTAAATAAAACAAACATAAAAACAAAACAAAACAAAAATTTCCAACACTCGTATTTCTTTGAAAATCCTTTCTTTCATGGTAGTATTCTTTCATGAGTATGACTATCACTCTCAGAATATAGCCTTGTGATAAAAAACTGCTTTGATAACACTTTTCAGAAACTAGAAGCAGTAATAAAAGACTTGAGTTCTAGGTTCTGCTTAATTTTCCTGTTGACTTCTGCAAACTAAGCACAGAATGTTACTGCTGCGAGAAATCATGGGACCGTCAAGTTACTTGAATTTCTCCCTTCTCCATAGTAGGGAAGTTGAAGTCTAGAAAAGTGAAGTGACTTGCTCAGGGCCACATGTTCTTTAGTAATAAAATGGGCATTAAAAAAAAAAAAATCTCAGGGGTGCCTGGGTAGCTCAGTTGGTTAATCATCTGCCTTTGGCTCAGGTCTTGATCCTGGGAACTTGGGATCAAGCACCCCCTCCCACCCTACCCCCAAGCTCCCTGATCAGTGGGGGAGTCTGCTTCTCTCTCTGCTGGCACCCTCCCCCCCACCGCCAGCTCATGCTCTTTTTCAAAAAATAAAATCTTAAAAAAAAAATCTAAAAAAAAAAAATGACAATGGGAGTTCACAGCCCCCCCACCAAATCCCCATGATTTCACTTTCTATTTAAGAATAAAAATACTGCTGGAAGGGAGAAGGAACTGGGTTTGTTGTTCTATAAATACAGAACTTTAATTAACTGACTCCACTTAAGTAAGAGGTAATGCTCTCACTGTGACTCCTAAGCAAAATTCCCTTTTAATCAACACCTATAAGTTAGTTTCTCCTTGAGACTTAAAACAACAGATGTAATAGGAGAGAATACAGGTTATGCTGCAATAACAAATAGCCCCCATACCTTGATGGCTTAAAACAACAAAGTTTTATAATTATGCTGCATACCCATCAAATGTCAGCAGGAGTTTTGTTCCACCTCCTTATGATCCGTTCCCTGGGACCCACTGAAGAAGCCACTCTCAGGATCCTGGCTGGTCACCGTGGCTATGGGGAAATAGAATGTGGTAAAGCATGCGGCAGCTCTTAAAGCTCTGTCTGAAAGGGACATAGGTATTTCCAGATCCATCTCCACCAGAGAAAGTCTTGTGAGCACTCCTGACCTCCCATGGACAAGGAGGTACGATCCCACCATGAATCCAGAAGCAAGGAGAGTGGGAATATATGGGAACAGCTCTAATGACTATCTCAAAAAAAAAAAAAAAAAAAGTGCAACTGTCCACCATGGGAATCCCATATTTCCTCCTGAGTTTCACCATAATCCCTATGACCTACCTACACTTTTTAAAGATATGATGGAGTGAAGATAAACTCTGGAGAAAGGAAAACATAGACATGAAAGGCAGCACTGGCAGGTGTAAATAAAACTCTTTCAACTATAATTGAAAGGATTTTTATGAAAGGCATGAAGTGGTTTCCTCTGCCTTTCTGCAGGTAGTTTAGTGGGCTGAATGATCAATATTCCTCTAAAGTGCCCAGAAACCATTTTGACCAAAGGCAACTAAATAAATTAATTGCCCTCCAGGACTGTAACATTGAACCCTTTAAATGAAGGCAGCTTTCATGGATGCAAACAAAATGTGTCCCTTGTGGTCATTGTAAGCTTTAAACATTAATTAGGAGAGAGTGCTTTTAAGTAGGAAGGGGAAAAAAATCCATTTTGTTGGGGTTACAATCTCTGATGCTAAATTAAAAAGAAAAGAAAATTAAATTAAAAAGAGAATGATTTTATAGGTAATAATTTGTTTTGGATGACTTTCTCCCGTTTTTTCTCTGCACACAAACATAACCATAAAAATGATTAAGTTCTGATAAATTAAAGGGAGAATGTGTCAGGCCTCACCCTTCAGCCCCACTCACTGTCTGTACTAGATTTCAAGGGATATTATCTTTGGTTGGTAGCAAATAAATATTTTATTTTCAAAAAATCTAGTTAAGACATGCATTTGAATGGACACTGGTCAAAAAGCAAGGTTGGATATAAGTAACAGTCTATAAAAAATACACACGCAACACAACTTGGCTAGTTATCAGTTGGCAATGCATGGGTTCTCTCTGGAATTAAGTATCTTGTTTATGTGCTATCACACTTCAAATGATGCCAGATTCAGAGACTTGCTTTACAACTTGAAGTAATGTTATATAATACATCCTTCTGGGGCCTCTGTAGCAGGAATATTGTTGATGTTCTACAGTCATATCATTCGTTAGTTTCAGGTTTCAAGTGTTTGTGGGTATTATATGTAAGACCATATACAGACTTATGGTTGCATCAAGGAATACACATGATTTAGGTTCTGAATTACCCTACGGCTTTATAAATTCTTTGAGAAAAAAGGTCAGGTAAAAAATTTTTTCAATGTGGAATGTAAATGTGGAAAAAGGGAAATTCATATATGATTTGGGAATATTCACTCAAGTTTCAGTGTTAATGGCTTGTAATAAAGACACAAAGTTTGGGAACCATACCAGGGATGTGGGTTCCTGGAATAAGGG